>NC_044979.1:48480961-49167623 GCF_008728515.1 Papio anubis
TTAGTTTATCCTTCACTTTGATTTCTGACCATGACACAATTTATGGAGGTTATTAGAATTATGTATTCTCATAAGGAGTAATTGACTTTCATTCATTCTTGTAGTCTGCCTTTGTCCCTGTATATTATTTAAAGTTTACCCGCTCATTTCTGGTACACATTGCAATCAATGTGTGACACATAAGGACTGGTAATCTCAGAAAAAAATATTGATCTATAACATTAGCTTTGAATAAAAATGATCATCGATGTCAAGCTTATTTCCTGGGGATTATAATTGATTTTACTACACTTTGTTAAAAGATGTTGAAGTACATAAATGATCAACACTTCTTGGGGTAAATATTGTGTCAGATACACATCAATTTTGATCCTGAACATTAATGTTTATGATGAAAAGGGAGTTAAATGGAATTGGAATTTTTCCTAGAACATCTGAATCAAGAACACAGATTAATCAAATTTACTGCATCATTTGGTGTGAAGCGGTTACATTACTTGTTCATATTAACAAAAATGGAAAAGATGAATTTGTAATTTTTATGTAAAGTTGAATAGCCTTCCCATTCAGAATTCTGAAAGTTTTCACCCAACCATAATCATTCAAAAAGTGTATTATCAATCTAGGAGAGTGAAGCTGTGTGGAGGTAGTGATGCTCATTACATATCCCGTGTGTTCATCTGTATCCCCCATCTTTCTTGTAATCAGATGGGGTTAGATCTGGTTCTGATCAATGGTCTTAGAAGAGAAGTGATTTTGTCACTTCTAGGCTGAGGCAATAATATACCTATGTTAGGTTTTATGTCTTCCCTCTCTTCGCATGGGGATCCAAAAGACTGTCTTCCAGCCCAGTACTTTTCAAATTTTAATGTGCATACAAACCACCTTGGGATCTTGTTAAAATACAGATTCTAAGTTGGGTTTGAGCTGGGATCTGAGACTATGCATTCTAAGAACATTTCTGATATGCCAATGATGCAGATTTATGGACAACATTTTGAACAGAAAGACTGTAAGTGAAAAGCCATTCAAGATAACAAAATCTTTCTCAGCCAAGGTCCCTGAATGACTGTGTGGAGTAGAGCTCCAAAATGGACATGGAGTGTCACTGTGAATTTACATTTTGTAATGAGCCAATCAGATATTATAAGGTTTCATCAGCATAATCTAAACTTTTGCGAGTAATATTGTAGCCAATTATGTATATATATAAATGAACATAAATATAAATGATTCTAGCTCATGGGTTCATAAAAGAAACTCTAAAAAAATAAAAACCAGAAAACCCACTTTAAATAAAAAGGCTTTTCTAGGAAGAAGCAATGAGGGACACATAGTCATGGAAATATTTTTTTTCACAGAAATATTAGTTTCTAATTATTAGTCCATAAGACTAATCATTGTAGCTTATTGACTTTTTTTATCCCGTTGATTACTCTTGCTTCTCATTTTTACTTTATTTGCACATGAATTGCCCTAAGTCTCCAATAAAATTGTATTTATTTTATGTAAACAAGAAAAAAAGCACATATTAAAAAGTAAACACTATAGTAATTGGAGAAAAAGTGCAATATTATTCTTTTAATTTTTTATGTGTTTTGAGACAAGGTCTGGGTCTCTTGCCTAGGCTGGAGTACAGTGGCCCAATCTCAGCTCACTGCAACCTCTGCCTCCCAGACCCAAGCAATCCTCCCTCCTCAGCCCCCTGAGTAGCTGGGACTACAAGTGCACACTACTATGGCTGGCTAATTTTTGTATTTTTTGTAGAGACAGGGTTTCCCCATGTTGTCCAGGCTGGTCTCGAACTCTCAAGCTGTCCACCTGTCTCGGCCTCCCAAAGTACTGGGATTACAAGTGTGAGCCCCTGCACCCAGCCTATGTATTTTGATTAAGTGATACAATAATGCAACTTATTCAATAATAACAGTCATAAAAATATATCAAATTAAAAGAAATAGTGAAATCCCAATGAACCAATGAGCAGCACAAATAATACCATGGATTTAATGATACACATTGCTAAAGTCACATAGTATTTAATCTTGAAAAAATTACAAGCAGGCGCAGATTATTTTACATAACTCAAAGACTAACTTAAATAAAATATTCTGGAGAATTAGATACTTTGATGTCAACCACATACTGACAAATGTGATATTTTAGCTTTAAACACTACAAGATTTATATATAAAGTATATAAGGAGAAGCTAACTATTGGATATGACAGAATGTTAACTTGACAGACTTAACATTTGAGGATTCAACTATTCTTTATTGGTTTTGAAGGCATAGAACATAAAATAATTTGTAACTCTGATGAACAGCAAATTTAAATATATAGACTGTTATTCACTGATATATACAAATGAGTGACTTAACCAGTCAGTGAGCCTGTTTGACTACAAGGAACCAATATTACAGAGGTTTTATTGTTCTGTACTCAACATTATCTGCACTTAAGGAATTGTATTTAAGTAGGGTTTTGTGAAAAAAAAAATTCTCTTCAAGTGAGTTGAAAAGTATGTCTACACAAAATTCTACAAACAAATGTTTGTAAAAGTTGTATTCATCATTGCCAAAAGTTGGAAGCAATAAAAATTTCCTACCGTGTGTGAATGGATAAACTGTGGTACATTCAGATGAGAGAATATTATTTATAATAATAAATAACGCAACAACAACAAAAAACCAAATAAATCCCATCAAAGAGTGGACAAAGGGCATTTTTCAAAAGAAGACATACAAATGACCAACAAGCATAAAAAATTGCCCAAGTCACTAGTCATCAGAAAAATGTAAATTAAAACTACAATGAGATATCTTATACCAGTCAGAATAGCTATTATTAAAAAGTTGAAAAAAAAGATATTGACAAGGATGCAGAGAAAAAGGAACACTTACATGTTGTTGATAGGAATGTAAATTAATACAACTCCTGTGGAAATCAGTACAGAGATATCTCAAACAACTGAAATTAGAACTACCCTTCTATACAGAAACCCCACAACTAGCTATCTGCCCCAAGGAAAATAACATTATATCAAGAAGATACCTGTACTCATATATTTATTGCAGCACTATTCACAATAAGAAAGACATGGAGTCAACCTGTGTCTGTCAATGGACAATTGGAAAAAGAAAATGTGGTATATACACAATAAAATACTACTCAGCCATACAACAGAATGAAACTATGTCTTTTACAACAAAATGGATGGAACTGAAGGCCATTATCTTAAGGAAATAACTCAGAAACAGAAAGTCAAAAAGCGCATTTTCTCATTTAGAAGGGGGAACTAAAAATGTGTACACATGCACATAGAGTGTGGAATAATAGACATTGGAGACTCGGAATGGTGGGAAGGTGGAAGGGGGATGAGACATGAGAAATTACGTTATGGGTACGGTGTATATTATTTGGGTGATGGTTATACTGAAAGCCCAGACTTGACTGGTACACAACATATCCATGCAAAAAGACTTCACTGCCTTACACCTATACACAATGTTTAAAAAGCTGTAAAAGTATAGAAAAAGATACATTGTGTCTTAGTTTTGGATGCTATGACAAAGTACTATAGACTGAGTGGCTTATAAACAGCAGAAATTTATTTCTTATAGTTCTAGAGGTTGGAAGCCTGAGATCAGGTTGCCAGCTCGGCTGCTTTCTTGTGAGGGCTCTCTTCCTCGTTGTAGACTGCTGTCTTCTCATTGTATCCTCACAAGGCAAGAGTGAGCAGGAGTGCTCTCTGAGGTCTCTTTATAAGGGTACTAATCCTATTCATCAAGGCTCTACCCTGATGACTTTGTCACCTCCTAAGGGCCTTACCTCATAATACCATCACATTGGGGGTTAGGTTTTCAGCACATGAACTTGGGGTGGGGGACACATTCAGTCCATTGCATGTTGAAAGGTAATAGCCTCTACTACATGGACCCTAGTCATTAATTTCAACTTCACTTTCCAGTTTTCGAAGGTTACATACCTAATACTAATTAATGCATTTATACCAACATTGCTTATTTATCAGAATTAGGGATAAGGAATTAATAACACTTATATTACCTATCTCATCTTTCCTCCTTATTTTGACATTTATATTACTAGTTAAAATCCATATTTGTTATCATCTTAGTTTTAAACAAAATATGAATACACATTCTCCAATTTATAGTCTACACTTTGATAATATTTCTTGGTTCCTTCTTACATAACTTTTCATCTAGTCTAAAGGGAAAAAAATAAATCTAACAAAGGATTTCTTCATTGGAGCCTCTATGTTTCTTTTTCATCAATTTTACCCAGCTCTCTCTGCTAAAATGAGAAAAAAATAGTATAGTGGGATCATTTTATATTTTTTCAAATCTATTTTCATCTGGCTTAATAGAAAACAGCTATATTCTCATATCTGCTTTGTTGTAACCTGTCACGTTGCTTCTGGAAAACTCCACTGAGCACTCATGGAAGAGTAGAAGTCAAATGGTATCTTATTATTACAGAAATTGATTTGAACTTGCAATTCTCAAAAAGAGTCTTGGAGATTTCCCAAGGTTCCTTCGGCCACAGTTTAAGAACTGCCGATATCACACCTGTAATCCCAGCACTTTGGGAGGCTGAGGAGGGCAAATCACGAGGTCAGAAGTTCGAGACCAGTCTAGCCAACATAGTGAAACCCCCGTCTCTACTAAAAATACAAAAAATTAGCCAGGTGTAGTGGTATGCACCTGTAATCCTAGCTACTCAGGAGGCTGAGGCAGGAGAATTGCATGAACCTGGGAGGAGGAGCTTGCAGTAAGCTGAGATCGCACCACTGCACTCCAGCCAGCTA
Source organism: Papio anubis (assembly GCF_008728515.1). Taxonomy (NCBI): domain Eukaryota; kingdom Metazoa; phylum Chordata; class Mammalia; order Primates; family Cercopithecidae; genus Papio; species Papio anubis. The sequence goes on from NC_044979.1 coordinate 48,485,791, forward strand.
ACAGTATGAGACTCCGTCTCAAAAACAAAACCAAAACAAAAAGAGAACTGCTGATAGAGACCATTTAAAGCAGTACCTGGAGAGATGAATCTAATTGTAAGTGTTAGCAGTTGTTATTAATTTCTCCCTTTAGATAACAGTGGGAAAACCTTAGCTTATTTCACTTCCTGTCTCTATAATTTCTTATGTTTCACTTACCTCGTTGGTTTCTCTAATTTTGCTTCTTTCCTTGGCTTTTACTCTTAACAGTAAGAAAACAATCCAATTAGAAAATGAGCACAATAGTTGTACAGACACTTCATCAAAAAAGATATATGGATGGCAAATAAACATGAAAAGATATCCAACACTGCTTGTCTTTAGGAATATGCAAATTAAAAACCACTTTAATATATTATTACTCACTAATCAGAATAGCTAAAATAAAATTTTAAAAACCAGTGATAGGGCCGAGTGCAGTGGCTCACACCTGTAATCCTAGCACTTTGGGAGGCCGAGGCGGGCGGATCAGGAGGTCAGGAGATTGAGACCATCCTGGCTAACCCCGGCGAAACCCTGTCTCTACTAAAAAAGACAAAAAATTAGCCAAGCGAGAATGGCGTGAACCCAGGAGGAGGAGCTTGCAGTGAGCCGGATCGCGCCACTGCACTCCAGTCTGGGCGACAGAGTGAGACTCCGTCTCAAAACAAACAAAAAAACAAACAAAAAGCACTGATAGTACCAAATGCTGAAGAGAAAAGGAATCTCTTATAAATTCTAGTAAAAATGCAAAATGGTACAACCACTCTGGAAGACAGTAGGGTATTTTCTTAAGTTAAATGTACACTTACCATATGACCCAGAACTTTTCTCCCTCTCTCTCTACCTTCCTCCCCCTTTTCTCCTTCCTTCCTTTCTCCATTATCCTCCTCTCCTCTCCCCTCCTTTCCTCTCTTCTCCTTTCCTTTCCTTTATATAATGTATCCATTGGTTTCAATTACTATGTCTTGATCAGATAGTTTTCAAGCAACTCTAAAACGTGTGTAAGTTAAGTAGCTATCTATTAAGCATATATATAAGAAAGATTGGCTACAGTAGCAGAATTATTTACTCACATTATAATAAGTCTGAGTGGTGGTCAAGCTTTAAAGTAAGCAAAATTAAATGGCCTTAGTTCAATTTTTTGTGTGTATGTGTGTGATCCTTTGATTGTTCTCTCCTTTAGTTTTGCTTTTCATACTTAGCTGTTTCCTATGGCTTTCCAACCATACGCCACGATGCTGAGAGAAAGAGTTGCTTCAGCTCTTATAAGAAAAAGCAAGCATCCCTTCTAGAATAACCCAGGAAACCACTGTTTGGGTCTTCATGTCTTAGAGTAAGTCATTTATCCATTTTGCAATCTGTACCTATGTTCAGAATATTTTCATGTCTCTGCATCCTAAACCAAACATTTCATCAAAGCCCATAGGATTATTCTGACTTAGATTAATCCCATAAAGTACATTTTTAAAAATAGTGGGTAGAAAAACAGATGTCAAGAAAAACCCCATAATATCTGCTACACAACATATACATTTCTTTCTCATGTATGTTTTTCAAGGAAATCATGCCATCATACCAATCATGTAGGCTGCAGTTTAGAAGATAATAAAAATATTCATGCTTGCCTGCAAGCTGATGTAATATTAATTCTATTAAAATACTACATTTGTTTATACCAACCTAAGTAAATGCACATTAGGGAATGAATGTGAAACATTCAATCAGTTGAGAATTCTGTAGTATCTATGCTATCTGCCTGGTAGCACTTCATGTTTTTGGCAATTGCAATATCATCTTCATGGTAATATATATAATATAATTTTCTGCAGTAAGTGCAATTTTCTTGTTGAGATATCTCTCCAGAGTTATTGAAAGATGATAAAAAAAAGAGATTGATTTGTAATAAGGCTTATTGCCAATTCATTGGTGTTTCCTTTCCTCAAGTCATAATAAATATACTTAGAGCCGTTTACACATGGGGCCAAATTTTTCACAGATTTCAGTTCTGGCATAAAGTTCGACTAAAGGGTTTTTCTCTCTCATTGCCTAACCTTATTTAGTGACTGAGGCCTTCTTTGCTTTGTGATTCAATGTCAAGACATAGATTTCCCACTGGGTAAGATAACAAATCAAACAAAAGTAGAGTTGAGACAGCAAGCTGGGTGAACAAACCTGTCTTTACCTGCAGCACCTTCCAGAAGATTAACTACCTGCCTTATCTTTTCAGTCTGTCTACTTTCTGCTGGATCTTGGCCAGTTTAAGTCTTTTAATATTCTCTTTGTCACAGTGCCTAGGGACTAGTGACAAAGGAGTCTGCTCTCTAAAGATCCTTGCGAGTAATTGCACACATACACACAATAAATTTTGTATGAGACTTGATATAAGAATACATTTAACGCAGAAATCTTGGTGATCTTGGAGTTGCTCCAAGGGAATCATGGAAATGAAATGGGATCTTTCTCCTTGTGACCATCAGTATTTTCAGCATGGCCATCGTGCTTTCAGTTACCATCTCTTCCTCACGTCACCTCCTGATTGTCTCATTTTTTAAAACTTGTTACTTCTTCTTCAATCAATCTCTCAATTCTGAAAAGAAAGACCATAAATTTAATAAATAATATTACTTATAAATTCCAGCATTATCTCCTGTATTCTTTATTCAATCAATATTTATTAAACACTTCTATATGCAAGCATCTGGTGAGATGTTTCAGAAGAAAAAAAAAGACATAAAACTTAAATTTAAAAAGTTTATCTAGAAATGGCTTATTTCAGGCTTAAAATAAATACCACATGAAAGAACAAACTAGATAAAATACCATGGCACTTCAGATTAGTGAAAATGAACGTCTAAATGGGGAGATGATGGCATCAGAATTATCAAGCTATGTGGTACAGTGTCAGTACAGAGAGAAGACTTTTACCCACAAATTTTTTTCTAGATATTGTTTGATGTTTAAAGTTTACTTTAGTACAGAATTCGAAGTTTGATATTTACTAAAGTACTCATTAACAGTTAGCTAATTTATGTCTCAAGGCAAACAACTGGGTGAGTGTTATTTAAACCCACTTTTCAAATTCCTTCTCTCTGGTTTTGAGCAAATGAAGAAATCCTTGTACCTTGCTGCTCAAAAGTTACTTTCTCTGCTTTACGAATGTCTCCAACAGAGGTAGTTTCATCTTCCTTTGTGCTCTTACAGGATTTTACATATTTCTCTGTTATAGAATGTAGGTCATTTTACTGCGGTTATCTATTTATATATTTATCTTCCTTATTACAGAGTAAGCCCTTAAGTGCAGGGACTGAATCCTAAGTATGCCTATTTTCTCAGCATTTACACAGTACCTAAAAAACATACGCAATACGTGTTTGTTGACAGAGCGCATAAACAAATTAATAAATGAGCTTAACCCATTGTCCACATTTGCTGGAATCGGTGACCTGGACTTCATGAACAGAGATAAAATAAATAATGACTTTCAACTGCTCTGCCAGTGGTGTGGGGTTGGCTGGGAGGGGCTTTCAAGTGCTGCAACTCTAAGAGGAGCAAGAAAGGTCCATCATTCTAGACCTTTCTAATGTGCACGAGTGACTGTAAGAGGAATTTCACAGGGTTCCCACTTTCCACTTAGCATAATTTTCTACACTTTTGATGATTGTTTCTGAACCTTAACCTATTCAGAATATTTTTGAACCAATGTCTGGATACCTATAATTTGGACAAATATTCCTCAAACATCTTAAGATCCTCAGTATGACTGAGACTCAAATAGGTTTGGAGACATTTGAGATTTATAAGCTGCCCAAGGACAGAACTGCTCCCTGAGCTCTTAAGTGCTGGTAAACAGCACACGGTGACCCTAAACTCCTACCAATGCCAGGATTTACCCAGAAGAGGTTTGTGTACTCAGGATGTCAGTTTAAGATGAACTTTGGCAGAATCCCTATGATTTCTTTATGGGGAATGGGCATTTGGTTGTAGGGCATGCCATAGAAAACCTTTCCATAATTATGTAGATCCAACACGTATTACCCACTGCAGTCACCCAGAGATGTCTGAGAAATAAACCAGTAATCTAAAGTGGCTTCATTCATGGACACCAGGGAAGAAGCTCAGTGTGGTTCCAGTGTATTTACATTGTATAGATGCAAAGTATGTCAGCTCTTCTCTATGGTTTTCTGAACTTATTTTATTTTTATCTCCCCAGCATGTTATAGAGCTGGGCTTCTTTTCTATTTATTTTACTTTTCCAAGTTCCAAATTAACTTCTTGTTATAAAAAATACCATATAAGTAGTAAAAGTTTTTTTTTTGTTTGTTTTTTTTTTTAAATAAGACAATCTATATTGGAACTAAAAGAATAGTGAGAAAGGAGACAAAACCAATGGTGAAACAAGTAACATATATATTTATCTAATGTGAACATTTTTGTTTATGAGAAGAAAGGGAAAAGTAAAAGTAATTCATATTAGTATAAAATAGAAAACAGAGAACAAAATGATCCATAGACATGCAATATGTTATGTTTAACTTACTAAATTTATAATTAGGAATAAATGATTTATGGATTTCATTTTAAATGAATTATATGAAATGAAAGCTGAAAGCCTTCCATCACATAGTCTAAAACCTCTTTGTATTGCAGTTCTCAAAGTGGTGATCATTTGTAAAAATTTGATATGCCTTTCATAGCTTTTCTTTTTTAAAAATACATTTACACACAGATATACACACAGGTGAATCCAGGCATTGATTTGAAGCTTACATAAATTTGAGAACCCTCTTTAAGAAAAAATACTAAATACAAAATTTGAGATTCAAGATTAAGTACAATGGCAAATATTTTTTAGAATGTGAAAAACAATCAGAGTAAATTTAAAATATTTAATGTCACAAATATCACAAAAATCACAAGATCTAGGATAAAATAATATAACGATTATACTAATTAGCTGACACATCTCTAACACTTTTTCTTACATTTTATAGCATTCTCTTTGATGCCTCTTTCATATAATAATTACTTACATTATTTTCTAAACAGAGAATAGATTGTTCAATCTTTCTTTAGAATATCATATCTATTATCATATCATATATTAATCTATTACAGAGATAAGAGTTTTTATTTAGAAATCATATCTTCAGAATATATCTATTATCGTATATTCAACCTTTTCTTTAGAATATCATAGTTGATTGAAATTTTAAAAAAATTCTGATTGATAGCTTATGAAAGATTTTTTAGGCTTCCTAACTCATTATGTAATACTGTGTGAAAATTTAGCACCATTGTGAAATTAAGAATAATATCTTCTTATTTCTGTTATTTATGTTCTGTAAGATTTAGAAAAATTTCCTGCAACTAGACTAGATGCTGGCTCAATAAATTACACATTTTGTTCCTCCTTTATTGTCCACGTGGTTCCACTACCAGGTGCCACAGAATAATTCATATTGTAGGATTGCTTCTGACCCTGCACCCTTGTGTTTCAACCCTGGAGACTTGTTCTTCCTTAGATAGCTATTAGTAACTAGATTACATGTGGAAACAACTGTAAATCACAAAAGTATATTCCACTAAACCCAAACCAAATATAGATGCAACTCAGCTTCCAAACAGGTAAGTACCCCAAATGCCTATATCCACTCCACATGTGATGAAGAGAAAGTCTGAGTGAAAAGTGATAATAGATTATACTAATGACAGGTAAGATATCTTCCTTTAGAAAGTTTTATGAATTTATGTCACCATGTGACTACATTGCATGGTTGCCTTATATGCCCTTGGAAGGTTTCATGGAAGTGTCGGGGCTATGAAGCTTAAACTTCATGAACTTCACAGTACATCTTCCTCTGCATACAAATAATCAAAGTGGGATCCTAGGAAGATAGGTAGATAGACAGAGATAGATAGATATAAAATTTGTGATAGAGATAGGTAGATAGAGACACATAGTAGTCTTTGATGACAGATACAACTAACATCCAAATTAACAGAGAAATATTAGAAATAGATGAACATTTACAATCCTGACAAACTAGATGTTAAAAAAATACTAGATATGCTGGGAGCAGTGGTTCACACCTGTAATCCCAGTACTTTGGGAGGCTGGGCCAGGTGGATCACTTGAACCCAGGAGTTCAAGACCAGTCTGGGCAACAGGGCAAAACCCCATCTCTACAAAAGAAAAAAAAATACAGAAGGTTAGCTGGGCATTGTAGTGTATTCCTGTAGCCCTAGCTACTTAGGAGATTGAGATGGGAGGATCACCTGGGCCAGGGAGGTCAAAGTTGCGGTGAGCCGAGATCGTGCCACTGCACTCCAGCCTGGGCAACAGAGCGAGATCCTGCCTCAAAAGAACAAAACAAAACTATGTATAATACAATATGCCATATAGTAATTACTCATAGGTACTAGAAAATATTTTTTCATTATTAGTAATATGTATTGCCTATTTATGATTATAGCTTTTTGTGCCAAAAGATGCTGAAAATATAAAAAGAAAAAAGTAAATAAAAATCACAAATAATAGCATAATTCAGAGACACATGCTGTTTACATATAGGTACACATCTATCCATTCTTTTAATGTGTACTGTCACACAGACTCCTGTGATTATGCTGTACATACAATTTTGTACTGATTTTTTTTGTTATGTAAAGCTTTACTGTTGTCTTTTTCCAAAGCCACTAAAAATATTTATTCAAATTTATCCAATTAAAATATGCTAGACCTACTGTGTGCTGGGTACCTTTAGACACTTAAATCTCTGTACATAGAACTTCGTACACATTTTGATTATTTTTGCAGGATAAATTAACAGAATTAAAATTATAGGCCAAAAGTCAAGCTGATATTTTAGGGATTTGATATCCTTCTAGATATGCAAAAGTTCACACTTTCATAGTGATGCACAAGCAGCTCCTCTCTTTACTCTGACAATTTGACAAGGAAAACAAATTATGTTATTGTAATACTAATTATTTGATCACTGGTAAGATTAAATTTTTTCAACTGTTTATTAGTGATTTGTATTTCTTTTATGAAGCGTTCAGTCATATTTTGTTTGGTTTTCAACTGGGAACCAGAAATTCTTGAGAAATATATGTTTTAAAATAGCTGAGACAAAAACAAAGAATAATATTATTTATGAAGATTGTCCCACTGTGGGTATCATTAAGTCTGTCAGTGTATACATATTAAGAAGGCATGACATCAATTGAACTGTCTTATCAGTTGAACTGTTCATCAATTAAACTGTTTTGAATACTGTTTTATCTTAATTATATTCTACATTATCTATATTTATGTTTTTATTTCCCCAACTAACTAGTTTTTCCCTTGTTTTTCAGGTTTCCAATTTGCATGATGTGTGTGTGTGTGTATGTGTGTGTGTGATTCTGCTATTTATTGCTAGTTTAATTAAATTCTGATCAGAAAGTATGATTTTCCTAATTTCCAATTTGGGAATATATTTTTTGTAGCTTACGTTGTGACTAACTTTTAAAAATACTTCTTGGACAGTTGAAAATAACTTATATTTTTCACTGGTAAAAGTTAATATCTGACCTAGGAATTATGTTTTAAAGAAAGAAGGCACGACATTAATACAATTGACAAGAAAGAAAGTTTGAAGTCCAGAAACCCCATGAAGATACCAATGGAATTATTAAACTAAGTAAGCCAATGATAAAATATGTATACAATAATTGACCAATGATAGGGAAATTCTACAAAATAAAGGTATGAAGAGTATCCTCACAGCATGATAAAACCTTTATAATAATTCAATACATTCTGAAAAGTGGAAATAAAACATGATTATACTGAATATAATTAAATTGGAACAGAATATAAAGTCCTGAAGTGGACCCCAAAATATGTGGGAATTTGCTATGTGACGTAGGTAGCACTGCAAATCCGTGGAGAAAAAAGATGGATTATTTTTTCTATGCTGTTGGGACAACTGGGTAGCTCTCTAGAAAATGAAAATAAAGTTGGATCCCTATCTCACCCCTTTTACAAAGTAAACTCCATATAAGTCAGAGGAGCACATAAGGAGGTCATAAAGTATTAAAAGTGAACACTTAGGAAAATATTTGTATAAACTGTGAACAGAATTTTATTCTGACACCAAACACAGACGTCATAAAGGGAAAAATTAAAAATTTAATTATAGAGAATATTTTAAAAATCTGCATGGGAAGAGAAACCACCATAAACAAAGGAAGATAAATAACAAAAGGCTAAAAATATTAGTAACTCCTATCACAAACAAATTACTTTAATATATATGATTTTGTGAATTAATTAGCAAAGGACCTAAGACCCCCCCCCCCCAAAAAAAATGACACAGAGTCTAGAGAAACATAAATTCAAAAGTCTTGTAAACTTAGTATTGCTGTACTGGTAATAAGATAAATGCAAATTAAAACTAATGGGAAATAATATTTTTCACTTACGCTGGCAAAGATCAAAAAGCAAGGGTAACAGAGGTTTTGAGAAGCAGGAACTCTTCTATCTGTGCATCCTCAGTAGAGAAAACTTCACCTATGGCAACAATAAAATAATGTTTATAACCATAACCAGCAATTATATATCTAGAAATTTATGTTACATTTGTTCTCACCTTATAGCAACATGCTTTAGATTCATTCATATTATTTGGAGCTTTGTAATATCAAACGTTGAAAGTGGAAATCATCCTCATGTTGTCTAGTTAAAATACACTATGGTCCAATTACCATACAATAGAAATTCCATACAACACAACTTTTGTTTTTTTGGATTAAATGAGACAACTATGTTTTAAAATGTTAAAAAAAAAAAAAGCCTAAAAGTTTGCTACCTAACAGGTTAATTACACTATTCATATGAAAAAGGAATATAATTGTGTATGTATAAAATATCTATGGAAATATATTCGAGAAACTGGAAATCCTGGTTTCTTCTGCAAAGAGAATTTGGCTAGCTGGGGACTATGGTAGTGGGGATATTTGCTTTTCATTATCCATGCATTGTCACCTTTTGAATTTGTAACACATTTTTTTTTTTAATTTATAAAAGAATAATACGTATATTTTAGTGTCTTGAAAGATGGAGAGAACAGTAAGGATTGGGAAAGAAGAGAGTAATTTAACAGTTGGAAAAGTGAGAGTTTTGTGAAGGATTTCATTCAGGTTATAAATACAAAATGTAGACAACTTGCTTCCAAGTGAAAAGACAAATTTATTACTGAACCTGATTAGAGACTAAATATTGTGATTTTATTTTTCCTTTTATTTTCTCTCAGTATTGGGAGATAAATCATCTTCTTCAGGGAAGGCTTGAAGGAGACATTCAGATTTCTCTTTCTCCCTCTTCCAATATTCTTAGTTACTTCAGGGCTCTTATGAGAGACCAAGGTGTGGAGATGTAATTGTGGATGTGGTTAGGTTGGCAGAGGCCTTCCTTATTTTAGTTTATTCAGAGAACTAATCTGACTAATCCATGTGTTAATCCATTGCATGACTTTTTAATATTTTAGTACGTTTATTCCTTTATTTCATGTTTCTTCTGGTTTTGAGTTAAATGCTTAGTAAATTTCCTCAATGCTTTTTCTTTCAAATACTATAAATTGTTTTAAATTTTTCTTTGAATACACACTTAGTTGCATTTATTATGTATACTGTTTTATCTTAATTATATTCTAAATTATCTATATTTGTATTTGTATTTTTCCAACTCATTAGTTTTTTTTTTCTTTTGGTTTTTCAGGTTTCCAGTTTGCATGCTGTGTGTGTGTGTGTGTGTGTGTGTGTGTGTGTGTGTGATTCTGCTATTAATTGCTAGTTTTATTAAATTATGATCAGAAAGTATAATTGCCTTAATTTCCAATTTGGGAATATGTTTCTTGTAGTGTATGTTGTGACTAATGTTTAAAAGTACTTCTTGGATATTTGAAAATGACTAACCTTCTTCACTGGTAGAAGTTAGTATCGAACCTAGGAGTTACGTTTTAAAGAAAAAAGTAATAGTTTAAAAATATATTTTAGTATTCCACTTCCTGGCAAATGAAGACTTGACTATTAGCTGTTCATTAGGGCATTCCTTCTATTAATATAAAATAACTGTGAACTATTTAATGTTTTGGGATCCTGACTTCCACCTTGTATGAAGATGATGATCTCAGAGGTTTTGATGTTAATTTAATGGGGTAATTGCAGTGTGCAAAATGCCCCTGTGGCTGGTGGAAGAGGGAGGGCGATAGAAGAACCCTGGAGAGTCCCACAAAAGTATTTCTTCACTTCCCCCAAATGTGCTAGGTTGACTCCTCAGCACTTTTCAGAAATAGTAAGACCTCATGAGATTATAAGAGAAAGTGGGTCAATAGTCTGCTCTTGAGAAATCTTTTGACAGAATTTTAATGCAGAATCCTAAGAAATGAATATTTTTTCAACATTCTACAGAAAGAAAGGAATCCAAACATTTTATCTCTTGCAGTTCTCTATTCAGTGTCTCAAGCTTTCTTTACTATTAGGACTCTGGGTATTTTTAGAAACTCTGAACTTTCATTTCTTTCTCTCTCTCTCTTTTCTTTTATCTTTTCTTTTCTTTTTTCTTTCTCTCTTTCTTTCTCTATCTCTCTCTGTTTCTCTTTGTCTCTCTCTTTCTCTCTCTCTCTCTCTCTCTCTCTCTCTCTCTCTCCCCTTCCCTTCCCTTCCCTTCCCAACGAGTTTTCGCTCTTGTTGCCCAGGCTGGAGTGCACAGGCGCGATATCGGCTCACTCAGACCTCCACCTCCCAGGTTTAAGTGACTTTCCTGCCTCAGCCTCCTGAGTAACTGGGATTACAGGCACCTACCACCAGGCCTGTCTACTTTTTTGTATTTTTAGTAGAGACAGATTTCACCATGTTGGCTAGGCTGGTCTCAAACTCCTGACCTCAGACACTCTACCTGCCTCAGCCTCCCAACGTGCTGGGATTATAGGTGTGAGCCACTGTGCCTGGCCCTAATTTTTGTATTTTTAGTAGAGATGGGGTTTCACCATGTTAGCCAGGCTGGTCTTGAACTCCTGACCTCAAATGATCCACCCGCCTCCGCCTCCCAAAGTGCTGGGATTACAGGTATGAGTCACCACACCCTGCCCAAATGTCTTTTCTTTTTAGAACCTTAAGCCATCTCTACTTCTACAATTTTAATATACTCATTCCATGTATTGACTGCCAACTTCTCACACTTGAACAATAGTAAGGGAGAATATCACTTTGCCAAACTTTTAGTAGCAGTGTCTCAAAATGAGAAAATTTGGAAAAGTTTCTCTATAAGATTTAGGACTGATCACGTGTCACTTTAAGACGGATCTTTCAAGGGCGGAACTGGGTCTAGCAAAAGTTTATGACATAATGAATTGCTTTGGATAGACAGATGAAGCAAAGTGGGGGCCTCAAAGTTAGTTTTCACGAGTAAGCCATTAGTCTTGGTAAGTACGCTGCCTGGTTAGTTCACAGTCTTAACTTCCAGGAGCAGTTATTGCAATTAGGTTATTTTTGCTTAGTCTCAGTGTCACTTAAAATAAGAATGGGAAAGTACGCCTGGTCCGAGTCATGTTTAACCCAAGGAAGAGGAAGTTATTGTGGTTTTGGTTTTTACTGTTCACTATTTAAAATGTTACTACTAAGTTTCTTTCCTATCCTTTACCGTCATCTCTCTCTCTTTTTTTTTTTTTTTGTTAAACAATACCCAATGTTATTTCACTCTCAAGATCCTTTTACCTTCTCTTTCTCTTTACAACCTTAATATCCCCTTTCCCTCAGGAACATTAAAACAATTTAGGATAGTAAGAACCCTTATGACTGAGGAGACTATATCTAGTCTTAGAAACTAAAGCTTATGAATAGTCTTACCAAGTGTCAAATTAATTCACTTTCCCTCTGATTATACTTGTTAATATGTTAGTCTTCTCTGGCACCTTCTTTTTGTCCTTCCCTGTTCCTACCCACTACTGTATCTTCTTTACACATGAACTTCACGGTGATATACTCCTCCCCCAAACCACTCACAGAACAAAGGAATGAAAACTCGGCAAGGAAAGAGATTAAATATTGTTTCTGGAGTCATGAGTAGCTAGCACTCCTAGCTCCTAGATGGCTTTTTTTTTTTTTGATATGGAGTCTCACTCTGTTGCCCAGGCTGGAGTGCAATGGTAACGATCTCGCTCACCACAACCTCTGCCTCCCAGGTTCCAGCGATTCTCCTGCCTCAGCCTGCTGAGTAGCTGGGATTACAGGCATGTGCCACCACACCTGGCTAATTTTCTGTTTTTAGTAAAGATGGGGTTTTACCATGTTGCCAGGCTGGTCTTGAACTCCTGACCTCAAGTGATTTGCCTGCCTTAGCCTCGCAATCCTAGATGCCTTTTAATTAAAAGATTCATTTCTTTTTTCTATGATGAATAGACATTTTCTGTTTTCTATGTTAGTTTTCCTTAGTAGTGATATGTGAAAATAATAAGGAACACATCTTTTTATAAAAGAAGACAAAAAAACCAAACTGATTCCTAGAATAACAACATTGAGGTTGGATTGAAGTAGAAAGCAATATAGTTGTCACAGTTTTTTTACATTTTTTTCCAGGAAGAGGTAGAGGGAAAGAAGTAAAGTAGAGGCTATTGCTTTATCCTTATTATTCTTACATGCCGCCTCCCATTTAAAACATTCTGAAAATGTTCAAATCTACAAAGAAATTGAAAGAACAGTGCAATGAACACCTAGTTGCTCCCAATTTTAAACAATTTAAAAATCTTTGTAGGATAGTGTAACCTTAAATACTTCAACATATATTTCCTAAAAATAATTCCATTCTGTTACATAACCACAATACTTCTATCACCATTGCTACTATATTGATGATTGCCATAGGTGAAGGTGAGGTTTACAATTGGCCCATCTCTCTATTCTGCACATGAGACACCCTACTAAAGAAGGACACAGTGCTTTATGTTTAAGCAAAAAAATAAAAATAAATGGGAATTTTATATATCTTAAAGTATGTTTTGAAATGGTCTGCTTTCCTGTGGAAATAAAGTTTGAGAATATAAATATATAGTTTTGAAAAGTCAAAGCTGTTTTACTTATTTCACATTTCTTTGTTTTTACTTTTACATTATTATTCCAGTTGTAATTCTTAGATGACTCCAGTACTCAGACCACCCTGGGCAGAAACTCTCCTTTCTCTAAGACTCAAGGATCCTCCATGGAGTGACTGTAGATAGAAGAGAGAAGTTGAAGAATTTCTAGAAAATGCCAACAGTTAGAGATTAGAAGATGAGCAGGCACCTACCCAAGATGCTGAGGAGTTTTAGTGAGGTAGCAGGGATGCCAACAAAATAGCCACATCCCAGGAAACAAGTGAATAAATTGTGTAAGGGATGGATTGAAAGGCAGTATCAAATGCTCTGGATAGGTCAAGTAAAATGAATTCTGAGAATTGGCCTGGGAGTACTGGGAGTCTTTGGTCATCTTGACACAAAAAGATCTAATTGAGCGGGGGAGGTTGGGCAAAGCTAGAATGAACTGAGTTTCAAATAACAAGAGAGAAATTAGAGACAGTGTGGTTAGCTCTTTTGAGGCAATGTTTTATAAATGAAAAAGAGATCCAAGCCAGTAACTGAAATACAAGAGGAATATGTGTCAATGTAAAGAGGTCTGAGGTGAGAGAAATTATAGCATATTTATATGCTGATGAGGATGGTCAGGAGAAAGGGAAAATGATGATATAAAAGAGCAGGGTCAATTATGGGAGTAATTTCCTTGACTAGGTGAGGAAATTTGAAATCTAATATATAAATGGAGAGAAGAAAATTCTTACAAATACTTTTAAAATTCAATTAATGTACACCGCACCTGGATACGTTTTCGACTGTATCTTCCTAATCATGATTTCAGTTTTCTGAAATAGAGATGTGCATTTTAATTAGTTTATCTGTACCAAAAGGCAGGAAGCAGAGTATATGGACACATGTACAGATAGGTTGTTAAATATGGTGTTGGAAGACTGTTAAAGTCATTTTCCTATTGCTTATATATTCCCTGTGAATTGGAATCAAAGTCATTAGTTGTGAGTGAGCACTGAGAGGGGATACACAGGTATGTGAGAGAACGTGTGAATTTGTCTTCTACCAGAGTCAATAGATGAATTAGGGAAGTACAGTGGGAGGGGTAGAGAAATGCTGTGGTTTTGCGTTTGGAATGTTTTTATCTATGGCATCTCTAGAAACAGTAAAGCCTTCATAAGGAAGGCAGAAACTATAGTAGCTTGAGAAAGTTGGTGAGAAGAATTTTGTTCTTGTAAAAAGGAAGAATGGGGTTTGGACGACCTGAAAAGAAAATATGTATGCTTAGGATTCCCGTCCTCCTCTTTCATCTTGGAGAAGTAACGTTTCACCAGAATAGAGGATATCTGTTTTGTGAGAAACTAAAAGGAGCAGAATAAGAGACCTGTGTTGGAGAATGTCAGTGAGACAGACCATACTTAAGTCTTTGAATGTTACTTCTGGCGGTGAAGGCTACTCCTAGGATCCTTAGGTTCTTTGCATGTACTTCCAGCTCCCTAATGAGTACATTTAGAATCTTTGCAACTGAAGACTAGAGACCACGCTCTCTTTAGACTCTTAATAGGAGTGAATAATGACTTGCTAATCTTGCAATGAAGGCATATAAGGAAATAATAGAATTACTATAGCTTCAACATAAATACCAGTGAGGTAAATTAATTTAGAAACTCAAATTGAGTTTCTGTTCTCATGTAAACTATTTATCGTAGTTTTTCCCTGCTGAATTTGGTATATTTTCCCATGTGAGTTGGCTACACTTTTCATTTTGACTTGCCAAGAGAAAGTTTCCATTCTGTGATCTTTCTTATTGTCTCTCTCTCTCTCTATGTCTATGTATATACATACAAATATGCATTTTATATGTATATTTTATACATAATGTATAAATTATATAATATAAAAATAATATATAGATTATAATATATGTGTATAATAATTTTTATATATGTTATATTAAATGGCTCAGTATCTTGGGTATGTGAAGCTCCAAAAATGAGTCTTCAGCTGATTTTCAGACTGAAACATAGAAAAGGTTTGTTATTTTATTTGGCAAATAGATCCACTATCCTCTTAAGGAAAAACAGGAGAGTCTTGTGCCAGAAATAGAACTGACCCAAAGACAGTCCTGTAAGTTATTCTAAGAAACTTTCTCAACTCTAATTACACTCATTAGAGTAGACCTGGTTGTGTTGGCAGATGGATTTAGACATTTCTGTGACATTACACAAAATAAATGTATTTCTTTCTCACTTGCTACTTCCAGGAGTGTGTTCAGGTTGGGTTGGTTCTTCTGCATGTGGTCATTTGGGGACCCATTCCACACTGTGGTTCCATTATCCCTTAAAGCCTTATGATCATCAGTATCCACTGGAAGCCATAGAAAGAAACTGGAGGAGCCCATGAGGGGTTTTATGTGCTAGGCACACGAATCACTTTTCATCATAATCTGAGTTTGGCAAGGACTTAGTCACATGGGCATATCAAACTGCAAGGGAATCTGGGAAAGATGCCTTAGTGATATTTCCAGAAAAAAAGAGAATGATTTTTCTTTTTTGGTAGGATTTTGTTCATAGGAAGTCATATGTAAGAGACTCTCAAGAAATGTCTGGCTTTTAAATATCAATTTTTAAGAAACAGAGTCTTACTCTCATGTCTTTCAGGAAGAGAACTGGTAATATGGGAGAGCAGGTCTGGATGAGAAATTTGTTGTTGGCTCACCTACAATTCTTGGATTTAGCAGATAAAAAGATAATTTATAGGATATCAAGGAATTAAAACCCAAATTTGAGACTTGGGTGTTCCAAATTCTTATCATTTTTTTTGTCATGGCGTGTCCGTATGTCTTTGACTTGAAAAGGTAACATCAACTTAATTGAAAGTGTTAGTGATTATGTGTGTTTGTATGGGGCTGTGCTCTAGTGGTGACTTTGTAAACACTGTGTGTGCATGTGCGTTAGCATATATTCCAAATGTTTGTTCTTTTGCTATGAAGTAAGATACTTATCTGTCTATCCTCACAGACAGAGATTACAATATGTGTTATGGGGCAATTTAAAGACCAAAGACCTTACAACAAAATAATTTAAATCCATGTTAAATATTTCAAATTTTACACCTACATTGTGCCACAGAGCATAAAACTAGTAAATTCCCTTGCTGGGAATAAGAGAAATTCCCATTTCCTTCAGATTGCACATAAGGAAGATGGACAGTTTTCCATACCCAGTGATGTTCACTAAACTTCCTCTTAAGGCAACAGCAGCAATCCACTTTAGCTTCTCAAATGTAAGGCAGAGAACTGGCTATAGTAATAAAGTCTAGACATAAACCAATAACCAGTTTATAGTAATTAATCAATATAAAACAAAATCTAAAATTTTGGAACTCCAAAGTAAGTTCCTAAGATTCAGGTGAGGGAAGACCAGATTTTTTTACTGAGCATAAACTAAGATTTTCTCAAATTATTTTTATAACCATCATTTGCTTCTTCAAGAATTTTTTTAAAAGACTGTTTAGAGTTTACTATTCACTCTCTCTAGTGCTGTTATTCTTAAAATGCTCAATACTAGATTCTATACCCACCCCAGACTGATTATCTCACAGGCAAAAAGCTTTTATTTTGTGTACTCGTGGGTGGTTTTGGAGAAATAAGGGGGACGTTCATTCCTGAGCTTATGGCTTAGACGAGGAAGAGATATTGGCGTATTATTTAAGAATTAGGGATGTTAACAGTATCTCATTTAATCAGCAGCAGAACTGTGGCTTTGCTACCTCCCAGGTAGAGCTTGGCATCTGCCGTGGCTGAGTACACACAGATGACAAAGCATGAGAGACCAACTCAAGACCTAAAATCCAACTGTATCAATTCAGACAACCTCTAGGGAAACTATAGTCATTGGACAGGTCAAAACTGTTATAGAAACAAATGGCATATTAGGTAATAACCTCCTCTCTGGCCCATGGTTAATGGAAATGAGTGATAATTGAGAGTTTATGCTGATTAAAGATTTTCTAATTCTAAATGTGAATTTTCTCATTTGTATGAGGAAAATGATCATCCTTTTAACTGGTTTTTCCTATTTCTATGAAACCAAAGGACAAAAGACTGCTAGGTATGCAACCCAACAATCTTAAAGAGGCTTCTGTCAGTAAAACATGACATTCTCTGATCCCCAAGACTCATATGAAAAATGTAATAGCTTGTCCCATGTGGCAGTTAGGAAACTGGGAATAACAAAACATCAATTAGCCCATGACAAAAACCCTGATAAGTAGGGCGGTCAATTCAGTAATATTTTCTCAGACCTTACCACACGATGCACACTTTCTTTTGGGGAAGGTTGAAAAGATATTGAAAAAAGAAGTGGGAATTTCACAGCCTGATTGTGAAATAGAGATTACATAAGGAAGAACAAATGTAAAAGAAATTTTCATTGGGAAGGCAGGCTGGGTCCTCAAGACTATTTGACCTTTGCATCAGCAACATTTAATGGCTAAGTTAAATATTGAGAAGAGTAGAAAATGTACTGAGAATAACAAAGTGTTTGTAAATTTCCTTAAAATATTTTGTGAAAAACCAATTTAAATTATACCTACTGAGACAAATTAGAGATGTTTAGATATAGAATTGAAGGCATTGTGAGAGCAAAAGTAATCTCCACTTAACATTTTCTTGGTATTTCCATTCTCTGTACATGACTGAAGCCTTGAAGCCAGCCCCTTTGAGGAGGCAAAATGGACTTCTGCTTCATGAATGCCAGTATTTCCTATAGAGTATCACAGGTTATCCTGCAGAATGCACATGCTGTTAGACACATAGGAAGGCTTTTAAGAAAGGCATCAGGCCTATTGAATTTCATGTAGCCTCATCCAAGGCTTTTTATAATGCTTTCTGTCCTTATGAATAAATTCAGATATACTGAGAGAGACTCAGAAACGCTTAGTGGTCATGTGATCAATTGGCTGCTTATTGAAAGTGGTAACCTTGAACCCTTTCATGATGAAATGGAAAAATAAATGACTTAACTCATCTCCTAACCTCATTAATCTCTCCAGGAAAGGCTTTCACCAAGTGCACCGCAGGAAGAGATTATTTGGAGAAGAGGGAGGCAAGAGGTAGTTTGAATCTAATATTTCTCAGACCGTACCACACTATGCCAATAACTCAGGCCTTCAAGCTGATACCCATGGAGCAAGAGTAGTTCATGCAGGCACTTTGCAAAAGGAGTATGGTAATGAGCTTCGTGAATTTTATATAGGTTTTCTAAAATTTCTTGTCTTTCTGTCTGAATTCAAATGATCTGAGACAGAACAGGACAACTCTAGTGACTCTATGGGCAATTGGCCTCCCTACTTATCAGGGTTTTTGTCATGGGGTGATTGATGTTTTGTTATTCCCAGTTTCCTAGCTGCCACATGGGACAGCCTACTACATTTTTCATGTAAGTCTTGGGGATCAGAGAATGACATCCCATATGGAGGCCTCAGAAGCAAAGTTTGTCTCTGATCTTCTCCTGCCCTCATGTCTCTTACCCCTCATTCTCCTTCAAGGCTAGCCATAGAAACTAGAATCTCTCTTCCCCAAGGTGAGCCACAGAAATCAGAATCCCTTTTCTCAAGGAGGGTCATGGAAACCAGAACCTCTGTCCCCCAAAGCCAGCCGTAACACCTAACATATTACTCTAACCTTCCCTCACTTGTCTGTGCAAGGGCTGGTTATAAAGAAATTATCTGGGCCGGGCACAGTGGCTCAAGCCTGTAATCCCAGCACTTTGGGAGGCCGACACGGGTGGATCACGAGGTCAGGAGATCGAGACCATCCTGGCTAACACAGTGAAACCCCGTCTCTACTAAAAAATACAAAAAACTAGCCGGGCGAGGTGGCGGGCGCCTGTAGTCCCAGCTACTCGGGAGGCTGAGGCAGGAGAATGGCGTGAACCCGGGAGGTGGAGCTTGCAGTGAGCTGAGATCCGGCCACTGCACTCCAGCCTGGGCGACAGAGCGAGACTCCGTCTCAAAAAAAAAAAAAAAAAAAAAAAAGAAAGAAATTATCTGGCGTATCTTGTTTGACAGTAGGCCAAATGGTCCCCCACTCCAGAAAGGGTTCTACCCCATAGCCAGGAGGAAGAAATGCTGCACAGAGAGGCCAAGAAGAATCTGAAGACAGGCCTTGATGGATTTCCCCACTCAGTCTGTTCTCATTTGATTATACCTTTGGTCCAATCACATTTATCTACATGACTGTCCATTCTTCATGAAACTGTCCAGTCTTCATTATCTACATGACTGTCCATTCTTCATGAAACCTAAGGATAAGGGGGTTGTTTTCCCTCTATCTTTGGGTCTTCATTCTGCAGGTTCCCATGTCCCATAAAATTATGATTATATACATTCATTATGTTTTTCTCCTGTTAATCTGTCTTTTGTTATAGGAGGGTTGGTGGCCCTTATGATAAGGAGAAAAGGTATCACACCATTTCTGCCCCCAATTAAGCAAAGGGTTGCTTGCAGGCAGCAATCATCAATCCAAATTTAGCAGTTTCTCAGGCGTTCTCAGGTGCTATGCCTGAGAAAATGACAATGTGTGGTTTCATGCAAGGTGTTCAGGCAGCTTATCTCTGTCAGTGTGAGGGCAAAGGGAACCATCACTTAACAGATGTCATACGTAACTTACATAAAGATCCTGTAGCAATTTTTACATGCCTCGGGGGATCTTTTCTGGCGTACTTTCCATTTCATATTTTCCAGGTTTCATGCTAAGATGCTTATATTTGGATTCTACCTCCCTAAGTGATCTCTTCTTTTGATGGTTTGTCATATCCACTTCATTTTGCCTTTAATGCTTTCACAGATCTTAGTATTTTAATTTATGTTATTTAGAAATTTTGCACAGATTAAAATGTTACAGATAGTGCTGAAGTCCAATATGCTGAAGTCCTGTATGCTTCTGCACTGAATACTGTAGGCAATAGCACTACAGTATTGAGCCACTGTGCCTGGCTTTTCTTTTTTTAACTCTTTTGTTACAAACTAAAACACACACACACACATTAGCCTAGGCCCGCACAGGGTCAGGATCATCAATGTCACTGTCCTCTACCTCCACATCTTGTCCCACTGGAATGTCTTCAGGGCAGTCACATGCACAGAGCTGTCATCTCCTATGATAACAATGCCCTTTTTCAGAACACCTCCAGAAGGACCCACCTGAAACTGTTTTACGGTTAATAATTTTTTAATAGGTAGAAGAAATACATTCTAAAATAACAATAAAAAGTATAGTTGAGTAAATATACATACCAGTAATAGATTCATTTATTATCATTATGCAGTATTATATACTGTATATAATTGTATGTGTTAGACATTTATACAACTGGTAGCACAGTAAGTTTGTTTCCACCAGCATCACCACAAACATGTGAGTAATGCATTGCACTATGATATAACTAGGTGATAAAAATTTTTCAGCTTCATTATCTTATGGGACCACCATCCCATTTGTGTTCTGTTGACCAAAACATCATTACACAGTTCGTGACTGTTTTGACTATATCCATACAGTCATATGTGTGTTTGTATGTGTGTGTGTGTGTATATATAAAAAATTGCACATCTGTGATTTTTCATGAGGTTTAAGTTTTTTCCTTTTGTATTCTCTCTTGTGTAAATGGACTCTCCTTACATGCATTTTCGAATTTTAATGAGTGATTATTTATTTTTCTCTTATTGGTTTCAGGAGTCCCTCATAAATTCTGAATGCTAATCCTTTGACAGTTAAAAGCTGACAAATATCTTCTCCCAAGCCAAGGATTTGTCTTTTAAATTTTTGTTGGCAATGTTTTTTGTAGAATGTTTTAAGTTTTAAGGCAGTTACATTTACTTATCTTTTTCTTCTGTAGAATTTATAACCTTTGTATCTTGTTTAAGAAGTTTTTCCTATCCAAAGAGTATAAAAATAGACTCTTGTATTTCTTCTGCAAGTTGTGAAGTTTTGCTTCTCATATTTAAGTTTGTAATTCACTGAAAGTTATTTTTGCCTGTAGTGTGAGGTTGGAATATAGTTCTATTTATTTTCATATGGTTAACCAACTGTCCCAGTGCAATGTATCGAAACTAGTTTATCTTTTCCACATATCTTGTAATGCCACCTGTGCCACATATTAACTTTTGCCACTTCTTCACAAGTTGAGTTTTTATTGATGCATGGGTCTATTTCTGGGCTTCCCCATGTGTTCCAGAAGTGTGTTTGTTCCTGCCTACGCTAGTACCATACTTTCTTAATTAACACAGTTTATAGTAAGTAGGCCTTGATATCTGGTTGGACAGTTGCCCCAGATTGCTCCTCAACTTCAGGATTATTGTGACAATCCTCTGTGTTTTCTGCTGTTACACTAATTTAAAAATCCACTTCTAAATTCCATAAATAACTGTTAAGATTTTTATCAAAATATCGCTTCATTTATACATTAATTGGAGAAATACATATCATCTTATACATAAGTTTCCTCAAAGTTTCTTTTCTGTCCTTCAGAAATCTTTATAATGTTTCTACAAAATGGCCTGTGTGTTTTTTTATAGATACATTTCTAGGTACCTTAGTGTTTTTGCTGATGCAGGTACCTGGAAATGGTATCATTTTCTACTCTATTTGTGAATTAGTTGGATGTAAGAATGTTTTATGCTTTGCAGTTGGTTTTGTACCCAGTGATATTGCTGAATTTTAAAATCAATGATGACATATTTTACCTTTAGTTCACTTGGGTTTTCAACATAAGTAACCTCGTAATCTGGAAATGAGAAAAAGTTTCTATTTCTTTATTGTTCTTTCACATTTAATTTTGTTTTCTAGAGTCTAGCTGATACAAAATGTTGAGTACAGTGTTGAGTAGTCCTTAAGACAGCTGATAACCTTGTCTTGTTTCTCAACTAAAACATAATGGTACTTATTTATCAGAAAATAAATTTATGAACATTTTTGGTAAAAATCCACAATTAAGAAAGTTCCCTTCCATTCCTTCTTTGCCAAGAGTTTTTGTCATGAGTGAATGTTGAAGTGAAACAAATATAGCTATTAGTTTTTGTATTATACTACATATAAAATAAATTCTAGTCTATTAAAAAAATAAGTACTTTTCTATCTTCCCTTTCTACTATAATTTACAAACATTTAATTTTGAGATAATTGTAGCTTCACATGCAGTTGTAGGAAAGAATAGTGATTCCCTGTACTCTTCACTCAGTTTACCCCAATAGTATCATCTTGCATAACTGTAGTACAACGTTACAACCAGGAAATTAACATTGATGCAATCTACCAACCTTACTCATATTTTATTTCACAACTTTTATATGAACTCATGTCTGTGTATTGTGTGTATTTAGTTTTATGCAATTTTATTACATGCATAGATTTATGTAATTAAAATCACTACAGCCAAGATACAGAACAGTTCTATCACAAGGATCCCTCATGTTATTCTTTTATAGGCACACTACCTCCCTCCTTCCACTCTCTCTAACCCCTGGCAACGACCAATCTGCTCTTCTTCTCTATATATTCTATACATTTCAAAAAAGTATCATAAATCATATGGAATCATATAATATTGGAATATATGTTATATGAATATGGAATTATAAGGAATCATATAATATTATAGCCTTTTAAAATTGGCTTTTTCACTGAGTATAATTTCCTTGAGGTACACACAAATTGTTGTGCATATCAACAGTTTATTCCATTTTATTACTGAGTAATATTCCTTGATATTAGTATACCTCACCTTGTTTATTCACCTGTTGAAGGAAATTGGGTGGCTTATTTTTTACTATTATAAAACTGCTGGGAACATTAGTCTACAAGTATTTCTGTGAGCATACATTTTCATTTCTCTGAGATAAATACAGTGCAGTTGCTGGGTCATAATGGTAAGTGCATATTTAGTTTATAAAAAAACTCCCATACTTTCTTTCATAGTGGCTATACCAATTCACAGTCTTAGTAGCAATAGATGAGTGATGCAGTTTTTCTGTGTCTTTGCTGACATTTAATGGTGTCATTTTGTTTTTTAATTTTAGCCATTCTAATCAGCATACAGTGATACCACACGTTGGTTTTAATTTGCATTTCCCTAAAGGCTAGTCATATTGGACATCTTTTCATGTGCTTGTTTGTTGTATGTAGACTCCTTTAAATAAAATGTCTATTCAGGACTTTTGCCTGTTTTTTTTTTTGTTTGTTTTTTTTTTTTTTTTTTACTTTGGAGTTTTGAGAGTTCTCTCTATATTCTAAATATGAGTCATCTGTTGGATATGCAGTTTGCACATATTTTCTTCCAGTCTATAACTTGTATTTTCATTCATTCCACAGGATCTCTCATAAATACTTATAAACTTAATTCAACTCTTATGAAAATATTAGCAAGGCTTTTCTTCAAACATAAACAACTTATTCTAAAATTAAAATAGGAAAACAAAGGACCTAGAACAGCTAAGACAATTCTGGTAAAGAAGAATTAAGTAAGAGGAATCACTTTACCCAATGTTAAGGCTTACTATATAGTTGCATTAATTAAAACAATATAGTATTAGCTAAGTGACAGATATGAAGATAAATGGAACAGAATTGAGAACACAGAAATAAACCCACACATATATGCCTTACAGATTTTTGAAGTGGTGCAAATCCAATTCAGTGGAGGGAGGATAGATTTTACAACAAATGGAACTGCAGCAATTAGACATCCACAGACAAATACAAAGGAAAAAAAGGAGATGAACCTCAGTGTGAAAATTACACCTTATACAAAAAGTAATTGAAAACAGATTACAAACAATATAAAATATTTGTTATATTTTATATAACAAATATACGACTGCAAAATTTTTTAGGAAAACAATACTATTATTTTTAATATATGTTTTGAATTTGTAGTGAAATCTCAAAACTACAAAGTAAATAAAAAATCCAATTAGAAAATGGGCAACAGCCCTGAACAGATATTTTATTAAAAAGGTTCTACATAGACAAACAAGTACATAAAAAGACGTCCAACATGATTAGCCTTTAAAGAAATGCAAATTAAAACCAAAATGAGATTATCACTCTACTCTGGTTAGAATGGCTAAAATTAAAAAAAAAAGACAACATTAAATGTTGGTAAAGACATAGAGAAACTGAGTCAATCATACATTGCTAATTCTTGAAATAATGTGCTAGGTACACTCTTAGACTTGACATCAAAGGAATCTTAGATACATAAAAAAATCCCAATCTGTAAGATTAACAAAATTGGACCTGGCTAAAATAAAGTAAATCTTAAAATAATGAAACCACTTCATGAAATATATTTGAACAAAATTTATCAAGGGATAAGAAGATATCTTGACTCTAAAGAGCACTGGAAAATTATACAAAGAAAATAATGAATACATATGGTCATATACAAATGATCAAAAGGCTTTTTGTCAAAAATCAAAATATGGATACATAACTGTTCTGTTTGAGGCTTGCAGCCTTCAATCACCCAAAATGTCAACAGTATTTTGGAAGAATATGGGAATTTATGTATATATATTTTTTGCTGTATTCTTATATCGGTTTTATCTTCCTAATGCTCTGAGGGTGCTTGGATTGAGTACCATTTTTAGAGTTAGAGTATATTTAAATCAACATGTACTGATGTGAAAAATAACTCTAACAATTTTAATTTTGTTTGTAGTTACCTACAATAAAGATTCAGTTATAAAGATATATTCTTACATTTCATTTTCTCATTAGAAAATATTGTTACTATAATTTTAAATGGATTCCTTATCTTAAAAAGACATATGTAATACTTTCATATAAGGATCTATATTGACTTGAATCATTTCATTATTATCTCCACTACAGATAATAAAAATTCAATCTATGGCTTTGACAGATTTCTCAAATGGTTTTGAGATTTTGTATGTCTCTATATACTCCTTCAGAAGAATATATTCATTGTCAGTGTATTCACTTTTTAAAGAAAACTTTGTTAATAAAGTAGTGTTTATATAACAAGATAATGTAAATGAAAAAACACTACTCCTACTGATGTTGTAAAAAGAAAACAGACTGAAGAAATAGGTTTTCAGGGAAGGAGAAAGAACTAGAAAAGGTAAGAGAACATAAAAGTGGGATGATGGAGAAAATTGAAAGGACCTGCATAAAAGCATCAGAAGTAAGATTTAAGAAAGAGCCAGGAAATAACAGTAAGAAAAGGAGCTCAGCAGTGATACTGAAGAATGAGAGATGTATTATGTAGTTCACCTGACATCATTGCCACCCTGGAAAGCTAAAATGTGTCTAGGTAGGTTTTAAAAACGTATGTGTAATAGCCAACACTTTCCATAATCTCAAGGGCAGGGCTGGAGTGTTGCCACAAACGCTTTCAAAATGAAGTAGGTGTTGCTGTATGGAGGCCAGGTTATGGAGGCGAGGGTAGGAGGGAAGACATCACGTGATGAGTTGTGTAGGAGAACCAGGGAATTACTGAAAACATAAATAATACAAGCAGACAAAGTCAGAAGTAAAGACAACACTAGTGAAGGAGGAGAAAAACAAGGACAATTTTGATGAAATATTTGGGAGCTATCTTTTAGGCAAAGCACAATTCTTCAGTAGAGTGGTCTGGAAGGAGGGAGGATGAAAAGATTGCTTACATAGTTTGAGAAAAAGAAAGATGCATTCAATTTCAAAGGAACATACTGCTATTCTCTAATTCTCACTTTATATAAATTCTGAAATGTACCCGTATTATCAGAAATTGTTGTATTCTACCCTATAAGTTGGGTGCCAGATTCAAAGTCCTTTTTCAGCATTGAGGATTTATTTAGGAACTGTGTGCTTGCTTATATCTTATAAGCACAATCACAGTTTAGCTACGGTCTGTGTTCATTCATAAGGAGGAAGATTTTATTCTGGTCTGAGCTAGTTAAAAGGACATGGCATAGATGTTCTGAGATGTAAGATCTGAGTGGTAATAAAAACATCTCCTCTGGTCTGAAGCACCATCTTTACCCTGGGGCCATAACCGAAAGTCCGCTATTGACACTGAACTGCTTTAGGCTATTGTACATGAACACAGTAATAGTTTAGTGTTTACTAGACAAGTTTCTGTCCATATAAAGGGCAAGAAACTGGGAGGCATGATAGCATTGGTCACATGACTGGGATGTGAGATGCTGGAAAATAATTGTTTTATTTCCTACTCCATTGATAATGCCTAAAAGAGTATATATCTCAATAAATATTGATTGGATGTATGAACAAAGAAGGGAAGATGTATATTTGTGTAATGGAATATTACATACCAGTAAAAATAAACTAACTACTGTTCTATATCATAACATGACTGAATCTTAGCAATATAATATTAAAGAGAAATAGTTCAATAAGTTAAAGAAAGAGAAGCAAAGGAATGGTAAATATATGATTCAGTTTGCAGAGGAGTATAAAGGGTGAGTTGGAGAGGTCACTGTGGTTTCGGTGGCAAGATGAAGATTATTAAAGTTCTAGACTTCATTTGGATAATGGTTTCAAGAATAGTTGTTACATGTTACAAATAACTAATTAAATAATAAAACCAATGAAACTACATGGACTATTGATGAGAGTGTGTCACTAACCCAAAGATTAGTGGTACATTAGAAGTCCAAATTTGTTAAATACATGCTTATATGGAAAGGAAGAGAAAAAGTTCTCAATATTTAGACTGAGGCATGCTGAACACCATCTGCCTACATCAAGGTGCTGGCTTCTGGCTCAGACAGTGTGATAAAGCAGAGAACCTGTGAGGAACATGTCCCTCCATGACTCGATATAGAGCGAATTAGATAGTCCCTTCCATTTGGGCATTTGAGGGCTTTCTACTAAGAATATTAGGAAGAATTTGGATGCATAAACTGAAGAACAAATCATCTGGTATTATAAAGATTCAAGATTAATAATAGCTATATAACTTAATGTTTCTCCTTTTGTTATGACTCTCAGGAAATGACGATCTTAATGTGATGGTCAGTCATTGAAATGGTTAAGTTTTCACAGTTACCAAGTCTTCCACATTGTTTTCATGATCATAATTTTTCATTTTTATTTTATTAAATTATTTGTTTGGTGTATCATAAATACTTTAAATCCCATTCTTAATGAATGAGCTATATGTGACAAAATAAAAACTACATGCCACTAATGGCTAGTGTCTTTGGTTTGGAAATAATTAACAACAAAGTCTAGGAAATGGCACTTGGATTAGTGAGAAAAATATTTCTTTTTTGCAACAAGGTGTCATCTCTTTGATTTTAATAAATAAGAATATTGGCCGGGTGTGGTGGCTTATGCCTGTAATCCCAGCACTTTGGGAGGCCGAGGCAGGCAGATCATGAGGTCAGGAGATCGAGACCATCGTGGCTAACATGGTGAAACCCCATCTCTACTAGAAAATACAAAAAAAAATTAGCTGGGCGTGGTGGTGGGCACCTGTAGTCCCAGCTACTGGGGAGGCTGAGGCAGGAGAATGGTGTGAACCCAGGAAGCAGAGCTTGCAGTGAGCCAAGATCACACCACTGCATTCCAGCCTGGGTGACAGAGCAAGACTCCATCTCAAAAAAAAAAAAAAAAAAAAAAAGCTGTCTAGAAAATAACATTTGTACTGCTGTGAATACTGTGAATACTGCTGCAATGAACATACTTGTGCATGTATGTTTATAATACTATAATTTACATTCCTTTGGATATATACTCATTAATGATAGACTGGATAAAGAAGATGTGGTACATATACACCATGTAATACTATGCAGCCATAAAAAGAAACGAGATCATGTCCTTTGCAGGAACATGAATGGAGCTGGAGGACATTATTCTTAGCAAACTAACGCAGGAACAGAAAGCCAAATGCCAAATGTTCTCACTTATAAGTGGGGTCTGAACAATGAGAACACATGGACAGAAGCAACACACACTAGGGCCTGTTGGGGAGTATCATGGGGAGGAAGAGCATCAGGATAAATAGCTAGTGCTTGCAGGGCTTAATACCTGGGTGAAGGGTTGATAGGTGCAGCAAACCATCATTGTGCGTGTTTACCTATGTAACAAATGTGCACATCCTGCACGTGTATACTGGAATGTAAAATTAATAAAAACAGAAAATAGCATAATATATCAAACCAGTAACACAGTTAAAATGAAAAAAAAAAAGTTGGCTTCACCTTTTGGCTGCATATTTTAAAACCATATATTTCAATCTAAGGATCAGCTTACAGAAACTTTTAAATTTCCTGTTTCTAGATAACATTCTAAGAATATGTGGGTTTCTGGTTTGAACGTGGTAGCATAAATAATTTTCTGTTCCCTTCTACTTTCTAAATATTACCCCCCAAACAATAAAGAAGACAAAAAAGAAACAAAAATACATCATCCTAGTTCATAATCTTGAATGAACTAAGAGATATCAGTAGCCCTAACTGCAGGATGTAAGAACCAATGGAGTCAATGAATGACTTGGTGACCAGAAAAAGGTCAGACTCTGTGTTTACAGTGAGGGACTCCCCAGGAATTCTTTAAAAGTCTCCAGAATTTGAGATGTTAGATACTGGGGGGAGGAGTCCATTTATTTGCTTGTTTGAAAGCCTATGTATGGAAGAGTAGGATTCTGTTCTTCATTCCTCCATCCTATTTCCCATCTCTAGAACAGTACAGCAACTACCTATTTCCAGTTCCTGCAGAAGTCCGGAGTCAGCCTTTGTAGAAATTGAAACAGAGCAAAGGACAGCTACATGATTTGTGGGGCCCAGTGCAAAATAAAGATGTGAGTCCTCTTGATCAAAAGGCTGCATATTTTGAGTTCTGTCAGGAAAATAGAAAACTCACTAGATATTTCAAGTAGGAATGTGTTTAATTCAAATAAATTCATTCTTAAAATTGTGGAAGGACTATGGAACATAGATTAGGTCCACTACTAGGTTTCAGGCTATCCGTTAAGAATTTCAATATGGCTGCAGTACAGAAATAAAGTATGGGGCCTTATCCTTAGAAACCTTCATCTTTGTGCAACTGCTTAGGTGGTACACTCATGAAGCCAGCTCTGCAGAAAGTCTCCAAACTCAAGAAAAAAAAAAAAAGGCAGAAATGAGGCACGGTACTGAAAATGGAATTATATGAACATTTAGATCAGGGAAGTGCAATCTTTTGACTTCCCTGGGCCACAATGGAAGAAGAAGAATTGTCTTGGGCCAGACGTAAAATACACTAACACTAATAATAGCTGATGACCTAAAAAATATAGTCACAAAAAATCTCATAATATTTTAAGAAAGTTTATGAATTTGTGTTGGGCCACCTTCAAAGCTGTCTTGGGCCACAGTCTGCTCATGGGCTGCTGGTTGGACAAACTTGATCTAGATATTCAATGCTAAGGTACTGGTCCCACCATCCTTAATACTGTCATTCAGGCTATCCATCTCAATGAGAAGTCTGGAAGACCCAGCTACAGAGAAAATGAACCTAGAAGAAGATACTGGCATTTAGTACTTCCCAGCATAAAAACCACCTGACTGCCTCAATGCCAACATAGACAGACCACCTGGAAATAAGACCCATCTGCCTGGAGATAAGCCCCACCAATGTACACAGAGCTCCTTAGTGTAAAGCACCGTTAATGTTTACTCACAGCTACCAGGCATTTGAGAAAATACTCTAATAACAGCAACAATGAAAGAGCTACAAACACAGAGAAGAAAGAACTGATCAATAAACAGAGTCAATGTAGAATTCAGAATAACATTTTGAAGGGAAAATATTAATGATAACCATAATAGTGTCAAATTGCCTTTTGGCAACAACATTTCCTTTCATGATTTCTCTTCTAACACAGAAACTAGAAGACTGGGAACCTTATTTCGCAGAAATATTGCCAGCACGTTCCATGCCAATGAGAAGCACTTTCATGAGCTTGGGAAGCAGAGCTAAAGCTGTCATGGCTTCTCCAGGATCAAAAAGCAAGCATGTGATTTTAACAGAAAACAGATGTGCAGTTTTTTGAGTGGCTTTCAAGCATTCTCTTGTGAAATTCTTTTTGGTGTGAAAGACATTAATCATGGTTTGCTAAGATTCTGCATCTGCCTGATATACTGAAAGCTAGTGGTGGATCTAATCTATGCATTATGAATTAAATATTTATTTTAATTCTCTAAATAATTTCTGAAGATTATGATTATACACACACAGCTGCCAATTCTAGGCTTTCAAGATCAGTGTAGGGAGACCATCTCATGACAATAATGCGTAAGAAAGTGGGCTGCATCACAGTCACTAGAAATATGAGTCTCCTCTTCTATTGCCGTTGAGGTGCGTTTCTGAACTTAGGGCAGTCTGGAGGTTTACCAGAGCACACCTTGGGTCTGGCATTTCTCTTCAACCTTAGAGTTTCACAAAACAATGCAGTGAATTCAGGCGTGAGTATTTGCTTCGTATATTACCTTCAGATTCTCCTGCCTACTTCTTCCTACTCTAAGCACATTCCTAAATTAGATGCTACTTAGAAAGAACATAAAGATCAAATACCCTAAATTCTGTACGAGTCTGTAGGATTAAGATCTTAATTATTCTGAAGCCTTTTAGATTATTTTCTTTTTTAAAGCTATGTATGTGTATTGCTTTAACCATCACAAAAATTTGAAAAGGTAATAATTTTATTCTTATTTAAAAAATAAACTTTGATATTTCAAAATTAAGTATAAGGATAAGACCTTACACCGTAATGCCTTTCATGCTTGGGGTATGTTGGAATACATTTTCAGGTGGGAGATCAAGACAGTATTATTCTTTTGTCCAGATTTATCAGTACTGCCTTGCAATAAATTTCAACAGTCCCTTGGTAAGTGATTTGTGTATGCCTCTGATTACCCTGTTAAGTTCTCTCTTTCAGTCACAGGAAAACAACAACAAAAGGGGAGATAGGTTTGAAGGAGATACTCATCTAAATCTGATCCCTTTGAGGAAAGTAAAAATTAAACCTTTCCCATCTTTCTCCTTACATCTAAACTTTTGGTGGGACCCCAGTCAATTTGCTGAAGAATAACACCTGCTACAAAGATCACTGAATACATTTTTAGGCTCCTAAATAACACATAACATATTTATGTATATATGTGTGTGAGTGTGTGTGTATATATGTATATATGTGTGTGTATATATGTATATACATATATATGTGTGTGTGTATATATATAGTTAAGTACTTTTTCTACCCCTAAGACCAGATTTTCAATTTAATGCTTCTACAATGAGGAAATAGTGGTGGGAAGTCAAAATGTTTTCCTTGGTTCCTCAAGCAACAATTGGATAGACTTTAACTGACTCTGTGGGAATTTTTCTATCACTCAGAAAGACCATAAACATATCATCTGAGTTGTTTGCTTAGCTCTTCATCCTCAGTCTTAGCTTGGGGACAGTGAAACCTGGTATTAATGTGCTGAAATTATTTCTCTCTATGAAGGCTTACCCAATAAACCACAGTTAATGTCCTTAAAGAGTTCTTCAGGAATTTCACATTGAACCAGCTCTGTCCTCAAATTTTCTAGTGATTCCTTTCAGATATTTAAAATAGTTTTTTTCTTCTCCCTTCTTAAGTAAATATTTTTTAAGAAGCAGTAAATTTTGCTGCTTTAATTCAAAGATAAAGATTACGACTTTCAAGCTTGTTTTAATATTTATGTTGGCTGATGACTAAATATTAGCTTGTTTTAGTTATCTATTATAAGGTAAAATAGAACACTTTAAACAACTTTCTCATATTTTTCATTTATCCTTATGGTAATACAAAACTGTTGAAAAGTAATTTCAGTTTATCCCAGATTAACATATCTTTTTTACTTCTGTTAAATGATTTCTTTCAATAAGCACCATTTTACTTTCCTGTTCTGAAAAGCAAATATTAAACACCCTAACATTTGTCAAAGCTCCCATGCCAGACAGGGGACCACAGCAAGTCATCTGATTCATTCTCCAATTTTCAGACAGGAACATACTTCTGATTATATTATCAAAGGCAGCCAGCTGTAGTTTGAGATAGCCTATTAGTGAGAGAAATTGATATAACCAATCAATAAACAAACAGGTAAAAAATCTGCTCATTTCATTTGATGTGATTCTGACAAATGACAGGAATGTGACTCTATTAGCTCTGAAAACAGTAAGGCAGAAAACCAGTCACAGAGAAATCAGTGAGGCAAAATTAAACCATGGCCAAATTGCCTTCCTCCTCTAGTGGACTTTTCATTCTTAAACTGCCTTTCCCGGAATGCCTATATTCTGCATCAGGCAGATGCAATTATTGCTGTATTATTTTGACTTTCCCAGATAAGTTTAACTTCAGATGCTGAATGACCAGTCTAGAGACTAAAGGAATCTAAAACAGTGCTGAACTTTTAATAAAGTTTTGTCAAACAGTGCCTTTAGTAATTACAGCAAAACCTGGTGTTCTCTTGCTATTTCAGAATCCTTTAAAGGCATCTATACCTAAGGCCTGAGATGGAAAGACAGTTGCCCAGCTCTTTACAGAGCTATCAAAAACAGTTTTTCTCAGTATTTTCATTTTCAGAGACAATCTTGAACAAAGCAAAATTGTTAGAAGGATACCTTGTTTTAAATTGTTGTAGGAAAGCAATGGATCTTAAGTAAAATAAATATTGGTAGATATTGCAAAGAAGAGGGCAGATGTGATACTCTCGTTGGACATGACTGTAGTTAGGATGCTGGGTGAAACTCTAAGGTATGATCTGGGCTGTGGTAAGCAGAAACTGAAAAAGCTTCTATAGCAGAAAAGATTGTGGGTACTGTTTTAGATTCAAGCTTTGGGTCTGACATGGCAAGTATTCTGATATTCATAAATTCATGAGCAAATTTTCATCATTGTTTACATGTTGAGCATTTATAAGCATTTAGGCTATAAAAAGCAACATATTAGCCACCACAAATAACATAAACATAAAGAAGTGAATTAGGGTAGAAAATGTTAAGAATTGATTTTGTGGGATTGGAAGACAGTGCATAAAATTTTAGCGTAACAATCTATGTAGGAGGCAAGTTGGTCCAGGGTACTTTTGGACCTATGATTGCCTCATTGCTCCTTGTAGACCCACAGGTCTCTTCTGGATGTTGAACTCTGCTCTGTTGTCAAAATTTACCCAGGTCTATTGTGCCTGAGCAGCACTTCCAGATGAGCCTTTCCTCCTCCTTTCAAGTCTTATACACTTGGCTTGGTTACAGTGAGCAAGTGTGATAAAGAAATACCTGCTAAACTCGCTAGACCGCAATAAGCACTGGGGGCACCTGATAAACACAGATTCCTAGGGTAAATTTCTGAATACTCTGCGTAAATAAAGTGACTCCTATGCTCAGACAAAGTTTGGTAATTTCATGATGAATTAAAATATTAGGGTTATCCCATTCTAGTAAATATATTAATTTCAATAAAATCATATTTCAAATAATATTTTATTCCCCCCAAAGTGACAATCAGTAGAGATTTTATGAAGGATTCAGTGTTCACTCATTCATCAATAGTTACTGACAGTCTATCAATTCTTTAGTCATTGGAAATGAATCTGTGAATCAATCACAGTCTTAGGCCTAAGGGGGCTTATGAGGTATATTACTGGGTATATGTGGCTTTATTATTATTTGTAACCTAAGTAAGACATAATAACCCAGTTGATACAGGCTTACTTCATATTTATTCTATGCAGTGCTACAATGGTCAACATAGGGATGTCTGACCACATAACTAATGATGAATGAGACTATGGAAGGTTAGATAGGAGCAGAATTTATCTATCTAAGACAGGCACACTGGAAGATGCAGGGTTCTGTGGACATGTCTAGGAACTCTAGGCACCACTGAAGCTTGGTTAACAGTTCAGAATAAGTAGAATGCAAGTATAATAAAAGATGGAAGTCAAGATAAATAAGTATTATATTTTGTAATTTTTAGATTTTTCTTGCACTTATATTTCTGGGTAAAAGCTTTTTTTGCTTATCTAAATTTGTTGTTTATTGAGCTTGTCATATACTTAATACCCATTTGTTAATTACAGGTAATTTTTTCTTTTCATTGGATGTATTATTGTTGTTCCAATTGTAACTTTTGCAGATCTCCAGAGTCAGATCTTTATTCGCCCTCTACTACAATATTATTTAAGTCATAAACGGTTGCCAGCTTCTACCTACTTTTTCAGAGAAAAAAGTTCTGAGTCTCTTTTAAAAGACCCAAGAGGACTGTGTAGATGTGCACAAGCTAGACATAGATTATGTCCTCATTTCTGTTCTTTACTTTCTTGTAGCAGTTTGATGCAGGTTAACGATTTCCTTCTCTAAGACTATTAAACATTATCTAAACATTGAGGAACAGACTTAAAAAAATATGCTATGCATGAGTACCAGAAAAAAAAAATATGTATGCTGTTAAGTAGAAAGCAAATTAAGATGTATCTAATTCGGATCAAGGATGAGGAGTTATGACCGTATTCCAGGCTGAAGTTCTCAGAGGAAGTACATGTGGTGGGATTAGGCTTAGTAAAGAATCTTTAGTGACTTTTCTGTTTTCCTAGGAAGTTGATACTAAGGTGCTAAGTAGCAACATGGTTCCTGGTATCCCATGTAGCTTATTCCCATACGAGCACCTCAGCCTCATGCATCCACAGTGATGAAGATGACTATGAATATCTGCCTTGTCTTTAAGAAGGTATAGAGTTATCCTTTCTGGTTTGATGTTCTACACCAAAGCTGGAGAGATGTCTGAAGGGTTTCTAATTTTGATTTTGATAGCTTTTCATTCTTTTGTTTTAATTCGTTGAAGGCCTTAAATTAGTCTAGGAGGATTGGTATAAAAATCTTATTATTATTATTTTTTTATTTGCTGTTCAGAGTTCAAAAGCCTCAACTTGTGGAGGCAAATGAAATGGTTGAGTAGCAGAAGTCAGCAGGGAGCTGCAGCTTGCTCACGTTGCCCTCAAATCTGCTGCACACACACCTTCACAGCTCAGCATTAGTTACCTCACTTTGGTAGCTTGACATCTGCCATGTTAGGAGAATTTATACCAGAGAAATAAAAAAAAATTCTGTGAATCAGGGAATTTTGGTCATGCAGAGCCTGCTATTAAATGTTTACCTGCATGTTGCTGAAAAGACAGAGTGTTCCTCATATCTGGCACACTACTAGTGGTCATCAGTCCATCCTTCTTCCTTGGAAAGGCATCTCTGCACAGTTGTAACACCAGTGACTTACAATAGACAATTTCTCTTTAGCTGGAAGAAAGCAGTCATAGTGACAGTGGTAGTGGACAATGCTGAGCATTGCCATACATACTCAACTCCAAGGTTAGACCTTATTAATAGCAGAGAGAAGTGATTAGAATATGAATGTCCTAATTCCTTTTTTATCATTCTTCCTTCTCCTTGCCTCCTAACACACCTGTATAAACATCATCAGATCAACAGAACATTTAGCACCAAATCCCTGAGCTGGAGTGTTTACCCTTCAAACGGTTGATTTCCTCTTTAAATTGATACTATTTTATTTCTTTTGGGGAGAAATCTCCCATAAATTATTTTACCATCGTCTAGATCAGCATTATTCAACAGATCATTCTGCTATAATGAAAATGTTCTGTATTTATGTTGGCCAGTATAGTAGCCATTAGCCACACGTGGATTGAACATTTGAAATGTGGCTAGTATGTGAGAGGAAATGAATTTTAATTTAATTTAAATTAAAATAGCTACATATTACTAGTAACTATAATTTTATACAACTTAGTCTAATCCAGGTTTTATCTTCTTTTCTAAAAAAATTGTCTTGTATTCATTGCTTGATCATCTTTATCCCCCTTTAAAAAGGCTGTTGTTTTTAACAGATAATTTATAAATTTGGAGTTGTTTTCGTTTACTGTTGCAAATGGAATACTTCAGTCAGTTTTCAGTTTCAGTCCTATACATCTAGAGTCAGAACACACACTTCACAATGGAAAATACTGTTTAATTAGATCAAATAAGTTGGAAATATAATGTGTCTTTCCTAGACAAAGGTTCTCAGAGCAAAGCACTGAAGTTTTTAGAAATTTCAAGAAGATATTTGAATCTGATTATAGATTTGGTACATACTTTTCTTAAATTTATTTTTATTATTTATTTTTTGAGACAGAGTCTCACTCCATTGCACAAGCTGGAGTGGAATGGTGCTATCTCTGCTCACTGCAACCTCTGCCTCCCGGGTTCATGCGATTCTCCTGCCTCAGCCTCCTGAGTAGCTGGGATTACAGGTGTGCGCCACCAGGCCCAGCTAATTTTTGTATTTTTAGTAGAGACAGGGTTTCACCATGTTGGTCAGGCTGGTCTCGAACTCCTGACCTTGTGATCAACCCGCCTTGGCCTCCCAAAGTGCTGAGATTACAGACGTGAGCTACCGCGCCCAGCCAGATTTGGTACATATGTAAGAGTACAGCCTAGGTTAGGCAAGTCACTAGCTTCTGTTCTTGCACTTTCTTCAGCAAGGATTAATTCCAGCATATCTGAAATAGATTTGAAGTCAACTTACATTGAAACATATAGTAAGAAACAAATCAAAACCATCAACATAAATAAGAAAATTGAGATTAATAAGATCTTCACTAAACATTGTTCTAAATGATTTTACATGTATAACTTTATTTAAAAATTTAAATAATCCCCAATTATGATGCAGACAATAAGGAACAGGGAGTGTAAGTGACTTAAAGTCAAACAAATAGTTTGGAACAGAGGTAGAGCAGCACTGAATGTGTGTTCTGTCAAATGCTAGATGATTGCTTGTTAAAGAAAATATTGGCTAATGCTGAAAAATGAGCAAACATCTCCACTATAGTATAAACTATAAAAGGAAAATAAATTATATCAAAAATGTAAATATTGTTACAGTTTTATTATCAAATTGTGGTGGTCAAGTTTTAAAAGTTTATTGTGTAAAGACAATAAATTCTCAGACTACCAGTTGATAATATACTCCTTGGATAATACTTGTAAGACTAAAACATATTGTCTTTCAAATGAGGTCAGTGGATGAGCAAACTATGTCTTGGATTGTTTTTTTACTCACTAACACTTTTGTCTTTTCTTCATATTCTTTAAATTCTATTACATCTAGTTGGAAGATAATTTATCAAGGATGTTGTTGTACATGATTTTGGAGATTTTCCTTTTTGTAACATTGTGAGGAGGCAGAGTTGACATTTTGCTTTTAGTTTATCCTCCCAAAATTTGAAGAATTCCAAAATAGAACTTTATGACTCATGGCTTAATGAAATTAGTTGTTAAAGATTATTTTGCTTAATGTCATGAATGTTGATACCAAATAATATTTCTAAAATTACTAAAATATTTGCTTTCTATTATTTTGTCATTTGTTTTTTAAATATTTAGTGATATTTATTCCACAGAAAGAATGTTTTTCCAAAGTTATCTAGCACACTCATTCATTCTAAATATTTGTATTATATCCAAAGGATTGCTTTGTTCATATTACTGTCATTGCTAAACAGATTATATATTTTGGTAATTTATGGAATCATAAAATTATTGACCAAGCACAAGTTCAGGGATGCTCGAAAGTAAACATTTAGCAACTAGGACTTTTTCTAATTGGCATATTTGGCTAACCCAAAGCTAAATCTGAGTCTCTGGGCATTTCTAGTTAGGATTTAAGTGAAATCCATATTTCTTTGCACCACATTGTACATCTTTTCTGTGTTATTTCAAGTGGGATGCAGACACATTCGCTGCCTGTCTTTTTTAAAAATATTCTATCTTAAAGCATGGATAAAAACCGTATATGCTATGAGAATGAAAGGTAGAAGCCATTTAATAGGTGAAATTGATTAAGTTATGCAGGTAACTGAAATAATAATGCTTCATTGATAAAAAACCATATATGTGATGAGAATGAAAGGTGAAGCCATTTAATAGGTGAAATTGATTAAGTTGTCTGGGTAACTGAAATAATAATGATTCTAAGCCAAGAGGAAAAAATAATGTACTCAGCACTTCTTTTTCACTGTTTAACTTTCCTAGAAAAGAAAACGGAGATTTGATTTTAGCGCAGTGGAGAGAAATATACACAAATACTGTCAGGCCAGTGATATTGATTTGATGTTTACCATTTACTACATTATTTTTGTCATACTTTCTTACATCTCTGAGATACTGTATTCTGCCTGAAGTTCATCCTTTAAAATTTCCATTAATGAGGGTCTGCTAGTGGTAAACTCTATAATGCTTTATTTTTCTTCCTTTATTTAACCTTTCTTTTTGAAGATTTTTTTTGCTAAGTATAGATTACTAAGTTGACAGTTACTTTTCTAGCATATTAAAAATATCCCACTGTTTTATTGATTTTATCGGTGCTGTTGGTAAACTACCTCTCATTCTAATTATCATTTCTCTGAAGATAACCATTTTTTTTTCTTTAGCTGCTTTCAAGGTGTTCTAATAAATTTATATTTTTCTACAGTGTTCAATAGAACAGATCTAAGTATGGATTTATTTTTGCTTATACTCTTAGATTTATTGTATTCTTGAATCTATAGATTTACCATTCTCATCAATTCTGGAAAATTTGCTATTATTATTTCTTCATGGTTTGTTTCTCCTATTTCCTTTCTTCAATCTCTTCCTGGCACACTTGTGAAACTAAGGTTAGACTATTGATTGTATCCTTTATGTTTCTTACCCAAATTCTGTGTTTTGTCATTCTTTTGTTTCTCTGTGCTACATTCCAGATAACCTTTTTTTTTTTCTATCTCCAAGCTTGCCAGTTTTCTCTTTAGTCATATATTGAATTTTTATATTGACTGTTGTATTTTACATTTCTAGAGTTTTTGTTTAGACTTTTCAAATATTCTCTTTTCTTTTGTGTTTCTTATTCCTTGAATACATTTTCAAGCTTATATTTTTAAATAAAGTACAGATATTTTATATTCTATGACTAATAATTATGATAATTAATGATTCATACTTCATAAGTTCTTTTTTTTATAATTTATTCTGGTTCTTCCTCATTGTGTTATGTTTCCTTGTGTGTCTGATATATCCCTGACTGTGTGACCTGCTTAGTATTTGAAAATTATATGGAAAAAATTTGAACTCTAGGATAGTTGTCTCATTCTACAGAGATGATTTTCTTTTGTTTCTGTATGGGTGAATATAAGCGTATTGCCACTTCAAGACCACCTTAATCTAAGTTCAAGACTTGATGTGTCTTGGGCCACTAGTAGATGAATACTTGGGTCACATAAGGGCTTATTTTTGTGCACTTCATCCTTTCCATGGGAATGTAACTCCTCAAGGTCCCAACTTAAAGTATGCAGTTGTATCAGTCAAAAATTCTTTTAGGAAAAAATGAGATTACACCAGATACTTTACAGAAATAATTTAATATGAGGGAATTGATCAAACAGCTATTGGAAAAGTAAAAAGCAGAAAGAGAACAGAGAGTTAAGATAGAGTTAATAACATTGAAATGGCTGGGAACAAAGGGTAGAGGACAGAGTTCTCAGAGGAGAGACCCCACAGAACTGGGGCACAAACTTTGGAAGAGATGATGCTGTCTGGAAAGTGCTGGTACCTCTGAAGTGAACGATGAGATTGGTCCTGGTTCTGGAACTGCTGGAAAAAAATCTGATGACTGCAATCCATAGCTTGTGGTAAAGGGGCACTGCTGGGATTACAGTAAAAGGAGCAGCAAATAAACAGGAGTAAGTTTCTTCTCCCTTTCCGCTTTTCAGGCTCTCTTTAGCCTTCTCTATTGGTGGAGTCAAATAAGGATCTGGCCAGTTGAGGAAAAATTTTGCTTGCAGATTCCTGGCTGCAGCATCAAAACACAGAGTATATAAGGAAAGGTTTGATACAAGGGATGTGGCCAGCTTTTCTACCCTGCCCAAGCCCAAAATGTTTCCCTATTTCTGTGAGGCCTCCAGCTGTGTTGCAGCTGTTTCTTTAGGGTTAGAAATACCCTCAGGATATATACGGTTATGAGTTTTGGGTTTACATCTCCAGATTCTTGATTTTTCCTAGATTATCATCCAGTAATTCTTGTCTTGTTATTTTGTCGATGCTTGTAATGCAAATTTAAACAAAGTATTTCACTCAGTTTTAGGTTTTTTCTTTCATGTGTAGGTAGGTCTTATTTAGCAGATGCGCAAGTCTTCAGTTTATGCTTTACAACTTTAATTGGAAAAGGATATTTGTTTGTCCTTGCCTGTTATCAAGCTCATACTACAGTCAACATTCTATAAAATAAACATATATATGTTTTAAATTGGTTCAATTTGCCCCTTTCTTGAACAGTCAATTACATGCTAATAAAAATGTAAATTTTAACTTATACTTCTTTCATTATATTCTCCAATTAGAAGTTATTTTCATGACTACAAGAAGCTAAAAAAAAACTTACTAAATATTTGCTAAGACTGGTGATCAAGTACTCCATAGTAATTAGTTTCCAAGTTTTGAGTCATTGTAAAATTCAACTTAAAGTTAAAATATATTTTTATGATTTCTGATGGTTTCTCATGGATAGAATTGTTTTGCACCATTTTGACACTTTTATAAGTATTTCTGTCCATTTCCATAACATAAGTTAATTATTAATTTTTCCAACTTGTAAAATTGCAGATTTCTATCCTAATTTATTGCCCAGATTTGTGTTCATATGTTTTGACAAACATCTGTGCATGCTTGCTTTTTGCCTGCTGTAAATAATTAGAAATTCCTCAGGCCTTTTGAAAATCTCAGGCGGGTTTAAATCGTACTTTGGAGACAATGCCACTATAATGGTGTCCTCCAGGGTAAGGTAAGCATCACAGGAAAGTGTGTCAAAAGATTCTTAATGCTAATTATAAGCCTTTCCTTCTTATCAAACTCCAAAGACTGCTGATATTTGCAACTTTGTCAGAAAATTCATCTCAAATGTTGGCTAATATTGTAGGCAGGTATAAGTAATTGGCCTATGGAGTGTTAAAGTCAAGTTTGCATCTTCTAAAAATTTTCCTTTTGTCCCGTACTTTTGAATATGAGTCCCTTGTGGTCAAGAGAATAATAATGTCTCACTGAGATCCTCATTTGTCTCCTTAGACATCTCTGAGTTTGTGGAGAAGTACAAAGCTGAAATAGAATACACTAGAGCTCCTTTCTAGAGCTGTGGCTTTGTAGTTTTAAGGAGAAAATTTAAATTCATTATCAGTTTATTGTTCTTCTATTCCTAGTCTAATAGATAGATTTCTTCTTCTTTATTTTTCAAATGTTTCAAACAATTTCACTTGCTATTCACTACCTCTTCTGAAGAAACAAAAATCAAATGAGCACACTGTTATTTGAAGGCAGTCTCTTAACCATGCCTTTTCTCTATCTTCAGCCATCTTTCCTGGGGATCACTAATGACAAATGAAAAAAAGGAGCAAACACTTAATAAAAATCTTATTCTAATATTCTTTGGAAATTTAAGTGGTCAGAATCCAAATATGTGTAAGACAGGGAAATAGGCACATGCTACTTTGTAAATGTGGTATTCTTCTGATAAGCATCCTTCAATGGATTCTCAATTAGTATATCATTATTAAGCTTTTCCTTTTGTCATTCAGGCCCTGGTGACAAGTTCCCTTTTAGCTTAATATTTTATTGCACCATTTGCTCTGATGGTCTTTTCCATCATGATTATTTTCTCAAAACCATTCTTCATTTTCTCTCCTCTGCTCCTTTACTCACATTTTCCCATTAATCCCAAACTTCCAACTTGACCAAATCATAGGCCCTGTGAAAGCTCTACAGAATTCACAGCTTATCTTAAACCCCAACTATTCTCAAATTCTTACTATTTTTTCTTTAATAATATAATATTTGACTTTTTTCTTACTGTTATTGAGGTATAATTCACAATTAAAATTATATATATTTAATTATAATGTATTTAATTGTATATATTTAATTATGATGTATGTATATATACATAAATTGTAAAATGATTACCACCATCAAGCTAACTAACACATCCATCACCTCACGTAGTTACTATTTCTTTTTTGGCACTGAAAACACTTACAATTTAATCTCTTGGCAAATCTCGAGTACACAATACAATAATACTCATATCGTCACCATGCTGTATATTCGATATCCAGAATGGATTCTTCCTGCATAACTTAATCTTTGTACCTTTTGACTAACTTTTCCCTGTTTTTCTCACCCTCTGTAACCACCCTTCTACTCTCTGTTTCTATGCATTCTACTTTCTTAGATTCCACATAAAAGTGAGATTATGCAGTATTTGTTTTCCTATGTCTGACTTATTTCATATAGCATAATGTCCTCCAGGTTCATCAGTATTGTCATAAATGACAGTAAGTTCTTTTTAAAGGCCAAATAGTATTCAGGTACATACACAAACACAAACACACACACACACACACACACCCCACAGGCATAACTTGGAGATATTGCAGGTTCTGTGCTAGGCCACCACAATAATGCAAGTAATACAATAAAGCAAGTCATTTGCAAGTTAAATAAAGCAAATAAAAACAACAACTTTTTTTTTTGTTTGTTTTCCAGGACATATATAAGTTATGTTTACATTAGTCTAATAAGTATACAACAGCTTTATGGTGAAAAGCAATGTATGTACCTTAATTAAAAATACTTTATTGCTAAAAAAAATGCTGACAATTATCTGAGCCTCCAGGAGGTTGGAATATTTTGGCTAGTGGAGGATTTTCCCTTGATGTTGGTGGCTGCTGACTGATCAGGGTGGTGGTTGCTGAAGGTTGGAGTGGCCGTGGCAATCACTTAAAACAGTGAAGTTTGCAGCATCAATTGACTTTTCCTCTTGTGAAAGATTTCTCTGTGATATGCAATGCTCTTTGATAGCATTTTAACCTCAGTAGAATTTATTTGAAAATTGGAATAAATCCTCTAATGCTGCTGCTTTATCAATTAAGTTTATATAACATTTTTTGTTGTTGTTGTCATTTCAACAGTGTTCATAGAATCTTCACCAGGTGTGGATTCTATGAAACCTTGAAACCTCTTTCTTTGCTCATCCCTAAGAAGCAATTACTCATCCATTCAAGTTTTATTTTTTTTAATTTTTAAGTTTTTTTTTTTTTTTTTTGAGATGGAGTCTACCTCTGTTGCCCAGGCTGGAGTGTAGTGGTGCTATCTCAGATCACTGCAAGCTCCACCTTCCGGGTTCACACTATTCTCCCACTTCAGCCTCACAAGTAGCTGGGACTACAGGTGCCCGCCACCATGCCCGGCTAATTTTTTGTATTTTTAGTAGAGACAGGGTTTCGCCGTGTTAGTCAGGCTGGTCTCGAACTCCTGACCTCGTGATCCTCCCACCTCGGCCTCCCAATGTGCTGGGATTGCAGATGTGAACCACCATGCCCGGCCCAAAATTTTGAATTTTTATGAGCACATAGTACATGTATATGTTTATAGGATACATGAGATATTTTAATACAGGCATACAATGCATAGTAATCACATCGGGATAAATGGGATATCCATCACCTCAAGCATTTTTTATTTCTTTGTGTCACAAACCTCGTGCTTCTTCAGCTATTCTAAAATGTACAATAATTTTACCTTGAGATGGCAGCAATTCAGTCCCATCTTTGGGCTCTACTTATTATTCTGGCTCTTTTGCTATTCCCACTAAATCTTCAGTTAATTCTTCCACTGAAGTCTTGAACCCTTAAAAGTCATCCATGAGGGTACCAAACCTCCTGTTCGTGTTGGTATTTTGACTGCCTCCCACAAATCACAAGACAGTTTTAATGACATCTAGAATGGTAAATCCTTTCCAGAGGTTTTCAATTTACCTTTCCAGATCCATCAGAGAAATCACTATCCATGGAAGGTATAGCCTGAAAAAACGCGTTTTTTAAATAATGAGACCTAAAAGTCAAAATTACTCCTTAATCTATGCATGGGCTGCAGAATGGATGTTGTATTCCCAAGCATGAAAACATTAATCTAGGCCGGGCGCGGTGGCTCACGCCTGTAATCCCAGCACTTTGGGAGGCCGAGGCGGGCAAATCACGAGGTCAGGACATCGAGACCACCCTGGCTAACACGGTGAAACCCCGTCTCTACTAAAAATGCCAAAAATTAGCCAGGCGAGGTGGCGGGCGCCTGTAGTCCCAGCTACTTGGGAGGCTGAGGCAGGAGAATGGCGTAAACCCGGGAGGCGGAGCTTACAGTGAGCCGAGATCGCGCCACTGCACTCTAGCCTGGGCGACAGAGCGAGACTCCGTCTCAAAACAACAACAACAACAACAACAAAAATTAATCTTACTCTTTTCCGTCAGAGATCTTGGCTGACTAATTTCACTGTTAATGAACAGTCATATTTTGAAAATAATGTATTTTTTTCTGAGTTGCAGATCTTGATAGTGGGCTTACAATATTAAATAAACCGTGCTGTAGACATATGCTGTCATTTAGACTTTTTTTTCTATTTATAGAGCTCAGGCAGAGTAGATTCACCATGATTCTTAAGGGTCCTAAGATTTTTGGAATGGTAAATGAGCATTGGTTTCAACCTAGTGGCACACCTGTATTATACTCTAAATGAAAGTCTGCTGGTCCTTTGAAGCCAGACATTGACTTCTCCTTAGCTATAAAAGTCCTAGATGACATCTTCTTCCAATAGAAGGCCATCTCATCTGCACTGAGAATCTGTGGCTTACTGTAGCTACCTTCATCAATGATCTTAGCTAGATCTTCAGGATAAGTTGCTGCAGCTTCTAC
The DNA here is from genome assembly GCF_008728515.1 of Papio anubis. Taxonomy (NCBI): domain Eukaryota; kingdom Metazoa; phylum Chordata; class Mammalia; order Primates; family Cercopithecidae; genus Papio; species Papio anubis. The sequence continues at coordinate 48,530,776 of NC_044979.1, forward strand.
ACGAGCACTTACTGCTTCACCTTGACTTCTATGTTACAGAGATTTCTTTTTTCCTTCAACCTCATGAATCAACCTCTGTGAGCTTCAGACTTTTCTTGTACAACTTCCTCACCTCTCCCAGTTTTGATAGAATTGAAGAGTGTTAAGGTCTTTCTCTGGATTAAGCTTTGGTTAAGGGACTATTGTGGCTGGTTTAGTCTTCAATTCAGACCACTCAAACTTTCTCCATAACTGCAATAACTAATACCATTTAAGTGTTCACTGGATGCACTTCCAACTTTCTTCTAGAATTTTCCCTTTGCACTTTTAACTCTGCTGACTGTTTGGTTCAAGAGGCCTAGCTTTTTGCCTGTCCAAGCTTTTGATATACCTTCCTCACTAATCTTAATCATTTCTAGCTTTTTACTTAAAGTGAGAACCATGCAACTCATCCTTTCACTTGAACACTTAGAGGCCATTGTAGGGTTACAAATCTGGCCTAATCTCAATATTGTTGTGTATTTAGGGAGAGGAAGGCATGAAGAGAGGAAGAGAGGTGGGCAAGTGGCCAGTCACTAGAGCAGCCAGAACACAAAAAACATTTATTAAGTATTCTATCTTATATGGCACCGTTTGTGGCACCCCAAAACAATTACAATAAGAACAACAAAGATCACTGATAACAGGTCATCGTAACTGATTAATAATAATAATAAAAAATGTTTGAAATATTGAGAAATAGCCAAAATGGGACACAGAGACATGAAATGAGCATATGCTGTTGGGAAAATGGCTCTGATAATCTTGCTTGATGCAGGGTTGTCTCAAACTTCAGTCTGTAAAGAAAAAACACAGTATCTGTGACATATAATAAGATGAGGTATGATTATACTTTTTTGTAACCCATTAATCCATCAACAGATACTTATGTTTTTTTCCATATCTTGACTTTTATAAATAATACTGCAGTGAACATGATGGTACATCTTTGAGATAGTAACTTAATTTTTCTTGTACATATACCCAGAAGTAATATGGCTGGATCCAATAATAGTTTTATTTTTAATATTTTGAGGAATCTCTATAATGTTTTCCATAATAGCTGCTCTAATTGACAATTCCAGTAATAGGGTATAAGGGTTCCCTTTTCTCCATATTCTTGCCAACAATTGTAACTTTTTAACATTTTCATAATAGTCATCCTAATATAACACTTTTGAGGTGATATTGTGGTTTTGATTTGCATTTTTTGGATGATTATTGATTTTGAGCCCCCCCCACCCCCCTTTTAATAGACCTATTGGCTATTTGTAGGTTTTCTTTGGAAAAATGTTGGTTCATATACTTTGCCCATTTTTGAACTGGATATTTTTACATTTGTTATTGAGTTGTATAAGTTTTTGTATAGTTTGGATATTAACCCATTATCAGATATATGGTTTGCAAATATTTTTCTCATTCCATAAGTTGCCTTTCCATTTCATTTCCTTTGCTGTGAAGAAATTTCATTTTATTTTTTATTATTTTAAGAAAATTTTTGTGAGTACATAGTAGGCATATATATTTATGAGGCAAGTGAGATGTTTTGTGTAGAAAGTTTTGAATTTAATATAGTTCTACTTGTTTACTTTTTCTTTTGTTGCCTATGCTTTTCATGAACAATTTCATAAAGGCTTTCCCCAATATTTTCTTCTGCAAGTTTTGGTTGGTTTCAGGAATTATGTTTAATTTTTTAGTCATTATCATATGATGCAATCTTATTTTTTAAAATGTGGATATACTGTTTTCCCCAAAACCATATGGCATGTCCTCTTCCCATGGTACTTTGTTGGCACCTTTGTTGAAGATAAGTTAACTGTATGTGCATTGGTTTATTTACAAGCTTTCTACTGTGTTCCATTTTTCTATGTGTCTGATTTTAATCTCCATGCCATGCTATTTTGGCTACTATAACTTTGTAATACAATTTGAAATTAGAAAGTGCGATGCAGCCAGATTTGTTATTCTTGTTAAAGATTGCCTTGTTTAGGATCTTCTGTGGTTCCATATTAATTCTAAGATTTTTTAAAATATCTGTCAAAAGTGCTATTGGAATTTTTAAAAGTTAATTCATATTAAAAAACTGACAAAAAATTATTGTATGTATTTATGGTTTACAGCATGATATTTTATACATGCACACACACACACACAGAAATGGCCAATTAAGCCAATTATTATAGCATATTTATTACCTCATAAACTTACCTCTTTTTTTTGGTGAGAACACCTGATTAATTTTGAATAACCTGTATTCAAGTTTACTAATTCTTTTTTCTGCATCATTGAGTGTGCTGCTGAAGCTCTCTACTGCATTTTTCTGTCCTGTGATTGTACTCTTTAGATCCAGGATTTCTGTTGGTTCTTTCTAATGGTTTTCATACACTTATTAAACTTCTCATTTTGTTCCTGCATTTCTTTCCAATATCACTGAGTTGTCTGTGTTTTTTTGTAGCTCATTAAGTTTACTTATAACAGTTATTTTGAATTTTTTTGTAAGGTAATTAATGGATTTCCATTTCTTTGGGGTCAGTGATTATAATGTTATTGGGTTCTTTTAGTAGCATCTTGTTTCCTTAATTTTTGTTTGTTTCTTGAAGCTTTGCTTTGCTGTCTTTGCATTTGAAGAGGTAGTCACCTTCTCAGGAGAGATGTGTCGTAACTGGCATCGGGAGAGAAATGCCTTAACTGGTCAGCCCTGCTAAGGATTCTGAGACTCTCTCAGACATTTTCTGTGGATGCACCAACTCCACCTCTCTTGTTTTCTTGGTGGTGAATTCTTAAGATTGCATGCTTTCTCTTGATCCCATCAAGTCAGACTGGGTCCTGAGAGCCTCTCATTATTTTTTGTTCCCCTAGGGTAGTGCTTTGCTCAAGTTTATATGCCTTCTCCAATTCCATAGCCTTGATCCGATTTTTCATGTGAGATGTTTGCACTTGTCTTCCATAGGTGTACTTGGAAAATTGGCGTGGAGGAAGTTAGAGGTTAAGTGTGTGGAATGTTTGCAGTGTCCATTGGCCAGTTGGTGGAATCTGCAAGCAAGGGGTCCAAACTGGCTTAAGGGTGGGATTTCTGATGGAGTCTGTTAAGCTGTTTGTAGAATCTGGAGCCTCTTTCCCCTTTCTCGCCTTTCCCAACCTTTCAGCTTTGTTAATCACCTCACTAATCTAAATTAGGTAAGAAAAAAGTGGGTCTCTCTGTCAGCATCTCACATGACTGAGGGAACTGGGTGCTCACTTACTATGCTCTCACTTTCTTCTATAGGAGAAATCATAGGTCTTTTTTGGCACTGAATTTTGCCACCTTGGAGGAAGAGTGACGCAGGTAAAGTAAAATTGTTCTTACTATCCTCAATGCACCTTTTCTCAGAATTTTTGTTCTAGTTGTGTTCTGGAACTTGTCTGTTGGGCTTTTAGACTCCCTCAGAGATACTCTTGCCTATAAGTAGCTGTTAAAATTGATGCTTTTATGGGAGGATGATGGTAAAAATCTCCTATTTTGCAAGTTTGCTAATGTTACTCCTCCCATTGTTTGTGATCCTCTCTCTCTCTTTCTCTAATACATATCTATATATTCTATATATCAACATGTATTTATATATGATATATAATATGATAGAGATAAATATATATATGATAGAGATAATATGATATATATGATATGATAGAGATCACATATATTTCTATCTACATATATAGAGAGAGTATGTGTGTGTGTATATATATGTGTGTGTGTTTACCTACTAAATAGGATAATTTTTAAACATCACACCTGTTTTATTCACTGCCTATTTGAAAACTAATCTTTCAGGTGCTAAGCACTTTGTACAGAGATGGGACTTAGATATTATTTATTTTCCTAGAACTCGACCCTGGTCTTGCTAGCCTGGCAGCAGGGGAAAGGGAGAAAAGAATATACTACAAAGTTGACTGCAGGTCTATTATCTCTTTATTTCTTTTTCCTCCTCCTATCTTCCTCTTAAATTTGTGCCGTCAAGCATGACAGTCCTGATAGATTTTTGAAGGGAAAGACAAAAAATAACATCAAGTATGTATAGGGCATTGATAATTTAAAAGCTGCCAAAGATAAGTTTTTTCCACAGTTGAAAGTGCAGCAAGTCTCTCACAGTTCTGCCTGTACAGATGATCAACTGGGAGGTTGACAAACACAAACATTTCCCCCAGGACAGTGGTTACCTAGCTCTGTAATTTTGTTTCTTTCTCTTATTCTCTCTGAAATGAATGTAGGTAATTTTCTTGCCTGGAAAATGTGCCCACTGGGAGGAATATTCCCTTAAGTAGCCTAATAAAAACAAGTAAAAACCACAGGGCAGTATTCCCTCTGCCTTCATCCTCTGGTTACTGTGTAACACCAGGAAAGTCTCTAAGATCTCTGGGTGCAGGGTGTGATGTAAGGGAGGAGGTCATAAGTTCACCTATCTATAATTTTCATGGTCATAAGTTCACCTATCTGTAATTTTCATAAATACTTGTATCATATTTGAATAGCAAAGATGTAAAACACATAGAAGGGAGACTTGCAAAAACTCTCTGTTATTTTTAACTTGAGTAAAGCTGGGTCAAGTATGTTCTTACACATACCAATTCTAGGCACATGAACTTAAAATGGTCTTCAGTATCAAGAAAGGTGGTGGAAATTCTTGTGTCTTTGCTCTTAGTAATTTCTTAGCTTTGCCTATAAGAATTCAGAGATTGTTTAGATTTGTATTCCATTTATGCAACCTATGGGCCACCTCCTGCAAGCAACACAGCCCAGACCCTAATTAGAAAATTTGTCTTCTTAGTGGTGCTAATAGGAAACCAAAGATAGTACTTTAATATGTAGCAACAAATACTCTTTTCTTGCTTAAATCACTGTGCTCATTATTTTCATATAACCCAATATTACCTTCTGAGCATTGCTAACAACACAGAGTTCTGACACGTGAAAAAGTTCCAAATGCTAAGAGGCTCATTTTGTGGCTGTTAAAATTGCAGTGATTTTAATGATTCTTTAAAAAGGACAAGAAGTTCAGTCATTGTGTTTTGTAGAATTTACATATAGTTCCATTATAAGTGCTGATATTCATGAGACTTCCTAGAATAGAAGCTTCTAAGCAAAGTTTCAAGCAAAGGTTATATGGAATATTATGGTTTCATCCACAACATGACTTACAATGTCCAATGACTACTTATTAGCAGCTATTTTTATGAGCTGGAACAGTTTTACCACTGAATTTATTCTGTCTGAAGTACTATGCCATAAAAGTGAATATGCATATTTCTTCTATGCAGCTGTTGGTGTAACCAACTACTAGTAAAAACCAAAAAATGTGTATATTAAGTGTCTCATTAGCCCAAATTTAAGTAATGAATGAGTCTTGTGCCTAAATCTAATATACTTTATTATCATCATGGTTCTTGATGATTTTGGTTATAATAATTGCCTTAGGCAACAAATTGATTGAAATGACAAATTGATCTGTATGGAATATGTTCAATCTCTGATTTTTCATATATTGTTGCAATTGGCAATTAGATGGTTTTAAAATGCATCCTGCAAATTTTTGTGTCTGTTTTTCAGAATGTATAGTATATTTTGACTTTTTCTTATCTACTGCTATTTTATTTCCTTCCATACATCACCATTTTTTATTTTATGTAAAAAAGAGTCAACAAATTAAACAGGTTTTACCTAAATTATATAATTGATGTAACAATTTTTCCTATTTTTGTAATTCAGGAAATGTTGAGCTCCAGGGTCTGATACTGAAAACATTAGAAGGAGAATAAACCAGATGATATGTGGAACAGGAAGACTTATTTTACATGGGGACATAGACCTTGTAAGTGATAGGAATATAAAGTTTTGTACAGCATTACAGTGCTGCTTCAAGGACACAGAGAAAAACTGGCACTGTTGCTTAATATAGAGCAATAGTATTATTTTCCACATTTATTATTCAAATAAACCATATATTGTTGTCTTATTGCTATGGAAAATCCTTACTGCTCTAATTTTCTAGTTGAATAAAGGAACTGACCTCTTGTCAGGAATTATACTATGTAGAACTTTCAGTACTACTTTATGTAAGGCCATAACTTAAATGTAAAATCAGATGTTAAATGTGTTTTAGTTTCTAGCCTCTTGGGTGTAAACTTTGTAGGAAAAGGATATTTTCAGGTATCCTACTAATAACATACTTACATCAACAGAGTAATCGATGCTCTTTCTAGGTAAACATGAAGACAGAAAACAAATGTTAAAAATATTTTAACCAAAGTTCTATAACATTTGCATTTAATGTCATAAGACAAATAGGTCAACTAAGACAGAGATTTGAGATAGAATTTCATTATTCGTAGAATGTTTTTTCCTTGTGTTCCTAAGTAGTGAAAAATCTTTATGAGTTCCATAGTTTCTTCTTTGTGTTAGATTTTTAAAATTTAAAATCAACAGAAGAGTGTGTGAATGAATTATAATTTGATACCTTCATAAACAAATTGAGTAAAGATTTAATCATTACTTTAGAGAGATGTTGTGGATAACTCTTTAAAAACCTTTCCTTTTTAAAAGATTCTTAAGGAAATTATGTGATCGGGTCTGGATATACCTCTGCCTTCTCTCAGAGTTAAAATAACCCTTCACTGGGAAATAAGGACTCTTAGATTCTCGTATCTACCTCCTGCTAGCCAGGCATCACTAAGCAATAATGAAAAGCTGTGGGTTTGAACCTTATTTCTTGCATTCATTCTGATCCTCAGTTTCTTCGTCTACCATGTTGAGATTTGTCTTACTAGATTCATACTGCTATAACAAAATACCTGACACTGGGAAGTTTATAAAAACATATATATATATATATATGATCTCACATGTGAGATCATATATATATATATAATCTCACAGTTCTGGTGGCTGGGAAGCCCAAGATTAAGGAGCTGGCAGATTTGGTGTCTAGTGAGAACTGCTGTCTGCTTCCAAGGTGGTATCTTCTTCCTGCGTCCTCTGGAGGGAGTGGATACTGCGTCCTCACAGGGCTGAAGGAATGTAAGGCCTAGCTAATTTCCTCTAGGTCTGTCATAAAGCACTAATCCCATCCATGAGGATACAGTCCTCATAGCCTAGTCACCTCATAATGCCTCCATCTCTTAATACTGTTATAATTGAGATTTAAATTTTAACAAAAATTCTGGAGGGGGACACAAATATTCAAACTATAGCAAGAGTCATGTCTTAGGTTTAATAGTGAATAGACACTGCAATGAAGGAGGATTATTGTTGGGGAGGAAACAGCATCTGTGAAGAAATGAAGAAATGAGGAGAAATTAAATTTCTATACAATTACAACAAATACCTCAGCCAATCCCTCCTGGAGTCTTGAAGAGAGATGACCCTTGAATTAAGATATCTTGAAATAAAGCAAGGGATCCAGGGCTCTATAACTTCTCACCAACAAAGCATTGGATGCAGGCTTCCCTGAGAAAAGGGTATATAATCTTCAGGAAGACAGCTCTCTTTGGTCAAAGGAAATTCCTAGGGTGTAGTTTGAAAGCTAACCCTCCTCATAGCTTGCAAACAAATGCCTTGATCTTGAAGGGGAAGTCTAGGTGGTATACTATAGTGTACACTACAATTAAGAAAGTTAAAAAATTGTATGTGCCTAGCATAAGCTGTGTACATTTCAGTTACTAAATAAACAGTAGCTATTATTATTACTTGCAAAGATCTACAGAATTTTTCTGAGGATCCCATGGGATTGTATAAAAATTGTTTAACAGTATTAAATGACATTAAATATATAATTAAAATATAAGGTGATTCTTTCTTTTTGAGCTCAATCTCCAAGCAAGTTGTTTCTATGCACACAAAGAAAACACAATGAAAAGAGCTGATGGATCATTTCAATCATTGTAATCCTTTGTGTGACACAGAGTCTATTCATTTTACTAGTTGTGGCCTAACACAGAATATTCTACAGGGAGGTTTAATTAAAAAACCAAATACAGACATGCATGGTGGCCCAACATAAGTGTTTAGAAGAGACTTCCTAAAGCATTAAATTTTTTCATTGGCCAGTTAACTGGCTTTGAATTATTTTTAATGGATAAAACATTTTAGCAACATTCTCTAGAGACTGCTCTGATTTCAAATGGAGCATTTCCAATTAATCTAAGAAAGACATTACATAAACACAAGTTAACAATCTCATGGCAATAGATATAAAAATATTGCTGCAAATAATTATAGCTTTACTCACTACGCTATTCAGAGCTATTCTAGACACAATCAAACCCATCGTTACATCTCTACGGTCTCTTTGTATGCAAGGATTATTGCCCTATAATTAACCCTTATGAAATATATTTAGGATGAATTTTTATGTATCCTTTTCTAAACCTTGGATTACTAAAATCCACTGACTACTTAATAGGATTACTTGTCAGTTCAATGGCTATGTGTGTAAAGGATGTTGAGGTGATAAAAATAACTTTTGGAGAAAGACATTATACTACCCGAAGGGGAATAAATATTTTCATTGCACCATTTGATACAGGGTTTTTCCCGCTCTTATATAACTCCCTCTGTGTCAGATTCATGGGTGTAAAAGTCTCATACTCCTGGTTCAGTAACTTCTCTTTTATAACATTTGAATAGATTTTTATCAGAAGTTTACCTTAAAGATAGGCATTGTTTTACTGGGTGATCTAACTGTATAATGTCAATTTACATTTACAAGGTACATTTAGATTTGTGCATCATTTATAAATACTTACGTGGATCAACTCTTAGTAACCCCGACTTAATTTTACTTTGCATGAAGTATGGTAATACGTACACCAAGAGTAGAGATAGCTACAAAAACAAGTGTTGATATAGGCGGACCACAAATAAGAATATAAACATAATCAGATAGAAATTATCTGTAAAATACATTTGTCTATACCAATAGGCATTTCACCTAGAAATAGGTTATCAGAGTCAATCTTTGAGAACACATTTCATATTTTCTCCTCATTATCTAAGAAATGTGAGCTATTGAAACACAGTGTATCTTATGCAACTTTTTTTTTCTTTCAGAAAATCTGGCTCTGAACTGAATACATGTAGTGCTTTGGTTTGTAAAGATTGTAGAACATATTTTTTTTCTTACAAGGGTTGCCCAGACTTATTTGGGATGATGAGGTTTTACCATATAGAAGTGAGGCAGTAGTAGCATACATCCTGAAGCAGCTGCTGTGCTTACAGACTGGTAAGCACAATGGGAAACCCAGTTCTTAAGATGATTGTTCAGGAATGTTGTTAAGACAGACAGGAAGTATTTCAGATTTACAGTGTTCTAAAAGGAAAGCTATTGTGCTTGTGGAAAATTGCTTGCGTTACTTTCACCCACTACAAAATAAATTGAATATGAGTTTCTAAATTCCTCTTCTCATGGAGGAAATAAATATCACATATGATTCCAAAATAATGGATTCAGGGACAGGCTAGTGTAAATTAGTCAATAATTTATTCATTTAGCTTCTGTTGATAATCAACTCTACACTAATCTCTGCTATGCATATTCTAAAACTGTGGTCATTTTTAGTATATCTTAGCTGACTACATAATATTAAAATGGCGCAATAAAAAACACAAAATTGAGATTCCTTTAAAAATTTACTGTCAATCAGAATAAGCACAAAGTAAAATTTTTATATCATAAGTCAGAATTCTGGAATACTGATGTTGTAATTCTGATAATTTTGAACCCAGGTGTTTCATAGTCTCTTCCTGTCCCAGCATTAGCACTAGCATTAACATAAACATATACACTGAGTCTTTTCTGAATGTGACTCTGTTACAGGTAATATGAAGTGAAGAAAATAGAAATGCTTTATTTTTGGGAGTGTATGATCTACAATTTGATTGAATTGGATGTGACTGAAAAAGTTCTGTTGCTATTTGCTATAGTTTATTATTGTGGCCCAGCAAATAACAAAAAATAAGAAATACTGAACTCAAAAAAACTGCCCTAGGCCCATGGCAAATCAGATAGATTAACTGTTGAGTGATAACCAATTTACTTCTCATCCAGCTATATCCTATGATAGATGGAATTGTATTCAGTTGAACACTGACTTATTAAGAGCCAACAAGCCTATGAAGACCTGTAAGAAACCATGAGTCCTTCCTCAAAAAACTTGCTTTCCTAATAGCAAGATACAACAAGAATATAAATAACCCTTGTTTGTGGTAGATTATGATAAATTCAACAGGAGAAATAGAAATAAAAGACCGTAGGTATTTAAAGAAAATAAATGCCATAGAGAATTGAAGGACTTCAAGTTTGGAATAGTCAACAGAAAGCCAGGCAGAGAAAATAAATAGAAGGAAAAACACATAGAAGGGAAGTAGAGGAGGATGGTGTAAACAGGAGGATGATGAAAATAAGGAGGGCAGTGGGTGTTCATGAGAGACTACAGGAAACCATTTTGATGCATGTCTCTCTGCGAAGGAAGACTGTAGAATCAGAGTTAGGAAGCTGTGGTTTTGGAACCAGTTCTGTCACTTAGGCAAGTTACTGACCCATCTGACCTTAGGCTAGTTACTTGAGATAATTGGTTCGTGAACCTAACTGAGAAAAAGAATGTCTGACCTGCCCATTGATCTCCAAGGTCATTTTTAGTTCTGAAATGCTTTCATTCTCTGAGTATTGGCACATGTAGTTGTAGAGATGCCTCATTTGTGCTAACATAATTAGAAACAGTGTCTTATTAAAGTGGGTGAAATTTGAAGGAATTGTGTCTGTACTTCATGAAGTTAAATGGAGCTATCCTTATGATGGGTTAGAATTGTGGCAGTTGGTACAGATATGAAGTCAGGAAATACATGAGGCAGTGGGTTTGAAAGGCTTTTCTTAATGTGTAGTCAGAGCTTCATAACTGGGTGGGGCCAGAGAACATATGATCAAGACTCAATGTGATGACAAGGAAATAGAAATCACTATTCAATTGTGGTGTTCGAGAATGGTGACGTGATCCTGGTAGAGCTTGAGGGGGAAGATGTTGTTACTAAAGATTGAAAGACAAAGGATAGGTGGGGAGTTGGGGACAGGTTGAAGAGTTAGTCTGTATGACGCTGTGGTTTATGAGTGGAGAAAAAAATGTGTCACACTAGAAAAGATCAACTGACTGGCCGTTTTTACTCCAACTCACTAATATAGTGTGGAGAAAGATGAGCAATAAATAATTGATGGTTTTTGAGTAAGAGCTACTCAAAGAAAGTTGACTTGTAGAGAGAGAAGACTAGATACAGAGAGTAGCACAAAATATTGCTTAGTATTCAAATTACGTTTTAGTGACAAAACAAATGGTGCAGGGTTATAGAATTTTAAATCTTGTTTTATTTTGGTTTTCATCACCTCTTTTTCTTAACTAATTTTATATCATATTTATTATTTGCAGCTTTGTTGTAGTTTTTCATTTTTTAAATAAGCAATTTGGAAACGATACAGAATAAAAAGCACTTCCTTCAGTTCAGGAGAAATTCTGGTCTAGGTGAGACTAAAGGTGGCTAATAACGAGCAAGTTTTTAAAGAATTTCTTCCTTACTACTCTGACAGACGTCTTCACAAGAGAGGTATCTAGATGAATGTGAAACTAATGAGCAGTACAACATTTCAGATCTCTGATTTGTACATAAATAAAGAAAAGCTATTCATATTTGTGAATGAATTTAAGGGAATTGGGATTTTATCATTAGATGTTTTCAACAAATCATAGGAAAATTTATAGAAGAAAATCCACCCATTATTTTGACTAGTGCATCACACTTTTTTTTCAATTAAACTTAAGTTATGTTCTATTTTGGAAACAAAATAAAATTACATCAGGCAAACTTTTAACTCAAGAAGGTAGCCAACATTGCAGTTTGACTGTAAGCTTTAAAAAATCATGGATCTCAGCTTATAAGCATCTATAAACTGGTACACAGAATGTATTCAATATATATTTGTGTAACTGAACCAAATGTATATATGCATGTACCATACATATGCATACATGTTTATTTGTACATATGCAGCCATACACATATTCTTTCATGTCAGTATGAAAAATATATAATGATGTGGAAAAATATATATCACCTTTCATGTACAACTTCTTTTAATTCACAGAAAATTATAATCAACCGAAGTAGGACACATGATTCCAAAATTCCTCAAGTTTCAGGTCTGTGTGACAGACCTGCCCTGCCGGGGAAGTGTGAACCACCATCCAGCTGTCTGGATAGACCCAGCCAAAACGCCCGCTGTCTCTGCTGGAAACCACTATTATACAGCTTGGCCTGGGGTGTGTGTCTTTGATAGCAGCAGGTTCAGGATATGAAAGATGGGCTGTGGAGGTGCAGAAACTCCAGTTGACCTTGAGACTGAAAATGGACCAGCACACTGTTCAGAAAAGCCAGCAGAGGTCTTGCTTGGAAACAATAGAGAAAATACTCTACTGATTATAGTGTTAGAACAAAGAGAATATCATCAATCTTTCGCTTTACTTTTAAGGGATACTTTTTATATTTCCTTCATATTTAAGAGTTTTAATCTCAAACAAAAGGTCATGTGACCTGGATTCTATTCCTTATATCACATGAAGTGTATTTACTTTTGAGTTATTAATATTTTATCTTTCCTTTTTAAAACTAAAAAAAATGTGGTAATATTTATTTTCTTTTCACATAATAAATAAGAAAAAAGCCATGATGTGCTGGATGATACATACTTCTATCTATATTTAGATACCACTTCCAGTTTTTTTAGGCAAACATGGATATATGGTAAATATAAATGATTTTCAGCACTTCTGAAACAATTATAATGAACCGTGTTGCAGAACATCTTTGCTAGGATAACTATGTAATTTAATCTCAGTGTTGCATTCCTAGCTTGTCTTGTTTTTGTAGCAAAAATAAAAATTGGAACATTCCCTGTAGAAGCAATCTAAATCCAACTGATTCTGCAGCTGACAGGAATTAGGGAATGCTTAAGGTTTTTAGTTTATTGATAAGTGATTCATTGATTACAGATAACATAAAATTTTATGTTTGCTTCTAGGAGGGGGTCCATCTTTTAATTTCAAGGATTAAAAGATAATTTCTTTTAAAATATACATTTTACAATTTGAGAGGAAATGTGGTGAATTGGAAACCATCTGAAACTATTTTCGAATTTAGCTCTGAATCCTGCTAACTTTTCCAGCGTATGTATTCATTTTATTTTCACCCTTAATTTTGATTTGCATTATTTCGGCTACAGAAGCAACGTAATATTCACCACACCAGGAAAGCTAGATAAGAATCAAGTGCTAAAACTTCCTTGGCAACCTGTTGTGAAGCATTCCTTGACTTGATGGCTGGGCAGTCTGGCAGCTAGAGAGCAACAACTCTCTGTTGCCTACTCTGGTTGAGCTCGCTGGGAATCCCCCAAATACTCAGCAAGAATGGCACCCCTGCCCAGGAAACATGGCATCACTGACAGGTGATTGTGCTGGTATGTGTCTGTATTGGCTGAGGGCCCTGCCACACCTCTGTCTGCTTATCTGCTTGCTCTCTAGATAGTGATTAGGTAAACACATTTTCTTCTGCCCAAATCTCCACGTATAATTTATGGTCAGTGGAATTCCATTCCACTGAGTGTTTACTTCTTCCTCAAATACCACTAATAATAAAGAAGGTTTAATATCATATGACATAAATAGTTTTCCTATTAAACATAACTTTTCTACAGTGAGTACTAGTAAGTATTTCACAAATTCAGAGTTTATACTTTAAATTCTGGATTTTATAGTCAAGGTCAAATAGAGAGCATTAAATCTGGACAACAACACTTTAAGAGAGGTTTGATCTACTTCTTTGACCATTCCCTCCTTTTCATCCCCATGATAAATGCCAACTGTAGGTTTTGATTTTTTTCAATTTTTTCAAGTGGCACCTGAAGACATTTTTGTCGTAAAAGAATAAAAAACATAGTGACATACAGAGTAAATTCTAAAGTTCTTTTGCCCTAAAATGCTCTTCTTTCCTCCCTCAGGATAATCTCACTTTCTTCCCCTGAATGGGTGACTATTGTCCAAAGTTAGATGGAATGCTTGAGATGATAGAAATGTTCGACATTTGCATTATACAATAGGGGAAATATGATTAATGTGATTGAGAGACTAGATTTTCAATTTCATTTAATTTCAATTTACATTTATATACCACATGTGACTAGTAGCTCCCATATTGGATGACAGGTTTTTCATCTGTTCCCAGGCCTGCTGCAATAGACTTATCAGTTCCCTGTACCTAGGCTCATTTTCTTCTTCACCAGCATGAGCCTCATACAAATCCAATCTTATTTCCCTGTCACAAATCCTTCAATGCTTTCACAATGCTATCATTCTAAACGTATTTGCATGCTCTGTGAGGCTCATTCGGATCTGGCCTTTGCTGACCTTCATCTTTTACCATTCTTTGTGTTTCATAGAACATGTCACACTTTCTCATGCCCCTCTGTATTTGCATATGCTACTCTCTCCTTCTAGGTCTCTCTTCCCTTATCTGTGTATTCAAAAAATTTCTTATCAAGTCTCAAGGAACTCTTTTTGACAGCTTGTTGCCCCTAAATACTTCCCAGCAGCTGTAGGTAGTTTTCATCTCTGCATCCCCTTAAGATCCAACATAGAACACCAATAAATGGTGCATAAATGTTAATTCCTGTCTCCGACTCTGTAGTCTGATAGCATAGGGGATGGCTACCATGCCTTCCTATGAAACATTCTATGGTGTCAACAGGAAAGGAAAAAGAAAATCCAAGAGGAAATAATTTTGCTAGAATTTAAATTTCATGAAGTGTCAGGGATTAGTCTGTTTTGTTCACAAATACTCTAAACTGTTAGAAGAGTGCTTGGCACAGATTAGGCAAGATAAATATGCGTAGAATAAATAAATGACCAAATTATATTTTTACTTCCATTTTGACCATTTTTGACTACCTAAAGTCTGTCAAGCAACTTCTACGTTAAAGTAAGTTTTATGAATTCACAAAATATAGAATTAAAAAGTCTCCAAATCTGCCTACTTTTTATAGTTGTTGCTTTTCTCAGGCAAGAAAAATGACTCCTTTAGAACAAAATACATAAACAAAACTCCTGAATATCCACTCCCTGAGACAGAATCCCAATCAACATTAGTTTAAATTACCTGTCTCCAACACCTAGAATTTCATTTTTGCTAAAGCCCAGCACAATACCTTCTGTCATTTCTCACCACTTTCCCATTTTAATATAATCAGCAAATGTAATTAAACCTCATTTTTTACCCATTAGTAAGTACTCAACCAAATGCTTTGTTTACCATTAAAATCCAATGCCTTCCAGTCCCAAAGTTCACTGCTAATGTGAGCTGATTGAAGCCTTATCCAATTGGCTCCATTAATATTAATTTGTGATTAACTTTTGCTTAATCGTAAAATCAGTCTTCCATTTTCAGGATTGAGTTCATATCTAAAATAATTTGTACTAATTTTGAAGGTCAAATATCAGGGGACATCATGTCAAAACCATTAATAAAACCTTAATAGAAAGCATCTATTGTATTCTGTTTATATTCACAACCTTCAATGGTGTAAATCTATTAAGTAAAAAAAAAAAAATCTATTAACTATAGCTTCGTCACATTACTGACTTATTGAATTTGATTTCATTACATGCTCAGATACTTGGCAAATCATCTCAATATTATTTATTTTATTTTGATTGAATGATCATTTACATAAATAGGCATTTTACTTCTTTAAGGGAGCTGTAGTTTTTGTAAATGGTTCCGTATTTTGGTAGGCATGTTCTTTAGGTTACAAATCTAATAGATGTGCTAACATGGGTCTTGCTTGAGAATTCTGTATCAATTTTGTCAATAGTATCTAGTTTTTTTTAAAAAATTGCAATACTTTTCAGCCTTCCATATGTATTTTCCTCTCCTATTAGACATAACGAAAAAAATCTGAACACACTAACTGAACTATTCCAAGAACAGTAGTTGAAAGATTTTTATTTTTACATTATTTGTTTAGGATATTGTTTTTATTAAAATTGTTTATAATCTGATAACATACACTGCTTTAGTTTCGATATTTGTTTTCACCCCTTGAAAATTTCTCATTCTGGTATATGAGGAAAGCATGTTCTCTTTTATTTACTGCCCATATCCACTACAGATTTTTTTTCAGAGGTACACTCTGATTGGACTTTCCCATAAACCTTACGTAATTTGTTTAAGCTTATAATTTTAAAAAGAAACTACAGGCATTTTAATTATAACATTGTAATACAGTCTCATTCATTAGTGAAGATTAACATCCTTTCTTAATACTCAGTCCCCATTCTTTTTTAATTATCTCAGATGTGTCTTGTACCCAGAGTTTCTCATTAGGACAAATTCATATTTTCCTTATCACTGTTTTACAGTTCATTCAGAGCCCGTTAGTGCTGAATATAGGACTGCTTTTAGTTTCTAAGAGCTGTTCTGAAGTTTGAGTCTGGGTAGAAATCTTACTATTTTATAACCACGTGTTATTTGTGGGACTTTAAAAAAGTATTTATCTCGATCCTGGAACTTTAAGTTGAAACTTTTTGAGGTACTGGGAATATTTCTTCTACTCCTTTATTTACTCAAATGGATTTAATATTCAGGCAAGAAATCCTTATTAAAATACAAAACTAGAGAAATCTAGGCTGCTGCATTTGATTCCAAGAGCATGTAACAGGCCAAAATGTGAAATTTCTCACAAATGTTCTCTATTTATGGATATAATAGAGGAACCACCTCCAAAGTTCAACCTTTGCATATGCCCTTCAAATTTGAAAAGAAAAATTGGTTTCCAAAAGGTAACATATGCGCCACAGAAAATTAAACAATGTACAAAATGATGAGAAAGTAAAAATCCCTGGAAAGCTGAGGTAGGGGACTGTTTCAGGTAAGGGTAATCAGAGAAGAACCCTCTGAGGAGGAGACACTGGAGCAGAACCCTCAATTGAGGAGAGAGCTGTCAACTGCCTGGAAAATAAACAGATCAGGAATAAAAGGAAATCCTCCAGCTCCAAGGCAGGAATGTTCTTGGCGAGTTAGAAGGACAGTAGAAAGGCCTATAAAAATGGACCAGAGGGATAGCAATGATGTTGGATTAGGTAGGAGGGCAGGTGCCTCCTAGGCTGAGGTTACAAAGTAGAGATTTTATTGTAAGTGTGACTGATACCGCTGAAAATTTTTAGCAGGGAAGTGATCTGATTTGCTTTACATTTGAAATAAAAAAATTACTCTGATTACTATGGGAAGAATAGACCATATGCATGAGTGGATGCAGAGATTCACATACTCTCAAAATGGTATATAAATTTTATTGGAATACATATGCAACTTTTCACTGAACGATATGTCATACGCCATTTCAATGTCGTGTTAGTCAGGTTTGACGTGGTCAGGGTTTCTCAACAGTGGTAGTATTGACATTTTGGGCCACATAGTTCTTTGTTTGGGGGGCTTTCCTGTGCATTGCAAGTTATTTAGCAACATCCCTGACCTTCACCCACTGGAGGCCAGTAGCATATTCTTCTTAGTTGCGACAACCAAAAATTTCTTCAGACAAGACCAAAGGTCTCTGGGAGGCAGGAGTGGGGTAATTACTACTGATGGAGATCTAGGGGGATAGGCAATGTTTTGGCAAAAAAAACCCTCCAAATTTCAGCAGTTTAACATAGTACAATACTTACTTCTCACTCACGCAAAGGTTGCAATGAGCCCAACAGTTCTCAAGAGTAGCTTTCTTCTAAGGTGTGGGACCCAAGTCTTAATATGTAGAAACATCATCTGGCCCTCAGATGACCATAGTGGAGAAGAATGAACTAGCTTTTAATGCTTTTGTTGCACCCCCCGAAAAGTGACTCATATCTTTTCTGCTTACAATCTGTTGTCTAAAGCTTATAGCATAGTTTCTTCTAACTGCAAAGGGGCCGAGAAAGTAGAACACATGGATGTTTGGTGACCAATAAATATCTCTGTTTTTCTTTTGGGTACTGTATATCACTGTTCTAAAACAATTCTGAAATTCTGCTTGGCAGGTACTGTAAAAATTCCTTACCTTAGGAGTGTGGGCAGTCCTGAAGTTAGACTCTGAGAAGACAAAATATCTTTTTTTGCTCTTGATTGTGAGGCTTCCAGATTCCATCTCTGGAGACTATTTCTTTCTATCGATCTTAGGTACATTTAAAGTGGGTGTCAGGCTTTTGTTTTCCTTGGTGGCTGCATAGATTTTTCAATTTAATTTCTGCCCACTCCTTGTGGGAATCTTTCACCTTCTTGTTTAGATGAATTCTTAGATATTTCATTTTCTTTGTGGCTACTGTAAATCCTTTGTGGCTACTCCACAAGTATTATAGAGTCAAGAGTTGTTTTAAACAGTGAACAATCACAGGCTTTTAAAGGCACAATATGACTTACTTGAGAGTAAAACTTTCTCATAATCTCAAAAGGCTTCCCATTTTTTAGATTACTTTCATTTCTACATGCAGTAATCTCATCAGTAGTTCTTTTCTAAGCACACTTCTTCCATCTGTTTCATTTCTTCCCTTTAAATTTTTCTCTCACAATTTAATGATAAGTAATTTTAGACTCTCTGGAACAGGAAGAAGGAAGGCAATATCAGCTAAGATTTTTTTCTTTAATAAATGAACATGGAGACACAAATTATCAAAACCTTTGGGATATAGCTAAAGCAGTGTTAAGAAGAAAACTTATGGGGTTAAGCACTTTCAACAAAAGGTTAGAAATCTTCAATTAATGATCTAACATTACAACCAGAGGAACTAGGAAAAAAAAGGAACAGTTCAACCCCAAAGATAGTAGAAGAAAATAAATAACTAAAATCAGAGAAGAATGGAATGAAATTGAGACCCAAAAGTCCATACAAAAGATCAATAAAACCAATAGTTTTTTAAAAAAAATAAACAAAATTGATAGACCATTAGCTAAATTAAAGAAAAAAAAGAGATGATCCAAATGAGCACAATTAGAAATGACAAAGATGATATTATAATTAATCCCACAGAAATATAAAAGATCCTTAGGGACTACTATGACTACCTCTGTGCACACAAATTAGAAAATCTAGAGGAAACGAATAAATTCCCAGACACACAACCTCATAAGATTAAATCCGGAAGAAAGTGAAATCTGAATAGACCAATAGGAAGTTTGAAATTGAATCAGTA
This sequence comes from Papio anubis, assembly GCF_008728515.1. Lineage (NCBI taxonomy): Eukaryota > Metazoa > Chordata > Mammalia > Primates > Cercopithecidae > Papio > Papio anubis. The sequence goes on from NC_044979.1 coordinate 48,550,078, forward strand.
ATAAAAAACCTACCAATAAAAAAAAAAGCACTGGAGCAGCCAAATTTTACCATATGGACAAAGAAGAACTAATACCACTTCTACTAAAACTTTTCTAAAAAATTGAAGAGGGGAGACTTCCCCCTAACCCATTCTATGAAGTCAGTATCATCCTGATACGAACATATGGCAGAGACACAATGAAAAAGGAAAACATCAGACCAATATCCCTGATAAACATAGATGCAATGATTCTCAACAAAATATTAGCAAACCAAATCCAGCAACACATCAAAAAGTTAATTCATCACAATCAAGTAGGCTTTATTTCTGGTATGCAAGTTTGGTTCAACATACACGAATAAATGTGATTCATCACATAAACAGAATCAAAAACTAAGACACTGTGATCATCTCAGTAGACCCAGAAAATCTTTGATAAACTCCAACATCCCTTTGATAAAAACCCTCAACAGTCTATGCATCAAAGGAGCATACCTGAAAATAATAAGAGCCGTCTATGTTGAACCCACAGCCAGCATCACAGCGAATGGGCAAAAGCTGAAACCATTCCCCCTGAGAACTGGATCAAGATGAGGATACCCACTCTCACCACTCCTACTCAACATAATGGTGGAAGTCCTAGCCAGAGCAGTCAGGCAAGAGAAAGACATAAAATGCGTCCAAATAAGGGGGGAAAAAATAAAGCTATCTCTCTTGCTGACAATATGAGCCTATACAGAGAAAACGCTAAAGACTCTGCCAAAAGGCTTCTGGAGCTTATAAATGAATTCAGTAAAGTTTCAGGATACAAAATCAGTGTAGGAAAGTCAGTAGCGTTTCTATGAACAATAATATTATAAGTGAGAACCAAATGAAGAACACAATCCCGTTTACAGTAGTCACAAAGAAAATGAAATATCTAAGAATTCATCTAACCAAGAAGGTGAAAGATTCCCGTAGGGAGAACCACAAAACACTGCTTAAAGAAACCAGTTAAGTTTTTAATATCTATATCTGTATTATTCTGAAAGTAGACACAAGGTTTCTGGGGCATGAACGTATTATTACTTATATTAATTACTGCATTGGTTCATTAATTATTTTCTATTCTTAGGTGATGTGAGGAAGTACACATACCTGTCATCTTACACGTTCATGGATCTATCCTCTAAATGAGGAACCCCCAAAATATGAATCTGAAACATTATATAGAAGGACAACTGTTTCTTTTGTCCTCCTGAGAAAGGAAACAAGCATTTTATTCCTTCTGTTAACAAATATTCAATGGAAAGAGAAGGCAAATATCATTAGTCTTCACCTTCTGTAATATAAATAAACATCTGCAGGGTTGGGAATGGATACAGCAAATTTCCACCGGTTACAACTGCTGGAATATCTCCATGGCCCCAGCTTTCATTCCCCTTTGAAAGATAACACATGCCACCAAGGAGGTAAGTCTCCAATCTCTCCCTGAGACACAGTATTTACTTAGTTATCTTTTAACTGCCAAGTATTGTCCTTAACCCGGGTTTTAGTACAATGTGTTTCAAAAACACCTCTTGACAATATCTTTAATTTTAGCCCTGAAACTTTGAATTTATGATGTGTTTTGCTGAGTATTTTTCATTCAAACTTCTTTTTTTTTCAACTTTACCAAAGTGGTAGATTTTTATTGAAGGTACAATTTAGTTAGTTAGTCAGAGCTACTTATATTTGCCAAGAAATAATAGGAGAAAAGGTTTGTGGAATGACAGTTTAAACTTCTTAAATGTTGTTTTATTTTCACTGTATATTATACTATACTGGTGATATTAATGTAGAAAATATTAATAAAGTTATCTAATTACAATATTAATTTCATAGTCATGGTTAGGTGGATTAACAAGCAAATCCAATATAGCTATATTTTCAGTTATATAAATTATTATTCCAAGAATAATTTATGTATATGTCTAACATATAGGGCCTGACATTTAAATTATTCACATTCTTTTTAAATAGTTTCATATTTCACAGTGACTAAACCTATTAATAGAAAAAGTATGAATTTTTCTATAAAGTGGTATCACACCTGAAACATGATTTATAACAAAATTATATCTAGCAGAAAAGTTATAGTTTTTCATAATATCATATTTGATAAGATTTTTCCCAAGCATGAACCTTTTGATATATAATAAGTTTTGATTTACCATTGAACACATTCATGCTTTTAAATGTTTATGATGTTTTACTGCTATTTTAATTCTCTCATTCATCAGTGCCTGCATGTTAGTTCTTGCATTCATAGGCAATATCACTAGGTGGCTGAATTCCTCTGGGACTGGATCCTACCTGCCCCCTCTCTTCTCGTATCAAGAATAATCCTGACTTGTGAGAGACCTTTTGCGAGGGCATGTGGCACTCCATTGTGTATAATCATGCTTTTTCCTAAAGTCTCTTCTTGTCCATTATACAAGCCTAAAGGATTACATACCGTTGCATGTCCTCTGTTCCTGGAGAACAAAGTTGAGTAACGGGCTGCAAGCCCTAGAATTGGCTCTGGGCTATTTGGACAGGAAGTTATGAGTTCTGGGATACAAAAAGCATATTTTAGAGGAGATGCCGCAGGTTTTTAGGTTCTATGGGCTGAGGCACCATGGAGGGCTATGGCTTGAAGAAGACCAAAAGCAGCCTTTCAAATTATGGCATCTGAGAAAAATCACCAGTTTCCTGGGTCTAAAGATGTTATCGATGTGAGTGTTTCAATAAGTAATGACATGAAACTCTTTGCTAAAGGCATTCCCACATTTATTACATTTATATATTTCTTCCTTGTGTATATTCTCTTACATAAAGTGACATATGTGTTCACGTGAAAAGTTTTATCTCAATTAGTGCATTCATACAGTTTTTCTGCTTTGTTTGTAATAAATGTTGATGCTGGCTGTTGTTAGATTTTTCCACATATATGACGATCATAGGATTTATCCTCAGTAGGTGTTGGCTAATTTTTAGTGATAAGATTTCAAATGAAAGATGTTCATCACCTTTATTATAATTTTAGGGCTCCTTAAATTGGAAGGTTTCCCATATTCATTATTATATTCATAGAGTTTCTCCTTCGCACATTCATTATTACATTCACAGAGTTTCTCCATTATCCGAGTCTTCATAGTTGAAATGAAAACCTCATTATTTTCAAAGCCTTTTCATGCTTGTACACAAGGTGGTGCTAAAAATTTTCAAACGTCCAATGCTGAATAAGATTATGAATATGGACCTTCTCATTGTATTTTCTAGTTCTAGTCAGAGACACAGAAATCATAGTCAGTGTTTCTATAGAAATAATTTAATGTAGGTATTAATTTCAAAAGATTTTGGGGACTGAAGAGAAGGGACACTGAAGTCCCATAGAGATCATAATTGCAGGAAGAAATGACCACCACCAGGGCTAGGGAAAAATGGGAAGAGTTTGGGGATATTATAAGCTAGAAACACGAAGGAGGGGCTTGTAAAACTGGAATTCACACATTTAAGGGATAATTGTTGTTGGCTGATGTTGACAGAGTATCAAAGGAAGATCCTTGAAAAGCTTGGGCTGAGACCTGTGAGAAGAGGACATGTTGTCTCATGCTGGTAGCTTTGACGGACTATGATCAGGATGGTCCTAGGAATACCAAAATAGCCAGGGACTGGGAACTATTGCTTCTGGGATGAAGGACTATAGCTGGGATGAATGCTGACAAGAATAGAAAGAAACTATGAGGGACTAAATCCATCTTCCAACCTCTTGCCTTAGAGTCTCATAGTTCTCCCTGTTTGTGGGAATCTTAGCTTTGGTGTCACGTGGCAGAATCTGGCCAGTCCTTCCACCACTCCTGAGGAATGCTGATCCATTTTGGTTTCTGATGTTGGCAGACTAAGTAGCAATAGTAGCAATATAAAGATTAGCATTGATGAGGAAATGTTCATTTGTTGACCCATGAAGAACAGTCACCATGGACACTTTTAGTGTGTCCATGATCCACTGAACAAGTATTGAGTGGCTGGGGAAAGAGACTGTCTGAGAACAATAAAACATACTACCATTTCCATCTGAGTTCTGAAAGACTCTTTGGCAGTCAATGCCTCTGACGAATATTAACATGGGCTACAAAGGTCTTTATATGCTGTCCCCATTGCAAAGGTTCATCTACACATCTCTTCTCCAGACCTTCTCACTAATCCTCTAATCTCTCCTTTCCAAGTCTCTAAAAATCTTGTTGGACTGTTAACTACTCTAACATGCATCAGGATACACCCATACTCAGGCCATCCAGTTAGTCCAGACAAATTGAAAAATCAAATGTATGGTTCAAAATTCTTCTCTTGAAAGAATTTCTCTTCACCACTACTTTACACGGATACTTCTGAATGGAACTGTGATGCTACAAAGTTCACTTCCTGTTGATTCAGGAGTATAGTGCAGCGCCATTGCTAAAAGTCTGAGTTTTTCTTTCTTCCCTAGTCCATAGGTCATCAGAACTTTTCATGAGGGCATAGATGTAGAGTGCAGGAGAAGAGACAATGGAGAAGGAGTAGGTATCACGGGAATTGTAGTCACCTCTCATACCTTCCGGAGTGACTTGAGTACAATCTCTTATGCATCATTTCTATTTGACGGTGAATTGCCACCATACATGCTTGATCTTATGGTCTGGTGTATCAGATAATGCCCAGTCTGTGCTAAGAGAGCGTTGTCCTCCATTAACATCAAGGAGGAAAAATGGAACAGGACCAACTAGCAGGCAAGGAAGTATTTCTCAAAAAAATAAATTCCCATGTAAGAGAACCGTGGTTTTGTTCCCAACTCCTATGGGTCTGCATTGTTGGAGATTGCCAGAGTTGTATATAATATCCCTATTTTTCTTAGACACTGTAGCATCAGATCTGTTGTGTCGATAGGCTCAAGCAGCAGAGTAATTCACATTAAAGCCTGGGCCAACTACAGGCCCCCTCTTGCTCTGAGTTGCATTCAGAACTGTTAATCTTAAGGGCTACTCTGTAAATTAGTAAGAACAGCACATTCCAAAGTGATAGATAGACATCCCTCTGTTCCTGTAGGGCATTGGTTACAGGAACTCCACAGATACAAAAATATGTGGATGCTCAGGTGCCCTATATAAAATGGCATAATATTTGTATATAATATACATACATCTTTTTGTATACTTTAAATCATCTCAGGATTACTTGTTTATTTATTTATTTTTTTGAGACAGTCTCGGTCTGTCACCCAGGCTGGAGTACTGTGGCACAATTTCAGCTCACTGCAACCACCGCCTCCCAGATTCAAGTGATTCTCATGCCTCAGCCTCCTGAGTAGTTGGGCTGACAGGTGTGTGCCACCGTGCCTGGCTAATTTTTGTATTTTTAGTAGAGGTGGGGTTACTTATAATACTAGGTACAATGTAAATGCTATGCAAATGTTTTTATACTAATTATTTTATAATCTGTATTATTATTATTGTATTATTTGCTTATTTTCCAAATATTTTTAATTTGCTATTGGTTGAATCCATGAATATGGAACCTACAGATATGGAGGACTGGCTGTACAGTGTTTCAAGAATCCAAAGAGCTCTCCAAACACTGTGCATCTTTTTTAATAAAAGGAGAAAATATATCTATTTGTCTTTTACTTTAGAGGAAATGTCTTAATGACCAGATTCCAGAAACATCACTGAAGTGATTAGTCTCTGCATTTCCATAGGATTTATCTCCCTTACTTTCTAGTTTACGTTTATCTTACTAAATTATCTATGGTAATTCTGCTTCTTGCTCATCAGGCCCAATTGTCATGATAATATTAATGTGGCAAAGAAAGGAGGTATTCTGGGTGTTTTTGTGATAATGCAACTCTAGGAAGACTAGAGTTAGGCAAAGAACAGAAGTTAATTTTTTCTAAACAATTTTTGACCATGTCAGGAAAAAGTAGACTACTCTTTGTGTTTTTTGACAACTTTTAAGGAAAAAACAAAAGCAATTTCCAAATCAATAACTGCATACCAGGTACTAGGGTCTTTGAAAATTCGCTCTAATAAAAACAATGTTTCTAGAACAGCTGCTGTAATTGGTGTAATTGTCTTATTAAATTTATAGTAGTACATATTTATTTGCCAAGGTCCATCTGCTTTCTTCTGGTGTCTGTTCTCTGCAGATTTCCCAGTCTTATGGTAGGGAGAGGAAGTTCCAGGGGATAACACTTTGTCCTGTCTTTCATAATACCCTTTATTCCTTGAGGAAAGGAACCAATGTGGGGATTCTGTCAGGTGCTGAGTACATCTAGGTAAACTATATTGCCAGAAGATGGGAATATATAACAGGATGGGTCTTCGGAAAAGAGGCCCAGTGGGGTTGAGACTCTCTTAGAAGAGGACACCTGGCTACTGCTAGTACTTCAAGATCTTGAAGGAAGTAACTTATAGAGCTGGAGTTCCGCCTCTGAGGACAGGTGCTGCCTAGATAGATTCTGATGGAAACCATGAAGAGGGTGCAATGAAGTTGATTCTGAAGGAGCTGAAAGAAATTGGAGACTGGCATCAATTGCTGAGGTCAGGAGACATTGCTGAGACAATGCTTCCAGTAACAGCAAGTGCATAGAAAAAAGCAAACCGCTTTTCACTTCTTTCTTAACTAGTCGAGTGCCCCCATTTATCAGATCTAACAGAAAGTCAGCTGTACATAAATGTAGTTTGTAGAATCCTAGCTCCAGAATCACAGAGAATGGCAAAGACTGATATGTTTGGGACTCAGAGACAAGTGCTAAATAACTAGAACATCTACTTTGACAATATTTGTGAAAATTTGCTTGAGTATGCATTTTCTCACTGTTGGAATCAATTGTTGATTTTCTAGGTTAATTGATTTCATTGAAACTTTGGTTTCTTGAAAGGGTTTTCTTTGAAAACATTGATTCTGAACAATATTTTATATCCTTTTGATAGGAGTCATATTCACAGGAAACATATTTGAAGGAAGAGATTTTAAACCCAGATTAGATATGTGTGTTTATAGTTTTCAAATACATTATCTCTGTCAGTATTTTGCTGCCGAAGAACATATCAAAATTTTGCTGTTGGTGAACACGTTGAATGATTACCTTGCCTTCTCTGGCTTCTCTCTGTCATCTAATCATTAATTCTCCATAATTCTTCCAGCTAATTCCGACTTGGAAATTCCTCCTCTACTGACTTGAGTTCTTTTCCTTGCTCCACCTGGAGTGTGAGTTTAGTCCTGTGGTAACTCATTGAGATTAATTTTGTCTACATCCCTATCATTACATTTTTGACAAGGTCCTTTGAGCAGGATCTAGGAATTGTCATAATTACCTGAAATCTATATTCTTGAGTGTCACTCATCGGTATGGTGTGTTCATTTGCTGCTCCTCTTGAGAATTGGCAAAGGCCTGTGCAGGTAGAGCTGCAGAGGCACAACCTTCCATTCCAGCTTCATGCAGGATTCAAGTTGTGTGTCACTCAAAGTCACCTTTAATTTCATTTTCACTTCTTAAGGTCTAGGATAAATGTCTTCTGCAAATCTCCAAAGCCCTGAATTATTTTTTTATTTCTTATTGTGCATTTACTAATTCTATCATGAACTCATTGTTTTCTTGTGATATCTTGTCATACACAGTCAATTAACAATTGACCCTCACTGTTGACTACATTTAATCATGATCATGAACCCAGAGGTACAAGTTTATTAGATACATTTTCTCTTCCAAGTTATCAAGTCTTTAATTGTGTCCAATGTTTTATTACTGCAAACATAAATCAATATCTCACTACTCTCTGGGAATTGTTTTCCTACTGCCTTCCATCTGATGACTAAGCCAATGCCACATATTTTCTTTTTTTTTTTTTTATTAAAAAAGTTTCCTACTTTTGCTATAAATGTCTTTATTAGGTTAAGCTGGTCTCTGTGATAGTCATAAATGCTTAAATCTCACTAATGACACATCTGTTTGTTTCTTGATTTTATAAAGTCTGTCATGGACCTAGTAGCTATCTTCTAAGCAGTGACTCACTGATTTAGACAACATGTGTCTTGGTATTTGGAACATATGGTTTCTAGGTCAAGGACAGAGAGAGATGGAGGGTCGCATACTGGTTATTAAATGTTTCAACACGGAAGTATCACCCATCACTTCTGCTCGCCACTGATGATCCATAAGTAGTCATACAATGTGGCTTAACTAAAAAGGTGTTGGAAAATGTGGGAGAGCACATAGATGTATGGGGGAGCACATGGATATATGGAATGCAGTAAATTTAAAGGCTTACAGGAAAAACAATATTCATGATCATTTTTAAATGTAGTGTAGATACCTCCATATAGTTAGATTCCTAATTGATAGAAATTTAGGTCGTTTCCAAAGTTCTGCTATTAAAACATGTTTTGTGCTTAAAATTCTTTGTATAATTATTGATGTGTCTCCTTAAGATATATTCTTAGTAACAAAATTCCAGGATAAGAGGCACCTTATATTCTTATACTATGTGGGATAGATAGTGCTTTGTGCCATCTATAATGCTGGGTATTTTCAATCTTTTCATATTTGCTAATATGAAAGGTAAATAGCAATTTTCTCCTGTTTTTATGTGCATTTCTTTAATTACAAATACAATTAAATGTTTAATTGTGGCAATTTGTCTTTATGATTTCTTTATTGTTAAATTTCTATTCATTTCCTTTGCCCAAGATTTTGTTCTTAAATGACAATCTTGTTATGTTTTAGGATTTGTTCATACGATGACCCCCTGATACCATAGTGAAAGAATTGTGCCTTGCAGCAATAATCTTTTATTGTTTATATCCCTCTTTTATGTGCAGTTGGAGGCATTAGAATTCTGTCTTAGCTTCACTTTTCTTCCCTTTCCCAGATTCCTGAGAAAAAAATTATCTATCACACAGGTTGTCCATGGTCTTAAAGACTGGTAGAATTGCAATGGATTGTGGGATAAAATAACTGTGCCTCATCAGATATGTAGGAATGGCATGCATGGTTTTTTTTTTTTTTTGGTTTTCAATATTTTTCCAGCTAAGTTTTATGTGTTTTTTAAGGGACATACTATCCATTTGCAATACTAGGAAAAAAGTAAATGATTTCAACTATTAATATGTATCTCTTGATGACAATATTTCATTAATATTAAAGGGTCCTTAGAAACCTAAAAATGCATTTAACACAAGAACCTATTTTATTTTATTATTATTTGATAAAGTAATATCCATATTTAACCTTTACCTATCAAACATATAAAAGTAATATCTTTGATATAAAAGATTTTATTACTTCTAAAAACTGTATACCTTAGTATAGATAGTTTTTATATTTTTCAGATTACAGTTTTATATTCTTCAGATTGGTTCACTGAAAGAACCTGGAAGATATACCACACTGTATTGTGAAAGAGACATTGAAGAGATGGTTTGTAATTTAGCAAGAATATCGTGTCAGTTTTTATACAGAACCCTAGGAACAACAGTGATCAATTTCATTCAACATTATGAGATTTCTTACTCACGGATGAAGTAGATATGACAGAATAATGGCTAATGTTAGATGTCTATCACACACACACAGATTCCTCCCAGCCATAATTCTGTTTCCGAAAGAACCCACTGTACTTTCCTGACTTAATGGATGGTTTTTTCTGTGCCTTGTAGTTCACTGTGATATATATATATATCTTGCTAATGATAAAATTTTTTTTCTTTAACATTTTGTTGTGATTTCACATGCATTTAATTCTGTTATTTAAAAACAATATGGATTTCATATTTTTGGCACAGTCAAAGACGAAATGTGTGGTTCAATGTAGTTTCCCCATATCTATTAAATTCTGATTGGTCATTCTGATTCTAATATAAATCTCCTGAGAAATTGCATTATAGCAATTCAAGTGAGTAGACACAGATTTTCTATGTCTCATTTAGGTACCTCAGTTTCAAATATTATCAAGTAGGTGGTGTCATCCATTTACTTTTCTTTTACACTAAAAAAATGCCTACAAGACTTTTATGATTTTTTTCTTTATAGTATACATTTACCTCTCTTATGTATTACATTTATTTTTGTCAGACATAATTTTGATGGACTTCTTTGTGTATATAAACACATGTAATGTTATTTACATGTGTAAATAACAGAAAACCAAGTTGGATAAGTTTGTATCTAGGGGAAATGACATTTCCATGTTGTCCATTATAAAACACATATTGATGACCTTTAGGTAATTTAGATAAGTCACTTTCATAAAGATCACATTATTCTAATTCTGTTAGTCTAGAGGAGAAAATGGAAGTTATGTAGAAGTTTATGTGTATGATAGAGTGACAGAGAGAGAAAGAGAGATGATCTTTAAGACCCTTTCAAATGCTAAAATTGTAGAATTTCATGATGCTATAGTTTTCAAATACTCAGGTCTTTAGTGTTGGACTAAGTCATCTTCCCATGGGGTCCATATGCAGGTGATCAGTCATGGAAAAGTTACTTTTAGACATTGTGAGCATTGTTAGAATCAGAGGCCAGGCTAGAAACTGAGGTTTCTTTTACACTTTAACCTCTTTGCTTTGCTTTGCTTTGCTTTTCCTTTCTTTTCTTTTCTTTCCTGGGTGTTTTTTTTTTTTTGACAAGAGTTTTGCTATTGTTGCCCAGGCTGGATCTTGGCACAACCTTGAATCGTGGCAATCTCTGCCTCCCAGGTTCAAGCAATTCTCCTGTCTCAGCCTCCTGAGTAGCCAGGATTACAGATGTGCTCCACTACACCCAGCTTATTCTTGTATTTTAATAGACACACGGTTTCACCATGTTGGCCAGGCTAGTCTCAAACTTCTGACCTCAGATGATCTACCCACTTCCACCTCCCAAAGTGCTGGGATTACAGGCATAAGCCACTCCTCCTGGTCTATCCTGTTTCTTATAAAATTTCTATCTTAGAAAAGTGGCATAGAGTGAAGACTTGATAACTTTATAGCTAGGGAAAATGACATTTCCATATTGTCCAGTATAAAACACAAATTTATATTATTACATTCTGATGGACCGAGAAGACATGTATGTTTAAGTTCAGATTCATAGGCACAAGGTATTTAATATGCTTCAAACTACCAAAGGATTTCAAGCAGTTTGAGAAATACTACCATGAATAAGGGACAAGAGGAATTCTGGAGAAAGGGTGGTGCTAATGCATACCCTTATCTCCCTCCAATATGAATTTTGATCTGTCCACCAGCACAGCTATCAATGCTGGCAGGCAGGCGAGGAATGGCAGGTATGTGGGAACAACTGGCTTTTTGGTTTTGATAAGGGATAGGACTAGAGCTCAGGACTCAGTTCTCTTCTAGGCCTGACTAAATCTGGAAATAAAGCTCTGAGGCAAACTACAGAACCCTGTGGGTCTTGGAAAAAACTGGCCTGTGTAGATTCACTGACCCCTAAGACTTAGGGTAGCTCTATCTTGCATGAGTGGTCATAGGAGGAGGACCTGCTAGTCTCCTTAGACCCTAAGGATTTACACAGTAGAGAAACAGATGACTTGAACCCGTCTTTACTCTGAGGCATGCAGACCACTGATTTGCAGCTGAAGAAAGAGAAAAGAGGCTTCTTCCTGGTTTCAGAGACTGACGATCTATGAGCTATCAGTTTGCCAGCTTCCAGAGGCAGAGAGTAGGAAGTCAAATAAGGAGAAAAAGGAAAGGAAGCAGATTAAGAAGTTTTGTTATTTTTGTCTTCTTAGCTTGCAGATAAGAGGAATACTAAATATACCCAATACCTACAATGTGAAGCATGGCAGCAGCTTGACCTCAGGGTGACCAGAACCATGTGTATACAAAGAAAAAAAAACCCACAGAAGAGTTGGCTTTTGTTAAAATGGAAAATATGGAGGAGAAACGGGGAACTTTAACACAAAATAATTGGACACATACAGGCATAAGATGGCATAAAAGACTACCTTAGATAAGACTACCTTAGATTCTGAAATACTTATGTGTGACAGGATATAAGGTCTGGGATGTTTTGGAAGATAATCCAATTGGCTTAGAAGGTGACATCGAGTTGGCCATTTGCTGGTAGTTGCTGCAGAGAGGTAATGAATGGTACATGGAAAAGGGTGTGTTATTAGGATTATTTTAATTTATGTACAACTTTGGAATTTTCCATGACAATACATTTATAAATTATCTTGAAAGATGAATATAGAATAATTACTATTGAGGATCATTTTAACGGCCTGTAAGATCAAATAGAAGAAACAGCTAAGATTTCAGAGCAAAACTACAAAGTCACTGAAATTATAAAGAAAAAGATTAGAGACTTAGGAAAGTGTTAGATAATGGAAGTTTAGAAGAAGAATAATGAATAAATGGAGTACTATAATAATCGAAGAAATGAAAAAGGCAGTTTTCTCTGGTTTTCAGAATTATTTTAGTTTGTTAATTGAAAGGGTTTACTAAGTTCTAGGAAGGACTGATGGAAGAAGACACATTTAGGCAAATCCTCCTGAAGTTTCTGATTCAGAAAATAAAGAGAAAATTTTTTTATGAGTTTTCAAACAAAGAGAAAAGCACAGTGTAAGACATCTGCTAACTACTGAAAGAAAAGCAACTCCAGCATCCATCCCACACATGGATAACATTCACTTTTCAGGGTAAGAAGATGTAAGAACTGAGAGGGGTGGAGAAAGATGGCCAAACAGAAGTCTCCACTCAACATACCCCCTACAGCAACACCAAATTTAACAAGTATCTACACATAAAAAGCACCTTCATAAAGACCAAAGAATCAGGTGAGCACGACAGTAGGCAGTTTAAATTTCATATTACTGAATGATTCACTGAAGAGGGTAGGAAAGGCAGTCTTAAATTGCAGATGTCACCTCTTCCCTGTCCCCTCAGTCCCCTCAGAAGTGGCTGCCTGGCATGGAGAGAGTCCACGCACTTGGGGGAGGGAAGGTGAAGAGATTGTGAGACTTTGTGTAGAAACTCAGTGCTGTCCTGCCACTGTGGAAAGCAAAATCAGGTCAAATTCAGCTGATCCACCCACAGAGGGAGTGCTTAGATCAGCCTTAGCCAGCAGGGAATTGCCCATCCTACCGGTCAGAGCTTGAGATTCTCCAGGGCTTGCCACAGAGGGCTACGTGCTCTGGGGTTCTAAATAAACTTGAAGGGTAGTCTAGGCCACAAGGACTGCAACTCCTAGGCAAGTCCCAGTGCTGTGCTGAGCTCAGAGCCACTGGACTTGGGAGACACAACTTTGTGAGACACTGGCTGAGTAGGGAAGGGAGTGCTTGTGTCACTGCTTCCCAACCCCAGGAAACATAGCTCACAGCAACGAAAATGCCTCCTGCCTTCTCCTTGAGGAGAGGAGAGGGAAGAATAAAGAGGACTTGTCTTGCAGCTTGGGTACCAGTGCAGCCACAGTAGGACTGGTCGCTGGGCAGTCATGACGCTCCCATTCCTAGCTATAGCTCCCAGATGACATTTCTGGATACACCCTGGGCTAGAAGGGAACTCATTGACTTGAATAAAAGGACCTATTCCTGTCAGGATGCATCACCTTCTGACTAACACACCCTTGGGCTCTGAATAAACAGCAGTGATACCCAGATACTACATTAAGGACTTTGGGTGAGACTCTCAGACTTGCTGGCTTTAGGTGAGACTTATCACCTTCCTAGTTGTGGTGGCTACAAAGCAAGACCCCTTCCACTCGAGAAAAGTAGAGGGGAAAGTAAAAGGGACTTTGTCTTGCGCCTCAGCCACAGGGAGGTAGAGCACCAAGTGAGTTCTTGGGTTCCCTGATTCGAGACCTTGGCTATTGGATGGCATTTCTGAACCTGCCCTGGGCCTGAGGGGAGCCTACTGTGCTAAGGATGAGTCTCAGACCTGACAGCATTCACTTTAAGCTGACTGAAGAGCCCTTGGGACTTAAGTGAATGTTGGCAGTAGCTGTGCAGCACTCCTTGTAGGCCTATGGTAGCAGTAACATGGTGTGAGTCCCCTCTGTGGAAAGGAGAGGAGAGTAGGAAGGATTTTGTCTTGTGGTTGGAGTGCCAGCTTAGCCACAGTAGTATAGAGTACCAAGTAGATTTTTATGTGTTTTGACTCTAGTCTCTGGCTCCCAGACAGTACCTCTGGACCACCCAGGGCCTAGGGAAATGTACCATCCTGAAGGGAAGAACACAAGCATGGCTGGTTTTGCCACCTTCTGATTGTAGAGCAGTAGGGCCTTGAGTGAACATGGGTGATAGCTACATAGTTATTACAGTGGGCTTTGAGTGAGACCCAGTGCTATATTTTATGTCTAAGTCAGTGCAGTTCCAATGCTGGTGGCCACAGGGGTGCTTGGATCACCGCACCAGTAGCTCCAGGCAGCTTAGCAAAGAGAGAAACTCCATTCATTGGGGAAAAGTAAGAGAACTGAACTCTCTGCCTGGTAATCCAAGGAATTATTCTGAATCTTATCCAAGATCACTAAATCAGTACATCTTTCAGTCTGCAAGAACCACAGCATTGATAGGCTTGGGGTGCCCCCTAAAGAAGATACAACTTGGATCACAAAACTCAAGTCCCTTCAAATACCTGGTAAATCTTCTAAAGAAGGATGAGTACAAACAAGTCCAGATAGTAAGGACTAAAATAAATACCTGCTCCTCAATGGCCAGACACTGACAAACATCCACAAACATCAAGACCATCCACGAAAATATGACCTCTCCAAATGAAATAAATAAGGAATCAGGAAACAATCCTGGAGAAACAGAGATATGTGTGCTTTTAGACAAGAATTCAAAATAGCTGTGTTGAGCAAACTCAAGATGACACAGAGAAGAAATTCAGAATTCTGTTAGATAAATTTAACAAGGAGATTGAAATAATTAAGATGAAACAAGCCAAACTTCTGACATTTAAAAATGCAATTGACTTATGTAAGAATGGATGCGAGTCTCTTAATTCAGAATTTATCAAGCAGAAAGAATTAGTGAACTTGAAGACAAACTATTTGAAAATACAGTAAGAGAACACAAAAGAAAGAAATTGAAAAGAATGAAGCACACCTATGAGAGCTAGGAAATCGCCTCAGAAGGGCAAATCTAAGAGCAATTGGCTTTAAACTGGAGATAGAGAAAAAGATAGGGATAGAAATCTCATTCAAAGCGATAATCACAGAGAAATTCCCAAACCTGGAGAAATATATTGATATTCAAGTAGAAAAGGTTATAGAACACCAAACAGATTTAACCCACAGAAGACTGCATCAAAGCATTTAATAATCAAACTTTCAAAGGTCAATGAAAAATAAATGTTTCTAAAAGTGGCAGGAGAAAAGAAACCAATATCATATAATAGCACTATAGTACATCTGGCAGCAGACTTTGCAGTGGAAATCTTACAGGCTAGGAGAGAGTGGCATGACATACTTAAAGTACTGAAAGAAAAAACTTTTACCCTAGAAGAGTATATCCAGTGAAAGTATCCTTTAAAAATGAAGGAGAAATAAAGACTTCCCAGATAAACAAAAGCTAAGAGATTTCCTCAACCGGATCTGTCCTACAAGAAATGCTTTAAAGGAAGTTCTTCAGTCACAAAGAAGAGGATATTAATGAGCAATAAATCAGCTGAAGGTACAAAACTCACTGGTAATAATAAGTACATAGAAAAACACAGAACATTATGACACTGTAATTGTGGTGTGTAAACTACTTTTAAGTAGAAAAACTAAAAGACTAACTGATGATAATAGATACAGCTTTTCAAGACATACACAGAACAAGACATAAACAGAAATGATAAAATGTTAAAAAGGGGACAAAGCTAAAGTGTTGACCTTTTATTACTTTTTTCTTGTTTGCTTGTTTATGCAATCAGTGTCAAATCATCATGAGTTTAAAACAGTGAGCTAAAAGATAGGATTTGCAAGCCTCATGGTAACCTCTAATCAAAAAATGTACAATGGATACACAAAATATAAAAAGTAATAAATTAAATCATACCACCAGAGAAAATTACGATCACTAAAAAAAAAGACAAGAAAAAGGGAAAGCAAGAAGGGAAGACCACAGACCTACCAGAAAATTGTGATCAGAGAAGATGCTTGATATTATGTCAGTTTTGGGGATCTTTTAACACTTGTTTTTTGCTTTAACATATGGTCTATGCTTGATAATGATCCATGTGCTGAGGAGAAGAATATGTATTCTGAAGCTATTGGAAAAAATGTTCTGTGAATATCTATTAGATCCTTTTGGTCTACAGTGCAGATTAAGTCTGATGTTTCTTTGTTGATTTTCTGTCTGGAAGATCTGTCCAATAGTGAAAATGAAGTGCTGAAGTCTCTAGCTACTATTGTACTGTTATCTATCTCTCTCTTTAACTTTAATAATATTTGCTTTATATATCAGTGTGCTACACTGTTGGATGCATAAATATATTTAAAATTGTTATACCCTCTTGCTGAATTGATTCCTTTATCATTATATAGTGACCTTCTTTGTCTCTAATTATAATTTTTGTCTTGAAATCTATTTTGTTTGATATAAGAATAGTGGAATCCTGCTCTTTTTTTTTTTTTTTTAGTTTCCACTACCATGGTGTATCTTTTTCCATGCCATTATTTTCATCTGTGTGTGTCTTTATACATAAAGTATGCTTCTTGTAGGCAACAGATCACTGGGTGTGGAACATATACATAATGGAGTACTATTCGACCATAAAAAAGAATGAGATCCTATCCATGCAATAACATAGATGGAACTGGAGATCATGTTAAGTAAAATAAGCCAGGTACAGAAAGACAAACTTCACATGTTCATTCACTTGTGGGTGCTAAAATTTAAGACAGTTGAACTCATGAAGATAAAGAGTAGAAGGAGGGTTATCAGAGGCTGGGAAGGGTAACATGGGAGTTTGGGGTAGAGTGGGAATGGTTAACAGGTACAAAAAAAATAGAATAAGACCTAGTATTTGATAGAAAAAAGGGTATCTATAGTCAATAATAATTTAATTGTATACTTAAAAAATAACTAAAAGAATATAATTGGATTGTTTGTAACATGAAGGATAAATGCTTGAGGTGATGATACCCCATTTACTTTGATGTGGTCATTATGCATTACAGGCCTGTATCAAATGGTCTTAAATAACCCATAAATATGTACACCTACTATGTACATGCAAAAATTAAAAGTAAAATTTTTCTAAAAATTGAAAAAAAACCCTCAGAGAATATCAGGCAAACATAAACCATATGAAGAAAATACTTGAGCAAGGATTCCAAGCAAATGAATACATGAATCACAACAGAGGCCTCAGGAGCATGAAAGACAGAGTAGAGAGGAAACATTAATAGGTAAATGAAGATTCTGAAAGTCAAGGAGCCATAGTGCAAAGAAAATCTAACAAGAGTCTGCAATGAAAAGTGCTAAGCCATTTCAGTGAATCCAAGATTTTGGTCTGAGAAAAGGGGCAAATGTAAGAGCCTGCAAAATTCTTTTCTGACATTGGGTTGGGGTCAGGGAGAAAGTATTGATACCCCAAGTCTCTTCTTGGTTGGGAAAAGCAAATTGGTAATAGAGCCCTGAATTGGGGAGAAATAGTTAACTTTTTATTTTCAAATAAGAGTAGAGATATATGTTCTTGACTGTCCTCAGAATGAGAATATAACTAATTTGGAAAGTCACAAATCTCCAGTTTAACAGGAGGAAGCTGTGTAATAACTCTATCAAATTGTGTAATAACTCTATAAAAAAGGAATAAACAAAAAATCAGATAAATAATAAACATTAAGTGAGATCAAGAAACAAAATTAAATATAACATTTGCTATACTAAACGTGAATAATCTAATTTTTTCTGCTAAAACAGAGACAATGAGAATGGTTAGAAAATATCCATTGAAAATGAAGACATTTGGAAGAAAGTAATAAGAAAAGTATGAAAATAAAGACATGAGAAATAGGAAAATTCAAAAATCAGGAAAACAAAAGTAACAATAATTACATACAAGTTATATTTTCAAGGAAAAAAGCATTAAACAACTGAATAGTTTAAAAGGACATTATGTAGTGACAAAAAAAAAAAAAAACAAACTAGACATCATTCTCATATATTTGTGTATTTTAACAAAATAGAACAGGTAGGCCAGACATGGTGGCTCATGCCTGTAATCCTAGCCCATTGGAAGGTCAAGGTTGGAGGTATGCTTGAGCCCAGGAGTTTGAGACCAACCTAGGCAACATAGTGGGATGCCATCACTACCAAACATAAAATAAAAAAAGTAGTGTGGCATGGTGGCACACATCTGTGGTCTCAGCTACACAGGAGGATGGGGTGGGAGGATCACCTTGAGCCTGGAAAGTCAAGGTTGCAGTGAGCCGTGATTGCGGCACTTCACTCCAGACTGGGTATCAGAGTAAGAACCTGTCTCAAAAAAAAAAAAAAAAAAAAATTGGAACAGCTAAATTTATGCATATAAATAAAGTGAAATTGTACAATAAACATAGTGTTGCTAATGTACTGAGAGATACTGAAAAACTTTTTCAGAATTGTTAAGTTCTAGATAAAAAATGAGGAGGATTATGATTAAGTATTTATCAATAAACAAACACGATTACATAGAGATCATATAGATTATGCATTGTACATATGTAAGTATATATATTGAGAGAGGGTGTGAGAGATTGGCATCTCATAGAAAGAATGTAAACCTTTCTTATGACTTCATGGAAAATTTCAAAAAAGTACATTATGTGATTAGTTACAAAACAAATCAAAACAAAATTTTTTTTTTTTTTTTAATGGAGTCTCTCTCTGTCGCCCAGGCTGGAGTGCAGTGGTGAGATCTCGGCTCACTGCGATATCCGCCTCCCAGGTTCACACCATTCTCCTGCCTCAGCCTCCCGAGTAGCTGGGACTACAGGCACCCGCCACCACGCCCGGCTAATTTTCTGTATTTTTAGTAGAGACGCGTTTCACCGTGTTAGCCAGGATGGTCTCGATCTCCTGACCTCGTGATCCGCCTCGGCCCCCAGCTTCCCGAAGTGCTGGGATTACAGGCGTGAGCCACCACGTCCCGCCCAAAACAAACTTTTAAAAGTGTATATTTTACAATTAGCATTTCATAATTATAAATAAAAATGAAATAATAGTAAGATATTTAAATACCGAAGTGTTGAGAACTAATAGTCTCATTTAAATCTTAAGGAAGGAACAAAAACTTAAATATATTTTTAAATGATCAAATAAAGTTTTTGAGAGCAAATAAAAAGCAATTGGGGAAAATACATGTTTCATAATCAAACATTTGGACATCATTTTAATTTAATTTCACTATAATCAGATGGAATTTATAGTTTTAAATTCATTATTTATTTGCTCAACAAATATTCATTGAGCCCCTCTGGGATGTAGGACACCTTTCTCAGTATTGAGGATGCGGCAGTGAATAAGGTCTCCATTCTCCTTGGGCTTTTATTTTAGTTAGGAAAAAATACAATAAAAATTAACAAAAATATTCAACTTTGTAAAATAAAAATAAGGCAAGGGATAGATATAGGGCAGAATTATAAATTCAGCAGACACTATTAAAGATAATGGTGACTGGCAAAGGACCACAGGAGTCATTTTGACAAGTTGACTAAAGGAAGGACAAGCTAAAGCAAGTGGGAAAAGAAATAAGGTGAAATTAATTAAAGAATAAAAATGCAAATAGAAAAATATAATTACATTAGGATGGAAAAGAATATTCAATGATACGTAACAAGTTTTAACTTTTTTAACTTAGTGATAGGGCGTACAAATATACATATAGTGTTAACATTTCCAGTAAAAAGAAGATGTACATGAGTGTTTATGAATGTATATGTGTGTTTGTGAGTGCCCATATATCAAAATGGACAAGGATTTCAAGAAGAAATTGGTCTTAGACTAACTGTTTAGGCCAAGGAAAGAGACTCTTCTTACTTTAAGAAAATATCTTTAAAAATGAGGATGATGAGTAAGAACAGCAACACCATCAATAAACTGCTATTTTTTTTTTTTTTTTTTTTTTTTTTTTTTTTGAGATGGAGTCTTGCTCTGTCGCCCAGGCTGGAGTGCAGTGGCCGGATCTCAGCTCACTGCAAGCTCCGCCTCCTGGGTTCACGCCATTCTCCTGCCTCAGCCTCCCGAGTAGCTGGGACTACAGGCGCCCGCCACCTCGCCCGGCTAATTTTTTGTATTTTTTTAGTAGAGATGGGGTTTCACGGTGCTAGCCGTCTCGGCCTCCCAAAGTGCTGGGATTACAGGCTTGAGCCACCGCGCCCGGCCTAAACTGCTATTTTTGTGGATGACGTGGTTTTAGTTAATTACATTTACTATTTTCTCTCTATAATATTGTATACCTCCTATTTTGAACGTAAGCAAACTGAGCCTCAGAGAATTAACTTTCTAAGTTTCAGATTCATCTAAGAAGTAGTAGATTAATGTTCACTATTCACCTTGGAACTGTTCTAGTAAGAACATGCTGAATTAGTCTTCCATACCTCAATGGCACTACACAACTAAGCTGTACTTTCCATGCATGCTGCACAGGCACTGTGAGTTGGTTGAATGCTCTGTACCATGCAATCACAGAGCAACTTCAGCTAATGGGGATCCAGCATCTTGGCCTCCTCATTGGCTGGAGCACAAGTGAGCATGGAGCTTAAACTCATAAACCCTTTGGCTTGCTAGCCACAACTGATCACCTAGTTTTACTAGTTTTACCTGCACCTAGTGCAAGGGGTGGCTGGAAGTAGAGGTTCCAAGAAGGTGCAGAAAGCTATCTATTAGTGAACACTAATAATGTATGTCAGGGTTTAACAAGAAGTTGCTGGTAAAGCATTTTGTTCAGTGGCAATCACATAGAAAATTTTCCAATCAAAGAAATGTACTATTACAGTTATAAATAATATCCATTAGAATAAGAATTACAAAACTCCTTCAAATCAAAAGACATATATTTGAATATGTGATAGCAATCAAATTTTATCAAAAATTAGGAAGGGGGGGCCATAGGAACTGAATATATATTTTTAAAAATGGAAATTGAAGGAGAAAGATGTCACAGTTTTTGCTTATTGATAGTAGGTAAATGTACTTTGCAAAAGTGTATACATTTTGCATAGGTGTATGTAAGATAGCAAATTTCTAGTCCAACAGAATCAGAATATTTCTCTTTGTCCACTTGTGAAGAGCTCAGAAGAGCAGCACAGATGAAAACATAGAGAAAAGTCTCAAGGAAATAAACAAAAAAGTTTTAGATAAGAAAATTGCTTTTTACAGCTACAGAAACAATTGATGAAAAGTATATGCTACAGAAACAAAAGTTTAAAAAAGTGAGAAAAAATGAACTACCCGTAAAATCTTTCTGCAGAGACAGGGCAAAGTGATTAGAGATGTACTAGAAAGCAAGGACAAATAAAAGCCACATATTTATATGTGAATTTATAGGATTAAAACAAGATGGTGGGAAAGTTGAAGGAGAAACAGCTAGGTTAGAATGGCAACAAACAAGCACTTTTGGAAAATTCCTTATGAAACTCTTTCAAACACAAAAATTAGACTTTGTTCTGTGTTTGTTTCTACCAGACACAGGCAGAGATTTAATGAGAGAATGGAGATATTAGTCAGACTGAAGAGCCAATTTAACAAATGGTGTTGCAGCTTGGGAGTTGAGAGATAGGATGAAGCTGTGGAGAGGAGCCACCTGTGGGCCCATAGGTCCCTGGCCGTCCTTTGAAGCTCCACATAAATCCCGAAGTCTTCCAGCACCAACCTTTGGCTGCCTCCTTCGGTAGCACGTGGGGAAAAGGTGAAATGTTCAGCATAAGAATGCAGGGCCCGCTAGATAAAGTATGTCAGTGATACTTATAAAAGTGATAGGAAAAGATATTAGAGCTGGGAGTGGGGGTCATTGGCATCTGCAAGCAGGGATCAAAGAATTTCCTAGAACTTTCCTTATTAAGGCTGGAGGTACGATAAGGGATTGCCACAGAAGGTGCAGTTCTTTAGTGAGCGATGTGGTTTGGCTCTGTGTCCTCACCCAAATCTCATCTGGAATTGTAATCCTCAAGTTTGAGGCAGGAATCTGGTGGCATGTATTTCGATTATGGGGGCAGTTTCCTCCATTCTGTTCTCGTGGTTTCTCACAAGATCTGATGATTTAAAAGTGTGGCACTTCCATTTGCTATTTCTCTCCTGTTGCCATGTAAGATGTGCCTTGCTTCCCCTTCGGCCGTGATTGTATGTTTCCTGAGGCCTCCCCAGCCATGCAGAACTATGAGTCAATTAAAGCTCTTTTCTTTATACATTACCCAGTCTTGGGTATGTCTTTACAGCAGTGTGAAATGGACTGATACAGATGCACTGATACCACAGTAAGACACTAACTTTTAATGGGCAATTATGTCCCAGGCATGATTCTAAACATTTCCTGTATGTCATCTGATTTAATCCTTACACTATGGGACATCTTGTATTCTGTATGTATATGAGATCACTTGGACTCGGGAAGGGGAACATCACACACTGGGGCCTATCATGGGGAGGGGGGTGGGGGGAGGGATTGCATTGGGAGTTATACCTGATGTAAATGACGAGTTGATGGGTGCTGACGAGTTGATGAGTGCAGCACACCAACATGGCACAAGTATACATATGTAACAAACCTGCACGTTATGCACATGTACCCTAGAACTTAAAGTATAATAATAATAATAAATAAAAAGAAATAAAATAAAAAAAGGAATATAATTATAATTTAGAAGATAGCACACTTCACAAGAAGAAAGAGAGCTTGGCATGATTGATATAGAATTGTTTTTAGGTATGATGTTTTATTTTTTAATATTAAGACAGAAAATAATTTAAGATAATGACTACTCAGGTTAAATTTCTACCAGGTAATATGGTAATATAAGAAAGCGTTTTGCTAAATGGAACATTTTAAAACAAAAAACCAAGGCATGAAAAGGACATTATAAGGATAGTTAATCCTAAGGAACTGAAAAATGAGGGAAGGCAGAAAATTATTGCTTAGGAAAATATAAAACATTCCTGTACGTAAATGAGAAAATACCAGTTTTGAAGATAGAGTTATTAAAATATATTTATAAGGCAACAATAATAAATTAATAGCTACTATTTACTGAGTAACTACTGTGTGTCTGTCACTGCTGTAATATTTTTATATGGGCTATTTTATTTAGTCTTCACAATATCCCTACTAGGCAGGTGATTTTAGAGGGACTTGAATAAAACAAAGGTTCATATGTGATACCTTACACTCTGAGCTGTGGGTAAGGGTAAAGTGAGTTTCAGGTTGAGAGGGATAGTCTCAAACTAAATCAAGAATATAGAGAAGAGATGACACCATGACATATAGCATCCAACTGTGCTACTTTAAAAGACTTTTAAAGCCAATTATCTAAGATCAAGGAAGAAATGTGTAAATTATAGTTATGGAAAAGTTATTTGATTTTATTTTTAAAAAACCAGTGTGGAATGAAGAACTAATACTTTCAAAATATAGACTCTAGGCCAGGTGTGGTGGCTCACATCTGTAATCCCAACACTTTGGGAGGCTGAGGCGGGTGGATCACCTGAGGTCTGGAGTTTGAGACCAGCCTAGCAAACATGGTGAAACCCTGGCTCTACTAAGAAAAAAACACACAAAAATTAGCCAGGAATGGTGGTGGAGTGCCTGTAATCCCAGCTACTCAGGAGGCTGAGGCAAATGAATTGCTTGAACCCGGGAGGCGGAGGTTGCAGTGAACCGAAATAGCACCATTGCACTCCAGCCTGGGCAACAAGAGTGAAACTCCATCTCAAATCCAGTAGCAAAAATATATAAACCTGTGAATATGCAATGAACTCTACAGAACAGTCCAAAAAGGGAAAACACATTATATAATAAATTTCGACGAAATCGATTATGGCAAAACAATAAAAACAATTCTATGTTGAGTTAATTAGAAATTACTGTGCAATATTTGAAGGATTTGTATGGATCTTTGTTGGAGACTCATTTCTATGTATTATATGTACATAAATTTAATAACTACTTCTGAGGACCAAATAAATGATGGGCATGGGAGAAATCTGAAAGGATATTAAAGTACTAAACAGATGTAAAGTAATCCCTCTCTTTACTGAAATCAGTCATTTGATCAGCTATTATGATAGTTTTCTTTTTTAAATCAGCTCCGATCCACATTTAAAGGGACCAAGAGATATGCAGCCGTGTGTGTGTGTGTGTGTGTACATGTGTGTATAAGAGAGAGTGAGAAAGAGTTAGAAGGCCAGGAATGTGAGGTTAAACTCCACTAACTAGTTGTGGAAACTTTGTAATTACTCACGCTTGGTAAGCCTCGGTAAGCCTCAGTTCCCTCGATTATAAAGTGAAGATAGGAGATGAGCCTAGATATAATGATTGTTTTGAAGACTAAATGAGATTATCTTTATAAAGCATTAACTTCAGTGCCTTGTATTTTAAATTCATTCACACATCAGACATATTCTTACATTGTATTATCATATTGTATCTTTATAAGTTTATATTTACATATGACACATTTATTACAAGTAAGACAAGACTTTCTTTAAAAACTGAAACAGTGAAGTAATATGCGCTAGAACAAAGGTTTCTGGTCAAAACAAAATTGACTGAGTACCTTCTAGTAGGTTCTTATCATATCTTCTATTCTGGCTGGGGATAAGAATAAATATTGCTGTAGTAAACAAAAGTAATATTTGATAAATATAAAATCTGAGAGATGAAGTGGTTACAGTATTGACAGAAAATGAATCTTTTTTATTTTTAGAGATTAGAGATGAAGGGAAAGCTTGATAGAGAAGTTGATGTTTAAGTTGGCTTTGAAGGGAGTGTCAAAATTTAATTTAATTTAATTTAATTTAATTTAATTTAATTTTTTGAGACAGGATCTCTGTCACCCAGACTGGAGTGCAGTGGCACCATCTCAGCTCATTGCAGCATCCACCTCCTGGACTCAAGCAATCCTCCCTCCTCAGCCTCCTAACTGGGACTACAGGCATGTGCCACCATGCCTGGCTAATTTTCGCATTTTCTATAGAGACAGGGTTTCATCATGTTGTCTAGGCTGTTCTCCAACTTCTGGTCTCAAGCAATCCACTTGCCCTGAACTACCGAAGTGCTGGGGTAACAGACGTGAGCCACTGTGCCTGGCGTATTTATATGTATTTTAGGATAGAGATTGTGTGTGTGTGTATGTGTGTGTGTGTGTGTATCTATGTGATACAATTAAAAAAAAAATTATCCAAAGAAGAAATGTGGGAACTGTGGAACAATTTCAGGGAATGGCACTAACTTGGTAAAATAATTAGTATCTTGCTAACTCTAGAATTTATCTTCTTTCTTTGCTTTCCTTCTTACTCAGACTTCTCTATTTTTATTTGTTCTTCACAAAATTTAAATATGCAGTAATCCATAAAGCTATACTATCCATCACTCCGATCATTTTTGCCATATTTTCACAAGATTTAAAAAAATAAAACACCATAAATAAAATTGAAGAAACTCTATTCCTCTGTCATATCCCTTTCTTCCTCCCCAGGATTAATTGCTATAATAAAAATTGGGAGTGAGTCCTTCCTGTCCATGTGTTTAAACCTTTGCCATATATATGTAATATTCATAATGTACAGTATCATCTTATCTTTGTTAAACTGATATCAATATCTTACCATACTGTTATCTTTTTTTTACTCATCATTACGTTTCTGAGTTTTATTCAAGTTGACACATTTAGATCCAGTTCACTCACTTTAACATCTAATTTGTCTATAACCTCTCCAATAAGACTTCCAGAATGTGTTTTCCACTGGAACTGCTCTTTTCAATGTCAGCAATTATCCCATTCCTAAATTCAATGGACACTTTCTTTTCTAACCTTCAATTTATCAGCAGAACTGGATTGAGGTGACTTCTCTCTCCTCCTTAATGAAGCTAGTTCTTTTGGATTATGTGAAACAATATTCTCCTGGTTTCACTGTATTTCTTTGAATGACTTTCAGTTTCTTGTGCTACCTGCTCTCATCCAGATTCTAAACATTGAAGTTCCTCAGGGCTTGATACCACGTTCTTTTAGAAAAATAAAAATAAAAATCAAGTTACTTATCTCACGGTCTTTTCCTTATCTGCTTCCATCACTTTAATAGCCTCTCTAGCTGGTGATTCCCAAATCTAGATGCCTCCAGTTTTGGCTATTTCCAAGGTTCATATGTTTTCTTCTTTTTGTTTTCTTCACTGGGATATCTCTAGATTATCTTTGGTTTCTCTCTTTCCTTCATAGCCTTCTCCTCCCTCATTCTACCATAGAATGCATATTTGAATTAGAAATATTTCAAGATATGATGCAACTCTTCTCTTTACAAAGGTTTGGGTATCCATCACCATCATCCTAGTGTAGGCTGAAAGTTTCCTATTATCCTTGGAATAACATTTAATATCCTTATGTCCTACAAAGTCCTGCGTGATCTGGCCTCCCCTTAAGTCTTTAATTTTACAAATCTCTGCCTCTCTGTCTTGCTCATTACTTTCCCATTGTAGTATCAGTCTTGAAAAGTTCTCTAAAAATTCCCTTTCACTGATACATAATATTTTACATAATTATGGGGTACATGTGGGTATTTGTTACATGTATAGAATGTATAATGATCAAGTCAAAGTATTTGAGGTATTCATCACTTTGAGTATTTATTATTTCTATTTGTTGGTAATGTTTCAAATCCTCTCTTCTATCCACTTTGAAATATACAATATACTGTTGCTAAGTATAATCACTCTAGTCTGCTACCAAATATTACAATTTATTTTTCTAACAGTATGTTAGTACCCATTCGCCAACCCCTCTCCCTTATTAAGCCACAATCAATGTTTCTTGTCTTAGACCCTTAGCACATCACTCATCCTGCAGGCACTCTTTCTCTTCACATGACTGTCAGCTACTCTTCAAGTCTCATCTTACGTTAGACATGCCTTCCCTGTCCACCTAATTTATAGTCATCCCTGTTAATTATTCTCTATTAACGTCTAAAAATGTTTTGAGTGGCTTCCAAAATTGATTCAAAGTCGGGAGAAGCAAACTCAGAAAATAGAGAGGAACCATAAGAAGATAAATGACCAGATGACCTCAGGCTGGGTCACACCATAGAAGCAGCCTAGCCAGAATGTTGATGTTATTCATTCCTGGGCACTCATGTCCTGCTGGATACTGGTGGCTGTTGTAGACAGTATATCTTCTACTCCTGGAATGAATCCAGTATCCTAGATTCAAGTCCTGAGTATTTCCATTTGACTGGGGAAGTTACTTTCCAAACAGGCTCATCCAACAGCAGGTTTTCAAACACAGAAAAGGTGCTTAGATGCTGGTTAAGAAAAAAATAAATAAATGAAACCAAATGTCTGGTGTAACTACAAAGTGATTTGTGATTGCGTATTCACTCATTTATTTGTCTATTTTCCATATCCCATGATTAGTGTGTTAGGTCCATAGAGGCAGAACAATGTTTGACTCATCTCTGTGTTCCGAGAATCGACTGGAGAGTAATAGGTGCACAATAAATATTGATTCCATGTCACCCAAATTAAAATAACACAGTCTTAGTCATTTTAAAACTAAATTATAGGCGACTAAAGCCCATGTGACATTAAAAGATTTATTTTCTCTTCAAACTCAGTTTTAGTTTTATCCTTCGAAAAACATCTGGCTACATACCTAATGCCGCAACTTCATAATATTCTCTCTTATGTTTGTGGTAATGGTGAGGGCAGGAGGGTGCCCTTTATGCAGAGCTACATATCGGACCCTAATCAGCAATCTTTTGTAAGAACAAACCGAAGTAGGCTACAGGAACATAGCAAAAAAGTTTTGATGAATACATGTCTTTAGTGATTTTTAGGTTTTGCTGACCTCCTTAAAAGTTCTCAAGACATATTTTGTTCAAAATTGCAGTGTTCAAGTGCCCCTTAGAGCTCTCTGTGACATTGATTTGATAGCATTGAGTTTCAATAAAAAGAAAAGAGCGGAGGTAGACTTCATTTCACAGCCGAATCCATTAGAAGATGTTTTTGGAGGATTTCCAAACAGAAAAGAGAACAGCTACTTTCTATTTTCTCAAAAAATATAATGATGGATCCCCTTTCTCACAATTCTGATGCTTAACTCACCAAATTGACTGAAATAATGACAAAAGTGAAGTAGTTTATTAATAATTACTCTCTTTTTCTCTACTTTACCTTGGTTGTGATGTGGAATAAAAGGCTTTTGAAGTTATCATACTAGTTCGATAAAAAACCCACAAAAATGTAAATGTTCTGTTCAGAAAAAAATGGGTTTTAATTTCTAGCACAGTGAGAATCCAGTAAATTACAGAATGCTGAAACTTAAAACATATAATTTTAAATAAAATTGGATTATATTGAAGAATTGAATAACTGAATTGAATGTTAAATGCATATATCACTTTTTAAGAAAGTGTCAAACTGTTTTCTAAAGAAATGGTTTTTACATTATCAAAAGCAGTGTATAAAGTTTCTATTTCTTCCAGATCTTGCCAACACTTGTTATGGCCAGGCTTTTTAAATTCTAGCCCTTTCAAACACGTATGTAGAGGTATCTCACTGTGGGTTCTTTTTCGTTGTCTTTAAAAATTTTATTTTTTAAGCTTAATTGAGGTAATTGTTATGGAAAATGTTGCCTATATTTAATGCATACATTTTGATGAGTTTGAATATATGCATAACTCTATGATACCATCATCACAGAGCACTAAATATAACCATTACCTCAAAAATTTCCTTCTGTTCTTTTTTCGTGTGTGTGTGTGTGTATAGTGTGTGTAGTGTGTTTATAGTAAGAATACTTAACATGAGTTTTAAGATCTATGGTCTTAACATAGATTATGGTCTTAACATTTTAAAGCACACCACACCATATTGTCAACTATAGGTACAATGCTGTACAGCAGATCTCTAGAACTTACTCATCTTGCATAAGTGAAACTATATCCATTGAGCAGCAATTTTCCCTAGCCCTTGACAAACATCATTCTATTCTTTGCCTTGATGAGTTCGATGATTTTAGATAACTCATATAATTGGAATTGTTTGCCCTTCTGTGACTGGCTTATTTCACTTAGCATAACATCTTCTATGTTCATCCATGTTGTTGCAAATTATACAATTTCCTTCTTTTTAAGACTGAATAATATTCCATAGTATATGTTTATATATCATACTTTATTTACTCATCTGTCAATGGACAGTCAGACTGTTTCCATATCTTGATTTTTGTGATTAATGCTACACTTAACGTAAAACCACAGAAAACTCTACAAGATTCTAACTTAAATTCTTTTGGATTTATATATCAAGAATTGGGATTGCTGGATTATAGGGTAGCTCTATCTTTAATTTTTTGAAAAACCTCTATACGGTTAATAATAGTGACTTCACAGTTTTACATTACTACCAAAAATGTGGAAGGGTTCCCTTTCTCCATACCCTCGCCATTGGTGGTTATCTTTTATTTATTTATTTTTTCATAATAACCATCCTAACAGGTGTAAGGTGATATCTAATTGTAGTATTGCTTTGCTTTTATCAGATGATTAGTGGTGTTGATCACCTTTCATATACATCTTAGCCATTTGTATGTTTTCTTTGGATAAATGTCTATTCAGGTTGTTTGCTCATATTTTTATCAAGTTATTTGTTTCTTTGCTATTGAAACATAGGAGATTTTGACAAAAGTCAACACCCTTTCATGATAAAAATGCTCAGCAAACAAAGGTATAGAATAAATGCGCCTCAACACAATGAAGGCCATATATATCAAGCTCACAGCTGACATCATACTCAGTGGTGAAGAAAAAAGTTGAATATGGGAACAAGATGAGAATATTCACTCTTCTATTCAACATAAAACTGAAAGTCCTAGCCAGAGCAATTAGGCAAGAGAAAGATTTGGAGGGCATCTAAACCAGAAAGGAAGAATTAAAATTATCTATTATTTATTTATTTATTATTTTTTGAGACAGCATCTCACTCTGTCGCCCAGGCTGCAGTGCAGTGACGCAATCTCAGCTCACTGCAACCTCCACCTCCCAGGTTCGAGCAATTCTTCTGCCTCAGCCTCCCGAGTAGCTGGGACTACAGGCACCCGCCACCACACCCAGCTAATTTTTTGTATTTTTAGTAGAGACAGGGTTTCACTGTGTTAGCCAGGATGGTCTCGATCTCCTGACCTCGTGATCCACCCACCTCAGCCTCCCAAAGTGCTGGGATTACAGGCGTGAGCCACTGTGTCTGGCCTAAAATTATCTGTTTATAAATGACATGATTTTATTTGTAGAAAACCCTAAACCCTCCATACATACCTGTTAGAACTAAAAGACAAATTCAGTAAATTTTCAGGGTACACAATCAACATACAAAAATAGTTGAATTTCTATCTACTAACAATGGACTATCTGAAAAGAGAATCAAGAAAATCTTATTTATAATAGAGTAAAAAATAAAATACTTAGGAATAACTTAACCAAAGAGGTGAAAGACATGTCCACTAAAAACTATAAAACAGATATGAAAGAAATTAAAGCAGACACTAATAAATGGAAAGTCAACTCATATTCATGAAGTGGAAGAATCCATATTGTTAAAATGTCCATACTACCAAATTCATCTACAGATTCAATGCACTCCCTATCAAAATCCCAAAGGCATTTTTATAGAAACAGAAAAAAAAATTCTGAAATTCATATGGAACCATAAAACACCACAAATAGCCAAAGTGATTTGAGAAAGAACAAAGCTGGAGGCATCATACTTCCTGATTTCAAAACTTATTATAAAACTGCAGTAATTAAGGCAATTTGGTACCGGCATAAATACAGACACATTTTCATCATAGCAAAAGCATGGAATCAACCCAGTTGCCTATCAGTGGTAGATGAGATAAAGAAAAGTGGTACACATACCCAATGGAATACTATACACCCATAAAAAGGAGTGAAATCATATTCTTTGCAGCAACATGGAAGGAGCTGGAGGGCATAATTCCAAACAAATTAATGCATAGACAGAAAGCTAAATATTGCATATTCTCACTTATAAGTGAGAGCTAAACATGGAGCACATGTGGACATAAATATGGGAACAGTAGACACTGCAGACTACTAGATGGTGGAGGGAGAAGGGTGGGTTAAAAAAACTGCCTATTGGGTACTGTGTTCACTACCAGGGTGAGGGGATCTGTACTCCAAACCTCAGCATCATATGATATTCCCATGTAGCAAATCTGCACATGTACCCGCCTGTATCTAAAATAAAAGTTCAAATGTAAAAAAAAATACAGACACATTGGCCAAATAGAGAAGCCAGAATTATGCCACATATAGAGTCAACCGATTTCTAACAAGGGTATCAAAAACCCACAATGGGAAAGTATGTTTTCATCAACAAATCATGTTGAAAAAGCTAGATGTACACATGCAAAAGAATGAAATCTGACCCTTATTTTACAGCATACACAAAATCAACTGAAAATGGATTAAAAACTTAAATATGTGAATCTATAAAACTTCTTGCAGAAAACAGGGCAAAATCTTCCTGACATTGGTTTTGTCAATGACTTATTGAATTTGACACCCAACGTACAGGCAACAAAATAAGAAACTGAGAAGTGGGGCTACATCAAACAAAAAACTTCTGCATAGCAAAGGAAACAAGGAACAGAATGAAAGGGGGCAACCTCTGAAATTCAAGAAAATATTTGCAAACCATCTGTCTGATAAGGGACTAATAGCACTGTGGTTTTAATTTGTATTTTCCTAATGGCTTTGAGGATTTTTTTTCATATGCTTATTTGCCATCTATGTAGCTTACTTAGTGAAGTATTTGTTCAGATTTTTAGGTCACTTTTATTGATGTTACCATTTGTTTTCATATTACCGCATTTTGAGAATTTTTTGTATATTCTAAAATCACATTATTTTTTACATATGTGATTTGCAAATATGTGGTATATGAAGGCATACATTTATACAAAATCTTATATATGGACATTCATAATGACATTATTTCTAATAGCCCAAAATAGAAAACAACCCACATTGCCATCAACAGATGAATGAAAAAAGAAACTAATGTATCTATACCATGAGTAGTATTCAGCAATTAAAAAGAATAATTATTGATATATGTGGAAACATGAATTAATCTTGAAATATTATACTGACTGAAGGAAGCTAGTCACATACTAGATGTACATACTAGATGTACATACTAGATGATTCCATTTACATAATGTACATACTAGATGATTGTACATACTAGATGTACATACTAGATGATTCCATTTACATAAAATTTTGGGAAATGCAATCTAATCTATAGTGAAAGAAACTAGTGGTTGTCTGGGGATGGGTGTAAAGCTGAGTAGAATGAATTAGAAAGGGGTGTGAGGAATCTTTTGAGGATAATGAATGTATTTATTATGATTGTAATAATTTATACATACATTAAAACTTATCAACTCATATGCCTTAAACATATACAGTGTTTTTTTTATTTTTTTTATTTTTTTGTTAACGAAACTACTTAACAAAGTGTACTAGGGGAATTCTTTTTTTTTTTTTTTTTTTTTGGAGACAAGGTTTTGCTCTGTCACCCAGGCTGGAGTGCAATGGCGTGATCTTGGCTTACTGCAGCCTCAACCTCCTGGGCCCAAGTGATTCTCCCACCTCAGCCTCTTCAGTGGCTGGGACTCCAGGCACTCGCCACTATACGCTGCTAATTTTTGTATTTTATGGAGAGACAAGGTTTTGTCATGTTGCTCAGGCTGGTCTCAAACTCCTGGGCCCAAGCAATCCACCCATCTCTATCTCCCAAAGTGCTGAAATTACAGGTGTGAGCCGCTGCATCTGGCCTGGGGGATTCTTTTTCAAAAAGATGCTTGAAGTGAAAAACGCTTTCCTAATGCAAATTACTCCTCTGCTGTCCTAATGTAGTGTGTGTAAAATTTGCATTGTCAGTTGGGTACAGTTCTCATCTGTGGGATGTTTGTGTCAGCACCTGGACACTCATTTTCCTTTTGAGTCTCTTGAAAAGTATCTAATACAGTATTTTGTCTGTGGTGCTGCACGTGACACCTTACCAACACCTTACCAAGACCTCATCCACCTGGATGGATCCCTTGATCCTACAGGGGTCAATGCAGACACACTACATCTGTCACTCATTCCTTCAGGAAGCTTCACTTGGCCAGCTGTATTGGGAGGCCTCTGTATCAAATCTGTAAGGAGCCTGTTTAGAGTTTGTTTCCCAAATTACACATCATAGCCCTGTATGTAACAACAGGATCTTCTGCTTAATGTGTCTGTATTTTCCTATTCAATTCTACAGCTGAAGCAGGACTTTTGGTTTTTATTCAATCAGGTGTTTGTTTAAATTATCCCACCAAGTAAGAGTAGAATAATTTAGTGACAACTTGGTCTCGATTCCAACCTACTGGTATCATGGTTAACTAGTAACAGATATTATACACCATTTTTGCTGATTAATATTGCCAATTAAATATTCACAGCTGAAAGCAATTTATTTTAATAGTGAAAGACCTCTTCTGAGAGATATATCCAGCATATCCTAGGGGGAAGCAAAATAGGAAGTCACCATTTGGGTATGATTTGAGTAGCGCCAAAAGGCACTTATGTAAAAATATCAGAAACATTTCCTCTGGCTGGTACTGCAACAAGGGCTGACTTTCCCATGACTGGCATTTTGTGTTACAGATCTTACCAATAATCAATGTATATTTTTTACCTAAAACATGACACTTTCTAGAAAATGAAGTATACCAGATACCACTTTGTTACAGGCATCTGTATAACATAAAATAAATTTTGAGTAGATCTTATACTGAAATTGATAACCCTCCCATTGGTCAAATATTAGCAAAACATACACATTCAAAAAGCTTGACTTGCAATAATAATTTTAATCCATTTTAAATTATTTTGGGAACATTTTAAATAAAACCATTTAGCATTTTATCTGAAGGATAGTATTTATACATGTTATGTATATTAATTTGAACTTTCTATAAAAATATGTCCAACCTGGTGAAACCCCATCTCCACTAAAGATACAAAAGTTAGCTGAGCGTGGCAGTGCGTGCCTGTAGTCCCAGCTACTCGGGGGGCTGAGGCAGAAGAATTACTTGAACCCGAGAGGCAGAGGTTGCAGTGAGCCAAGATCACTTCAGCCTGGTGACAGAGCGAGACTCCATCTAAAAAAAAAAAAGCACTCAAAATCATAAAAGAATGACCCATGTGGTTTAATAATGTTTTTATACTATAAATATACTTTTGTTTTGTTTTTGTTTTTAAATTAAATATAAAATTTACCCTAATTCAAGTAAAATGTATTTATACATAGGTGATTAGCCAGGTTTAATAATTTGAATATGTTCTTTGTGATGGAAATGTTTTATAGTATTAATCATTACATGAGATTGTATTCTTTGTTTTGTTGTTAATTTTGGTTTCCTATGAGAAAGGAATTTTGACTTTCATTTTCATTGCTGGGTGCTCAGCACTAACTGAATAGAAAGCCTGGCACATGGTAAGCATGCACAATACATACACACTCACATAAACATATATATAATTGAAAGGCAAGTAAGCATGAATTATATATTTGTAGACTCACATTTCTACTTTGAAATTAATAAAATTTCAGGGATATGTTTTGTATGAAAAAAACAATTTCATAGTAAGTTATGGAATATACCCACATTTATTTCAAGGGAGGTTATGATTTTCTCACTGCTTTGTCAGTGAGGTTTTGTTCCACTCTCCTAAAAAGAAAATGATTGCAGTGGGTAAGTAAAGACTGAATACTGATAGAAGGATCACATTACTTGTATTATTAATGCTTGCTTTGATAGTCTATTGGTGAGTGAAGAAAGGTCAAGTATGAACACAATGGATATCCTGGAATGTAGGCCTTCATTAGCATTTTCTAGCTTTGGGAGTCATGTAAGGACACTTTTTAAAGAATAAACAGGTGGTTAGCCTTTGTAATCAAATGTATTCATATTTTCATCACTAATACAATATCTTCAGGGTATCTTTGGACACCGAAACATCGCTCTTTCTCCCTTACATATCTCCTCTGCCTTTCCAAAGGAATAAAAAGTACATAGGATGTTACTAAGTTTCTCTGTTTTTTGCCTATAAAAGAGGTACTTTACCTTTTCCAGTCAAGGTATACTTGTCAAATAAAATTGTATATATTCAAAGTACACAATGTGATGATTTTATGTATTCATACATTGTATAATGATTACCACAATCTATATTATTTCATTTCATTTCTTTTTCTTTTTGAGATAGAGTCTCACCCTGTCGCCCAGGTTGGTCTTGAACTCCTGTCCTAAAGCAATCCTTCCACCTTGGCCTCCCAAGGTGCTGGGAATACAGGTGAAAGCAACCTCACTCAGCTGTTTCTTAGCCATAGTAAGAGTTCTCGGTTTTTCAATTTCTGTTATGGCCAAAATTGAAAGGAAGATTAAAAATAGTGTTACATTTATATCTGTAAGCTTTTCTCAATGAAATTACAGAAGAAAAAAGTAGTGGTAGAGTTCACAGATATAAATACTCGAACACATTTAAAGTTGTGGTTGAGGGATAAGTTACTTTACAATAACATATGGGATGTACAACAGTGAATAAAATATTCTCTTATTTTTCACTAGAATCATGAGTTTACATAGCAAGTATTTTTAACATTTTGTAATGCTAAGAAATATTGTCATTGCTTCTCAAGTTTAAGACATATTTATGATATTAAAATAAAAGTAAAAGGACTGACTATAGTAAATACAGCACAGTGATAGAT
Source organism: Papio anubis (assembly GCF_008728515.1). Taxonomy (NCBI): domain Eukaryota; kingdom Metazoa; phylum Chordata; class Mammalia; order Primates; family Cercopithecidae; genus Papio; species Papio anubis. The sequence goes on from NC_044979.1 coordinate 48,586,045, forward strand.
ATATTAGTAAGTTATATGCTTTTCTTAAACTGGCATTAACTTTAGTTATATGTTGATTTGAAACTAAATGACAATGGTTGCAATTTTTTATGATTTGTACTCTGGATACCTCTAGGAAGAGTCATTGCTTATTAACTAACAGCTAGATGTTGCTCAAGTTATGGCTGTTTACTAACGAAGCAAAGTTATTTTGCTGCAACTGACTTTTATTGAAGAAAAGCCTAAGGGTCATATCTGCTATGGGTTAAAACTGACAGAGATTAATTTAAATTCATTCAGCAGTTCAGCAGAGATGACGATGGTGAGGAAGGTGGTAGTCTAATTTATTTGTACTCTGAAAATGTTCTGACCTTATTTGCTTTCCAAGTTATGAATGGATGATTTCTAAATGGTTCAACATTCAGGATGTGTGCTGGCAAATAAAATCCTGTAACGCAAGAGGAATAATGTGGCAGGGGAAGTTAAAGCCAATGTCCACAGCAGGAATGCTCTACAAGAAGTTGTATATTTCATATTCATATTTCAATTTGTTTCCTCCTGCCCTCCCTCCTTTCTTTTTCCTTCCTCCTTTCTTTTCCCTCTTTATTTGTTTTTTCTGACAACCAACTTAGTCTTAGAAATGATTTATTTTTGTAAACAGTATGCAAGAATGATTTCCACTTTAAAGAAATCCACATTTCCAAAATAAAAAACACTAAAGAATAGACTCTAGACAGCCTGTGAAAAAGGACTTGCATTTTATTTTTCATTTAGTTAGTCAGCTTTACTTCTGTTTTCTTGTACATTAAATCTCATGGCCATCTATAAACAAAACTGTAAAATAAGTACAGTTTGCTTTATTTCTCCCTGCCTTTTAGCTCTTTTTCACAATTTTTTAGCTCCCTTCTCTGATAGTAAGTACCTAAGGACCCTTTCCTGCCCCTCCTTATTTCACTGCTTAAAATAAATAGTGAAAATTTTCTTTCTTTTGTGGGATATTATTCTATGGCACACTCACATGAGAAAATTGAAAGCTTACCTGTTGATGGGGCATATAGCTTTAAGAATACTGTCGCCTGAGAATGATGGTTTCCAACTTCATCTATGGGGTGGGGGAAGAGGGGAAGGGATAGCATTAGGAGATATACCTCATGTAAATGACGAGTTAATGGGAGCAGCACACCAACATGGCACATGTATACATATGTAACAAACATGCACATTGTGCACATGTACCCTAGAACTTAAAGTATAATTAAAAAAAAAAAAAGAATACTGTTGCTTGCATGATCACATGGAATGTTCTGTAGTAAAGGCACTGTTACCTGCATTACATAAAGGAATATGGTTTGGAAAGGTTAAGTGACATAACCAATACCAATCAGTTAGCAAATGACCAAGGTAGAACAAAAACTCAGGTCTTCTGACTCATACTTCAACATTCTCCAAATGGCATTACTTTGGAAAGAAACTGGTTAGTTAATTCATATGTGATGTTTATGTATGATAGAAACTCCCTTTACCATTTATCCCAGAGTATATTACACTGGGGACAATTTCTAAACCAAATCAAGTTTATGAACTGGTAGAAGCCTATTACATAGTAGAGTTTTAGTTGCTAGCAAGAGAGTGTTGTCAGGAGAAATATTATCACAAGGGTCGTCTTAGTATTCTTCTGGTCACCAGATGTTATCTACTAAATTTACCTACACATAAAACAGATCTTTGCAAATCTGATAATTTGCTTACCCATTTATTAAATAGAAAACTATATAATTATTTTTTATCACTCAAATATTGGCAATAGACATAAACAGGAAAACTCTTTATGCATAGCACAACTATTTAGAGCACAGGCTTTGAAATCAGACAGAATTGGGTTGAAGTTCTGACTCTATATCTTCCTAGTTTTATGACTGAGGTTTGGTTAATTAACCTCTCACTGTTCTTTATTTGACCCAATAGGAATTAGGAATGACCAGGTCTAATACTCAGCTGTATGCCCCATATGGCTATATTGGTTGCTAAATCCTCAAATATTTAAAAAACATAATGACACTTAAAAAGTTGTACACTTTTCAGATGACTACTATATTAATCTGTACTCACATTGCTATAAGGAAATACCCAAGACTGGGTAATTTATTTAAAAAAAGAGGTCTAATTGACTCACAGTTCTGCATGGCTGGGGAGGCCTCAGGAAATTCACAATCATATTGGAAGATACCTCTTCACAGGGTGGCAGGAGAGAGAATGAGTGCTTAGCAAGAGCAAAGGGCGAACTCCCTTATAAAACTATCAAATGTAGTGAGAACTCACTCACTATCTCAAGAATACCGTGGGGGAAACCACCCCCATGATTCAGTTATCTCCACTTGGTCCTGCCCTTGACACCGGGGGATTATTACAATTCAGGGTAAGATTTGGGTGGGGACAGAGAGTCAAACCATATCAACTACTTTATATCAGCATAATCATTTTTCTGTCCCAGCATTTACTAAATAAATACTCTCTATGAAGAAAAATGTTGACACTTCAGTTTCAGGCAAAGAGACAGAAGTTTACCAATTTATTCAAGACGTCAGCTTTTGGTCAGAGATTATCATGTAAAACAATTTTCAATTATACACTGTGTTAGGATGCTTGCTTTGTATTATTATACCAGGTACTTTTATGACATTTCAATCTGTTGTGAGCATGCCCTAGTTTCATGCATTTCCAAGTGACCTCAGGTTTAGTCTCTTTATGTGTGTGCTACAGGTATTTTCCCTTTGTGTTATAACCATTTTTAAGTGCAGTTTGAGTGCAAAATAATCATGTACCTCCCAAAATGTTTGAAAGTCAATCATTTGGATTTCCTTTCTTTATTTCCTTCCCCAGTATGAGTCTTTAGCACTTTTATCCACCAACCTCCACCTGCTATTGAGACTTCTCTTCTTCCTTTGGTCAACACAATAAGCTTACATGATATTGGCTTGTTGTTTGATTGTTCATTTTTTTCTGTCTTTGAAAATTATTTGAGTGTCTTTGGTCAGAATGAAATGCATCATAATTTTTTCCCATTAAAATTAATGGAAATTTGAAGAAAATTATTTAACAGCTGTGCAACTAATGACAGCTAATTGCACAAACACATTAAAATTATTTCATAAGGGATAGCAGTTGGTAAATAATTATTGCTCTGAATCCTCTAAGTGCATCACCCCACAAACCTGGTCACCTGAGTGCTCCTCTAGAATGCCCTGACTAGAATTTCCCCTACCTAGCAATGAAAAAGGCAGGACTAGACTCAGCAGGTGCCCTTTAGAACCCAGTCCCATCATGGCTGGCTTGCATTCTGAATAGTCCATGCTCTAGCTATGCATGATATTTAATGTTGTGAACATTTCTCCTAATGACAATAAAAAGACAAAGGGTAGTTTGGGAAATAAAATCATGTAATGCATGCAAAGACTAGCATTGGATATCCATTGGATTGGATGAAGTCCAAAAGAAGTAGCAATGCATAATTAAAATCAGACATCTTTGTCATTTATTTTCTCAAATAATTTTACTCTAACAAATACTGAGGTAGAAAACCCCTTTTTGCATAAATACATGTGTATGTAATTAACATTTAACTTTATAATCAATGTAAGATTGCAATTTTATTGTTAACATTTTCATGAAATTGGTATGTGACTCAAACTTTGATACATACTACTTACCTTGGATGATTTAATTAATCAATTTTGTAAAAGGTTTAGATTCAGAGGTACACATGCAGGTTTGTTACATGAATATATTGCATCATGCTAAGGTTTGAGCTTCAATCAAAATTGTCACTGAAATAATGAACAAAGCACCGAATAGGTAGTTTTCCAACCCTTGCCCTCTTCCTCCTTCCCCACTTTTGTAGTCTGCAGTGTCTATTGTTCCCATCTTTATGTCTGTGTGTACCCAGTGGTTAGGTCCCACTTATAAATGAGAACATGTGGTATTTGGTTTTCTGTTTCTATGGTAATTTACTCAGGATAGTGGCCTGTAGCTGCATCCATGTTGCTGCAAAGGACATGATGTAACTTTTTTATGGCTGTGTAATATTCCGTGATATATATGTACTACATTTTTAAAATTCAATCCACTGCTATTGGCACCTAAGTTGACTCCATTCTTTGTTATTGTGAATAGTGCTGAGGTCAACATGTGAATACAGATGTCTTTTTGGTAGAATGATTTATTTTGCTTTGTGTATATATTAAGTAATGGGATTGCTGGGCTGAATGGTGATTCTATTTTTAATTCATTAAGAAAAAATGATTTAATTTATATATGATGCTTCTTGTATTATTTCTATCAACAAATTCTCACAAAGCATGCCTAAACTACTGAAGAAAGCTCAGTCAACGAATCCTACCTCTTCATAGTTGCCTATATTCTGAACTTTATTCACTTACTGCATCTACTCATTTTAATAAGTATTCATTGAACAACGAATACCTGCCAACCTCCACAGACTATGCTGGTGGCTAGGCATGCTTCTAGGCATCTCCCACGTATAGTTCCTGATTGCAGGCTGCCTGGATCTAGGATGACTCTGGGTTGGCTGTTACTCAGGCTCTCTACGTTTCAATTTTCTCATCTGTGAAAAAGAGGATTAAATATAATCTATACCTGATAGCATTGTAGGGAGGACCTACTCAGTTAATATATTAAATTTTTTTAGAATAATGCTTTGGCAAAGAGAAAATATTCTATTAAAATAAGCTATTTCTTAGAAAAATTATTGTCATTTTATAGCTCTTTGAGAAGTATTAAGTGGTTTCGCTTTGGATACTCAAGAGGATACCTGACTACCAGTGTTTCTAGTGCCTACATTTTTAATTTTCATAAAGGTGGATAAGTTGTGAATAAAAAAAGTTCAGCATATTTTAAATAATTTAGTGTTGACTAGCATAACTTCACTGAAATAAATAGAAAACCATTATACAACTTTTTAATTAGGATTATTATATTCTGTGAATTAAAATAAAAATAATTGAGATAGGATGAGGATTTACTGAAGATAGAATATATACCATCCTAGATTAATTTTCTTAATGTTATTAACTGAGTTTTCATTAGAAATGAAGGAAAAAGCTCCAGTTTGCGAAATATATGACAGATCCCTGTGCAAAGAGATCTCTCTTTATGGCAATAATATGCGCAATTATATGTGGCCTCTCAAAGAGGGAGAATCTGAGTTACAGTGATAAACTGAATTGGAACTCTCCGTCTTACCGCCCCCCTCCCCCGACCCCCGTGGAGTCTCGCTTTGTCTCCCAGGCTGGAGTGCAATGGTAGGATCTCGGCTCACTGCAACCTCCACCTCCCGGATTCAAGGGATTCTCAGCCTCTGGAGTAATTAGGATTACAGGCGCACGCCACCATGCCCGGCTGATTTCTTTCTTTGTATCTTTAGTAGAGATGGGGTTTCCCATGTTGGCCTGGCTGGACTCCAACTCCTGACCTTGTGGTCCACCCACCTCGGCCTTCCAGAGTGCTGGGATTACAGGCGTGAGTCACCGTGCCCGGCCGGAACTCTCCTTCTTTAAAAAGAACCAGGCTTCTTGAGCACGAGAAAGAATAGGCTCAGAAAAATTGGACAGTGGTACAAAATAGAGGAAAAAGATCGCTAGTTCTAATGAAGAGTATGTGACAGCACAAAGTAGAAAAAGATGTGATAAGTGACATGGAGGATACCAGAAAAATGAAAAACATCATAGGAAGTGAAAATAACAACTTTGTAAGAACTAGAGCAAGAAGAAATGGCAAAGAGCGAAAGGATGGAAAAGTGACTGTAGAATCTGTGGAAACAGGAAGTACTGTAGTAAAAGACATTGGTAAAGCGCAGGATTGAACTTAAGGTATAAGTGAGAATTTTCAGACAAGAAATACCCAAATCAAGGAATAAAACAAAGGAAAAAAAAATCTTAGAAAACAAAAGATGGTAAAGCAATGCTTTATTGAAGTCAACTATTAAAAGTCCGTTTATTTTTATTTCTCTCTCTTTTTTTTTTTTTTTTTTCTGAGACGGAGTCTTGCTTTGTCGCGCAGGCTGGAGTGCAGTGGCGCGATCTCGGCTCACTGCAAGCTCCTCCTCCCGGGTTCACGCCATTCTCCTGCCTCAGCCTCCCGAGTAGCTTGGACTACAAGCGCTCGCCACTACAGACGGCTAATTTCTTTTGTATTTTAGTAGAGATGGGGTTGCACCGTGTTGCCCAGACTGGTCTCGGACTCCTGAGATCAGGCAATCTGCCCTCCTCGGCCTCCCAAAGTGCTAGGATTACAGGCATGAGTTACTGCGCCGGGCAAGTCTGTTCTTTCTACCAAATCTTAGATTCCTTTAATATTTTAATAAATCCATTATTTGTTCTTTTAAAAGATGACATGTATTAGCATTGTACACTAATTTTTCAGCTTGAGAAACATTCTTTCTAGGTTAATCAGTTGTTTACTTGTTGAAATACTATGCTACTAAACAAGCAATTATTCCATTATTTTAAACAAATATGTTAATCACTTCCTAAGGTCACCTTTTCAGAGTATTACTAGGAGTGATTACAAGATTAAAGAATTAAAAAAAAAAAAAAAGCCAAGAATATGCAAATGAAATTTACATTAATTACCTTGCAATGACAAGGATGAATGGTTTTATTTATAAATCAGAAATCTTTCCTGAGCTAACAATCCACCATTGACACTTATTGTCATAGTACTTCTAAAGTGGCATTTAAAAAGATAATTGCTATCATGTATGCACATTTTTTAAGTATAGACATATATTATTAACTCAGCCTTTGAAAATACACTTATATCAAGTGATATACCTACAATACACATTTATTGAGTTCTTTCTGTTGTCTAGGTATTAGTTGAGTCTTTAAAAATACTAAGAAAACAAGACTAAGTCATTCATGCTAACAAGCTTCTGGTTTAATGAGACAGATATCAAAAAGAACTCCAGTGAAATATGTGTCTGTGCTATCACAGTTTGGTCAGTGTAAGACAAGTGAAGGTGAAGAAAAAGAAACAAGAAAGGCTGTTAAAGTAGGTGTTCTTTAAACAGGGCCTTAAGGTATACATATGGGAGGGCTAAATTATTCCTCATAAAAGAAGGAACAACTAGAGGTCATTACAGGCAGCAAACCCAGAACTTTATACATAAAACAAATGGGTCAGCCAAACATGAGAGAAGTTTGTATTTCTTGAGGTAAATTTCTAGGATCTCAAAGTTCTATTTTGCTTTCATTTAGGTTTATATCATTACCCAACAGAAAAAAATTAAAGGACTAAGAACATGAAGTCACCAGCAACACAGTAACCTAATTAATCCTGAAGCATTTTACCTGTCTTAAATATTCACTGGTACCTTTGCATATAAAAGTGCAAAAGATGCTACATCTGACCAAGACCTATGTAAACTAAACTTAGGGAAAACAATAGATTTTATCATTATTTTAAGTGAAAAGTGTTTAAATTTTTATGCTGAATTACATTTACTCCAATGGTCAGATTGACACACACACACACAGACACACACACGCACACACACACATCACTTCATACACGAAATTTGTCAGCCAAAACATAAACTTGAACCTCTCCAAAAATAGTTTTGTTCAACACACAGCTATTGAGTATATGGTTTATGTGTGTTTCACTGGTAGGCGCTAAAGATAGGCATGAACTCAGATAAAATGCTGCTTCTTCTGATTCTACAAAGAAAACAGCCCATAGAAAGCTGTATTAGAAGATAATGCATATGTATAAGGGATATAATGATAATAATTAAGTTGGGAAAAGGGTAGCACTAGGGGATGTTTTCAGAAGCTGTGTTTGCACAGCAAACTTGTCATTTGTACTTATAATACATGCTTATTTTGGAGAAGAGAACTTTGGAGAGACTGGTGGGGGTTTATTTATTGGGCTAATGTCACCCCTTGGTGGCATCATTAACTATAATCAAAACACTTGCTTAGGAAAAAAGTCAAAGAAAAACTTTCATTGGAATTTCATTCACCAAGCCTAGGACAAATCCAATTAAAAGGATCCCATGGTGAAATGCTGGCCAGGCAAAGCAAGAATGCCTAATACAATTTTGCTAAAGAAGACTCCAGTTTGGACAGGGAAACATAAATGTGCAGCCAAATTATTGTGAGAGGCAATAATATGCAATTTACTGGAAATCCCTAGGAATAGAGAGGTTGCTAGAAATAAGTGAATGAAACACTGAAAGACTACTTATCTTTCTCTATCTAAGTATCATGTAGGAGATGCCTTACAGTTAAAGTCCTTGAGTATAGAGATTACAAATACAATTCACTGTTTACAGTTCACAAGTTTTATGCAAAATATGTGAGAAATATAAGCTCCTCTAATAAACCAGACAGGGGCTTAGATGAGGAGTAAGATTTCAAGAAAGAATGCCAAAATGACCTAAATGAACTTTGCAGAGACCAAGTCATGTTGAACTGTTCATCCCCAAAGCTAACAGAATATTCCAACGAACTCTAGCATACTTATCAACTGTACACGATGGAGGAACAGAACTGTCTTGAAGTAAACATAAGTTTTCTGTCTCCACTTTCAAGTATAGTAAAAGTTATTATGCTAATGTTTTAATGAATCTTAACAGTTTGGTGCAGACATGCTTCAGTAGCTCCATAGCCTTTGCTTAATGATAGATCACAGACTCTTGCTTTAGCTAATCTGAATAATAAATTTATGGAATTTAGAGCTCAAAAGACTAGCAGAAACTAAGAAATTGCAATATACTTGTATATCTTATCTTGTGGCCTGGAGTTCATATTGCCTTTCTCTGCAGCAGGTAATATACTGATTAGCAATCCAGCAGAGTTGAACAGTTGTCCTGTTTAGGGGAGGGTAATAATGTGGTTAACAGAAAATAGTTTTGTTGCTAGGAAACAAAGAATGTTATTACTATAAGTGAGGTTTTAACATATGGAAATAGTCCTCTAAGTTCTACAGTAAATTCTTATTAAATGATTGGATTTTTAAATTTTTGTTTTTCTTCTTAAAAGTAAAAGTAAATTTGTCATGTGAGTTTCCTAGCTGGGGCATAAATGTCATCTCTCTCTCTCTCTCACTCTCTCTCTCTCGCACACATATGTAACTGAGATTAATGTCCATCATTTTTCCTTTTTGTGGGAATACTTATGGCAATATATGACATATTTTCTGAAAAAAAAAAAACACTTCAGTTTAAGGTTTAGAAGTACTTTTTACTTTTAATTTTCCCTCTGAATGCTATTTGCCATTTAGCAAACACTTAACAAGCTGTATTGTGTTACACGTACTGACCTAAGCATTGTAGGGGATACTCTAGCTTCTGCTTTTAGCTTAACTTGGGAGATAAGACTTGCTGTAGCAGAGATGCAGAGAAAGAGACATGGCAGGAGGGAGAGATTACTTTTAGTTGAACAATCAGGAAAAACTTCTGGATGGATATTGCATTTGTGTGGGAACTTAAAGAATGAATAGTTTGAGTATTTGGAAAGAAGAGGAATAAGAAGTAGGTACAATTACAGGTAGAAAGGGCAATGTAAACAATGGCCCGAAAGCAGGAAACATAGCGTACGTTCTCATTGACAAGTTTTGATTGCCTGGCCAGCTTGTAACTCCTTCTTTGGACATACAGCCTACCTGGAATCATGGAGTCTATTAATTGCCCAGCTGCCAATCAGAGTCTGCCTTTTAAATCTTAGAACTAAGAAACAAAGTTCCAGCAGTAGGACGGTAGAGACAAGTTCATAGAAATATCACCTGAAATCGGGACAGTGGAAGCTATATTTGATGCATTTGCTGCTGAGAAGCAAAGAAAGCTTTGAGAAATTGCTTCAATCTTTGATGGCTTCCCAAGACTCATCTCCAGGTTTCATGGGATGTAACTGTTTAGTCCTATTTAGAGATCTTGTGTCTTTTCAACAGACTTTCCTTTATTTTAATTAGCTTGCACAGGTTTCTGTTCCTTGTATTCAGCATCTTAACTAAAATATTATAATGAAATGTTGAACGTAGTTTGATTAGAACCAAGAGGGTCTAAAGCGAATCAGTGGGAACTGTTTGTGAAGGTAAATACATCTTAAATTATTGAATTCTCTGATTCCAATCAGTGTTTCTACTCTGGGAACAATAAAATAAAGTTTTTGAGCAAGATAGTGGTGAAATACTCAGAGCTATATTCTTGAAAAATTAACAACTACAATATGCAGAGTGAATTAAGGGAAGAGGGTCAAATAGACTAGTAAACTAAATAGGAAGTGCTAGCCAACACAATCAGGCAAAAGAAAGAAATAAAACTCATCCAAATAGGAAAACAAGAAGTCAAATTAATGATCTCTCTTGTCTGTTGATATGATTTTTTACCCAAAAAACTCCAAAGACACCACCAAAAGGCTCCTAAGATTGATTAACGACTTCAATAATGTTTCAGGATACAAATTCATCATACAGAAAACCAGTAGCATTTCTACACAGCAAGAACATTCAAGCTGAGGGCAAAATCAAGAATGCAATTCCGTTTACAATATATACACACACACTGCCTAGGATACATATAACAAAGGAGGTAAAACACCTTTACAAGAAAAACTACACAACACTGCTGAAATCGTAGATGACACGAACAAATGGAAAAATATTCCATGCTCATGGATTAGAACAATTAATATTAAAATGCCATACTGCCCAAAGCAATGTACATATTCAACAATATAGCTATCAAACTGCCAACATAATTTTTTAAAGAATTTGAAAAAAATTATTCTAAAAGTCACGTGAGAACAGAAAAGAGCCCAAATAGCCAAAGCAATCATGTGATGCAACTTCAGACTTTACTCTAAGGCTATAGTAACCAAAACAGCACAGTACTGGCACAAAAACAGACACATAGACCAATGGAACAGAATGGAGAACCCAGAAGTAAAGTCACACACTTACGGTCATCTGATCTTCCACAAAGTTGACAAAAATAAACAATGGCTAAAGGACTCCCTGTTGAATAAATGGTGCTGGGATAGCTGGCTAGCCATATGTTAAGAATGAAACTGGGCCCCTACCTCTCACTGTATACAAAAAGTAACTCAAGATGAATTAAAGATTTGAGTGTAAGACCTCAAACTATAAAAATCTTAGGAGAAAACTTAGGAAACACCATTCTGGACATAGGCCTTAGCAAGGAAGTTATGAGTAAGCCCTCAAAAGCAATTGCAACAGAAACAAAAATAGACAATTGGGATCTAATTAAACTAAAGAGCTTCTGCACAACAAAAGAAGCTATCAACAGAGTAAACAACCTACACAGTGGGAGAAAATATTCAAAAACTATGCATCCAATAAAGGTCTAGTATCCAGAATCTATAAGGAACTTAATTAGTAAAAAAATAAATAATCCCATTAAAAAGTGGGCAAAAGACATGAACAGACACTTTTCAAAAGACATACAAGCAGCCAACAAACATATGAAAAAATGTTCAACATCAGTAATTATCAGAGTTATGCAAATTAAAACCACAATGAGATTCCATCTCACATCAGCCAGAATGGCTGTTATTAAAAAGACAAAAAAAATAATAATAACAGAGGCTGGTGAGGCTGCAGAGAAAAGGGAATGCTCATATCCTGTTGATGGGAATATAAATCAGTTCAGTCACTGTGGTATGCAGTTTTGGAAATTTCTCAAAGAACTAAAAACAGAACCACCATTTGACCCAACAATCTCATTACTGGGTATACACCCAAAGGAAAAGAAATCATTCCACCAAAAAGGCGCACGTTGCACTTGTGTGTTTATTGCAGCGCTACTTGCAATAGCACAGACATGAAATCAATCTAGGTGCTCGTCAATGATGGATTTGATAACGAAAGTGTGGTACACATACACCAAGCAATACTAAATAGCCATAAATGGAATGAAATTACGTCTTTTGTAGCAGCATAGATGCAGCTGGGGGCCATTATTCTGAATGAATTAACTCAGTAACATAAAACCAAATATCACATGTTCACACTTATAAGCGGAAGCCAAACACTGGGTTCACATGGACATAAAGATGGGAACAATAAACACTAGGGACTACCGGAAGAGGGAGAATGAGAGTTGGGAAAAGGCTGAAAAACGACCTATTGGGTACTATGCTCACCAACTGGGTGACTGGATTATTCATCTTCCAAACCTCAGCTTTGTGTAATATACCCACGTAACAAACCTGCATAAGTATTCCCTGAATCTAAAATAAAACTTGAAATTATAAAAAAAATAGAGTTAATATTTTCATGACCTTTAAAAAAAGAGACTTGATAGATTATGGAATTGTGAAATAGAGTGTTGACAGTAGGAAGAAGGCCTTTAGTGGAAGTATAATTTTCTTAGTGAAGCAACTGCTAAGATAACAAAGTTAAAAGAGGAGTGAATAAGAATACCATAAGCAATTATTGCTTAAATGACTGTCAGAGAAGGAGGGACTTAGAGATTTAAATTTAGTTATTAATTTAATGCAGGTAACATTTTGAACCTTAGGATAAGACATCAATAAGTAACGCAGTGTAGAGAGTTATGGGGATAGGGAGTTGACAACAAAATCTGAAACCTTGAGGGATGCCTACATTTTAGAAAGAGACAAAACTGAAAAACCAAATTAGTAAGAAGGATATTTCGAAAAATAAAAAAGTTAATAATGTAAAGTTAACATAACATAAGTCTAGTGTTTTTTGAAGCAAGGTTAAGAAGATAAGAAAAAGGCCAAAGGACACAGAAGGAGAAAATCATTGGTAAAAATTGTGTCAATATAATTTCAAATAAAATGGGAGATAATCAAGGGAGTACTATAGTCTCAAGATATTTGATAGCAGAGAAAGGGAATATAGTTGCTTGAAGGAGTAGTAAGTTCAAGAAAAGATACAGAAGCATGAAGATTGTCTTGCACAGTGATATGGCATAGAAAATTAAATGTTCAAGAGCATAATGAAAATAATTTTTAAAACATAGTTATAAAGACAGAAAGGGTGAAAGTAGAACTCAAGTGGCTGAATGACTCTTGCAGAGAGAAGGTAAAGAAATGGGATTGTATATAAATACAGATATTTGAGCCAGGAAAAATGGGAAGAATAAACAATGGCTTCAGAAAAAAAGTAAAGATTATGTGGTGAAAGGAATTGGGAATATAAGGAAAATAGAAAAACAATCTATTCAATATGAATAAATCATTGAGTTAGTGAGAGTTTTCTATAAGGTCAATTTTAATAGTTTCATGTTATTTTATGTTAATTTATAGGGGATAAATAAAATAATTGCTATTGTAGTCTAAAGATTATAGGTTTTTTAAGTATAAAGTTCTGCTTCTACCAATACAGTAGACTAGATATTCTGAAAAAACTAGGTAGACTAGATATTATGAAACACCTAGGTATAGAAAAATTGAAGCAAAGTCTTTAAATGAATTTTTGAGCTTAAGCAAATTTAGAAATATAATCGGAGTAAGCAAATATGGAAGCCATAGTTGCTATTTGGACATTTGCTTTTGCTAGAAACTAGACTTGAGTTTTAAAGAAACTGTTGTGAAATTAATACAATACCTAGGCCTCTTACAAAGTGACAAATAGGAATTGAGACTTATATAAAACAAAATCCCTAAAAGGCTACAATGTCAATGAAGGGGGCCATAGAAAATGTAGCCTGACAGCCAATGAATATGACAAGATAATTTGTTTATTTTAGGAAGATTCAGAATGGGGAAACAGACAAACAAACACACAAAACTGAGATTTTGTAACCATAGACTTTCTCACATTAATTATAATTTAAATTTACTCAAATTTTAAGATTCAGAAAATCCCACATAGAAAAGTTGAAGAGGCCCTGGGTGGACAGAACTAGAAGAACCATGACAGATGCAAATTCAAATAATATAGCTTTAAAAAGCCTAATATAAACATATAATAAAACTTATAAAACACACAAGGAAGAAAGCCCCATGACTGAGATTGAACAGTGTATTTATATTTCTTATTTATTTATTTATTTTGAGCCCCAGGCTGGAGTGCAGTGGCATGATCTTGGCTCACTGCAACCTCCACCTCCTGGGTTCAAATGATTCTCGTGCCTTAGCCTTCCGAGTATATAAGATTACAGGTGCCTGCCACCACACCTGACTAATTTTTTGTATTTTTAGTAGAGGTGGAGTTTCACCATGTTGGTCAGGCTGGTCTCGAACTCCTGACATCAAATGATCCGCGCACCTTGGCCTCCAAAGAGCTGGTATTACAGACATGAACCACTGTGCCCGGCCCTGTATTTATATTTCTAAGAACTGTTAATACTGGAATTATTTAATACACAATATAAAATAATTATTTTTGCATTGCTGGAAGCAACAAAATATGGATTTAGAAAACATAAACAAGAAATAAGAAATTGTAAAAAATTACCTGACCAACTGTAAAACAACAACAACAACAAACAATAACTCAACAACAAAAAATTGAGTAATGAAAGAGATTATTATCAAATTTTAGAAGCAATTGATGGGTTAGACAGCACTAAAAACAGCATTAGAATTAGTGGAGTTCTGCGACTGTCTTGGCAGAGTAAACCTTTGATATACTGATCATCCCAAATATAATATGAATAGACTATGGACCAATGCAAAAAACAACTACCTGAGGGCTGCAGGAAGTGAAAAGTAGGTGGATTTTGGAAGGAAGTTGAAGCTTTAAGAAAGGAACTGGTATATATGCTCTCTGTTTTTGTGGATTTGGCCTGAGAGTGGGCTATGTTCACAGCACAGAAAGGTAAAACTGAAGCTCTAATAAAAAAAAATTATCATTTATTCTGGAAAATGAGAAGAGATTCCTGGAATGGAGATAACCTAGAAAGAAAACTCTGTATTCTGTGTACCATCAATAAGTGTCTGCACCTTATCTATAAACAACACACATAGGCATGTTGGTTACAAGGTAAAAAAAAAAAAAAAAAAAAAAATTTCATTTTAAGAA
The DNA here is from genome assembly GCF_008728515.1 of Papio anubis. Taxonomy (NCBI): domain Eukaryota; kingdom Metazoa; phylum Chordata; class Mammalia; order Primates; family Cercopithecidae; genus Papio; species Papio anubis. The sequence continues at coordinate 48,601,057 of NC_044979.1, forward strand.
TTGGGTTGCTATCCATTTCAGGTGAGACAAAGGTTGCAGTTTCAGCCTAATCAAATTATTTACTAAAAATTACATAAACATTTTTCAGAGGAATATAACAAAATCAAGATTCTCCATTACAAATCCTTACAATATACAAGATACAATTCAAAATTACTTAACATAAGAATAAAAAAGAAAATGTAACTATTCTCAAAGGAGAAGAAAAGCAAATGAGATCAGCCTTCAGATGTTCTAGATGGTGGAATTATCAGAAAAGAACATATATTGACTATGTTTAATATGGTAAAAAATATGCTTGCAATGAATAAAAGAATTAAAATATGAGCTGAGAAAAAATGTAATAAAGAAGTGAGTGGGCCGGGCGCAGTGGCTCAAGCCTGTAATCCCAGCACTTTGGGAGGCCGAGATGGGCGGATCACGAGGTCAGGAGATCGAGACCATCCTGGCTAACACAGTGAAACCCCATCTCTACTAAAAAAAATACAAAAAACTAGCCGGGCGTGGTGGCGGCACCTGTAGTCCCAGCTACTTGGGAGGCTGAGGCAGGAGAATGGCGTAAACCCGGGAGGCGGAGCTTGCAGTGAGCTGAGATCCGGCCACTGCACTCCAGCCTGGGCGACAGAGCCAGACTCCGTCTCAAAAAAAAAAAAAAAAAAGAAGTGAGTGGATACTTTAGAGGTGAAATATATGATTTTTAACAAGTTTTTAAAAATTCACTGGATAGATTTAATGGAAGAATGGAGATGACAAAGGAAAGAATTAGTGAACCTAAAGATAATTGAATAGAAATTACTCAATATTAAAGGAAATATTATTTGAAATAGTCTAATACTGCCAACAACCCAAATACTATCAATGCCATATTGGATAGATAATTAGTGGTATATTCATATAATTGAATGTTGCATAGAAAGGAAAATTAATGATGTAGAGCTATTAATACCTAAACCAAAATAGATAAACCTTACATAATACTGAGCTAAAGAAATAAAACACAAAATAACACAGATTTCCATTTGTATAAGGTTCAAAAATAGGTGAAACATTTAATTAATGTTCCTAAAAGGAAGTTTTCTGTTTTAATACCGGCTGGAATAGAAACAGTTTTGTTGAGCCATCTTAAATCCCGGGAAGAAATCAACATTCTGGGCCATGGTGAAGCAAAAACATGAATATGGTAAGCAAACTACATTTTGTAGCCAAATCTTGTCCACCACTGTGTTTGTTTGACCTGCAAGCTAAGAATGATTCTCCCATTTTTAATATTGGTGAGAAAGCAAAGGAAGACCAACGTTTTGTGACTTGTGAAAATTGCAAGAAATTCAACTTAGGGTGTACAGAAATTTTGATTATCATTAATACAAAATTTGTAGATATTTATTTTCTGTCTTGTAATATAAGTACTTGCATAATGTCCTCTTTGCCTACAAAACATAAAATGCTTAGGATCTTGATCTTTACAGAAAAAGTGTTTGCTGACCCTGATATGGAAGATGCTTTGATTCTCAGGTCACCTAATGGAATGCTGTCTCCCACACAGTCCTCCAGGCTCATCTATTACTTAGATATTTCTCTGAGATACCAAAAAGAAAAAAAGCAAAAGCAAAAACAAAAATTAACTGCTTTTATAAGCTTTTGGTTAAGGCAGTCAAGTAAATATTATGTCCTAACAGTTCTGTCATTAAGCTACAGTCTAAAAAACAGGAACCATACTAGGTATTTCAAATAGTGAGAATTTAATAGAAGGGATTATATACTTGGGATTTGGAAGGTAGAAAGAGCAATAAAGGATCAGTGGTGTAAAACAGGGAAAATAACTACAGAAATAACTACAGAAAACTACAATAACTACCTAGAGCTTTGATTATAAAGGAAACAGTGATGTTAAATTGATTCTCGGGGCTTAGACACATGGTACTCCATGTAGTGCCTAGATTTCTAACACGAAACTCTGTAACTGTTATTGGTACTATGGATACGAAAAGAAAGGTGGTGGCCAGAGCCAACCTCCTGCAAGTGTGATGCTGACAGAAGTAGGAAAAAGAGTAGGAATCTCTCTTCCCACCTTTCAATCTCCTTTTAGTAGTTCCTCTTTCCAGATGGTCTGAGGAATATTGTTTGAGATTCTTAGCCCTCGAGTCACAAAGCAGAGTATAGAAAAGCTGTCTCTCAGTAAATAAAAAGCCCACCAGAAAACTTTTTTTCATTGATACAGTTTTTAGATGATTCCAGTCACACAGATACCCAGGCTATCAATTAAAACTCTCCACTTCTGACCATTTATAATAAATGAACTTCTCCTCTCCCTAAACAAATTGTAATTTTAAAATATTTGGAAATAACTACCATGACCAAGAAACTGTGCTATATCTTGGGCAAGAAAGGGTCTAAAGATAAATAAGGTATTGACTGAGAGTGACATTTTGAATTTCTACTCATTTCATTCCCTAATCCAAATAGTATGAGATTTTTCACTATACAAAGCAACATGGTAACAAACATGTTATCTGAAAAAAAAATTTTTTTTCTTATTCTCCTAAAAAGCTACTCTAGAAACACCTTTGGAATTCATTACACTAAATTTTAAAATATGTACACTTCAAATCAAACATGTATTTATACCAGGCAATGTATCTTAAAAATAAATGTTTTCTTAATAGTAATATAATGTCCGGAGACAGTTTTAAATGTTGAGACCCAATCATCAGGGATTCTGACAGTCACTTATTCTCACTTTCATTACTGAAGCCTCACTACTTGTTCTTCATTGGCCTTTTTGTTCTTATCACTAAAGCTGCTTCCTTTCAGAAATTTAAAAGAAAATATAATTGTAAATTTATTCTGCATGAGATATCATAATGTTATAAACATATTCATTTAATAAAGAGACTTTGTGATCTTTTACAAATTAGAACTTAAAGCCAATTAGAACCAACTAATTAAGAGTTGAGTGTGACTAAATTAAATGCACTGTTCTTAATAATAGGAAATACAAAAGCATAGGATATGACATAGATATATAAAAATAAAATGGTATATTAATTACATTATAAAGTATTAATACATTTCTATATTGGTCCAGTAAAGAGCAAGCTTCTACTCATGTGTGGGAAGAATAAAGACTGTATAGATTTGTGTGATCAAAGGTGGCTGTGGTTTTGGAGCTTGCCAGCTGCACTTCACTTAGAAATTGTTATAAAATATGAACCCTGCAAAATTGCTCAGAGTTCTAATTTTATTGAAGCCATATAATGGACAAAAGAAAAAGAAAAAAAAAAACCTAGACTGATTCACTGCTATAGATTTTCTCCTATCTGCTATATGAACATATATTTGTTAATATTTATCTTTGAAGCATGTATATAAGCTATTATTTCAGCTTTTTACATCTTAGTTAGCATATAATGAATAAAATATTTGCCCTATATTCAATTTTATTCTGAACAGTATCTCTAGCATGATAACTAATTTGATTTTTTTTTTTCTTAACTCAAGGCTTCCTTTTATACTATGATTTAAAATCCCCTACAAGTCACTATAATTTCCAATCTTTTTATGTTTTAAGTGTATTTTGTCATGTTCTTCTTTCTGTGTGCTCTTTAGACTTATGAAGAACATGAGTCTTATCCCATATATTAATAAAACCTGTCTCTTAAGAAATGTTATGTGAAAGAGTAGCTTTAATTTAGTAACCTAAAATGAGTAACCAAATGCAAAAATTAAGAGATTGTTTAAGGTGATTAGATTCTCATTACAAATGAAAGCAGTGACACTTAAACTTTATTGAAATATCTGATTATTTAAAGTATAAATGTTTTAATAATCAAAGTACTAATAATATAAAATATATTAGCCTTTTAGAGTAATAAAGGCTATTTTTCTCATATGAAGTATGTTAACTGCCTAATTTTTGTCATTGTTGCTCCCAAATTTTTAATATTTATTGCTTTCCATACTGTGAAAACATTAACTAGGTTCAAGTTTGTCTAATAGTCTTTGTGATGACAATAAGGAAAACAGTAGTTCCATAGATTAACTAAAATACACTAGAGAGCAATTCTTCGTCGTTGTCGTCTTTTTTTTTTTTTTTTTGACGGAGTCTTGCTCTGTCACCCAGGCTGGAGTGTAGTGGCATAATCTTGGTTCACTGCAACCTCTGCCTCCCAGGTTCTAGTGATTCTTTTGTCTCAGCCTCCCAAGTAGCTGGGACCACAGGCGCCTACTACCATGACTGGCTAATTTTTGTTTGTTTGTTTATTTTCTTTTATTAGAGGTGGGAGTTTCACCATGTTGCCCAGGCTGGTCTCAAACTCCTGATCTCAAGTGATCCACCTGCCTCAGCCTCCTAAGGTACTGGGGTTCCATTCTTCTTTATGAAATGAATTGGAGGAAGATCTTTGCTGTAATGACTTTTAACATCAATCCCTCTTGTGAAAGGGATAATGCTAAAATTCATCTGAGGCCTTTCATCTAGCCATAGAATTACCATTTCTATGTCAATTATTAATAAAACTTCCTATATACTGGTTCCAGAATGGGGGGAATAAGAGAAGTAAGTGAAAATGCAAGATTTTAGGAAACACTATGCAACATCTGTGAGTGAAAAACATGTGGCCTGCTGGACTAGCTCGGAGACCAACTAAGATTCTGTTGTAGAAGGAAGGAAGAATGAATAAGTTTTATTTATAAACATTATTTTAATAACTTTGCAGCTTTTTCAAATGTTTAATCTTAAATGTTCCTTGCTAACTACTAAAGTATGAACCTACAGAAACCTGCAAACATGTAGTGCAGGGTGTCCAATCTTTTGGCTCCCCTGGGCCACATTGGAAGAAGAATTGTCCAGGAACACACATAAAATACACTAACACTAATGATAGCTGATGAGCTAATAAAAATGGCAAAAAAAAAAAAAAATCTTAAAGTATTTAAGAAAATTTACAAATATGTGTTGGGTTGCATGCGGCCCCTGGGCTGCAGGCGGGACAAGCTTGATCAAGTGTATGTAGACAAGACAGGAAAGACCTTGACAAAACATGAGAAAAAGGGAGTGATGTAGAGTCCTGATGATTTGTTCCAATGCAATATAGTGCCAGAAGCTGAAATGAGGATGTTAAAGGCAAATGGAAAGGCGGAAGAGGAGGAAAATATTTTTGATGGAAAGTCGTATTCAAGTAGATGGACTTGAAGTTCAGTTGAAGGGTCAAAAGAGAAGATACCAGTTGGTCCATCACCAACAAATATTCTAACTGAAAGACCTCAGTTCATCTTACATATTATCAGGTATCATTTCAAGCAGCAATAACAATAAACAATGTCTATGTTTTTCATGACTTCTCCCAGGCTCAATGGATAAAATTTTGTTTTACTGTGGTGATCCCTATTTGACACTCACTTGATACATGATTATCACTTACAATTGATCTAATTGCTTGGAGGTTTTTATTTGCTGTTATCTCTTCAATATTAAATTGTCTTTCTGGGGTTTAGTGTTTGTTAAGATTACAACCTTTTTAAAAAACATTTCTAATGTACTTTCCCATGACAACTTATCTACATATTCATTTCATACCATTTCTTCTTTATGTTCTTGCCTGGAATCTACACAGCATTTGTCACAACTGAAATATTGAAATAATTAGGATTAGACCAACTTTTATACTTGCTTCAATATGCCCCCTCAAGTGCCTACAGATACCACCAAAGTTTAAAAGCATATCATCTGTAATTAGCTGAGAAAATGTTGAAATTCTCAGGAGGTTTATTTCAAGTAGAATTTTGTTAAGTGTATTCCTAAATTTGCCTTTCTGTTTTCCCAAGTATTATAATACTATAAATATTTACATGCAAATTCTGAATCATTAGACAATACTTTTGTGATCTACATACACCAATGTTGAACCTTTTCTTAGGGGAAGAACTGAGTTTACATGATAAAACCAACCCTGATAATAGAAATTCTTAAATGATTCTTTGGTGTGTTATTTGAAAAGTTCAACCTGATCACACTAGATACAGATCTCTCTGTTAATGAGGATTTTTTTTATACTCCTCAAAATACATTTTATAATAATTTACTACTTTTCATCTCTTTACCCCACTCTTTTTTTTCTTTTTCTGTTAGTACAAATTACCTTCTAAGATACTACATAGTTTACTCATGTCTTTGAAATCTTTTATCAGTGAGTCATCTGTTAAATACTTGAATTATTGGCATACAAATTTCATGAAAGTTTTCAGTAACTCTGAAAAATAAATTATTTATGACCCACAGAAAAATGATGTGTTCAATTCTACATTTGTTTTTGCTAACTCACAGAGAATGACCTCCTGATATATTCTAACATGATACAGTGGTACATCATATTTTGTGTGTGTGCATGTGTGTGTATGTGTGTGTATGCGTTATATATTAAACATGATATAGTGGTACATCATGTTTTATGTATGTGTGTGTGTGTGTGTGCGTGCGCGCGTGCGTGTTGAGGGGAGCAGAAATGATTTGAGAAAAAAACACTTCAGCATTGAATTCTATATAAACCATTCCCACTGGGAAGTTTTTAGAACTTCAATTTGATGTTTTATTAATTAAATTCAAAGGGGTCCAAAACATTTCTGTTTCCCAGATTTATGTGGGTGGAGTCTTCATTCAGCAGTGATTTCAAAGTAACTACATTAATGATTTTTTCTTTATAAATGTCATCATATTTTTTCTTCGTTTTTTCAGAATCACTTTATATTTTTTTGTAATAATTCATTTCAAATTTGGGAATATGGCTATTTACTCTTCATAGAAAGTTAAATTCTTATTAGCTCAATCAATAATAGATGTTTGATCTGAGCTGTTAACCTAGACAGCAAAGAAAATCTGATTAAAACGTGTTTACTAATTTTTCCTTGTGGTGAATGCTAGTTCACATAGAGTCTTTCACACATTTTATACATATCTTAATCTCTATATACAACATAAGTATAGCAATTAATATATTTCACATTATTACAGAATATTTCTAAATCAAATATCCTGTAATCCAAAGAATATGTATTCATTTATGTATTTTCAAACTCTCTTTGTCGTTCTTAAATTTCTCATTCTAATATACTTACTCGAGACTTTGGAGGGAGGTAGAAGAACAAGAGTTATAAAAATAAGAATTAGAAAGTGAGTTGCAAAGGCAAAAGGTTCTGGAGAAAGACTAGAGAAAAGAAAAGAGATCAACGGAGGAAAGAAACACTCCAAGGGGAAAATCTGAAAGATGTGACAATCATCAATTACAATTATGTTACTCTGAGAGTGAAGCACAGCTGACATCTGTCACTCCACTTACGTCACCCACCAGGAACCTGATAGTGTTGCTGTTTCCTCAAAGAAATACTATCTCTTTGGTTTCTTTGGATAATTACTGAAGAAATGATATGGTGGCATATTCTGAAGAAAAGAGTAGATATTGGTGGGGCAGGGGATGGAATACGCAGATCAGTAGATCATATGGTCTCACAAATTCCAGTTCCATGAATTACTGCTCTATAAGGAACAAATAGAATTTGGTTATGACCCTTGCACCTGCTGTTACTTTGAGTTTTGGAAAATAATGCTATTGAAGGGATGATCGTAATTTGTTATGTTGAAATAGTTTTATGAAAACATTATTACCAAGAATAATTTTGTTAAGCCTGCATTTTAAACATGTGGCTGAACAAAGTTTTATTATATTAGAAATTATAACTGCTAATTGATTGATAATACACATTGTCATAATAATGAAACACGCAAATAAGTAAACTGTCTCCCCATGTTTTATGAACATGCTCTTGAGAAGCGTTCTTATTACTGTCAGTTCTAATGGAAAAAACATTTTAACTTAAAAAATAAAATGTTCATGACAGCCATGAAAGAATTCTCCATCTTTTTCTCACTTTCCAATCTTAGCATATTTTATTTCTAGTCATCTGAAGTTACTTTTTAATAGGATGCTTATATTGCTGGATCTTACTTTCCAATTTAAAAAAATTTTTTATTTTTATTTACTTATTTTTAGACAGAGTTTTGCTCTTGTCGCCCAGGCTGAAGTGCAATGGTGCAATCTCAGCTCACTGCAGCCTCTGCCTCCCAGGTTCAAGCAATTCTCCTGCCTCAGCCTTCCAAATAGCTGGCATTACAGGTGCCTGCCACCACGCCCAGCTAATTTTTTTTTATTTTTAGTAGAGATGGGGTTTCACCATGTTGGCCAGGCTGGTCTTGAACTCCTGATCTCAGGTGATCCACCCACCTTGGCCTCCCAAAGTGCTGGGATTACAGGCCTGAGCTACTGCACCTGGCCAGTTCCAACAATTTTTAAAGTGAGTATCATTTAGAGTAGATCAATCCTGTGAAAAACAAAGGAAATGAAAGGTCTTAACTAGAACATCTAACCCATAAACTGCACTTTCACTGCCTGCCAAAGACAATTTTACTACTAAGTCCAGACTATAAATAGAGGTTTTCTAAATATCACTGTGCTCAGAAAGTCTTGCTCCTTTATTTCGTTTTTAACCACTTCGTGAGTATACATCTAATCTCCATATGTGAAGGTTAAGCATGATGAGGGCAGGGGCCATGGCAATCTCATTGTTCCATATTCCACTTCCCCCCATAGTTTCTCAATGAACCTCTAACACATGTATGAATTCAAAGTAATTTTAATAGTGCTTATCTACCCTTTAATGTTGTGTTTTCTGTTGTTTGTGTGTGTGCATGTGTGTGTGTTTTTTATGTATGTCACAAAACATACATAATCTCTAAAACTTTAAATCATTTCTGTAGCAGATGATATTTAAGATGTCAATGTTTCCTTTCTCCACATTTCATTTACTGATTATTCTTCCCGCACTATTTATTTGCCAATAAGAGCTTTGCATTAGCTCAATTTCTAATAAGCTCAAAGTTGATATAGTTTAAGACAAAGTATTCTAATGCAAACTTCATGACAAAAAGTCCAGTAGTAAAAGTCCAATACAAGTCTACACTTTTGATATCCAAAATTGGATATCTGAACTCTGAAAACTAAATTCTTCTTGGTAGCGAAACTACATAATTGAACTCATTTGGCTGCAAAATTTAGCTGAAATGACATTGCTTTATTTAGTCTTTATCCCTCTCACTCTGAATATTCATACAATTTCCTGCCAAATTATTAATGTGTTGGACTCTGAGGTGCTACCCAAATTCTGCTAGGGTGTTGTCTGATTTGCACTAAAGGCACTGTATACTTTTTTTGATATGCAGAACATTCCAAAATTTGAAAACTCATCTGACCCCAGGGAGTTTAAATAAAAGATTGCAAACTGAAAAAGCCTGGCAAGAAAAAATTAGCAATTTTTAAATTGAGCATCTAATTGAAGTGACATTAATACCTCAATAGAATCAAATCCAAATTATTACTTCGGTGCTTTTCTATCCTTCCCATTTCATAATAGATAGCATCTCAGCACAGAGGCTTGGGAAATTCCTTATCTAGTGGAGAAAAATCAAATGGGAGAGAACAGAATATTGTCGCCTAGTATTTCCTTCTCTTCTCTTATCCCAGTTTTTAATATTTTATTATGGAAAGAGTGTCTATGGCAACAATATCATATCAGTTATTATATTGTAATATATTGCAGTTAGTATTATAAAAATTAAAATATAAAACAGAAATATATTTAATAGGTAGTTCAATCAAATTACATTCAACAAGCATTTTCAAACCTCTATAGACTTTCCCTTAGCCTACTAACACAGGAAGAGAAAACCAAATACCACATGTTCTCACTTATAAGTGGGAGCTAAATGATGAGAACACATGGGCACATAGAGGAGAACAACATACACTGGGGCCTTTAAGGGGGCAGAGAGTTGGAGGAGGGAGAGGATCAGGAAAAATAACTAATGCGTACTAGGCGTAATACCTAGGTGATGAAATCATCTGTACAATGAACCCCCATGACACGAGTTTACTTATGTAACAAACCTGCACTTGTACTCCTGAACTTAAAAGTTAAAAAAAATAAAAGAAAGTGCTCGTATCCATGTGCAATTTTGCATGCACTTGCAGAAATCAGTTTCATTGACTCCATCCCATTATCAACCCCCTTTAAGGTGCCTATGAAGACCCTTACTCTTAAAATGTGTCAGAGATCATGCAAAGAATTGGTGTTATAGTACATGGCTCTGGATTGAAATAGTCCAAGTTTAAAAGAAGATACAGACAATAGACAAATTACTACCATGCTATACAATAATTCTTATAATTCACGTAAGTGCAAAGTAATATTATACCACAGAAGAAGGAATAACTATTTACAAGGAAGTTTTCCTAGGGATAGCATTTTATTGAATAATCATGGAAGGGATCTTATAAAGAGATTTCAGGGAGGAAGTCTGGGGGAGGCTAGAGAACAGTTAAACTAAATGAAATTGTGTACTCTTTTCAAACACAATGTTCTAAATCCCGTGATTGCATTTTCAGAAACAAAACAGAACAAATATTTTGTTTCTCAGTCTGGTTCTCCAGAATCCATTCACGTATTCAGTAAATATTTGTTGACTATCTTTTCTGTTCCGTGCCAGGTCCTAGAATGTGGAGCAGCGTGGCACTGTGTTTGTTGTTAAGGAGGTCACTGTCCCATCTGGGAGACAGGAAAATAAAAAATAAATAACAGAATGATGTTACAGAGACTGGGCACTGTAGTGACATTTTAGCTGATGAATAGTGTCAAACCATCTCCCAAGACCCCATTGAAGTAGCCCTGAAGATAGATGCACAAATTTTGGCAACAGTACTACACACTAAAGAGAACTAAGCTGGTGTCTAGACAAATTTACAGACATCCCTGCACCATACCTTCTCTACCCTCTGACCCAGAACAACCCAAATTGCTGTCCCTAAATCTGGGATTCAGGATGTTGTCAAGTAGAATTGCATTGGAACAGTCTGAGCTGGTCAGAATCAGGCTTATTCCTTACAACTATTGCCCTTGCCTTTTCTCTGTCTGCGTCGATTTCAATATAACTCCTATGATTCAATATGTATCAGTGTTTTTAGTAGCAAGCAAAAGAAGCAATTTATATTGTCTTAGGCAAATAATTCATTGAAAAAATAGTGTATAGAGTTCCCTAGAAGACTGAAAAACTCAGTGAGGAGGTAACAGTGCCCTAAATCATACTTCTAAATTGCTGCTGCTACCACTAAGTCCTGGGCATGGCAGGTTGTACCTCTTGCAACTCTCACATGGGGCGCTGTATACCATTATTAGCACAGTGGCGCCAGAACCCCCACTGTAAGTCATGTAACTACCAGAGAAGATTCTCTGTGGTCTAGTTCTGTCCTTACTATGGCAGCAGCAACCTTCTCACTTTCCAGAAGAGATGTATCCAATTGATGGGTCCCTAAGGCAACCCGCAATCAACTAATGAGGAGACTAAGCAAGGTAGTCGGGATCTACTTTAGTTTGTAAATCCAGGAAGTCACTTGATCGTACTAATATAGTGGATTGGTAATGCAGGTGATGGAAGAGCTAAGCCAAACAGAACAGTGAGACGGCCTCAGAGATTAATAGCAAGAGAAAGCTACTGATACTTCTGAGTTTAGAGAAACAATGGGTGCTGCCAGAGCCCAAAAGAGAGGAAAATCTGGTTGGAACTAAACTAAAAATGGAAAATGCGTAGCTAATGTTGGGACCATGAGGGAAAACATTGTCCCTGGAGCTAGAGTCAGGGAGGAAATGCAACAGAGATGCTGTCTCATATGGAATGAGAGACATAAAAATCCCTTGCCTCCCCGCTCTTCCCAACTTCTGAACATTCATAAGTGCTTTCCATTGAGCCAACCTCCCCAGAAGTCCATTGTATTTTCCTGTGATAAAGTACTGAGCAGGGCAAGAAAGGAACTGGATCTAAGACACAACAGGCAAGTAATCTGAACACTGAGAGAACACGTAGCTGGAATTGTCAACTTCTCATCAGGATTCCATGGCAGGAAATTTCCCATTTGCAAGAGAGGTTTCAGGTGGTGGGCAATGAAAGCGAATGGTGTATATTCACCACACAAACCACCAGAAACAAAAATAGGTGGTGATACAGTGGTAACATTTCCCAGGAGGAAATATCAACACCAGGGGAGTTTTGTTGACAGGGACCAAGTCCGTAAGACAGAAGTCCTGGAGGAATGTGTGTTGGGATATGACTGCGTCTGACCCCCCGGTTTGGTTTAAGAATTCCACAGTCAGAGCAGGTGGTTCAATTCCACTCCAGGACTCAAACTGACAGTGAGGATCCTAGGGAACCCTCATCTTTCTGTTGTTATTTTCTACACTTCATTGCAGAATTATTAAAGCAAGAAAAACAATCATGATTCTATGGCACTAGTGAAAGGCAGTATTTTCCCAGAGGATTCAAAGGAAGAACAAACATCTGAATGTGTTTTTTTAATCAAAAATATTCTAACCATTGCCAAATCCAAATATCACTTCCAGTTATTAAACTTTTTCTGTGATTAAAGCCGTTGCCTACCCCTTTCTTCTTGAAACTCTACTTGGTTTCCATGAAATCATGGTGTTTATTTCCCTTCTTTAAATCTGATCATATTTTCCTGCTCTGATTCCTAACTCTTAGTATTCTTTAGATTTCCTTTCTCTGCTTATTGTCCTTCTTGCTTGATGTATAATTCTTGAAGGGCATAATTTAACTTACTCTCATTTTTAGTTCTTACAAATGTCTGACTTCCAAATCTACATCCCCAATTCTTCACCTGCTATTATAAAGGTCTTTATACATGAGAATTAAACATTGCTAATTCTGCCCCCAAAAAACGCACTGTCTTCCTTAAAGCTGGTCCTTCATGTGTTCCTTCATTCAGTTGATTAAAGGGGCCACTCTCCTACTAACTCTGAGTCCTCCATGTCTCTCATGTCCAAATCTAATAATTAATAAATTCTTAACCATTAAATATTATTCAAAATTGGTTTTTTCTATTTTGTCCTACTCCTATTGTCCTGGTTCTGGCCTTTGCCATCTCTAACTGGGCAATTGTTACAACTAGCTGGACCTCCAGTCTCTAGGCTCATTTTACTGAAATCTATTCACACAGTTGCCAGAAATCTATCTAAAAGATGCATATGTCATACTTCTCTTCTTAAAACCCTTCAAAAGTTATTTATAACATACCAGATAAAAATCCAATCACTCAAACTTCTCAAATACCTTAACCCTCTAGTCTATTCACTGACACTTTCTGTTTTACGCCTCCTCTACCTTTCTTAAATTGGGTGCACTGCTCTTCCCCCAGCATGATATGTTCTCTCTTCTTGGCAAGAATCCCCAATGCCATTTCTATAAGCTTTACCTGGCAAACTATTCAGTCTTTAAGACTGAGTTCAAGATTATAGCCTCTGGTAATCCATTCAGACCCGGTCAAATAGAATTAAATGCTTTACTTATCTGTTCCCATTCACAGAACACTGAGCATAATTCTATGGCTGTAGATATGATATATTTTACATGTGTGTTCCAGACACAAGACCGTGAGCTCCTGGAGGGCAAGATGTATCTCATTCATGTTTATATCTCCCACCCTTATCAGACACCAGTACATACTGAATTTTGAATCTAAACACCTGAATTTGTGTTCTTCTTATGATATTGGTCAAGTGGCCTTAATAGAAATAACATTTTATCTTCCTCAGTTTTCTTATTCATAAAGTGGTGTCATAATTTTTAGTTAATTATCTCATAAGGTTGTTACGAGGCTCACATGAGATGTTACAGTTATATTTTACATACTTCATGAAATATTCATATATTGGTTGTTTTGTAAATAGTATTGATTTGCTAATTACAAATAAGAGCTTGAGCTTAAGTACCGATTTTTAGAAAAACAGCATAGGCAGAGATTTTACTTGGTCACTAAAAGAAAAGGGAATTTTTGTTTATGTTTCTGTACTAAAGAGATGTAACAACAAAAATTTAATATAACTGATAAAATGGATATGTAAAAGCACACTTACCTTAAAAATTTATATAAAAGTCCTAAAAGACTGATGACAAAACACAATTTATAACTTGGTTAGTTTTGAATCTAGAATAATTTATTTTTTCTTCTAATAATTTAACATAAAGCTTGTGAAAAAGAAGCCAAATTGATGGCAGTGGCAGCCCATCTGGAGTGGCCACTGCCATGACAACGACTGCAATGGGGGAGGTGTGGCCAGGGCTCTTGCTCCATGGAGTTGGTGGGAGATGCGAACAGGCAGAAGTTCTGCCCTCTTTCCAGTTGGATGGGTGGGACCCCAACCCTCCAGGACACAGCTGCAGCTGCCCAGCAGTGGCTGCAGACCCAGGCATCTCTACACTCTCAGGTGCCCAGGAAGTGCACCTTCCCCTGCAGGCTTAGAAGTGTCTACTCCCAATGCCCAGCCTCTCCTGGCTATTGGCACCCACTCTGATTTTGGAGGAAAGTTGTGGCTGTGCCCAGGCACTGTCACAAACCGGGTGGATTTGCACACGCTCGTAGCAGCACTGACAGACATACCAGCCCCCTCCTGCCTCAGCCCCCTCTGGATTTTGGGTGCCAACAAGCCTAGAAGGAGGCTGAGGGGAGGCTAAAAGTGGCTCAGCATGGGCCTGCAGCCACCACTCAGCACAAACAGAGGGCACCGTGGAGGGCAAGTTAATGGCAGCAGAGAGCAGACAGGCTCCTTGGCAGAAAACAGTGGTTCTCCACTGAAACCCCACCTTCAGGCCAGGGATAGCCTGAGGCCTGGGGGCCAGACGACCAGTTCCACGAACTGGTGAGAAAACTTACGGGGCTTTTTCTGGTCCTGCCCATGGACACCCAGGGACAAATCAGCACACACTTCCTCCCCTCTGAAGCCCATAAAAACCTTAGTTCTGTCTCAAGATATGCCCTAAGAATACATTTATATAATGTAATTCAATATTCTATTTATTTAGATAAAATATTTAATAATTGGATCTTAACTTGTTCAAAGACCAGACAACTTTAATTAGCTTAGAATGAAAATGAATCTTTCTAAATTTAAAGCCATGAAACATTTAAATAGTGATGCTAACAAGGGTAGAGTGAATCAGACTTGGGCAGATGATGGGTCAACCTGCCTTTGGAGAGGAGCTACCAGCTGTGGTTCTCCTCTCTGCTGAGAGCTGAGCAGGTGACAAGATGATCTGCTTGTGGAGAGAAGCTACCCACCCTGCATCTCCTCTTTGCTGAGAGCTGAGCAGATGATAGGATGACCTGCTTGGCGAGAAGAGCTACTTGCTGTGGGTCTCCTCTCTGCTGAGAGCTGAGCAGACTGGTATGTCCTGCCTGCAGAGAGGAGCTAGTCATGTGGGTCTCTGCTGAGAGCTGAGCAGACGTTGGGATGACCTGCCTTCAGAGAAGATCTACCAACTGTGGGCCTCCTCTCTGCTGAGAGTTCACCACTTGTCAGGACGACCTGCTTGTATAGAGGAGCTACTGACTGTGAGTCTCCTCTCTACTGAGAGCTAGACTCTTGTCAGGATGACCTGCCTGTGGAGAGGAGCTACCCACTGTGGGTCTCCTCTGAGCTATTCTGTTGCTCAATAAAGCACCTCTTTGCTTTGTTCCACCTTGACTTGCCCGCATACTTCATTCTTCCTGGCTGTGGGACAAGAACTTGGGATCCCCCAAATGGTAGGGTTGAAAGAGCTCACCACATTGCAGATGACAAGAAAGAGTGAAGGGAGAAGGAGAAAAGAGCCATGGCCCTTTGCAGAGCCCAGGCCTAGGAGCTCCCTGAGCCAGGGCTGTGACACCATCTTTGGGGTTCCGCAGTTTCTGGAGTCTCCAAACTTCCGGGCACCACCATGTTCCCTGGTGCCAGATGTGAAAGCTACTTGTGGTATGCCTGGTCCAGCAACAGCCTCGTAGGGAGCTGCCTACCCCACCACAGCTGGTGTGCCTGACTGTGCACAGTGGCCGACACCCATGCTTGTTTACTCACACACTACTCTGCTCCTGGCTCGCCCTTGGCAGGTGTGGGAACCAGGCTGGTAGTGCAAGCCAAGCACAGCCTGCCAGACTGAGTGGGTGGAAAAAGCCCAGTAGGCCCTATCAACACTAGGGCAAAGGAGCCACCAGTCACAGAGGTTTCCAGCCAGAGAAGCAAAACACCAGGGATCCTTTGACAAAACTATGAGAAGTGGAACAAACCGAGTTTTATTTACTTGACCTAAAGCCTTTGAAAAACAATGTAATTAATCATTGTGATGGTCAGAAACTAATTCAGCTATCTATTTACATATGCAAGAAGTCACTTAGAGTATTTTCAGTATGTTTTCTGCCATTCACTTTCTGTTTCTACACCAACATGCATGACAATTTAGGGACAATACATATCCAGAAAATCATTATAAGGAATTAAATAAACATACAAAAAGTTATCAATAAAAATGCAAATAAACTTTTAATGAAAAAATATGTTTTTTCAATTTGCAGCTATCAGTTTTAAAAGAATAAAATAATATAAAGTATAATTTCAGAGGTGACTATTATGAAATCTTTGGAAATTTTTTTATTTTCCGAGCACGAGTGGATATGTTATGACTATGTAGCTTCTGAGTAAACTATGTTTTGAGGTTGTTTGTGCAAAAACAGATTAATAAAGAAAGGAAACTTTATAATTTACCAATTCATCTGGAAAAAACACAACAGACTACAAAGCCTGAAAATTCACTTTATTTGTGTTTTTTAAATAATGTATACTAAGGGTAGTACAGTCTTCTTAGTACGCTTTACTATTAATTAATTGATGTTGGAAAAAGTTCCAAAGCATTTTTATTAGATCTAGGACAAGATATTTATAAATTTATCTGCTGTGCCACTCTGGATTTGCAATTCAGGCTAAGGAAGAAAAAAGAATCCTGTTCTCACTCTCACCAACACTATTTTTCACTGTGCAATCTTCCTTTCCAGTAATAATACTTTACAGTGAAATAGACAGGAATAAAAGGAGAAAAGGAGGGAAGAAGAAACAAAAGGTTATGGAGAGTTTGACCAAAGTGACAGAACAAGTGTCACAAGGCATGATCTTCAACAAATCAAGTGCTACATATTTTTATGCACCTGAATCCCTAAAAATAATTGCTTTTCAAGCTGCGGCTTTAGAATTATGCTGTCCATATATTGCTTATACATGGATATAAGCAATTGTCTCAAGGGTGCTTTTTTCTTCAGATAAATAACTAAATATGCAGAAACAATCCCATTATTTTGTTTTGTTTGTTACAAAACATTACACTTTCATGCAAATAAACTCATTCTCCTCATCATAGAGTACATGCTTGCCTGTTTGAATAGCTGAGATGAGCAAGTCACAAAAAGCACACACATGTATTTTAAAGTAATTGCAATGTGCTTGTGAGCAAATCTAAGTTTTATACTGTGGTAGTTATCATTGCCCCATAGACTAGCATGGTTTAATTGTGGATTGGTCAGGATAGATAATGTTGTTCCTGTATAATAAAATAAGAAATTCAAATAAGCAGGGCATTAGCTATTTTCCTACAATAATGGAGTCACCAAAAAACAGATAGAGTCCTAAAATTATGTTGGTAAACAACTGGACTTAGGAACAGCATTTTGTTCAGTTTTTATCCCTTTTTCTTAAGATCACAGAGTACTTTTCAAATATTACCTGGTATCTACTTGTTCCCCTGCAAAATTATATTGCTTAGAATAGATTTCACATGCTGCTCTCTTATTGACTTTATCCAGGAAATGGAGTTCTTGCAATGGTACACTTAGAGCTCTCAAGGAGCCCCTGGTTCCTTTTCAATTATATCTGTTAAATATAAGGCTCTGCCTCTTATGGGGAACAATTTTTAAATTTATCTGAGGGGCACATGGCAGCAGATAAATCATTACACGTAAAGAACTACAGAGAAACTGTGACTTAGAAATCAAATAGCCTTTGGAAAATTAGTTCAATAGAGAAGCAAAAAGGAAATCTAATCCTTCAGAGGAGGTGACTTTGTCTAAGCCAATGGATTCTTATTTAGTAAAGGAAATGAAAATGAAATGGATCCTTCCTATAAAGTCAAGAATAATTTTTCCAATTTGACTACTACTGATGATTTTCCAATGACATCTCTGAAGGCTATCAGGTAATCATTGAGGATTACAGGAACTGTGGACTGGGACCTTTTTATTACAGTGTTGTTATTTCACAAAGTACAATCAAATTACCATAAGCAAAATTATTTCATGAGAAAATCTTTTATGAGGCAACTCCTTTGGCAAATGCAAGAGTGTCTGAGGACCCACGAACCATCCCACCCTGATTCCTCCCACGACAGTAGCAGCATTAACTTTGGGAACAGACAGAGGTTTGAGATTGGGGAACTTTGACAAATTTTGCATTTGGCCCAGAACATACACTTATTCCAAAACTTAAGACTATAGAATTGTGCTAATTTCTTGTGCTTCTACTTACTACTTTTTTCTTGCTCACAAGAGCTCTCTAATGCTAATGCCGAACTGGAAGAGACTAGTGAAAATTTGGACTTCTTTTCACTGATTTGAATGATCCGCTCTAACAGATTTATCATGACAAGGTCCAAATGCTATTAGGAAATTAATACTCTTGCAGAATAAGATGAAATCAATGTTTTTCCATATACCTTATTGATTGTAAAATGTTATATCTTAAGATTACTTTATTTAGAAAATTTAAATAGATATAGATAATTTCCACATATGTGCACTGATATTATTTCAGGGTTTTAATTTGAAGAGTTTATTATTTGAATGTTAAATTTTCATGTAGCAATTGAGAAATTTGAAGTAGATTTTTGAAATAATTTCAAACTGTAATTTGGTAATATATGAACAATAGATTATTCTATTATCCTTCTATTATTTTAGTTTTTGCACACAACTATTTGTAAAACTAAATGTGATGATTATCCACTTAAACAGTAACTTTCTAAAAGGGAATTGGTAAGATGATTTTTAAAAAGGCATTATTTTATCTTCAAAGGAAATGATTGAACGGTTTTAATTTAAGTAAGATATACTTAGAAATCTTAGTTCTGTCTCAAGATATGCCCTAAGAATACATTTATATAATGTAATTCAATATTCTATTTATTTATATAAAATATCTAATTGGATCTTAACTTGTTCAAAGACCAGACTACTTTAATTAGCTTAGAATGAAAATGAATCTTTCTAAATTTAAAGCCATGAAACATTTACATAGTGATGCTTACAAGGGGTGTTTAGAGTGAATCAGAATAAGCAATCATTGCATTCTCCCATTCGATCCCAGGACACTATACCAATGAATATATGGACCAAAGTTGGTGTATTCCTTTCATTCATTCCTCTGCCCATCCATCGCTCAAGTTAAAGAAAGGAAATTTATGATAAGACATAAAATTCTGGGGTTCTTAGACTTATCATGGGAGAGGTGATGGTAGACAGTTCTTAAGCAAATAAAAAAAATGCTCTTAAAATAATCTGCCTTTATTAGCCCTGTCTCTCTTTATAGAGCCCCATTATCATGAAAAACTATGAATCGTGCTGCAGAATACTCTCTGTATTGAAGTTCTAACGCATGGTGGTGTTCTTAGTAACTCCCCTCACCACAGCCAAAATTCTCATATGTAGCTCACTGTATACTAAATTAAATCTTAGGTGTATCACTACTTGTTCTTTCTACTTATTAATTCAAGAACAGTAGATCCAAGACTGACTAATCATTCTCTAAATGTTATGTGACCGGAACTCTAAAATAATACCTGTGATGGGCAAAATTCTAAAATGGCGTCCAAAATTCCCATCCCCTAATGTACACACCCCATAAAATCATCTCTCCTATAGAGTGGGAAGACCTATGAATGGATGATGGGATATCATACCTATGACAGTGTTGCTAATCAGTTGACTCTGAGTTAACGTGAGATTTGTGTAAGACTGACTTAAATAGGCAAACCTTTTGAAAGAAGGTGATGCACCAGGAAGACATTATCCTGCTGACTTAGAAGACAAGCAGTCCCATTGTGAATGTCTGGCAGAGAAGGTCTGATATCTAGGACAGGGGTTGGCATCTGGAACCTGAGAG
The DNA here is from genome assembly GCF_008728515.1 of Papio anubis. Taxonomy (NCBI): domain Eukaryota; kingdom Metazoa; phylum Chordata; class Mammalia; order Primates; family Cercopithecidae; genus Papio; species Papio anubis. The sequence continues at coordinate 48,621,181 of NC_044979.1, forward strand.
TGTCTCCTGGCTGATGATCCAAAAGAAAGTGAGTAGCTCAGTCCTACAAACCCCAGGAATTGAATTTGACCAACAACTTGAACAAAGCTGGAGAGAAACCACACACTTTAGAAAAGAACGTAGATTGGCTGGCACTTTATTCTCAGCCTTGTGAGACCCAAAGCAGAGAATCCTATTAAGATAAGATTTAACTACAGAAACTGTGAAACAGCAAATGGATGCTTTTTAAATTACCCCAAAGTTAGTGGCAATTTGTTGCACAGCAATGGAAACCTAATACAATACTCTGAGTGTTTGGAAAGTGAAAAAGCTTTCTTATCTTACATGACTCTTCCCTGATATTTTATTTCAGACCTTTCCCTGATATTCCATTTCTTTAGTTACTTCAGTGACTATTGGAAAGAAATATGGACTTGAAGCAGATGACTTGATTTTCAAGTGGTCTTTTCATTCAGTTTTAAATCTCACATTTATATCTTAAAAGTCACAGCAAGACCTTATTTTTTTGAAAAATATTTAGAGTATTAAATAGATACTAATATGGTAGATTATTACCAGGTAAATTTATCTGCCTTGTTAGAATATCTTAATTATACTGTTAATTGAAAATTTGGTTTATGTGTTTTCCTAAACAAAATGTGCTGCAATATTCCACATTAGTTCTTCTACTGGTTCTTGCTCCTCAGAAACATGATTTGAAGAATGTAGATGACATATGGTTTGTCACATGTGAGCATCAATATATTTACTGTTCTCTTTTTCATTCCGAAATTTTCAAACAATGTTTTTGATAAAAACTGCTGATTTTCCAGGAAGCCAGCTGCTCCTACCCTTGAGATAAAAGTAGTATCTGCAATTCCAGGACATACTGATGTTACTTGGCATCCTTTTAGTATAACACAGATCTCTCATTGTGAACAAGCCTTTCATTTAAAAAGCATCTGCAGACAGCTGACATATCTCTAATGCATTCTGTTGAAGCCTGTAATTTGTCTTGCTTAAATTCTCTAGGGAGTTAATCCAAGTCTTCTCATATATTGTTTCTGGATTGATTGTTATATCTGTTATATCTGCATCTATGCCAAATTCTAGTTTGACTTAATAATTTTTCTTGGACAAAAGTAGTGAAATAGTCCATTTGTATTGGGCTTTGAAGGTTCTTAACTAGGAATGAATGTTATTGCTTTCTGGTTGTGTGTCTGTGTGATTATGTGTGTACATACATGTAAAAATCATTTTGGTAATCATAAAATCTATGTAATTTGGGAAGCATACATTATTAATTTCTGGAGGTTTTAATTTGGGCATAGAAAACAGAATCTGGAAATTAGGGTTTTAAAAGTTTTTGATTGAATTCTTTCAATCATGGTTTATTTTCCTATTTTTCTACTGTTATTTGTAACTAGGATATTTTACCTATAGATAAATCAACACCTACCTGTCTTTTCCCTCTAAAAATGTTCTGTGTTAACTTGGACATCAAGGAAAAGCCTGTCCTTTTTGTAATGAGTTATAAGTAGTAATAGGTTGAATGGAGAAGGCTCAGAATGATATTAAATCTATTATTTTTCTATGCTTCTCACAATACCAGTCAAAGTTTCTGTTGGAAGCTAACATTGCTCTTACTATTTTCCTCACAAGAAATCTGTTCTTACATACAGCCCTAAGGCTATTTGCATCTTTCCTCAAACCAAATGCATTTAAAATTTTCTCTTACATATAAATTTGTATGGTTATAGAATTACTGTAGCTTTTTGGATTTTGGTCATGTATTAATACTCCTCAATATATTTCCATAAATGAAGATTTTTATTATAAAATTTATATAACACAATATTAACCAATTTAAAGAGAACAATTTGGTGGCATTAAGTATATTCACATTATGCAACCACCAAAATTATCTGGTTCAAAATATCTTTTTCACCCCTAAATAAAATATCATACTAATTAAGTACTTATTTCCTGTTTCACCCTCCCATCAGACCCTGGAAACAAACAGTGTGTGTTCTTTTAGTTCCAAAAATTTACCTATTGTGTTTTTTTCATACAAATGGAATCATACAATATGTGACCTTTTTATCAGGCTTCCTATATAGTATGTTTTAGAGGATCATGCACAATGTAGCATGTATCAGTACTGATTTCCTTTATACAGCTCTGTAATATTCCATTATGTGCATATACACATAATATGTACATTTCTTGTATGCATATGCAAAAGTTCTCAATGTGTTTATCCATTTGTCCATTGATGGACATTTGGCTTGTTTCTACCTTTTGGCTATTGTAAATAGTACTGCTATGAAATTTTTGTACAAGTATTTGAACACCTGTTTTCAATTCTTTTAGCTATATATCTAGGAATGGAATTGTCTCATATATATGTGTGTGTGTGTGTATATTGATTCATATAGTAATTTTACATCTAACCTTTTGAGGAATTATCACATTTTCTCATAGCAGCTGCACTATTTTACATTCCCACCAGCAGTGAAAGAGGCTTTATACATCCTCACCAACACTTGTTATTTATGTATTTATTCATAGCCATCACAGTGAGTATAACATCATCACTGTGGTTTTAATTTGCCTTTCCCTAATAACTAATGATGTTGAGCATTCTTTTATGTGCTTCTTCACCATTTGGATATATATATTTTGAGAAGTGTATTTCAAGTTCTTTAAGTCCTTTGTCCAGTTTTTTTTGGGGGGGTGCAGGGGAGATTGCCTCATTGAGTTTTAGGAGTTCTTTATATATTTTGGGTACAAGATCTTATCAGATATATAATTTAAAAGTAATTTATCCCGTTCTGTAGGTTGTCTTTTCACTTTCTTGGTAATATCCTTCGATGTATAAAATGTCTCAATTTAAGTCCAATTTATCTACTTTTCTGTTTGTTGCTAATGCTTTTGGTATCATACCAAAGCATCTATTCCAAATCCAAGGTAATCAAAATGTATCCTTATGTTTTAAGAGTTTTATGGTTTTACTTCTTATATTTGGGTTGGTGATCCATTTTGAATTAATTTTTTTGTATATGTTGTGATGTAAGATTCCAACTTCACTTTTTGCATGTGGATGTCTACTTGTCCTAGTACCATTTGTTGAAAATATTATTCTTCCTCACTGAAGTCTTGAACTCCTCAGAGTCATCCATAAGTCTTGGAATCAACTTTTTTCAAACTTCTGTTTACATTGCTATTTTGATCTCCTACCATGAATCACTAATGTTCTTAATGGCATCTAGAATGGCAAATCATTTCCAGAAGGTTTTCAATTTACTTCATCCAGATTCATCAGAGGAATCACTATACATGGTAGCTATAATATAATGAAACATATTTCTTAAATAAGACAACTTGAAAGTCAAAATTTCTCCTCAATCCATAGGTTAAATAATGGAGTTGTGTTAATACACATTGATCTTCTCGTATATCTCCATCAGAGCTCTTGAGTGACCAGGTGCATTCTCAATGAGCGGTGATATTTTGAAAAGAATCTCTTATTCTGAGCAGCAGAGCTCAACAGTGGCCTTAAAGTATTTATTAAACCATATTGTAAACAGATGTGCTGTCATTCAGGCTTTGTTGTTTCATTTATAGAGCACAGGCAGAGTAGAATTAGTACGATTCTTAAAGGCTGTAGAAGTTTTGGTATGGTAAAAGCATTGGCTTCAGCTTGAAGTTACCAGCTGCATTAGCCCCTAATAAGAGAGTCAGCTTGTTCTTTGAAGCTTTGAAGGCAAGCATTGACTTCTCCTCTCTAGCTAGGAAAGTCTTAGATGGCATCTTCTTTGAATAGAAGGCTGCTTTTGTGTACATTGAAACATCTATTGTTTAGTGTAGCCATTTTCATCAATGATCTTAGCTAGATCTTCTGGATAACTTGCTGCAGCTTCTACATTAGCACTTGCTGCTTCACTTTGCACTTTTATGTTATGAAGATGGTTTCTTTCCTTAAACCTCATGAACCAACTTCTTATAGCTTCTAACTTTTCTTCTATAGTTTCCATGCCACTCAGCCTTTATAAAATTGAAGGGAGTGAGGGTTTTGCTTTGGATTAGGCTTTGGCTTAAAGGAATATTGTGGTTGGTTTGATCTTCTTTCCAAACCATTCAAACTTTCTTCATATCAGCAATATGTCTGCTTCACTTTCTTATTGTTCTTGTATTCACTGGAGTAGCATGTTTAATTTTTCTTCAAGAACCTTGCATTTATAACTTCACTAACTGTTTGGTTCAAGTAGCCTAGCTTTCAGTCTGTCTTGGCTTTTGACATGTCTCCCTGACTACATCTAGCCATTTCCAGCTTTAAAGTTAAAGTGAGAAACTTGACTCTTCCTTTCACTTAGAAAGCATCATATCATTATTAATTGGCCTAATTTCAATACTACTGTGTATCAGCAAATAAGGAGGCCAAAGGAGAAGGAGATGGGGAAACTGCTGGTCAATGGAACAGTCAGAACAGGCAGAACATTTATTGTCTAAGTTTGCTGTCTTAAATGTGCATGGTTCATGGTGTCTCAAAACAATAATGATAGTAACATCAATGATCACTGTTTAAAGATAATCAGAATAGATATAATAATAATGAAGAAGTCTGACTTATTTTGAGATGATAAAACAATGACACAGAAACAGGAAGTGAGCACATGATGTTTGAAAAATGGCTCTGATAGACTTGCTTCATGTAGGGTTGTCACAAGTCTTCAATTGGTAAAAAATACGATATCTGCAAAGCACATTGAAGAGAATAACAATAAAATGAGGTATGCCTGCCTATTTTAGGGTAAATTAAGAAATAAATGTGTTATTCCACCCCAAATTCAAAAGATAACAGGCTATGTCATGTGCCTTCAAATTGTTTTTTTGAAGTAAGAATGCCATTAGATTGACAAAAAATGACTCCTCTTTTATTTCTATACCACTCCCCATAATCAGAGGCACCAATTTAATTTATGTATTTTGGAAATTATATAGTATAAAAAGTAAAATAAAAATTTACTCTCACTTTCCATAGACTCCCTTTGTGTACATGAGTTTTTATATTATTTAATTTAGTTAAACAATTATGAAGTCATTGATTATATTGTTGTTAGAGATAAATTTGACAATAAATACTATCACAATAATAAATTTTGATTCCAGACATGACACAATAGTTTGCATTAGACTAAGTCTTTCACCACAAAACTAAATAATGACAGCAGGAATACACACACACACACACACACACATATACATATGTATATGCTTGTGTGCATGTATTAGTTCATTTTCACACTGCTGATAAAGACATACCTGAGACTGGGTAATTTATAAAGAAAAAGAGGCTTAATGGACTGACAGCTCCACAGTTCCATGTGGCTGGGGAGGCTTCACAATCATGACAGAAGGTGAAAGGCACATCTTACATGGTGGCAGGCAAAAGAAAATGAGAGCCAAGTGAAAGGGGAAACTCCTTATAAAATCATGAGATCTCGTGAGACTTATTCAATACCACAAGAACAGTGTAGGGGGAACTGCCCCAGTGATTCAATGATCTCTTACTGAGTCCCTCCCTCAACACATGGGAAATATGGGAGCTATAATTCAAGATGATATTTGGGTGCAGACATAGCCAAATCATATCAGTAGTACATGTATATGTGTGTGTATATATATGTATATATGTGTATACTTAAGAGTATATATATGAATTATACTCTTCCAAAGCATAATAATTGACTAAGGGAGCCAGCACTTGAGGGGTTACTTCTCTGCCACAGTGATGAGAAATTCACTGAGTGATTCCCACATTAACATGTTCTTTTCCCTGAGTAATATTATAATTCTCAATGCAAATAATAAAGACCAATCCAGAAGTATGTTGCTTCATGTCTGAATCATTTTTAGTAGGCATGGGAGACAGAAGGTGAATTCCAGGCAGTAAAAGGAATGTAGGATTTCAGGAGCTGAGATATCAAAGAGGAGGAAACATACAGAAATTGGCTTAAAATGCTGTATATACTTCTCCCTGGCATGTTTATTGTTTCCCATGTATGCAAGGAGACACTCTTAGAATACAAATAGGAAGCAGCAGGTAGATAGACAAAGATCTGGTCAAACATATAAATATATATATTTCATATATATATATTTTTATCTATGTATATTTCATCTATATATTTCATCTCTATATATATTTCATCTATACATTTCATCTGTATATATTTCATATATATATGTGTGTGTGTGTATATATATGGAATATGCAGATTGAATTTTAGGACCCTTCCAAATAAAAGAGTCCTATTAAATATCCCAGGCTTTTAGATGAGACTACAGAAGGCTTTGTTCAAATAATAACTACTATGTAAGAATAAACATTAAGAATAGTGTAAATTGGAAGTAGTGTTGACCAATAAAAGCCTAAAACCAAGGTCAACTTAATCAAAATGACCTGCCTATTATTTATTTCTCTGCTAGAAGTAAATTGAGTATGACTAAAGGAAGAAAATATCATCAAGATTCTCTGTAATGTCATGTAGGAAAATTAAACAATATTGTCGATTCAATAATTACAAGATTTAACAGTAAAAAGACCAAAGGAAACAAAACCATGGGGCGGGGAAGGGGGAAAGAACGTAGAAGAGATCTGTAAGGAATCAAGATATTGGAGTTATCACACAGGCACTTAATAAAACTATGATAAAATATGTCATAGAAAAGAGAAGAAAGAAATATTTTCCAGGGAACTACAGACTACTAAAGAACAAATCAAATGAAAATTTGAATAATGAAATATATAAAAAATTTAATAATATTTAAAAGATTCTTCAAAGCAGATTAGATGGATCAAAAGAGAATAGAGAAGCAAAAGTTCAGTCAGTAATAAAATATTCAGATGAAGTGAAGCAAGAAAAAATATGGTAAACAAAACTGAAAGAAATATATGATACATACAAAGCATGAATATTCCACAACTATTCCAGATCCTAGAAGTGGAATAAGAGAGAAGTTGACAGAATTAATATTTAATAAACCTTGAAAGACACTGGCAAAATATGGCAATTTATACATGTAATACAATCTATAAACTCTAAGCAGGGCACCTCTGAAGACATCAAACGTAGACGTCCAGGATGTATCACCTGTCAACCACAGACAAAAGCAAAAATTGTATAAGGCAGCCAGACAAAAAAACTGTCATATGACCTTCAAAGAATAAAAATAAAACTAATGACAGATTATTCAACATAAACAATGATAGAAGACACTGGAATACAACTTTAAGGCACTTAAATGGAGACACTTTGTATCTTTCCACAAAGACTAACTGAGATAATATATAAGCAGAAAATCTGATTGTATTAAATATTAATGGGAGTTTTTTTCAGTCAATATAATGAGGCTTGCAGGAAATGCAGGAATGCAGTAAATAATAAAGACAAACATAAAGGGTAAAAATGACATTTTCTCAATATAAGTATTACCTGTTTAATGCAATAACAATATAATGTCTTTTCCGTTTAAAATACACATGTAATTAGAATATATACTGACAATAGCAGTGCAGAATTTGTGTAGAGTTAACATTGTATAATATTTTAGCATTGTTTGAGATGTGTTAAAATTATCAATTTAAAGGAATTATAATAAGTTAAAGATTGTACAATGAAATATCTACAGCAACCACCAAAGGAATAATAAAAGATTGTAAAACGAAGAAGCTAAAGTGAGCATAAAAATAAGGATAACAACAATAATAATAGTAACTTAATTAATTTAAAATAATGAAAGAATAGAAAATATGGGATATAAAAAACAAATGGGATGGTGAACTTAATGCCAAATATATATCCGTATATACCTGTTATCATATTAAATGTTAACAGATTAAATACTTCAATTAAAAGGCAAAGTTGATCAGAGTGCAATAAAACATTCATACACATACATATCGCAATTGACATAATTAAACCCAGGAATTTAATGTTAGTTTAACATTTGAAAACCATTCAATATGATTCACCTCATTAACAGAGTAAAACAGTAAAACCATATGATTTCAAAAGAGGCAGAAAAAGCAACTTATGATAAATATGTGCATTTATGACAGCATAATCTTTCATTTCTGGCCATCTTCATAGTATGCAAAATAAGATTGTCAAATATGTTCACAGGAATCATAAATCTTATCCAGTACCAAACTCCTGAAATTACAAACAGGATCAGATAAAGCAGGAAGAGGTTTGGGACAGCCAGGAAAGTAACTGAAGTCCTTTTTTCACTCTGACACAAGTATTGTTTTGCCCAGAGTATATGAAGTTTCCAAGTAATATTAACGGGGCCTCCTCAAAGCAGGGATCATTTAGATTATGAAACATATCTATTTTTTTAATCTCAGAGGTTTGGCCCTTATATTCTCTAGGGAACCATGAATCAAAAATTAAAAATAATTACATTAATTTACCATAAAATTATATGAAACCTGTGAAGTCCTGGTAAACATATTACAATGGGACTATCTTGTGTCATCCATCCTCCTGAGTATTGAGAGAGAAAGGAATGACAGAATAGCTTCCGTGAATAGTTTTTCCCAAGGTGGCTACCTACAAAATTTGGTAACAAACTTGCAACATAACAATGACATACTAAAACTTTTCCCTAAGATATAAATGAGATAGGAAGTGTCACTATTGCTATTTCTATTAAAAGTTATACTAGATGTTTCAGCCATTGCATTATGGCAAAATATTAAGAAGATCAAAAAAAATTAAATAAACTTGTCATTCTTTGTAGAAAACATGATTACATACCTAAATAAACCTAAAAATAGCTACAGAGAAAGTGTATAGATCAATAAGTAACTTTTGCAGGATTTATGAATACAAAATTGATATTAAAAATCCAAAAGTATTATCTATACTGCAACAAATAGAAAATGATATTTTAAAATGTCATTTATGATATCATAAAAAATAAGTCAGGAATAAATTGGATAACAGATATAAAATTACAAATCATATTGAAATAAAATTTAAAAGACCATGTAAGTGGAGGAATATATTCATGAATTATGCAACGAATAGTTCATGAATAGTAATACCCAATATTATAATGATGCCAAATCTCCCACAATTGAAATATGTTAAACAATTTTGATCAAATTCCTGTAGGTTATATATAATTTGCTCATGTTCAAATGTTATTTTAAAAATTCATATACAAATTCAAGGGGCCAAGATGATTCTCTTGAAGTAGTGCAAAATAAGAATGTTTATATATTCAGATCAAATCTGCATGGTGCAAATATAAGTAAATATACCAGTAGAACTGAATGAAAAGCACAGAAATAAACCCACACTTAAAAGATGACTTGCCTTATGACAAAGTTGCCACTACAATGTAGTGAAGGAATGCTGTCTATATTGTAATATTTCAATTAAAGTTTACAAGAAAATTCATAATATACTAGTTGAGTTTTATGCATTAAATATTCATAAAAGTTGAAATCTATTAACTCATTTTTATTAATAGTATTTAAAATATTAAACTGAGTTTTGGGGTCAATTTTAACAGTCTTCTGAGAATCTATTAATATCAAAGTTCCTATCTAATTCAAAAGGAATGAGGACCTTAAAAAAGAGAAGATTTCTTCTTGATCAATACAATCACTTTCTTCACTGAAGAAAAGTGGCTCTAAGCTATACTGTAAACTGTTTATCACAGAATGAGCATCACAAATGGTATTCTGGGCTAAATTATCAAAATCTCATTTGACCTTTCCATTTATTTCAAATTTAAATGGGAGGTGTTTTTTTTGTTTGTTTAATTTAATATACCTGACACTTAAGAAAGAAAAACAAAATATAATATTGGGATGATCTGAACAAAAAGGAAGTAACATCAACTACTGATTTCTCCACTCTCTAATACCTGAGCCCAGAAGAGGATATTGCCTTATAATCTCTGTGATGCTAGGTGCCATATTAAAGATCTGGATTAACTTAAGTTCTCATGAATATCAGGTGAACATGGTTGATATCAATTCAATAGAGTAGCCCTAGTCTACATCTAGGCTATCATTTTCCTTCAATTTTTCAGAGGAGCAACATGAGCTTTAGTGTGATCCTGTCTTCTCAACTCTATCTTATAACAAAGAGAAGGGTTATATCTTAGTGTCTTATATTTTTTCCCTGGACAGTGTTAAAGAAGCAGCAGTTTAATTACTATGGAGCAATTACTTCATCATACTTTGAATTGTAAGTTAGTAAATAAAAACATTCTTCTATCCAGTTTTCTGTTACTTTTACAGAGTTATCTCTGTTTCATGTTAACCAAAACACACTTAATATTTAATTTAATATGAGAGATAATAAACAGAACTCCTAAAAATCTCTGTGGAAAATCTAATTTGATAAAAGTTTATGCACATCATCAACTCACTGATAGCTCAGTTTATGAAGTTTTAAATCAGGACATGGCTGAAGCAGTCAAAGAAAAAAAGGTGTATGAGTAGGGTAGGTGCAATTACAGTCATATGCAAAGACACTTATCTGACTAACCAGCAAAGGATTTATTCTATTAATTAATTAAATACATAGATGGAGCATCAGTTAAAATGTAGCCTGAAACTACTGAGGGCAGTGATTGTAACTGGGAACAATGATAATAACTGGAGTTTAAAAACCACAAGTGCCCAGCTATACCTTTTTTGATGCTGTGACCTTATAAAATTTAGAAATTGAAACAAAGAATAACTTCCTTCTAGAATGCATTTCTAGTCCGTTTAAATAGACAAACCCTCATTCCATTTAGATGACAGTTACTGATGGTATACCATGCATTCTCAGAGAGATTTAAAGTATAATAATATTAATTTCTATAAATGGAGAAATTCTTCAGTCTATGATAATGAAAGCTAGCCTATTAATTCGATTTATCAAGATGAACTTAGGACTTGGCATCTTAAATTTTTAAATTTCTAAATGATCATTCTTTCCATGGTGGTTGTGAGCTTTTCCTATAGAGGTCAGTAGACCTGTATGTACCACTGTACAATCAGAATTTTGTTTAATGATTTGTTTTTAACAGTGCAATGAAATGGCTCCAGAATATTATCTATTAAAGTGTAATAGGAGCCCGCCTCTCCTTCATTTCCTGCTTCCACATGGAAGAATAACACTCCTAGCACCCTGCAGCATTCATTCTTCTCCTGGGGAGAAAAAGTGAATTATCTATTTGGTCTATTCTCTTTTATCTCAGTGTTTTCCTCTGACTTTCACTCTTTGCTCATTTTGTTTCAGGAGAGCATCCTTTGTCTCTGCTCTTCCAGCCTATTTTTTCTTTGCAGAAGAGAGTCTAGCCTTGAAATGGGGTGGAGATTCTAACCTCTAATGGGTCCCTGCAATTTGTCAGTGTTGCCTGTGCCTGGATGGCTGATTGCGTTTAAATCTGGAGTTTAGTATCAGAAAGCCCATTTAGCTGTGCATCTAATGTATGTCCTTCTATGTAGCTTTTGTCAGTAACAATGCTAACTTTTAGAATTCTGTCTGTCTGATGCCTATGTTTATCTCAAATACTTTTTGTTGTTGTTGTTTGTTTGTTTGTTTTTGAGACAGAGTTTTGCTCTGTTACCCAGACTGGAGTGCAGTGGTGCAATCATAGCTCACTGCAACCTCAAACTCCTGAATTCAAGCACTCCTTCTGCCTCAGCCTCCCATGTAGGTTGGACTATAGGCTTGTGCCACCATAACTGGCTTATTTATTTTATTTATTTATTTTTTATTTTTTAGAGATGGCATCTCACTCTGTTGTCCAGGCTGGTCTCAGACTCCTGGCCTCAAACAATCCTCCCACCTTGGTCTCCCAAAGCACTAGTATGACAGGCATGAGCTACTATGCCCAGCTCTCAATTACTTTGAATCTAAGGATGCCACTTGTTGGACCCCTATACCTGATGATTATTAGAATTTTCCATCGGTTAGCAAATGAACTCTTTGTAATGAAGGGATCAAAAGAATAACAGAATTTACAAAAGTTTAACTCCCTGTTATTCTGCATTTGTCAGTGTCAGAGCTTGCCCCAAATCAAGTCTTCTCTTTCAATTCAGTAGAGTTTAGAATAACCTTAATGTAGTTCTCGATTGTTTTTCTTTTCCAAATACAGTGCATTATCATTATACATGGAAGATTTTTCTGTAAAGTCATCAAGGACACTGAATGAGTGAATAATGAACAGTTGTTCCTAGAGGAAAGTCAGGGTTACGTTCTCTTGTTGCAACATTTTTCTCAACTCATCAATACATAAGTTTGTTTTGTGTGTGTTTCTGTTTAAAGATATCTTATTTAATATATATTATTGATGTATTAACAACCTCAGATTCAACAGCACTGTAAGTCATGCCTGAATGGATCTTATCTAACATGCCTTCTCCATAAGGCACATCACAATCTTTCATTTATAACACACTAAACAGCAGTTCAGGGTCATTTTAAATAGCACAATACCAACAAAATACACACACAAAAATGTAAAAATTGTGGCAGTAAATAGATTATAGTATGAAAGCTAAAATAAGAAGGCAGAGTGTCTTGTTCATACCTCTCTGGAAACACCAGGCAATTTAATTTTTTGGCCACTCTGTGTATGTCCATGAATGACTGTGAACATGCCCCATAGACTGATTTTTTTTGTTGTTGTTATAAGTACATTTTAATGAGTGGATGAATTCACAAATGTGGGATCTGCAAATAACAAGGCCCAACTGTTAGAATGTTTTATGATATATTGTCTACTTTCTGAGAGTTCTTTTCTCTGCCTCTAAAATATTATAGTAGAATAGCAAACATACATTTTGAAAGTGCTAAATGTATTAGCTCAATGTAGAGTCAGTCAAGTGAGGCTTTTACAACATTTTCTATTCCTAACTTTATCTCTGGAGAAATATACAACTAGAGAAGACAAAACTAACTTTCTGCATGGAAGTAAAATCTCAACATGGTGGCAATACTTTAAAGGATTCTGTGACATATTTGATCTGGCAGATTTTTTTATTTCATCACATATTTGTTGAATGATGAAAATGAAAGAATTTTCATAACAGCGATTTTCTCTAGTGACCATCCAGTTTTTACTATCTCCTATGAAGTAGAAGCCAGTTATGCTGTAGTTGAATTACTTTATCATTTTCCACAAGGTAATCGTTACTTTCTATACTTTATCATAATTCCTTATATTAAACATTTCAATCAACCTTGTGTATGACAAGAGGTAAAACAAACATAACAACTCCGAACCAGTCACTCCTACAAATCAAATAAGAGCACATTACTTATTATTTTCATTACTGGTTCAGAAAGCATTTTTGCTTATGTTTGTTCACTCGCCAATACAAGTCTTCATTATTGCCAACAAATGTTCATGTTTGTAATTCATTGGACCTCATATTAGAATATTAGACTAAAATCTTACCTACTTCCTGGGACTTATGGCACCACCTCAGCTACTTGTTTCAAGTGGCCAACTAACTCCTCTGTGCCCCAAAGTGTTCACTATCTGGAGCTGACCAGTCATTCTCTTAAGAGTGTTTGGATGTCCTTGCTCAGAGACTCTATCACCTTTCACTTCCGGATTTGGATGAAACAACACACTATACAGCATGAGGACTGATGTCTGGGACAGGAGCTGAAAGGGCCCAATACTGCTGCATGGAAGTATAAGGAAGTTACTTCCCAATGATGCAAACTGCAAACACGAAACAGAAGAATGACGGGATTAGAGAGACACACTGCATTTCTTCTCTCTCTCTCATGTAATGGCTCTGAGGACAAATGGATATCTCTGCCGAATGACCTGCTATGCCGTTCTTCATGGCTTATCGTAAAGCAATGGCCAGGGTGGTGGCATGTACCTGCACATTGTTTCACATCTTCCAGTACCTCACTTCTCCTTTTCCACATTCTTTCTGACCTGGGTTTACATCATGCAAGGAAAGCATTAGTGCGTTCTTTCTCGCTTCCAGCTCTGTTTTCTAGGGAATCCAAACTAATATGGTTCTTAAGTTTAACACTTCATCTTTTTCTTGCTAAGATCTAGGACAAATAAGCGTTTATAATTTTTTTTCCTATTACCTATTTCTCTTAAAAATAGAAAATCAAGTTATTTTGTCAGTATAGGAGGCTTCTAATATTAAGAAGGAAAAAATATCCATGGACTTGAATGTGTGGTTTATATACAACATAATACTAACTTCAGTTTGTAGACTTTCTGCCTGAGAATAGAAAGGAGGAGGTGGACAGTTAATTTAGCTTGAAATGCACCTAGAACATTTGCAGAGTAAGGGCCTTTCATAGGAATATTACCGTGCATTATATTCCATTCATGTATTATTCAGCACAGCTAATACATAAAATCCAACTCAGGTGACAACAAGTGATAGTCACGCACACTTCCACCTTCTCTTCAGTATCATCCTGTGAAATGCTTTTCTCTGAGCTCTGCTCAAAGAAGCAGAACAGCAGGGGCCTCCACTTCACACATGCTCCCAGAGAGAAATCATGCTACACATTTTTCATTTAGAAATAAAAAATTTGGAATAAATCCATGGAAGTGAAAATACATTAGATAATTGCTGCTAAATGTCTGGCATTTTAATTTGAGGATTTGCAGTAGCACACTGCTCTTAAAATGGCAGTACATTTGACAGAGTTCTGTCTAGATTTTTATGGATATCAGCACTTAGAATTGTCACCACTGCTATTTTCCCAGCCATGTAATTATTCATCAGCTCTGCATATTGTTGTATACCATGATGACCCCTTTCCAAAGTGCCTCGAGGTTCATTATGAATTTTAAGATGAATATTTAGCAGCAATTTACAGCTGTTTTGTAACTAGTTTATACGAGGATGGGATAATTAGTAGCAGATTTGCAGGTTCTACCTGAACAGGAATCAATTTTTGGATTTAAACATTTTCTATATTTACATCTTTCTGTCCCTTTCTCCTTTGAAAACTTCAGAACTATGTGTGACTGTATTCTAGTGTGTCATCAAACCTGGCCACTATTGCTTCTGCCGTACGTTACATACTCCAGTGGTCTCTTTCCATTGCTCCTGGAACTCTCTCACTCTTCATTAGGTACCAGTTTCTTACCACATATCATATTATTGCCCTGTCTCTCTAAGAGATAATTTTTGTTATAGGAATTACTAAAAAATATCTTTTTATTTTTTCCACATTCTTTAAGAACTATTTCCAATTTGGCCTAAACGTACATAATGTCTTTTCCAATTTCCAAAGCAACTCTTTTTTTGATAATTTTTTTTACTATATTTGAAGTTCTGGGATACATGTGCAGAATGTGCAGGAGTGTTACATAGTTGTGCATGTGCTATGGTGGTTTGCTGCATCCAACAACCCACCATCGAGGTTTTAAGCCCCGCATGCCTTAGGTATTTGTCCTAATGCTTTCCTTCCCCTTGTCCCCCACACCCGAACAGACCCCGATGTGTGATGTTCCCCTCCCTGTGTCCATGTGTTCTCCTTGTTCAACTCTCACTTGTGAATGAGAATATGTGGTGTTTGGTTTTCTGTTCCTGTGTTAGTTTGCTGTGAATGATGGTTTCCAGCTTCAACCATGTCCTTGCAAAGGACATGAACTCATTCTTTTTAATGGCTGCATAGTATTCCATGGTGTATATGTGCCACATTTTCTACATCCAGTCTATCATTGATGGGCATTTGGGTTGGTTCTGAGTGTTTGCTATTCCAAGTAGTGCTGCAATAAGCATATGTGTGCATGTGTCTTTATAGTAGAATCATTTATAATCCTTTGGGTATGTACTCATTAATGAAATTGCTGGGTCAAATGTATTTTTTTTTCATTAAAATTGTTTTATTTTATGTGAATATGTTTATTTGGGAACAGAACGAAGCTGATGAGAAACAGCTGAATGAACATGTGGTTTTTAAAATGTTACATAACGAAAGAGAAGGAAACGGAAACAAAAATTAAATAGGATAATGCATGTGACAGAGAAGTCTAGGTTCCCCAGATACTTAACAACAAAAACATCTATAAATGTTGACACTCACATAGGGAAGAATTAGGGCCAGTTATCAAGTACTTGCTTTGTGACAAGCATAATGACCTATTTCATTATTTAAATCTTCAACATAACCCTACAAGGAAAGTATTTTATTATGCTGCTTTTTTTTTTTTTTTAAATACTTTAAGTTCTAGGGTACATGTGCACAACATGCAGGTTTGTTGCATATGTATACACGTGCCACGTTGGTGTGCTGCACCCATTAACTCATCATTTACATTAGGTATATTTCCTAATGCTATCACTCCCCCTTCCCCACCCCACAATAGGACCCGGTGTGTGATGTTCCCCTTCCTGTGTCCAAGTGATCTCACTGTTCAAATCCCACCTATGAGTGAGAACATGCGGTATTTGGTTTTCAGTTCTTGCGATAGTTTGCTGAGAATGATAGTTTCCAGCTGCATCCATGTCCCTACAAAGGACACGAACTCATCCTTTTTTATGGCTGCATAGTATTCCATGGTGTATATGTGCCACATTTTCTTAATCCAGTCTGTCACTGATGGACATCTGAGTTGATTCTAAGTCTTTGCTATTGTGAATAGTGCTGCAATAAACATACGTGTGCATGTGTCTTTATAGCAGCATGACTTATAATCCTTTGGGTACACCCCAGTAATGGGATGGCTGCGTCAAATGGTATTTCTAGTTCTAGATCCTTGAAGAATCGCCGCACTGTTTTCCACAATAGTTGAACTAGTTTACAGTCCCACCAACAGTGTAAAAGTGTTCCTATTTCTCTATAACCTCTCCAGCACCTGTTGTTTCCTGATTTTTTAATGATTGCCATTCTAACTGGTGTGAGATGGTATCTCATTGTGGTTTTGATTTGCATTTCTCTGATGGCGAGTGATGATGAGCATTTTTTCATGTGTCTGTTGGATGTATGAATGTCTTCTTTTGAGAAGTGTCTGTTCATACCCTTTGCCCACTTTTTGATGGTGTAGTTTGTTTTTTTCTTGTAAATTTGATTGAGTTCTTTATAGGTTCTGGATATTAGCCCTTTGTCAGATGAGTAGATTGCAAAAATTTTCTCCCATTCTGTAGGTTGCCTGTTCACTCTGATGGTAGTTTCTTTTGCTGTGCAGAAGCTCTTTAGTTTAATTAGATCCCATTTGTCAACTTTGGCTTTTGTTGCCATTGCTTTTGGTGTTTTAGACATGAAGTCCTTGCCCATGCCTATGTCCTGAATGGCATTACCTAGGTTTTCTTCTAGGGTTTTTATGGTTTTAGGTCCAACATTTAAGTCTCTAATGCATCTTGAATTAATTTTTGTATAAGGAGTAAGGAAAGGATCCAGTTTCAGCTTTCTACTTATGGCTAGCCAATTTTCCCAGCACCATTTATTAAATAGGGAATCCTTTCTCCGTTTCTTGTTTTTGTCAGGTTTATCAAAGATCAGATGGTTGTAGATGTGTGATATTATTTCTGAGGGCTGTGTTCTGTTTCATTGGTCTATATCTCTGTTTTGGTACCAGTACCATGCTGTTTTGGTTACTGTACCCTTGTAGTATAGTTTGAAGTAAAGTAGTGTGATGCCTCCAGCTTTGTTCTTTTGGTTTAGGATTGTCTTGGCAATGCGGGCTCTTTTTTGGTTCCATATGAACTTTAAAGCAGTTTTTTCCAATTCTGTGAAGAAAGTCATTGGTAGCTTAATGGTAATGGCATTGAATCTATAAATTACCTTGGGCAGTATGGCCATTTTCACAATATTGATTCTTCCTATCCATGAGCATGGTGTGTTCTTCCATTTGTTTGTGTCCTCTTTTATTTCACTGAGCAGTGGTTTGTAGTTCTCCTTGAAGAGGTCCTTTACATCCCTTGTAAGTTGGATTCCTAGGTATTTTATTCTCTTTGAAGCTATTGTGAATGGGAGTTAATTCATGATTTGGCTCTCTGTTTGTCTGTTACTGGTGTATAAGAATGCTTATGATTTTTGCACTTTGATTTTGTATCCTGAGACCTTGCTGAAGTTGCTTATCAGCTTAAGGAGATTTTGGGCTGAGACAATGGGGTTTTCTAAATATACAATCATGTCATCTGCAAAGAGGGACAATTTGACTTCTTCTTTTCCTAACTGAATACCCTTTATTTCTTTCTCTTGCCTGATTGCCCTAGCCAGAATTTCCAACAGTATGTTGAATAGGAGTGATGAGAAAGGGCATCCCTGTCTTGTGCCAGTTTTCAAAGGGAATGCTTCCAGTTTTTGTCCATTCAGTATGATATTGGCTGTGGGTTTGTCATAAATAGCTCTTATTATTTTGAGATATGTTCCATCAATACCGAATTTATTGAGCGTTTTTAGCATGAAGGGCTGTTGAATTTTGTCAAAGGCCTTTTCTGCATCTATTGAGATAATCATGTGGTTTTTGTCTTTGGTTCTATTTATATGCTGGATTACGTTTATTGATTTGCGTATGTTGAACCAGCCTTGCATCCCAGGGATGAAGCCCACTTGATCATGGTGGATAAGCTTTTTGATGTACCGCTGGATTCAGTTTGCCAGTATTTTGTTGAAGATTTTTGCATCTATGTTCATCAGGGATATTGGTCAAAAATTCTCTTTTTTTGTTGTATCTCTGTCAGGCTTTGGTATCAGGATGATGTTGGCCTCGTAAAATGAGTTAGGGAGGATTCCCGCTTTTTCTATTGATTGGAGTAGTTTCAGAAGGAATGGTACCAACTCCTCCTTGTACCTCTGGTAGAATTCAGCTGTGAATACTTCTGGTCCTGGACATTTTTTGGTTGGTAGGCTGTTAATTATTGCCTCAATTTCAGAGCCTGCTATTGGTCTATTCAGGGATTCAACTTCTTCCTGGTTTAGTTTTGGGAGAGCGTAAGTGTCCAGGAAATTATCCATTTCTTCTAGGTTTTCTAGTTTATTTGCATAGAGGTGTTTATAGTATTCTCTGATGGTAGTTTGTATTTCTGTGGGGTCGGTGGTGATATCCCCTTTATCATTTTTTATTGCATCTATTTGATTCTTCTCTCTTTTCTTCTTTATTAGTCTTGCTAGTGGTCAATCAATTTTGTTGATCTTTTCAAAAAATCAGCTCCTTGATTCATTGATTTTTTGGAGGGTTTTTTGTGTCTCTATCTCCTTCAGCTCTGCTCTGATCTTAGTTATTTCTTGCCTTCTGCTCGCTTTTGAATGTGTTTGCTCTTGCTTCTCTAGTTCTTTTAATTGTGATGTTAGGGTTTCAATTTTAGATCTTTCCTGCTTTCTCTTGTGGGCATTTAGTGCTATAAATTCCCTCTACACACTGCTTTATATGTGTCCCAGAGATTCTGGTATGTTGTGTCTTTGTTCTCATTGGTTTCAAAGAACATCTTTATTTCTGCCTTCATTTCGTTATGTACCCAGTAGTCATTCAGGAGCAGGTTGTTCAGTTTCCATGTAGTTGAGCGGTTTTGATTGAGTTTCTTAGTCCTGAGTTCTAGTTTGATTGCACTGTGGTCTGAGAGACAGTTTGTTATAATTTCTGTTCTTTTACATTTGCTGAGGAGTACTTCCAACAATGTGGTCAATTTTGGAATAAGTGCAATGTGTTGCTGAGAAGAATATATATTCTGTTGATTTGGGGTGGAGAGTTCTGTAGATGTCTATTAGGTCCACTTGGTGCCGAGTTGAGTTCAATTCCTGAATATCCTTGTTAACTTTCTGTCTCGTTGATCTGTCTAATGTTGACAGTGGGGTGTTAAAGTCTCCCATTATTATTGCATGGGAGTCTAGGTCTCTTTGTAAGTCTCTCAGGACTTGCTTTATGAATCTGGTTGCTCCTGTATTGGGTGCATCTATATTTAGGATAGTTAGCTCTTCCTGATGAATTGATCCCTTTACCATTATGTAATGGCCTTCTTTGTCTCTTTTGATCTTTGATGGTTTAGAGTCTGTTTTATGAGAGACTAGGATTGCAACCCCTGCTTTTTTTTGTTTGTTTGTTTTCCATTTGCTTGGCAGATCTTCCTCTATCCCTTTATTTTGAGCCTATGTGTGTCTCTGCATGTGAGATTGGTCTCCTGAATACAGCAAACCTGATGGGTCTTGACTATTTATCCAATTTGCCAGTCTGTGTCTTTTAATTGGACCATTCAGTCCATTTGCATTTAAGGTTAATATTGTTATGTGTGAACTTGATCCTCATTATGATATTAGCTGGTTATTTTGCTTGCTAGTTGATGCAGTTTCTTCCTAGCATCGATGGACTTTACATTTTGACATGTTTTTGCAATGGCTGGTACCTGTTGTTCCTTTCCATGCCTGCTTGCTGGGGATCTCTTGTAGGGCAGACACAGTGGTGAGCAAAATACAAGCATTTGCTTGTCTGTAAAGGATTTTATTTCTCCTTCACTGATGAAACTTAGTTTGGCTGGATATGAGGGAATTCTAGGTTGAAATTCTTTTCTTTAAGAATGTTGAATATTGGCCCCACTGTCTTTCTGGCTTGTAGGTTTCTGCGAGAGATCTGCTGTGAGTCACAGTGGGCTTCCCTTTGTGGAGTAACCCGACCTTTCTCTCTGGCTGCCCTTAAGATTTTTCCTTCATTTCAACTTTGGTGAATCTGACAATTATGTTTCTTGGAGTTGCTCTTCTCGAGCACTATCTTTGTGGTGTTTTCTGTATTTCCTGAATTTGAATGTTGGCCTGCCTTACTAGGTTGGGGAAGTTCTCCTGGATGATATCCTGCAGAATGTTTGCCAACTTGGTTCCATTTTCCCCGTCACTTTCAGGCACACAATCAGATGTAGGTTTTGGTCTTTCTCATAATCCCGTATTTCTTGGAGGTTTTGTTCATTTCTTTTTACTCTTTTTTCTCTACACTTCTCTGCTTGCTTCATTTCATTCATTTGATCTTCAATTGCTGATACTCTTTCTTCCAGTTGATCGAGTCGGTTACTGAAGCTTGTGCATTTGTCACATATTTCTCGTGTTATGGTTTTCATCTCTATCCAGTTTTTAAGGTCTTCTGCCATTGATTATTCTGGCTATCCATTCACCCATTCTTTTTCAAGGTTTTAGTTTCTTTGCACTGGATTGCGTAGTTACTCCTTTGGCTCTGAGAAAAGTTTGATCAACTGAAGCCTTCTTCTCTCCAATTTGTCAAGTCATTCTCCGTCTAGCTTTAATCCATTGCTGGCGATGAGCTGCATTCCTTTGGTTGTTTGAATTTCCAGCTTTTCTGCCCTGCTTTTCCCCATCTTTTGTGGTTTTATCTGCCTTTGGTCTTTGATGATGGTGACATACTGATGGGGTTTGGTGTGAGAGTGTCCTTTCTGTTTGTTAGTTTTCCTTCTAACAGTCAGGACCCTCAGCATAGGTCTGTTGAGTTTGCTTGAGGAGTCCACTCCAGACCCTGTTTGCTGGGTATCCTTATGAGGAGGCTGCAGAAGGCCGAATATTGCTGAACAGCGGGGAGTATTTATGTCTGATTCTGCTCACCAGGAGCTTCATCTCAGGGGTGTACCCCTGCCGTGTGAGGTGTGAGGTGTAGGTCTGCACCTAGTGTGGGATGTCTCCCAGTTAGTCTACTCAGGGGTCAGGGACCCACTTGAGCAGACAGTCTGTCCATTCTCAGATCTCAACCTCCGTGCTAGGAGATCCACTGCTCTCTTCAAAGCTGTGTCAGACAGGGGCATTTTACCTCTGCCCGAGGGTTTCTGCTGCTTTTGTTTAGCTATGCCCTGTCCCCAGAGGAGGAGTCTACAGAGGCAGGCCAGCCTCCTTGAGCTGAGGTGGGCTTCACCCTATTCGAGCTTCCTGGTGGCTTTGTTTACCTACTTAAGGCTCAGCAATGGCAGGCGCCCATCCCCCAGTCTTGCTGCCACCTTGCAGTTAGATCTCAGACTGCTGTGCTAGCAATGAGGGAGGCTCCGTGGGCGTGGGACCCTCTGGGCCAGGTGTGAGATATAATCTCCTTGTATGCCATTTGCTAAGACTCTTGGTATAGCGCAGTATTAGGGTGGGAATTACCCAATTTTCCAGGTGTTGTGTGTCTCAATTTCTTTTGGCTAGGAAAAGGAATTCCCTTCCTCCTTGTGCTTCCCAGGTGAGGCAATGGCTCACCCTGCTTCAGCTCTCGCTAGTTGGGCTGCACCCATGGACCAGTGCCAACTGTCCGACATGCCCCAGTGAGATAAACCCGGTACCTCAGTTGAAAATGCAGAAATCACCCATCTTCTGTGTCATTCACGCTGGGAGCTGGAGGCTGGAGCTGTTCCTATTCGGCCATCTTGGGTGCACCCCCTATTATGCTGCTTTTATCAGTCAAATGTATTTCTAGTCCTAGATCCCTGAGGAATCACCACACTGTCTTACACAATGGTTGAACTGATTTACACTCCCACCAACAATATAAAAGCATTCCTATTTCTTCACATCCTCTCCAACATCTGTTATTTCCTGACTTTTTAATGACTGCCATTCTAACTGACATGAGATGGTATCTCATTATGGGTTTGATTTGCATTTCTCTAATGACCATTGTTGATGAGCTTTTTTGCATGTATTTGTTGGCTGCATAAATGTCTTCTTTTGAGAAGTGTCTGTTCATATCCTTTGCCCACTTTTTGATGGGGTTGTTTGTTTTTTTTTCTTGTAAATTTGTTTAAGTTCCTTGTAGATTCTGGATATTAGCCCTTTGTCAGATAGAGATTTTGCAAAACTTTTCTCTCATTCTGTAGAAATGATGACAGTTTCTTTTGCTGTGAAGAAGCTCTTTAGTTTAATTGGATCCCATTTGTCAATTTTGGCTTTTGTTGCCATTGCTTTTGGTATTTTCATCATGAAGTCTTTACCCATGCCTATACCCTGAATGGTATTTCCTAGCTTTTCTTCTAGGTATTTTATGATTTTATGTTTTACGTTTAAGTCTTTAATCCATCTTGAGTTAATTTTTGTATGGGGTGTAAGAAAGGGGTCCAGTTTCAGTTTTCTGCATGTGGCTAGCCAGTTTTCCCAGCACCATTTAATAAATAGGAAATCCTTTCCCCATTACTTGTTTTTGTCAGGTTTTTCAAAGATCAGATGGCCATGAATGTGTGGTGTTATTTCTGAGGCCTCTGTTCTGTTCCATTGGTCTATATATCTGTTTTGGTACCAGTACCATGCTATTTTGGTTGCTGTTGCCTTGCAGTATAGTTTGAAGTCAGGTAGCATGATGCCTCCAGCTTTTCTCTTTTTGTTTAGGATTGTCTTGGCTATATAGGCCCCTTTTAGGGTCCATATGAAACTTAAAGTAGTTTTTTCCAATTCTGTGAAGAAAGACAAAGGTAGCTTGATGGGAATAGCATTGAATCTATAAATTACTTTGGGTAGTATCGCCATTTTCATGATATTGATTCTTCCTATCCATGAGCATGGGATATTTTTCCATTTGTTTGTGTCCTGTCTTATCTCCTTGAGCAGTGGTTTGTAGTTCTCCTTGAAAAGGTCCTTCACATCCCTTGCAAGTTGTATCCCTAGGTATTTTATTTTCTTTGTAGCAATTGTGATGGGAGTTCACTCATGATTTGGCTTTCTGTCTATTATTTGTGTAGAAATTCTTGTGTTTTTTGCACATTGATTTTGTATCCTAAGACTGCTGAAGTTGCTTATCAGCTTAAGGAGTTTTTAGGCTGAGACAGTTGGGTTTACTAAATATACAATCATGTAATCTACAAACAGAGACAATTTGACTCCCTCTCTTCCTATTTGAATACTTTTTTTTCTTTCTCTTGCCTGATTGCCCTGGCCAAAATTTTCAATACTATGTTGAATAGGAGTTGTGAGAGAGGCACTTGTGATTGTTTTCAAGGGAATGCTCCCAGCTTTTGCCCTTTCAGCATGATATTGGCTATTAGTTTGTCATAAATAGCTCTGATTATTTTGAGATATGGTCCTTCAATTCCTAGTTTATTGGTTGTTTTAAGCATAAAGGGGTGTTGAATTTTACTGAAGGCCTTTTATGCATCTATTGAGATAATCATGTTGTTTTTGTCATTGGTTCTGTTTATGTGATGGATTACATTTACTGATTTGTATATGTTGAACCAGCCTTGCATCCCAGGGATGAAGCTGACTTGACCATGGCAGATAAGCTTTTTGATGTGCTGCTGGATTTGTGTTGCCAGTGTTTTGTTGAGGATTTTTGCATCGATGTTCATCAGAGATATTGGCTTGAAATTTTCTTTTTTTGTTGTGTTTCTGCCAGGTTTTTGTATCAGTATGATATTGGCCTCATAAAATGAGTTAGGGAGAAGTCCCTCTTTATCCATTGTTTGAAATAGTTTCAGAAGGAATGGTACCAGCTCTTCTTCGTACCTCTGGTCAAATTCGGCTGTGAATTCATCTAGTCTTGGGCTTTTTTTGGTTGGTAGGCTATTAATTACTACCTCAATTTCAGAACTTATTGGTCTATTCAC
This sequence comes from Papio anubis, assembly GCF_008728515.1. Classification (NCBI taxonomy): domain Eukaryota; kingdom Metazoa; phylum Chordata; class Mammalia; order Primates; family Cercopithecidae; genus Papio; species Papio anubis. Next base: position 48,645,680 of record NC_044979.1, read on the forward strand.
AGATTCAACTTTTTCCTGGTTTAGTCTTGGGAGGATGTATGTGTCCAGGATTTTATCAATTCCTTCTAGATTTTCTAGTTTATTTGCATAGAGATGTATTCTATGATGGTAGTTTGTATTTCTGTGGGATCAATGGTGATATCCCCTTTATAATTTTTTGTTGTATCTATTTGATTCTTCTCTCTTTTCTTCTTTATTAGTCTGGCTAGAGGTCTATCTATTTTGTTAGTCTTTTCAAAAACCCAGCTCCTGGATTCATTGATTTTTTTTTGAAGGGTTTTTCATGTGTCTATCTCCTTCAGTTCTGCTCTGACGCTAGTTATTTCTTGTCTTCTCCATTTCTTTTAATTATGATGTTAGGGTGTCGATTTAGATCTTTCCTGCTTTCTGATGTGGGATTTTACTGCTATAAATTTCCCTCAACATTGCTTTAGCTGTGTCCCAGAGATTCTGGTACATTGTGTCTTTGTTCTCATTGGTTTCATATAACTTATTTATTTCTGCCTAAATTTCATTATTTATCCATTATTCAGGACCAGGTTGTTCAGTTTCCATGTAGTTGTGCAGTTTTGAGTGAGTTTCTTAATCCTGAGTTCTAATTTGATTGCACTGTGGTCTGAGACACTGTTTGTTATTATTTCCATTCTTTTGCATTTGCTAAGGAGTGTTTTACTTCCAATTATGTGGTCAATTTTTTAGAATAAGTGCTATAATGATGCTGAGAAGAATGTATATTCTGTTAATTTGGGATGGAGAGTTCTGTAGATGTCTATTAGGTCCTCTTGGTCCAGAGCTGAGTTCAAGTCCTGAATATCCTTGCTAATTTTCTGTCTCATTTATCTGTCTAATAGTGAGGTGTTAAAATCTCCCACTATTATTGTATGGGAGTCTAAGTCTCTATGTAGCTCTCTAAGAACTTGTTTTATGAATATGGGTGCTCCTGTATTGGGTCCTTATATATTTAGGATAGTTAGCTCTTCTTGTCGCATTGATCCCTTTACCATTATGTAATACCCTTCTTTGTCTCTTTTGATCTTTGTTGATTTAAAGTCTGTTTTATCAGAGACTAGGATTGCATTGTTTTGCTTTCTGTTTGCTTGATACATCTTCCTCCATCCCTTTATTTTGAGCCTATGTGTGTCTTTGCACATGAGATGGATCTCCCGATACAGCACACTAATGGGTCTTGACTCTTTATCCAATTTGCCAGTCTGTATCTTTTCATTGGGGCATTTAGCCCAGTTACATTTAAGTTGAATATTGTTATGTGTGAATCTGATCCTGTTATCATGATGGTAGCTGGTTATTTAGCACATTTGTTGATGCTCTTTCTTCATGGTTTAGTTGATCTTTATATGTTGGTATGTCTTTGCAGTGGGTGGTACCAGTTGTTCCTTTCCATATTTAGTGCTTCCTTCAGGAGCTCTTGTAAGGCAGGCCTCGTGGTGACAAAATCCCTCAGTATTTGCTTGTCTTGAAAGGATTTTATTTCTCCTCACTTATGAAGCTTAGTTTGGCTGGATATGAAATTCTGGGTTGAAAATTTTTTCTTTAAGAATGTCGAATATTGTCCCCCACTCTTTTCTAGCTTATAGGGCTTCTGCAGAGAGATACACTGTTAGCCTGTTGGGCTTCTCTTTGTAGGTAAACTGACCTTTCTCTCTGGATGCCCTTAACGTTTTTTCCTTCATTTCAACCTCGGAGGATCTGACGATTATGTGTCTTGCGGTTGCCCTTCTCAAGGAGTATCTTAGTGGTGATCTCTATATTTTCTGAGTTTCCTGTCTTGCCATGTTGGGGAAGTTCTCCTGGATAACATCTTAAAGTGTATTTTCCGACTTTGTTCCATTCTCCCCGTCACTTAGGCACACCAATCAATCATAGGTTTGATCTTTTCACATAGTCCCCTATATCTTGGAGGCTTTGTTCATTCCTTTTCATTCTTTCTCTAATCTTGTCTTCATGCTTTATTTCATGAAGTTAATCTTCAATCTCTGATATCCTTTCTTCTGGTTGATCAGTTCAGCTATTGATACTTGTGTATGCTTCACAAAGTTCTCGTGCTGTGTTTTTCAGCTCCATTAGGTCATTTATGCCCTTCTCTAAACTGGTTATTCTAGTTAGAAGTTCCTGTAACCTTTTATCAAGGTTCTTAGCTTCCTTGTGTTGAGTTAGAACATGCTCCTTTAGCTTGGAAGAATTTGTTATTACCCACCTTCTCAAGCCTACTTCTGTCAGTTTGTAAAACTCATTCTCTGTCCATTTTTGTGCCCTTACTGGAGAGGAGTTGTGATCACTTGGAGGAGAAGAGGCATTCTGGTTTTTGAAATTTTCAGCCTTTTTGTGCTGGGTTTTCCTCACCTTCGTGGATTTATTTACCTTTGCTCTCTGATTGTGATGACCTTTGGATGGGGTATTGGTGTGGGCATCCTTTTTCTTGATGTTGATGTTACTGCTTTCTGTTTGTTAGTTTTGCTTCTAAGAGTCAGGCCCCTCTTCTGCAGGTCTGCTGGAATTTCCTGGAGGTCCACTCCAGATGCTGTTTGCCTGGGTATCAGTGGAGGCTGCAGAACAGTGATGATAGCTGCCTGTTCCTTCCTCTGGAAGCTTCATCTCAGAGGGGCACCTGCCTGATTCCAGCTGGAGCTCTCCTGTATGAGGTGTCTGCTCACCCCTGCTGGGAGGTGTCTCCATCAGGAGGCATGGGGGTCAGGGACCCACTTGAGGAGCCACTCTAACCTTTAGCAGAGCTCAAGTGTTGTGCTGGGAGATCAGCTGCCCCTCTTCAGAGCCAGCAGGCAGAAATGTTTAAGTCTGATGAAGCTGCACCCACAGCTGCCCCTTCCCTCAGGTGCTCTGTCCCAGGGAGATGGGAGTTTTATCTGTTAAGCTCCTGACTGGGGCTACTGCCTTTCTTTCAGAGATGCCCTGCCCAATTAGGAGGAATCTAGAGAGGCAGTCTGGCCAGTCTCTTTCCTGCAGTGTGGTGAGTCACCCAGTTGAAACTTCCCAGCTTCCTCAACACCGTGAGGGGCAAACAGCCTACTCAAGCCTCAGTGATGGTGGATGCCCCTCTTCAAGCTTGAGTGTCCCAGGTCAACTTCAGACTCCTGTGCTTGCAGCGAAAATTTCAAGTCAGTGTTTCTCAGCTTGCTGGGCTCTGTGGGAGTGGGACCCACTGGCGAGATCACTTGTGTTCCTGGCTTCAGCCCCCTTTCCAGGGGAGTGAGTAGTCCTGTCTCACTGAGGCTACAGGCACCACTGGGGTATGAAGAAAACTCCTGCAGCTAGCTCGGTGTCTGCCCAAACAGCTGCCCAGTTTTGTGTTTGAAACCCAAGGCCCTGGTGGTATAGGCACACAAGGGAATCTCCTGGTCTGCAGGTGCCAAAACCATGGGAAAAGCATAGTATCTGGGCCAGATAGCACAGTCCCTCACAGCTTCCCTTGGCTAGGGGAGGGAGGTCCCCAGCCTCTTGTACTTCCTGGGTGAAGCAATGCCCCACCCTGCTTCTGCTCACCCTCTATTGTCTGCACCCACTGTCCAACCAGTCCCATTTAGGTGAACCAGGTACCTCAGTTGGAAATGCATAAATCACCCGCCTTCTGCGTTGGTCTTGCTGGGAGCTTCAGACCAGAGCTCTAGTCTCTCTTATTTCTTAGTGCATTCCCTGTATCATTCAAAGTTGCCACTCTCTTCATTCTAAATCAAATTAAGCAAACAAACAAAATATTCCTCCAATTTTTGCCCTCCCTCTTATTCTTTACATTCTCTACCACTTATTCACTTCAAATGCATTTTTAAAAATTAATAGTCTATGTTCTTTCTGGAAAAATCACTTTTGATAGATTTTAGAAGTTCTGTTGTTAAAAATGGGACTAATTAGAGATTTTTGTGCTTTTTAAAAAACAGAAACCTACCCTTACTGTTTCATGCAATTAATACCCTTTTTCATTTTTTGAGATTATGTTGTGAGGTCTTGTATTTGACATGTGGCTTTCTTCTTTGTTCTATACTGTGTGACCAAAAGTAATTTATTCAGTTTTTTCAAATATTTCTATTTGTCATCTATACAATGAAGACACTTGCTATCTGTTGACTAGCATAATTTGAAGGATTGAAGATGTTTTATAAAAATTCTGTAATAATGTCTGGACCTAGTATTCACTTTGATAAATGGTGACTATCATTCCTAGACAGTACATACCAGTGGTACAATTATATAGTTCTATAGGACCCTTTAAAACCTTCTGGATAAGTTAACCAGGGAGAGTTAAACCACTTATCCAGTAATCAGATGGGAAGAGAAATTTAGAGGTAAAGGTAAAAGTACACAAGAGAAGTAATGTATGGCTACACATTATACCCATTTGAAATGGCTGAACATTTTTGCTTTGATTTCTAATAGTAGACATTGAGAAGTCTTGAAAGTGTAAAATATTTTGTCCTAAAAAGTTGGGCAGTTTCACTAAAGAACAAAAGAAATGTTATAGTAGTGTGTGAAGCAAGGCAGAAGCAGTTTGCTGAGATACCTTTCAGGGTCTCTGCTTGCCTTAATGTGTCTCTGACATGTGTTTTGGATAGCCCGGATAAGAACACTAAAAGATAGAATAATGTTTATGTTAATTACCTTTTAGAGCACATACAGCTAACACAATGGATTCGTGTGTGTCTGTGTGGTTCATATGTGTGTGTGTGTATGTGTATATATGTGTGTGTGTGTGTGTGTATATATATATATAGAGAGAGAGAAAGTGAGCAAGCGAGAGAGAAAAATGTATCTAAAAAGCTTCAATATTAAAACACACATACAAATAAACAAACCAACCCTTTGTTTTCTGATTCATTTCCTTTAACATGTTTAATCGGTTCTTTAGTTGAGCTGCTTTATAAATAATCCACTTATATTTGGACTGCAGTGAGCAGTGATTTATTCAAAATAGCTAACTGAGAGACTCATTTTATTTAATTTGACTGCTTTGTTGGCAAACTGGAAGAATGCCAGATGGTGTTTTTTTTTTTTTTTTTTTTTTACTACTTATTTCCAAGAGTATAATAAATCATTTTTTACTTCCATAAATGATAATTGTAATGACACTTATGATACTTCCTGGGTCCAGAAAAATACTTCCAACTATTCCTCTATAAACAATTCTTCAACTAGGAAAATATTAAAAATCGGTTAACAGGAGTCTCCTTCGGTGACTGAAGATGTAGCTGTCTCTATGCTATGCCTCCTGCTATCTAATTCTAAAAAACCATAGGGAGTAGGAGATACCTTCTCTTTCTCTTCTTCAACTAATCTACCCTTCTATTACATGACCACAGCATGCTTTAAAAATTATTTTGTACTAATCTTTTGCTACACTCATGACTATTGTAATTAAATATTTGTATGATTATCCATTTAATGATTATCTTACTCATTAGATCTTGGAATTCATAAGCAGATAAGTGTTACCATCTAGCTCAAAGATGATCTATTACCAATGTTTAGCAAAAATGCCACATACGTGGTAGGAGCATAGAAGGTATTTATTTAATTAATTAGGCTGGCGAGAAATGTGAGACTTAGTGGAGTTGAAACACACGTACTATCATCTGAATATATTTTGTCAAAAGATTGCTGGGAATAGTGCTGTGATCTTACAGATTTGAGAGTGTATCTACTTTCTGGACAGTCTATACCTGGATATTTTAAATTCCTGAGAGAGAAAAATTTCAGGACATAGAAAAGTTTGACCAGAGATACTGGTCAAAAAGTTTTATATGTCTTTGATTTAAAAATAAAATTGAATGATTACTCATATAAGATCTAGATAGTGCATTTTCTGCTTTCAGTCCTTTGCATGATGCTAGAAATTATCTGATATGACATGGAAGGATGGCTGGGAGCAGGTGATACAGCTATTACTGAATTTCAGCTGAGTTTTTGATCATATTAATTCAACAAGAGAAAGGGTATTCTTATTGCATATTGATATTGATTACAACTCCTCACTGTGAAATTTAATCACCTTGATAAAATAGTATATTTACTAAATGTTGCCTAATTTAGCACACAAATGAACTTGTTAAAAACTATATATACCTACTATATACATTGACCTACTTATATTTATCCATTTATATACATCTACACCTAAATCTACATCAATTTTTTTCACATAATATCCTGCTAAACTCTTATTTAGGCTCTGAAACAAAAATGACTTCAATTAAGGGATTCACATGTTATTAATTTATGTGTTTATTTATTTTGAGACAGGGTCTCACTGTGTCACCCAGGCTGGAGTGCAGTAGTGCTTGGTGCTATCAGAGCTTACTGCAGCCTTGACCTCCTGGCTTAATCAATCCTACCAACTCAGTCTCCCAAGTACCTAGGACTACAGGTCCACACCAACATACCTGGCTCACTTTTTACTTTTTATTTTTGTAGAGATAGAGTCTCACTATGTTGCCCAGGGTGGTCTCGAACTCCTGGCCTCAAGCAACCCTCCTGCTTCAGCCTCCCAAAGTGCTGGGATTCCAGGTGTGAGCTACCTCTCCTGGCCTCTCATATCATTTAGATCTCCACAGAATGGATAGACAGATACCTTTTATTGACATTATTTGTATATAACTCAGGAAATTAGTACCAGCTTTTCCATGAACCTCCATCAGGTACTCATAGAAATGACTGGAGACACAGCAAGAAATTAGGGGACTCTCTCTTCCTGGTTGTCGAATGAGGAAGAGGTCAAAGGCTGCCATTAGACAACGGGTGTGAAACGCCACCCACTTCATTGAATCTTTCTCTCAGAAGTCAAAATTTTAAAGCTATTGGAAGGAGTCAGCAAATTCTCTCACCTTCACCACTTCTGGGAGCAGAGTAGGAGCAACATCTGTTTACTTCTGGCAGGAGGTAACAACGCTTCTTCCCATCCCGAGGAAGTAGGTAAAGGCCCACTGATCCTTAGAAAGAGTTAGACACAAAAGCTGCCTGTTTCTGGTCATAGGAGGGAGCACAAAATCCTCGTGGGCTCAGGACCTCATACCAGTAACAGGGAGGTGTCTGCTGTTTCGGCAGGAGGGGAAGAAAGCTCTCTTCTTCTGAAGATCTGCCATAGATATGAGGAAGTTTGACTGCTTTGGGAGGGCAGGAGTCAGAATACTCAGAAAGCGCTACACACAGGTTCCAATCATACAGATCCTACCTGAGGCTGATGCTGGACCAATAGAACTAACAGATCCCCATAGGTAACCCCATGACGACTTTAGCATGGAGTAGCAAGGAATAACAGTCTACTGCTTTGGGAGAGGTAAGTGCATGAGCAGAGGCCCTCTCTGACATGCAGATATCCAGGGACTGCAGAAATCCTAGTGTGGAGCAAAGACACTGAGAAAAACATCCATTGGCTCTCCAGGGCCCATGCAAAGCACAAGGTAACTGCAACCAATCACCTGAGGAATTTGGAAACTGTTTCATCAAAGTTAAAGATAGCAACATAAAAACCTAACTAAAGTCAACTATTCATGAGACTGGCTCAACACTCCAGATGATGTCCTGCTAGAAGAGGCTTGCACAATTCTGGGCAAATATACTAAGTACCTCAGTCCCTACTCTTCTGTTCTTCTGTGCATGCTGTTTCACATGCATTAAAAAATTGCGGGAACACAAAAACAGGAAAAAGTGACCCATTTTTTAAAAGAAAACTAGTCAATAGAGCCAGACTGAACAGCCCCAGATTTTGGAACTATGAGGCAGCATCTTTAAAATACTTATAATTAATATGCTAAAGGTTCTAGTAGAAAAAGTAGATAATACATATAAACTATGGAAATTTCATCAGAAAAAAGAAAACCATAAAAATATTTAAATGTTTAAATGCTAAAAAAGGAAACACAATATTAAACAAGAAAAATTCCTCTTGTAAGTTTGTGAGCAGACTAGAGGCTGAAGAAAGAATCAGTGAACTTTAAGATAGGTCACTAGAGATTATCCAAAACAAAATACAGAGTAATAAAAAAAAATAGTAAAAAAAAAAAAAAAAAAAAAAAAAAAAGGTGCCAGGGAACAATCTCAGTGTTCTAACAGATGTGTAATTTAACTCCTAGAAATATAAGATACGGCAACACAGGGAAGAAGAAAATATCTGAAGAGGTAATGGCTCAAAATTTCCCAAAATTATTAAAAGAAAACAAACCACAAATTCAATAGGCCAATAGAAATCCAATAGGAAGAAAAACAAAACAAAACAAAGAAAAAAAAAACTCACCTAGAGATACTACAGTCAAGTTTCTAAAACCAAGAATAAAGTGAAAGTCTTGAAGACAGCTAGAGAAAATTTTAAAAAATATGTGTATTAGAGCAAAATGAAAGAGCCAGAAAGGACTTCCAATCGGAAACTGCAAGCTAGAACTCAATGACATACTTTAAAATGCCAGAACTGGGGGATGCTTAGCAGCCCATGTAATAAGGTCCCGCCATTGCACAAATCAATGGTTATGGATTCAGTAGTACTTGGGCTCAACATGATTAACAAATACAAATTAAGCCACTCAAGATTTGGACCATTAAAGATATATTTTTAAAAATTGTTTAGCACCTTCTAATTATTTGAAGCTGCCCTTTTCTAAGTTTAACTTGGTCTCTGAATTTTACTTTAACATATGCATCATTTGCTTTTGTCTTTTACCTGAAGTTTAACTGGCCCCAGGTCTAATTGACTGTCGTTTTAAAATGTCTCTGAAATATGTCCCCTTCTTCTTTCTTCGCCCCTCCTGGCTAAGTTTGGACTTTCTCTTCTTGTGCACAGATTATTGTGGTGTTTTTTATTTTGTCCCCTATCTTCCCCCTAAGATTAATTACTCTGCCTATTTTTTTAATTTCAATCTGAAGCTTAAAACTCTTGAAGATTATACATGGCTTATATAAGCTCACAACTCTATAAGCAACAAGCACAAAGCCTCTTGCATGCTGATCCCTCTTCAACTACTTCCCCTCAAGGGCTCTACCTTTCCACTTGCTTTCCTTAGGACCTACAAAGTGAAGACTAACATGTCTTTATTCACTGCACAATTGAGGATTATTTTAGCCCCAGCTAACATAAATCATGCTTAAAATTGGCTTAAGCAATAGGAACATTTATTTTATTATATAAAAGGTGGTCCAGAGATAGGTTTGCTTCAACATTGGTTGATTCAGCCCTCAAAGATATAATCGAGTCAAGGAACTAGCATTTTTCCATTCTCAGTTTGCTTAATTTCAGTGTTAACTTTAATTTTAGATGGGTGGCAAGATGCTGTGTAAATTGCAAACATTGTATCTAAATGTAATAATTTCTGGAGTAACAAATGTGATTATTTTTTTCTTTTATATTCACTTGGAAAATGAAAACCTTTTTTAGAAAGTGCACTACACAGGACTGGGTAGAGTCGCTTGTGCCTGTAATCCCAGCACTTTGAAAGGCTGAAGCAAGAGGATCCCCTGAGCCCAGGAGTTCAAGATCATCCTGTGGTGGGGAGTGGGAAACAAAAAATAATAAACCCATTCATTAAACCTTATTTTACATTTCATCAGAACTGGGTCACATTTTCACTTCATTATCCTTAGACCAGTTCAGCCCACTTCTGGAGATGTATATGAGTTCAGATTCCCATAACACAATGTGGAAGTGGGGTGAGTATCTAAAAAAATCAGACTTTTAAGGAGGAAAAAATGAAAAAATGATGTAGGATTAAAAATAGTAATATTTAATATATGTGTGCACGTCTCTATTTTTGGAATACCCTGGGCTTATTTTAGATGACACTTTTCTACTTATTTTGCAAGATTTAGCTTAAATATCTTCTTCTTACGTTGTGTTTCCTGATTTCAGTTTACTTACTTCTTCATCTTAGATCAGCCAGGATTCAGTGAATGCCTACAATAAATTACTTATATTTAAATGACATTCTTTTTATGTCTTTCCACCTAGAATCTCCCAGAAAGTACCAACTATGTCAGTCATCTTTACTTATTCATCACTGAGCACAGTACCTAAGTTTAAAGGAAGAGACAAAAATGTTGAATTGGGTTTTCTACAACATTCTCGGTACATATTATGTCAATTTTAAGTATGAAAATCCCTTCGTTCTGCATGTAATTTTTATACTTTCTGTGTGATTGGCTTTAACATAAAAGATTACTTACTCAGCATGTAATAAATCAAACCTTGAAAAAATCAGAGGGCCATATGGATGTAAAATATTTCAGTCATCTGGCATAGATAATAACTTGATAGAGAAAATGTCAGACAAAATTACCTTTAAATGATTCTGAGTCCCCTGTGGAAATCATGTAACTATTGTATCTCTTTAAAAAATTCCATGCCTGGCTTTGATGAAATATTTATTACAAAATAAATATCTTGTGTAGCATATCACTGAAGGTTGTTGATATATCATCCAAATTCAATCTGAATATAGATAATCTTTTTAGATAACAATTCAAGTAGAAATCATTAGATTTTAAAATTTATTTTGAATAAAACTGCCCCAAAACATTCATTTTTAATTACACATATTCCACACTTACAAACTTTGACCATCTTCAAATTGGTCTCTGAGAGATGAATATTTGACTTCAAAGATCACAATCATTTTAATAAATAAAATGTTATAGAGGCTAACATCAGTGAAAATGGCAGAATATGGCCCTCAGAACTTCACCCCTTCACAAAATAACTGCAAAAATCTGACAAAGATAGTCAGAATCAACTTTTAGAGAATTCTTGAAATTAATTAAAGGCTTATAGCACCCTGGTATCATTGGGTCAAGAAAACTGGCTGGATTTTGGTAAAAACAGAGAGTTTTGTGGTGTTTTATCTAGTGCAATCCCCTGTTCCTTAACTCCTCACAAGTCTTGAAAAATAACAGGCTATCTTTTAAGTACTGGAGGGAGCAGGGCACATTTGAAACTCTCTCAAAGTCTTAATATGAGAAAGGGTTCTTTCTTGGTCTGTCTGGTGGTTCACCGGAAAACTTCACCTGAAAATACTGCCATTAATTGGCTCAAATTCACCCAATGCTCAAATTCACTCAATGTTAAAAGCTTTTCTTTGTGGGACCTTTGTAGAATGTTTTTCCATCAAGGCTGTCTGAGGCAGTGAATACTATTAATAGTAGGGGCAAACAATAGACTAACCAAAATGCTTAAAAGGAAAGCTTTAGGATGAGATGTCCAAAGGGGCTTTGGAAAGCTCCAACATTCTTGGGACTCTAGAAGGCCATATCCATGTATAGGACTGTACACATGCTCAGGAAATGCCGGAGAAGGTGTCAAAGTATTACTTTAGGCTGATTTGGAGATTCTTTAAAAGCAGAAAGTAGTAGCTAAAAAGGAGTAGTCAATTACCTGGTTGAATATAGAAAGCATATTCAAACATCCTCACAGGGTCCCCTGGCAAAGACTTGGAGATTTACCCACTCTAGACACTTAAGGAAATATCTGTCCAATTAACTGAACACTGAGGTAGCTGAGTACAAACTTTGGTGGCTACATTTGACAAACATTACAATTACAAGCAGCAACACAAACCAACTTTGGGATGGTGGTAGAATTCTTTTCTTTTTTCTTTTCTTTCTTTTTTTTTTTTGAGATGGAGTCTCGCTCTTTCGCCCAGGCCCGAGTGCAATGGCACAATCTTGACTCACTGCAAACTCCTCTTCCTGGGTTCAAGTGATTCTCCTGCCTCAGCCTCCCAAGTAGCTGGGATTATGGGTGCCCACAACCACGCGTGGCTAATTTTTGTATGTTTAGAAGAAATGGGGTTTCACCCTGTTGACCAGGCTGGCCTCGAACTCCTGACTTCAGGTGATCCACCCGTCTCAGCCTCCCAAAGTGCTGGGATTACAGGCATGAGCCACCGCACCCAACCTGCGGGTAGAATTCGATTTCCAGAGTTGCCACATTACTTTATTTTAAATATTCAGTTTTCAACAAAAATTATGAGATGTGCAAATAAACCAAAAATTTTAACCCATAAATAGTGTCCAAGGATAGCCAAAACTAACTTGCGAAAGGAGAACAAAATTGGAAGACTCAGACTTGCCAATTTTAAATCTCACTACAAAACTATAGTAACCAAGACCGTGTCATGGAATAATGGAACTGACATATAGGTCAATGTGATATAATTGGAGGTATAAAATTAAGCCCATCTGTGATCAATTGATTTTTGATATGGATGTCAATACCATTCAATGGGGAGAGAACAGTATTTTCAGCAGTTGGCATTGGGATAGCCTAATGCAGAAGAATAAAGTTGAAGTGCTACTTTACACCATATGCAAAAACTAATTGAAAATATTTTGTCTTAGTCTATCTGTGCTGCTATAACAAACTACTACAGTCCAGATAACTTACAAAGAATATAAGTTTATTTCCTCACAGTTCTGGAGGCTGGGAAGTCCACAATCAAAGCAGTAGCATATGATGTCTGGTAAGGGCCTGGTCTCTGCTTCCAAGATGGTGCCTTGAATGTTGTACCCTCCAGATGGGAGAAATCCTGTTCCTCTCATGGCAGAGAAAAGGAAGAGGCAGAATTCACTCCCACAAGCCCTTTTATAGTGACATCGACCCATTCATGAGGGCAGATCACATCACTCATTAGGCCCCACCACCCAACACTGTAGCAGGTGTGAATTATGTTTCAACTTCAGTTTTGGAGGGCACTAAAACATATAAACCATACCGTGAATCAAAGGCCTAAGTGAAGGAGCTGAAACTATAAATATCTTAGAGAAAAACATAGGCATGGAATAAATCTTTGTGACTTTGGATTACCCAAAGTTTCTTAGATTTGGCACTAAAACCACAAGGAACTAAATAAAATATAGGTAAATTGTAATTCAGCAAAGTAAAAAACCTTTGTGCATTAAAGAACACTACCAAGAAAATGAAAAGACAGTCCTCAAAATGAGAGAAAATATTTGCTAATGATATATCCCATAAGGATCTAATAGCTGGATTATAGAAAGGCCTCTTACAACTTAACAAAATGACAACCCAATTTAAAAAATGAGGCATTTACTTGATTATAAATTTATACAAAGAAGACATACAAATGACTGAAAAGCACACAAAAAGATGGTCAACATCATCAGTAATTAGGGAAATGGAAATCAGAACAATGAGATACCACTTTTCATCTACTAGAATGGCTATATTTTTTAATAAAATATGAGTGTTGAAGAAAATGTGGAAAAATTATAACCACAATTTATTGCTAGTGGAATAAACAGTGGTATATTCACTGTGGGAAACAGTTTAGAAGTTCCTCAAAGACTTATACAGTTATGGGTTGCTTAATGATGGGATACTTAAGAGAAATGCATTGTTAGGCAATTTTGTAACTATGCAAACATCATAGAGTGTACTTACACAAACCTAGGAGGTGTAGCCTACTGCACACCTAGGTTGTATGGTATAGACTATTGCTCATGGGCTACACACCTGTACATCATATTATTGTACTGAATTCTGTAGGCAATTGTAACACAATTATGTGCATTTGTGTAACTAAGCATATCTAAACACAGAAAAGACAACAAAAATACAATATGAAAGATAAACATTTCACACCTCTATAGGGCACTTATCATGAACAGAGCTTAAAAAATTGGAAGTTGCTCTGAGTGAATGAGCAGTGAGTGAATGTGAAGGCCTATGACCTTATTGTATGTTACTGTAGACTATACACATGGTACACTTAGGCTATACTAAATTCATAAAAATACTTTTCTTTCTTTCTTTCTTTCTTTCTTTCTTTCTTTCTTTCTTTCTTTCTTTCTTTCTTTCTTTCTTTCTTTCTTTTCTTTCTGCTTTCTTTCAACTTTCCTTCTTTCTTTCTTTCTTTCTTTCTTTCTTTCTTTCTTTTGCAGGGGTCTCACTTTGTCAGCCAGGCTGGAGGGCAGTGGTGCAATCTCAGCTCACTACAACCTCTGCCTCCTGGGTTCAATTTTCCTGCCTCCATTTCCAGAGTAGCTGGGATAACAGATGCATGCCACAATACTGGCTAATTTTTTATAGTTTTGGTAGAGACAGGGTTTCACCATGTTAGCCAGACTGGTCTCGAACTCCTGACCTCAGTTGATCCACCCACCTCCAATCCTTCCCAAAGCGCTAGGATTACAGGCGTGAGCCACCACCCCTGGACAATATTTTTCTTTCTTCAATAAGTTAACTTTAACATACTGTAACATTTTTGCTTTATAAATTTTTAATGTTTTAAACTTCTGATTCTTTTGTAGTAACATTTAGCTTAAAACAAACATTGTACAGCTGTGCAAAAATATTTTCTTTAAATCCTCATTCTATTAACTTTGTTCTATTTTAAAATTGTTTTACTTTATTTTTTTACTTTTAAACTCTTTTGTTAAAAACAAAGGCATGAACATACACATTAGCCTAGGTCTATACTGGGTCAGGATCATCTATATCAATGTCTTCTACCTCCACATCTTGTTCCACTAGAAAGTCTTCAGGAGCAGTAACATGCATGGAGCTGTCATCTCCTATCATAACAATGCCGCCTTCTGGAATTTCTCCTGAAGAACCTGCCTGAGCCTGTTTTGCATATTAACATTTTTTTTCACTAGAAAGAGTACACTCCAAAATAATGATATGAAGTATAGATAATATATAAACTAGTAACATATTTATTTATTAACATCATCCAGTATTAATATTATATGTACCATACTTAAGTGTGTGTTGTATATCATCTACCACATAACCATGTTTCTTTCAACAAAGGACTGCATGTGCAATGGTGGTCCCCTAAGATTATATTGGAGCTGAAAAATTCCTATCACCTAGTATTTACTACATTCTGCTTTTTAATTCTTATTTTAGAGTATAATTATTATTTTTTTAAAGAAAAGTAAATACACACCAGCCTCAGATGGATCCTTCAGGACGAATTCCGCAAGAAGACATTGCATTCATAGGAGATGACAGCTCCCTGCATTATTGCCCCTTCATGAAGATGTTTCGGTGGGACAAGATGTGTAGGTGGAAGACAATGATATTGATGATCCTGACCCTGTGCAGGCCTAAGCTAATGTGTGTGTTTGTGTTTTAGTTTCTAACAAAAAGTTTAAAAAACAGACCAAAAAAAATTGTAATAGAAAAAAAATGCTTATAGAGTAAGAATAAAAAGAAAAAAATTTTGTACAGGTGCTCAATGTGTTTGTGTTCTAAGCTAAGAGTTATTACAAAAGAGTCAAAAAGTTAAAAAAAATTAAATTTTATAAAGTAAAAACATTTTAGTAAGCTAAGATTTACTTGCTATTGGAGAAAGAAAAATATTTTTATAAATTTTGCGTAGCCTATGTATGCAGTGTTTACAAATCCTCGGTAGTTACAGTAATGTCCTAGGCCTTCACATTCACTCACTCTGACTTAATGAATCACCCAGAGCAATTTCCAACCCTGTATGCTCCATTTATGGTAATTTCCCTATTTAGATATGCCATATTTTATGTTTTTAATCATATTTTTACTCTAACTTTTCTATGGGTAGATATACAAATACTTACCATTATGTTATAATTGCCCATAGGATACAGTACAGTAACATTCCATACAGGTAGCCTAGGAACAATAGGCTCTACAATATAATCTATGTGTGTAGTAGACATACCTGCTAGATTTGTAAGTTCCCTCTGATGTTTGCAAAACAACAAAATTTCTTAAGGACACATTTCTTAGAATGTATCCGTGTTGTGAAGCAATGCATGTCTACTTTTATACTCCTGGCAGTAGGCTTGTTTGCACTGGCATCACCACAAAAATGTGAATAATGTAGTGCCGTACAGTGTCACTAGGCAATAGGAATTTTTCAGCTCCATTGTTATCTTATGGATCCACTGTTGTATATGAGGTCCCTCATTGACCAATATGGCATTATGTGCTACATGATTGTAGATGGAGTTATCACATGACCCAGAGATTCCACTCCTAGGTATACATCCAAATGAATTGAAAATAGATGTTCAACAAAAAGACATACACAAATGTTCATAGCAGCACTATTCATAGCAAGCAAAAGCCATCTAAATGGCTGCCAACCCAATAATGAATGAACACATGTGATATATTTATACAATGGTAAATTACTCACACATAAAAAATAAAGTATTCATACATGCTAACAAAATGGATTAACCTTATAAAACATGGTAATAGGAAGAAGCCAGTTACAAAGGGCCAAATGTTGTAGGATTCTTTTTATTTGGAAAGTACAGAATAGCAAATGTTTAGAGATAGAAAGTAGATTAGTGGTTTCCTGGAGTTAGTGGGAAAAGGTATACAGAGTGACTACTAACGGGTATAGGGTTTCTTTCTGAAATGAGAAAACTGTTCAAAAATTAGATGGTGGTGATGTTCCATAACTTGTAAATATACTTAATTCCACATTTTCAAATGGGGTATTTTATGGTATGTGTATTACAGTAAAATACTTTTTAAAATTTATAAATGGCTTATTTTTAGAAGTAGTAGAAATAGCAATATAAATGGAATATTATTTCTTTCCCCTCTTATCTGTTTGGAAATGTAATCCGTGTTCTTTGTAATATCATCAGAAGTCTTGTTCTAGGTCAATTTGCTAAAAATATATTTGTTCTATGATCAGTTCACTAAATGTCTAGATGACAAAAAAGGTAGACAAAAATCTATACCCAGATTTAAGACAGTTAACCACAGGAATTTTGCTACAAAAGAGGAATGGGATATGGACAAATTCAGACACAGAAATATAAAAATAGAGAAAATAGTAAAATGTTTCTAAGAGAAACCTTATCCATTCACATCAAAAGCATTAAATATCTGAGTAATATTTAGAGTCTAAAATGTGAAACACATGTGAAGTTAAAGTTGAATCTAACTGGCTTAAGAAATACCCA
Organism: Papio anubis; assembly: GCF_008728515.1. NCBI lineage: Eukaryota > Metazoa > Chordata > Mammalia > Primates > Cercopithecidae > Papio > Papio anubis. Next base: position 48,662,612 of record NC_044979.1, read on the forward strand.
GCTAATTATTTTTGGTGATGTAAATGTACTTGAGAAAAAAATCAACAATAGTTCAGAGACTTGGACTTTTTGTTACCTCAGATGTTAGCCAAGTTGGTGTAGGGTGAGGAATTAGCTTGTGTCTCTAACACCTTGGAGAGGCATGACCCAACCAGTCCAAACTGTGACTGAGATCTGAGTTCTACTGAATTTCTGGAAAAAAAAAAAAAAAAAAAAAAAAAAAAAATTCTAGAGAAATAAAGGAGATCACTTATAATATTAAAATCTAGAAAGTACCACGTCTATTGTTAATTGTTGCTACTGCATTTCTTTGTGGTTACTTTGTATATGTCTAAGGTACCTTTGTAAATGTTAAAACCAAGAATAAATCACTTAAATCCAAGAATATCTCATAATAAAGAGTAGAATGTATGTTACTTGTTACAGGAAGCATGAGGACAAATAACATGAGTTGCGGAGCATCATTTTTAAGTTAAGAATTATTTAGGCAAGTGGGCTGATTAATATTAACGTGACAGTGGAGATCATTAATTGTCCCTTTCAAAGCTGTCATCATTTCTTTGTTTTCAGACAGCTGCATATGCCTTGTTCTCCAATTCTGTTCTCAGAGCCTTTTGAGGCACTTCAGTTCTGTTTGTTATGCTGCGGAAAGAAGTGTGGCAGCATGTATAAACTCCAGAGGTTCACAATATCAAATGGGAAGCAGCTGCTAGGTAGATAAAAGTGTTTGTAGAGCCTTTTGTCTAGGAGCCAGGGGGACGTAGAGATTATGTCTTTGGCATAAGGGTAGCAATATAATGCAGGGATATATGCCATGGCATAAAGTAAGTTAAGATTCACTGCTCTCTTGCTTTAAGTGAGTCAATAGCATTAGGCTAAATGTACCTCTTCTTCCCCCTAAAGGATGGAGAGCTGTTGAAAGCTTTAAGGTGCTTAAAAATATAATGTTTTATGCTGAGCAAGTCCAGAAGAAAGAAAGCTGCTATAAAATATCGTCTACAGATTTTCAGGTGGAATGGTTGTGGTGTCATTATTTCTCCTTACTATTTTATTAAATATGTAGAAATAAAACATACACAAGGGAAATGAATTTTTTTAATATTATCTAACCTCACTATCTGAATGCAAAGTACGTGGCTGAAAAAGACTAAAAGGGATGATTGTTGTAATCACAAGACTCTTTTAAATTCTTTAAGTAAGAACCCCTTTCAGCTAGATTTTAAATTCTTTAAGTAAGAATAACCCCTCTTAGCTAGATTTTGTAGGCCTTTTTTGAAAAGTGGGTCTGGCGTAGTCTTTACTCCAGGGCATGATCCTTATACCCAAGGTACAGCCTTTCTTGTCTCAGTAGAATGGATGGTATGTGAACAGGGTCGCTTGGCTTCCATACAATAACACGGATGATCAGAATGTCAAATCAGACTTACAAAAAAAGAGATCTCACAGAATGTCAAGAATTGGCAGTATTTAAGGGACACAGGTGGTGTGAGACACACAGAGAGCATGGAGATTTCTGGGCCCATAACGGAGCTCCTAGGGTCCATATTCACACATTAGCATGGCTCTGGCCCAGTTGTCACATGAGGTTTCTATATAGTGTACGCTGAACATCACTTACATAAAAGGGAGCTGTTTTGGTCATGAAACATCTTCCATTTGTAATTACATAGTTCTTGTGACATTTATCAAAGAGCCAGGACTCAAGATTAGATACATTCTACTTTCACCATTACAGAGAAGAGGATTCTCCTGCTTGTGAATACCAGTAGCATATTTGTCAGGAGGCCTGGCCTGTCACTACTGTCACACGTTGCAGAGGTGTTTTTACAAGAGAATCTGACTGAGTCATCTTTCTTACCCAGGGGTCTTCCAGGAAAGGGAGAGAAAGCACTGAAGTCCTGTAGCTTTTTCTCTGTTTTAGTATTTTTATTGTTTAATGTTTTCATTTTGAGACGGGGTCTCTGTTGCCCAGGCTAACCTGCAGTAGCAGGATCATGGCTCACTGCAGCCTCAAACTCCTGAGCCCAAGCAATCCTCCAGGCTTAGTTCCCTGATTAGCAAGAATTATAGGCATGTGCCACCACCCCTGGATAATGGTTTTTTTTTTTTTTTTTTTAAATTCTTTTAGAGATGGGGCCTGGCTATATTGCCCAGGCTGGTCTCAAACTCCTGTCCTCAAAAGATCTTCCTGCCTTGACCTCCCAAAGTGCTGGAATTACAGGTGTGAGCTACCATGCTTGACAGTCCTCTTCTTCATATATCCCTGTGTCAATTCTTGGTCAAGATCTTCTTGCCACACATTTCTCGTTTATTTTTATAGTTTATTTTACATAATTTTCTGAAACATTTTGTGCAAAAGCATAATCTTAGAAACATTCCATCAAATACCAGTATTTGAACTCTCTCATGGTGAGTAAGAATTATAACTCAATTGTTATTTTTCTTCAATTTTTCAATTATCCAAAGGTTTTAGTATGTATTGATGTCAACATTTAAGTACACATGTAATTTTTCTAAGGTCTAAATCTTCTTTTAGTTGTCCATGTTTCCGTCAGTGAAGTTCCCCTCAACAGGGATCCGGAAACAGACTCTTTCCTGGACTGAACTCTAGTCAGACTCTTCTCAGCCCTCTAGGCCTCTACCTTAGTGTTCAGAATTGTCAAGCCTGCATTGCCCAGTTGTAACAAGAATCTTACTAAGTCAGTTTAGACAGAACTCTGCACCCTTGATAGCTAATCATCTTCAATATCTGATCAAAATCTTCAGCCACTACCCTTCATATTTGATCAATCTGGCCTGCCTTCAGTAAGAATCCTGACACATCAGATTAGCAAGAATCCTCTTTACTCCTGATGTTTCCTGTTAATATTTTTCTATCCAGTAACCCTACGCTTCTTAGCTATAAATCTCCACCTGTACACACTGTATTTGGAATTAAGCCAAGTATCATACCAAGGTCTTTTCCTCCTTTGCAACAATCCCTGGGAGGAAAAAAATCTGGTTTTTATGCTTTAACTACTGTCTAGCTTTTGTTTCCTTTGACCCTCTAAATTATCCTCCTAAAATGCTTTTCATCCTGGAGTCATCATCTACAAAATTGTATTTTTTATTTGACTTTATCAACAAACTCAAAACTCCTTTGTTACACAATATACTTTTAGCAAAAGGTTAACGTTTGACACATCATACATCATTTACAATTATAGTATCATTCTCTATTCCTTCTCAGCCAGAATGATATTCCCAATGAACCACACATCAAGTACCTGCGGGGATGACTTGAGGCCATAGTTCAATAATTACAGATCCATTCTGTTGTTTGGTCGTAATAAAACCTCAGATAGCGTGGTGCCAGTTTTTACTGACATTGACATCTGGATATCATTATGCAGTATTGTCCAGCTGCATTCCATAAGGACCATATAGTGTTGTTTTTTTATTTGTACCATGTGGAAGACAACCCTCCCTCCCACTAATCCCTGGCTTTTTAAAAATCTTGTTTGTGTTCCCAGGGTAATAGAGAACAGTTAGTCTCCTATTGTCCAGTGAGATTCTTCCATGATCTCGTCTTATCATGGTTTTCCCATAAATGTACCATCCTAGCCCAACCTCCGACCATTAAAGACATCAAATTTCATAATGACTAGAACATCCAGTAATCCTTTCAGCGGAGGGTAAATTTTTTCCCAGCAATGAGGGTAGTTCTAGTTTTTTATTAGGATAATTATTTCTTTTTTGCTTTCTCTTTCTTTCTTTCTTTCTTTCTTCTTTCTTTCTTTCTTTCCTTCCTTTCTCTCTCTCTCTCTCTCTCTCTCTCTCTTTCTCTCTTTCTCTCTCTCTCTCTCTCTCTTTCTCTCTTTCTCTCTTTCTTTCTTTCTCTCTTTCTCTCTTTCTTTCTTTCTTTGACAGAATCTCACTCTGTTGCCCAGGCTGGAGTGCAGTGGCATGATCTTGGCTCACTGTAAGCGAGGCCTCCTGGGTTCACACGATTCTTGTGCTTCAGCTTCCTGAGTAGCTGAGATTACAGGTGTCCACCACCACACCTGAATTTTTGTATTCTTAGCTGAGATGGGTTTCACCATGTTGGCCAGGCTGGTCTCAAACTCCTGACCTCAAGTGATCCGCCTGTCTCGGCCTCCCAAAGTGTTGGGATTACAGGCGTGAGCCACTGCACCTGGCCTAGGATAATTATTTCATTTTTCTACTCTTATATAACTTTATTTTTTTCCCAGGCTGATTTCAATCCAGTGTCCTAGAAGAGAGGTTCCTCCAGTGTCTATTTTGGTTAGCTGGTCTTTTAAATGCATTTTTGAAAGATAATGTTGTTGGATATGCAATTATTGTTTGATGGAATATTTTTTCTTATGTTTAAAATATTTTAGTACAGGCCGGGCGCGGTGGCTCAAGCCTGTAATCCCAGCACTTTGGGAGGCCGAGGCGGGTGGATCACGAGGTCAGGAGATCGAGACTATCCTGGCTAACATGGTGAAACACCGTCTCTACTAAAAATACAAAAAACCAGCCGGGCGTGGTGGCGGGCGCCTGTAGTCTCAGCTACTTGGGAGGCTGAGGCGGGAGAATGGTGTGAACCCGGGAGGCGGAGCTTGCAGTGAGCCGAGATCACGCCACTGCATTCCAGCCTGGGAGCACAGTGAGACTCCGTCTCAAAAAAAAAATAAATAAATAAATAAATAAATAAAATAAAATAAAATATTTTAGTACATCCTCTTGCTTACATGGTTTCTAATGAGAAGTCCACTATAATTCTTACCCTTGTTTCTTATAGGTTTTTATCTTTTTACTTCCCTCAATATTTTCCTTTTGTTTTTGGTTATTTGGAGTTTGAATATTATATACATATGTATAGATTTTTTAATTTTTAATTTTTATGGATACATAATAGTGGTACATATTTATGGGCACATGTGATATTTTAATTCGTGCATACAATGATCAAATCAGCATAACTCAGATATCCATTACCTCAAATATTAATTTCTTTGTGTTCAGATCATTTCAAATTCACTCCTTTAGTCATTTTGAAATATACAATAAATTATTGTTACCTATTATTATCCTATTGTGCTATTGAACACTAGATTTTTGTCTTTCTAGCTAACTGTATTTTGTACCCATTATTTAACCCTTCTTTTTTGAATTTGAATTTGAATTTTTTATTTCAATAGGTTTTTGGGGAACAGGTGGTGTTTGGTTACATGAATAAGTTCTTTAGTGGTGATTTCTGAGATTATGGTGCACCCATCACCTGACCAGTGTACAATGTAACCAATGTGCAGACTTTTATCCCTCACCCACCTCCCACCCTTTCCCCGGAGTGTCATAAGTCCATTGTATCATTCTTCTGCCTTTGCGTCCTCAAAGCTTAGCTCCCACTTATGAGTGAGAACATACAAGTTTGGTTTTCCATTCCTGAGTTACTTCACTTAGAATAATGATCTCCAGTTCCCTCCAGGTTGCTATGAATGCCATTATTTCATTCTTTTTATGGCTGAGTAGTATTCCATGGTATAGATAAACCACATTTTCTTTATCCACTCATTGACTGATGGGCATTTGGGCTGGTTACATGTTTTTGCAATTGCAAATTGTGCTGAAATAAATATGCATGTGCAAGAATCTTTTTCATAAAATGTCTTCTTTTTCTTTGGATAGATAACCAGTAGTGGGATTGCTGGGTCAGATGGTAGGTGTACTTTTAGTTCTTTATGGAATCTCCACACTGTTTTCTGTTTCCCATAGTGGTTGTACTAGTTTACATTCCCACCAACAGTGTAAAAGTATTCATTTTTCACCACATCCATGCCAACATCTTTTTTTTTTTTTTTTTTTTTTAACTTTTTGATTATGGCCATTCTCACAGGAATGAGGTGGTATTACATTGTGGTTTTGATTTGCATTTCCCTGATAATTAGTGATACTGAGCATTTTTCTCCCATATGTTTCCTGGCCCTTTGTATGTGTTCTTTTGAGAATTGTCTATTCATGTCCTTACCTCACTTTTTGATGGGATTATTTGTTTTCTTCTTGCTGACTTGTTTGAGTTCCTTGTAGATTCTGGATATTAGTCCTTTGTCAAATGTATAGATTGTGAAGATCGTCTCCAACTCTGTGGGTTGTTTGTTAACCTTGTTGATTATTTCCTTTGCTGTGCAAAGGTTTTTAGTTTAATTAAGTTCCATCTATTTATGTGTGTGTGTGTTTTGTTTGCATTTGCTTTTGGGTTATAGGTTATGAAGTCTTTGCCTAAGCCAATATCCAGAAGGGTTTTTCCAATGTTATCTTCTAGAATCATTATGGTTTCAGGTCTTAGATTTAAGTCTTTGATCCATCTTGAGTTGATTTTGTATAAGATGAGAGATGAGGATCTAGATTCATTCTTTCACATGTGGCTTGCCACATATCTCAGCACCATTTGTTGAATAGGGTGTCTTTTCCCCACTTTATGTTTTTGTTTGATTTGTTAAAGATCAATTGACTGTAAGTATTTAGATTTATTTCTGGGTTATCTATTCTGATCCATTGGTGTATGTGCTTCTTTTTATACCAGTATAATGCTGCTTTGGTGACTATGGCCTTAAAGTATAGTTTGAAGTTGGGTAAAGTGATGCCTCCAAATTTGTTTGTTTGTTTGTTTTTTCTTAGTCTTGCTTTGTCTATGCAGACTCTTTTTTGGTTTTATATGAATTTTAGGATTGTTTTTTCTAGTTCTCTGAAGAATGATGGTAGTATTTTGATGGGGATTACATATAATTTTAGATTGCTTTTTGGCAGTATGGTCTTTTTCACATTATTGGTTCTACCCAACCATGAGCCTGGGATGTGTTTCCATTTGTTTGTGTCATCTATGATTTCTTTCAGTAGTGTTTTGTAGTTTTCCTTGTAATGGTCTTTCACTTCCTTGGTTAAGTATATTCTTAAGTACTTTATTATTTTTTTTATTTTTTGCAGCTATTGTAAAAGGGGTTGAGTTCTTGATTAGATTCTCAGCTTGGTCACCTTTGGTGGATAGCAGAGCTATTGATTTGTTTACATTAATTTTGTATCCTGAAACTTTGCTGAATTCATTTATCAGTTCTAGGAGCTTTTTGGATGAGTCTTTGGTGTTTTCTAGGTATACAATCATATCATCAGCAAACAGTGAGAGTTTGACTTCCTCTTTAATGACTTGGATGCCCTTTATTGCTTTTCCTTGTCTGATTACTCTGGTTAGGACTTCCAGTACTATGTTGAATAGAAGTGGTAAAAGTGGGCATCCTTGTCTTCTTCCAGTTCTCAGGGGGAATGCTTTCAACCTTCCCCATTCGGTATAATGTTGGCTGTGGGTTTGTCATAGATGGCTTTAATTACATTAAGTTATGTCCCTTTCATGCCAATTTTGCTGAGGGTTTTAATAATAAAATGTTGCTGGATTTTGTCAAATACTTTTTCTCCATCTATTGAGATGATCATGTGATTTTTGTTTTTTAATTATGTTTATATGGTGTATCACATTTATTGACTTGCATATGTTAAATCATCCCTGTATCCCTTAACTAACACTTCTTTACCTCTCTTTCCTCATTACCCTTCCCAGCCTCTGGTAACCATCATTCTACTTACACTCTAGTTCCCTTATATCAATTTTTTTAGCTCCCACATTAATATGAATGTGTGATATTTGTCATTCTGTGTCTAGCTTATTTCCTTTAACATAATGGTCTCCATTGCCATCCACATAGGTACAAATGACAAGATTTTATTCTTTTTATGACTCAATAATATTTTATTTTGTATATTATACCTAATTTTCTTTATTCATTCCTCCATTGTTAAACATTTAGGTTCCAATATCTTGGCCATTGTGAATAATGCTGCAATAAACATGCAAGGGCAGATGTCTCTTTGATATACTGATTTCTTGTTTTTGGATATATACCCAGCAGTGGGATTGCTGGATCCTATGGTAGTTCTATTTTTATTTTGTTGAGGAACCAAAATACTGTTTTCCATAGTACCTGTAATACTTTACATTCCCAGCAACAGTGTATGAGCATTTAGCTTTCTCTACCTCCTCACCAGCCTCTATTATTATTTATATTTTTTATAATGTCATTTTAACTGGGGTGTGATGATATCTTACTGTGATTTTGATTTACATTTCTCTGATGATTAGTGATGTTGAGCATTGTATACCTGTTGGCTATTTGTATGTTTTTTTTTTTTTCTTTTTCTTTTTCTTTTTTTTTGAGAAACATCTATTTAGGTCTTTAGTCTATTTTTAAAATCTGATTATTTGATTTTTTTTTTTCTTTTGCTATTGAGTTGTTTGAGCTCCTTATATATTTTTGTTATTTACCTTTTATTAGGTTGATAGTTTGCAAATATTTTCTTCATTCTGAAGATTGTCTCTTCACTTTATTGATTCTTTCTTATGCTGTGAAAAAATTGTTAGCTTGAGTATTTATCCCACTCGATGTTTTTGTTGGATCTGTGGTTTGATGTCTGCCATTAATTTCAGATAATTCTCAGCCAGTATTACTCTAAATATTTTTTCTGCTCCATTCTCTTTTTCTTCCTCAACAATGCACATTTTATATGTTTTGAAATTATCCCACAGTTCTTGAGTGTTCTGTATTTTTCATTTTTTTTTTCTCTTTACATTGCAGTTTGGGAAGTTTTCACTGAAATATCTTCAAGATCACTGATTCTTTGCTTAGCCATGTCAACTCTACTGATGAACCCATGAAAAGCATTCTTTATTTCCTTGGCAGTATTTTTATTTCTCTAACATTTTATTTTAATTCTTTCTTACAGTTTTTATTGATTGATTGATTGATTGAGATGGAGTCTCACACTGTCACCAGGCTGGAGTGCAGGGGTGCAATCTCGGCTCACTGCAACCTCTGCCTCCCAGGTTCAAGCGATTCTTCTGCATCAGCCTCCTGAGTAGCTGGGATTACAGTCACATGCCACCACGGCCAGTTACTTTTTTTATTTTTAGTAGAGACAGGATTTTGCCATGTTGGCTAGGCTGGTCTTGAACTCCTGACCCCAGGTGATCCACATGCTTTGGCCTCCCAAAGTGCTGGGATTACAGGTATAAACCACTGTACCAGGCCCTTTCTAACAGTTTCTATCTTTCTGTTTACATTATTTATATATGTTCTTGGATGTTGTCTAATTTTTCCATTGTATTTCTTAACATATCACAGTTATTTTAAACTTCTTGTCTAACAATATCCACATATTTCATATCTCAGTCTAGTTTGGAGGTTTGCTTTGTCTCTTAAGACTGTTCTTTCTGGTCTTTCAGCATGCTTTGTAATTTTGTTTTTGTTGTTGTTGAAAGTCAACATGATGCATCAGGTAATAGGGACTGAGGTAAATAATCTTTTTTATATAGGCAAATAATGTTTTTATATAAATTTTTATGTTAATTTGGCTAAAAGTTGGACTGTGTTCAATGTTTCCTATATAGCTGTAAGCACCAGAGGTTAAGATCTCTCTAGTGTTCTTGTTTTTATTCTTCTATTGTTTCTGCATCTCCCCAGTAACTCCTTAAATGAAGTCTGCACCTGGCAGTTCTTCCGGTCATAATTACTTGCTGTCATACAGCTTTTCTGATGTGGTGGTAATATGAGAAAGGGAGGGAAAGAGTTCTATAATGCTATGTTTTATTCTCAGTCTTTTATTGGCCAGTTCCTAGGTTGTGACCTTTACAAGTGTTTCTTAACTTTTATCCCCATTCCCTCTTACCCCGCACCCTCCACCACATACTTAGGTGAAACCGGAAGGCTAGGAGTTGGAGTGGATAACTTCCCTTCTCCCGTGTTGAATATGGCTCTAGTAATGTGTTTTCCCCAATGAGTAGGTCTTCATTATGGAGAACACTGGGTATATTTCAAAATGATTACTTTTCCCCTACCCCTGCCAGAAAGACACGAGGATTTTCATTGGCTCTTTACCAGTGAGAATCTGATGAGTTTCCCAAGAAAAAGTCCCCCAAAGATTAGGGGTCTGTATAAGACTCATTCACTGTAAACTTTCATGTTCTCTTCATCCACATTTATCCTCCAGCAGTTTATCACAGTTATTACTTAAGTGTTCCTACTAGTTTATGGCTCCAGCAGTTTCTGCATATAGTAAGCTGATCCCAGCTGTGACTCTCTGTATTCACCTGTTTTTCATATTTCATGGAGGCAGTTTTCCCTGAAACCTCAATTCTTAGAAGGACCCAATAAATGTCATTGATTTTTTAGTCTGTTCAGATTGTTTTTCTCTTTATAAGGATGAAAAAGATGACTTTCAGTTTGTTTACATGTTGGAGTGGAAACTGAATTTTTCTATGCTGACTTACGGTTTTAAGGCTCCAGTTGCATTAGTTAGTTCACCCTAACTCAGCAAGAAGCATTATCCCATGTCCAATTCCTAAAATGCCTACAGAATTTCTGGCATGCCAAGGACGGTGTTAATAAAGTCATATAGGTTTCTACCATTGGACTTTTACAAGATTTGTCAATTTGAGAAAATAGTGTGCATGCACTATAAAATATTGTATGTTTCATCAGAACATCAACTAGATATATTTATATTTATGAAAACAGCATATTTAAGCAAAGAGAAGAAGCAGTTCCAAGTGAATCATAATTCCAAAACACAACAAAACCACACTATTTCCATGAGAATGTAATAAAAAAAAATCTCTATCTGAGTTGCCATAAAACTTCCAATAAATGTTGTTCGTACCTTCAGAGAGGAGTTATTGATAGCATCACCGTCTTTGAGGATTGCTTGGTAACATTTACATTTTCCTTAAGTTCCATTCTTATCTACATTTGGCATATGAAAAGGAGAAAATCAAGCTCTGATATATTGAGCAGGCCGCAGCAATCTGCTTCCTTTTATCAGCAGGCTACTGTCTTGGCAACATGTCATTGTAATTTATGACTTGATTAAGAACAGAAACTCTGCTCTTCAACATTCACCACCCTATATGATTCAATGGTAATATCTCTCTAGGTCATCTGTAAAAATAATCCTAATGAAAAATATAGCTTATGTAAAATATTAGCCTAATGATTGCTATAGTTGGCTACCAGTGAGGTGAGTTAGTGAAACTATGCACTCATTAATTTTCTCCAAATATTTCAGATGATTTTTTTTTTTTTTTTGGCAAATACATTAATTAGGAAAAGTCCAGATCACTTTCTCTGAGGAAAACAGATCTGGCATTCTTCTTTCCAGCTTGGCCATTAGTTGGTGCTGGATCTGAGAGCTCACTAAGAGTATTATTTTCTTGCTCTGGGACATTCTCACAGAAATAGTGTGTATTGTTGTGTCTTAAAATTATGATCCACTTACAAGCGTTTCTTCTGTTTGCTGCAATATCCTGTTTCTATTTGATGTGCACTAATTCTGCAATGGTTGTGTTGCCTGGCTTAATATAATAATTAACCATAGGGCTTTAGAGTTTCAGAAAACTGTAACACTTTGGCTCCCTATTGGGTCAATATTAAATCTGATAATCTAAATATTACATATTATTGGTAATAAACTGAATTCACAATTAGTCTTAATTTGGTGAAGAGAGTAAAGTTATAACACATTCTAAGGTACTTTATGAAAATTTGCTGTCAAATTTTATGTTATTAGTATTGTATCTGGACCATTTATATCATCTTCCTTGGGCACACTGTAACAGGCAAAGTCAAGCAAAAATTAGGGAATTTTGGAAATAAAGTTGTGCAGTTACATTTTCCCCAGTTTCCTCATTCCCTTTACCTAATTTTAGAAATCTTAGTGGAGTCCTTACCTTACTTTCTTTTATATTCAACCTAATGACTCAATTGTATAAACAATAAGCCAAACCTTTACATCTTTTTAAACACCAGATTTCATTCATAACTAGTTTTACAATTTCCCATTTGAATTTTCAGTGAAACCACTGCTCTGTGAATGAAGCTGAATGTGATATGTTTGTGTAATATTTCCTTGCCCAATTTTGTACATTGGTAGTAATAAATTATACAGTTATCAAAATTAATACATGCCACTGGACAGTATTCTCTGAGATTGCTTCCGTTTTGTAACCAAAGTGTAGAGTAGTGGCAGCCCTAGCTAACTCCAATTTGCAGATCACTTGAACCTACTAGTAGAGGACCAATAGAATTCACTTGCCAGCTACTCCGATCCCCTTGATCATGAGAAATTTGTCCCATAGTCATTTTTAAGTGATTTCTTCCCCATTGACACTGAGTAAAGTTGTTTGTCATGTTAGTTATATCCTCTCTTTTCCTATTGGTGCATAGCTATGCACTCATATGCTTACTTCTTTCATAAATTTAACTAGCTCCAGGGATCTGACTATGACAGTATCTACCATAGTTAGCAGTGAAGGCATTGAGTTAAGTAAGTCCCTCTGCTAATCATAAAGGTAGTTTAGGGTCACCTGCACTCACGCTACTCTTATTACTTTGGAAAGAGTACTCCACTGCTGAGTTGATGATAGAGTAGGTCTTAACCTTTTCAGGTTGGTCTGCAAAACTACTGACTTCACCCACTGCCTCAGGTTAATTGTCACACTATCAAAAGCAGCTCACAGAAGTTTGTTGTCACTTGATGTTTGATGTTTAATTATTAATTCATATGATTTATCCTACTTATGAGTCTTTAGAATCTGTAACTATTTTTAGATCATTAATTCTAAGTACTTGTGCCAATAATTGTTAACCAAGTTTCTGTTGATATTCCTTTATAAAGTAACCTAACATGTATCAGTATACTTTGGGATTTTGCGGTCATTGGGTTGGGGATCCTGCCAGCTACATCATTTTTTGATTGATTAATAGTCTTAATTTACTTTGTGAGTGAAGGTAACATCTTTCCAACTGGCCACTGAAGCATGAGACAACTTTCTAGGGACAGGAAAGACTGTCTTTACTGCTATATTTCCCACTACTGCAGCTTCAGACTTTTGAGGTCTGGATTTTACCTGAGTTACTGGAAAAAGACAGGGAATAGAAATTTCCACTAATTTTTCTTCTGCCTAGTACTCTCTGGATATCTGAAAAGCCACTTTCGTGTTTCTAGATTAATTTCCTCAAAATCTGTTTGGAAAGATTTGTCCAAATATTTTGCCTCCAAGGATGTTTTTATTTTAAAGAAAGAATAGCTAGTCAACCTGGCATCAAATCGTCATTTTTTCATCCCTTTTATTTATTTTTTGCCACTAATACCTGGCCGTTATCATCTTTGAGTCTGAAAGAAACTTCTCTTTACTGTACCAGTAGGAGTTAATATAAAAAGTGGATTGTTGAATCAAATCCACATAGGTCAGAGGTTTTATCTGGTATCAAACTGTTTTAATCATTTCAAGGATACAGGTACTTGCAGAAAAGAGAAGAGAGACACCGAGGATGCTAATGGTGTTCTTCAGATTCATGGTGCATTAGGATACATTCTGGGTCAGATATAGTCCATGAAGTCTCTAAGTTATGCATGAAGGGTGCCACTTACACAAAAGGAAATTAATTTGGTCATTAAACATCTTCATTTTATTCACTAATAATTACATAACTTAAGTAACATTATTACAAGAAGTCATTCCCATCAATCCACACACTTATTATTTTCTCTAAGCAAGCCTTGTATATTCCAGGTACATCCTGCTAAATGCATTCTATAGATAAGGACTTTCATACTCTGTTTTTCAGGAGATAATCTTATTAGCAGGTTGGGGGTTTGACCAGGTCATCTTTCTTTCTTTACTTCAATATCTTGTGAAAAAGAAGAAAGATCCTTTCATTCTCAAACCGAAACCTAAACATCTCCTATCATCAAGCAACCTTCACTATCTCTGTTATGCTCTTAACTTGGTAGCAGTTTCTCTCTGAGAGGCTTTGTGGAGTCTTCCTTTAATATTTGCAGACAAGTCCTCAGTCAATAATATGTGTGCAATCCTAACATAGATGTATGCCCTTAACTGCCTCCTTTAGGGATCCTCCTCTCAAGATTCTGCCCCCCAAATTGCAGTTACTTCTGCAGTGCAAACTCCAATTTCTGCCTCTAAGTCCAGTGGGACTACTGCGTTCTGCTTGGCTTCTACCTCACTGTGCTTCTGTGCTGCTCTTCTCAGGGATCAGTCTTGTGGTTTCTGTTGTCCAGTGATTGAAAACTATTGCCTCACAATTTGACCAGTTTTATTTGTGTGTGTGTGGCAGGACAGCATGTCCAGTGTTAGTCTGTGATTCTGTCATAGGCAGAAATGGAAGTCCTCATTTTTACTTTATTTTAGAGTTCAGTAGATTTAATTTTTAATGCTCATCTGTCTGCCATAGGCTTTTCTGTTCAAGTTTTGGTTGGCTGAATTTGATCCCTATTAGGTTTTTCTAGAAGTTAATAGGGATGATGTTTCCTGAGTCTCTGTGCATTCAAAAATCATTTATTGTTGGTTGCATTACATGACTGACAATTTGGTTTAGTGTAATTATTTTTAGTCATAAAGGTATGACTTTTCATAAAAGTATGAAAAATAATGAAAGACAATTTAAATACTTTATGAATTTTGCTCCATTTCCTTCCTCATTGAATATTTCAGTAGTGAATCTTGAGGCTAGCAATAATCGAATTCAAATACCTTACTTTTTGCCTTACTGCCAAAAGATTGTTTGTTTTTGAAGTCCATATAATTTTCTATGCATACCCTGGGATGGATTGTGTTGGGTTACATTTTCTTTTCTGACACATAGATTATTCTTTTTATTCTATAGGTTAATGTTTTCTTTATATCTGGGACATTTTCTTTAAATGAAACTGCAAGTTTTATCATTAATATGGTTATCTCACAATACTGATTATGAGTGCCTTGGCTTTTCTTTCTGCTGTATCTAACTATTCTTCACATTTTTCCAAATTATTTGTATGAATTTAATTATTTTCTTTTCTCTTATTTCTAACTACTGTTTACCTTACTTCATTCTTCAGCTGTGTTTATTCTCTATAATGCTCCTCTCGATTTAACTTTCATTAATATAGTGGTTCTACTTTTTCTTCCACTTCTTTATTGAGCTGTCAGATCATGTATTAATCATTTATTTAATGAATACTTAATGACATGCTTTGTGCCAGGCACCATTCTTGGCCTTGACATTACATAAACAAATCATTTAGAGAAATCTCTGCTCTCGTGGAGCTGATATTATAATGGGGATAGAACGTCATTAAATTAAATGTTATTGGAAAAAATCAATGTAATGGGAGAGAGTGTTGTGAGGGTATTTTATAAATTAAGAAGTGTGATGGTTAATGCTGAGTGTCAACTTGATTGGATTGAAGGATGCAAAGTATTGATCCTAATTGCCAAAGGAAATTAACATTTGAGTCAGTGGAATGGGAAAGGCAGACCCACCCTTAATCTGGGTGGGCACCATCTAATCAGCTGCCAGCACGGCCAGTATGTAAAGCAGGCAGAAAAATGTGAAAAGACTAGACTGGCCTAGCCTCCCAGCCCACATCTTTCTCCCATGCTGGATGTTTCCTGCCATCAAACATCACACTCCAGCTTCTTCAGCTTTGGGACTCGTACTGGCTTCCTTGCTCCTCAACTTGCAGACAGTCTATTGTGGGACCTCACCTTGTGATCCTGTGAGTCAATACTCCTAAATAAACTCCCTTTATATATACATCTATGCTATTAGTTCTGTCCCTCTAGAGAATCCTGACTAACACCAAAAATATCAGGGAACCCTATTGATAAGATGATATTTGAGCATTTCATCTCCTGATTTTCATATTATCTTCTTTTAATTGAGGACTCCATACCCCTGCTTTGTCTTCTGGTTTTTTAGAAAATGTGATTTTATTGAACTTAAAAGATATAACTTGTGGGATAATTGGCATTATTTTTGTGTTCAACATGGCAGCAGCTTTTTTTTTTTTCTTTTTTTGAGATGGGATTTCGCTCTTGTTGCATAGACTGGGGTGCAATGGCGCAATCTTGACTCACTGTAACCTCCAACTCCCCAGTTCAAGCAATTCTCTTGCTTCAGCCTCCTGAGTAGCTGGAACTACAGGTGTGCGCCACCACACCCAGCTAATTTTTTGTCTTTTTAGTAGCAACGGCATTTCACCACGTTGGCCAGACTAGTCTTGAACTCCGGACCTCAGGTGATCCGCCTGCCTCGGCCTCCCAAAAATGCTGGGATTACAGTCATGATTACCACTCCCGCATGGCAACATTTTCTGATTGGTCTTTACATACAATCTTTCTTTTTTCTTTTCTTTTTTTTTTTTTTTTTTGAGACGGAGTCTCGCTCTGTCGCCCAGGCTGGAGTGCAGTGGCCGGATCTCAGCTCACTGCAAGCTCTGCCTCCTGGGTTCACGCCATTCTCCGGCCTCAGCCGCCCGAGTAGCTGGGACTACAGGCGCTGCCACCTCGCCCGGCTATTTTTTGTATTTCTTAGTAGAGATGGGGTTTCACCGTGTTAGCCAGGATGGTCTCGACCTCCTGACCTCGTGATCCGCCCATCTCAGCCTCCCAAAGTGCTGGGATTACAGGCTTGAGCCACCGCGCCCGGCCAACATACAATCTTTCATAGAGATCCTGTGCTTGTCCTGGTTACTCATATTAAAATTGTGAGTATTTGATGGAGAAGGGGATCTCAGGCTGTGTTCCAGTCTATTATAAGGGTTTTTTCTTTTTTTTTTTTTTGACATAATGTTTTGTTTGAGATTTATTTTCAGCATTTATTTCTCTTTGGCCCATGGGGTTAGCGTTGGAAACAGTTTGAAAATCTGTCTTCTGCCCCCTTGTGGGAGAGCTTCTTCCTGCAATCTATGCTAAGTCAGCTGCTGGCTCAGCTGGTCGCTTTGCTTCAAAGAGCCAAATAATTCCAGAGACTTTCCTGTCCCCAATTTATGGGTATTTCTGCTATGATAGACAGAGGGATTTTATTTTGCACTTTGGTTTGTACTCGACTTTGGAAAGGTATTATTTCCTTTTTTTTTTTTTTTTTTTTTTTTTTTTTTTTGACAGTCTCCCGCTGTCGAATGCAGTGGCGCCTTCTAGGCTCACTGCAAGCTCCGCCTCCCGGGTTCACGCCATTCTCCTGCCTCAACCTCCCCAGTAGCTGGGACTACAGGCGCCTGCCACCATGCCGGGCTAATTTTTTTGTATTTTTAGTAGAGACGGGGTTTCACCTTGTTAGCCAGGATGGTCTCAATCTACTGACTTCATTATCCGTCTGCCTCGGCCTTCCAAAGTGCTGGGATTACAGGCGTGAGCCACCGCGCCCGGCCTCCTGAATCTTTCGGATGTCTGCAAGTGTGAGTTCTTTCTCTGCTTTTGTTCTTTCTCTGCTTTTGTTCCACATTCGTGTACTGTCTCCACTGCAGTTGACTCCCTTTATGCATATACATTGTGCTTCAGAGTTTCATCTCTCGATTTCCTTGACATTGGGGGTCTGCATTTCTGTTTTTTTTCTTGCCTCTGGTTGAATTCTGGGAAAAATAAGCGGATACTTCGTGTTTATTGTGGCTTCTTTAAACAGAATGTCTGCACTAACAACATTCATTTTACAGAATTAATTTTTATAATTAATCTAAAATAATTTTTAAAACTAGTGGTGCCAAGTGTTTGGCTTCTATCAAGTCAATAGCAATTGAAGAGAGTACTTACATAAACAAATCTTTATTGTGAAATTATTTATTTGTTGCAAAACTAAAGGTAAGAGCCATAATATTTACTCACAGGATGTTATTTGAAATCATACAAGATCTGATAAAATTATATTGTATTTAATTTAAAATGTCATAAGGATTAATTGATACATATTATTCCACAATCTTAAATCACATTAACTCTATAAAGTGATTTAATAGAAAAAATTCAGCAAGTTCACACACAAAAAAACAAATATTATAGATATTGAGCAATGGAGCTAATTTTTTTAAGCAACAGTTAGTAGTTAGCTTCTGGAAGAAAAAGGATAACAAAGTTTTTCTAAGATTGATCATATACTTCATATAAAATAAAATGAAAGCTCGAAGCTCATGGGAAAAAGTTTTCACTAAATATGTTTTAGATCTGATTTTAGAACTTGCACCTCTGTGAGATATTGTGTGTGTGTGTGTGTGTTTGTGTGTATGTGAGAGACAGAGACTCTTAGACTCAGAGCTGTTTCACTAAATAATCTTCCTATAAAACTTTTGAAATGATGAATCACTCATCTTCTTAGATACACTTAACAAATGAGCAACTTGTATGTTTCAGGTGAGGGTTTTAAATGCTTCAAAACATTTTATAAACCTAGTAAGACTGGTAGCCAGGGAAAACAAGAGATATTTTGGTATTAGCAGGGTTGTCAGGAGAGTGATTCAATTGTTTACTGTTTCATCTTAAAGAGAAAAAGACTGGCTGCCTCAGGACTGGCTGATAAATAACAATCCCTTAAATAGGAGATCATAAAGATCAGGTTATTCTTTATTGTTCTCATAGGAGCCTTGCCTGACTACCTCAGTCCAAAGGCAAGCCATGCTTTGAAAGGGAAGGCAACGAAAGCTGCATGCAATTTGTGCTTATGGAGGTGATAACATTGTTGTAGTGTTATCTAATGCTTTAATTTTGAAAGTATATGTTTTAAAATGTCCTGTTTCTCAAATAAATGTCACACTTAAAAAGCCTTAGAACCTACTGTTTACTAATGGGTCTACTCAATTTTCTGCATCTCTTGCTGATAAATTTGATATGGAGTTCTGTGATATGGATCAAGGAATAATTGTTCTGCCACCGAAAATGCATTTGGGTTGCTCAGGCAGTCATACAAAGTACCACAAAGTAGGTGACTTCAACAACATACATTTATTTTATCATATTTTTGAAAACTAAAAGTTTAAGATCAAGTTATCAGCAAAGTTGATTTTTTTCTGAGGGATCTCACTTTGGCTTGTAGATGGCTGTCTTTACATCATCTCTCCTCTATGTGTGTGAGCATCCTAACCTCCTCTTCTTACGAGGATATCAGTCATATTGGATTAGGGTCTCACGCATGACCACATTTTACCATAATTATTTCTTTAAAGTCCTGCAGGTTGGGACTTCAACATACGAACTTTGGATGCCCACGTTTCAGTCCTTAAAACATTCAATTTTAATTTCATTGTGCTCAGTAGTTCTTAATTTCACTCAAGTTCTGTGTTTAAAATTAGGTGAGATCACTGGATCAATGTCTTCTAATGGATAGTAAATTATTTTGTCATTGATTGCTGTATTAGTCAGCGTTCTGAGGAGAAATAGAACCAATGGTGTGTGTATGTGTGTGTGTGTGCGTGTGTGGTGTGTACAGAGAAGAAGAGAGAGAGCTTTATTTTCAGGAATTGGCTCATGAGACTATGGAGGCTGGCAGGTCCAAAATCTGCAGGGTGAGCTGGCAGCATGGATATCCAGGAGGAGCTGATGTTGCAGTTCAAGTACGAAGGCCATCTGCTGTAGAAATGTTAGGAGAGGTCAGTCTTTTTCTTCTATTCAGGCCTTCAACTGAGTGGATGAGGCTCACCTGCATTCGGAGGGCAATCTGCTCTACTCAAATTCACTGATTTAAATGTTAATCTCCTTCGAAAACACCCTTATAGAAACATCCAGAAAAATATTTGACCAAGTATCTGGGCACTGTGGCCCTGCCAAGTTAACACACAAAATTAACCATCACAAATGCGTCTTAGGATAGATGCTTGTATAGATTAATCCACTACACTGTGGCAAGTACTGTGCTAAGCAGGTAAGATAGTTAATTAAATGTTTCACCAACAGGAATACTAGACCCTTGAAATCATAGTATAAGCATGCTCAACTTCCTGTGATATCAATTTTCCACAAATGCTTATAAGAATAAATATCACTTTAATATTAAAATAAACATGGTTATATAATAGAGTGTGCCACAATATACATAAGCATTTTATTGTGCTTTTAAAGTTATGACACTGGTTCTGTCTTATAGTAATGTTTTAAACATCACAACTCAATACCACATTACAATGTTGATACATTACAACTCTTAATAACGTTGCTTCTTTCCTATTCTCTAGCATCTTAAATCTCCAAGGAGTTGCAAACTCAAAAAACCTTCTTGTCCATCCCACTATGTTTCCACAATGTACATCTCTACCAATGCTCTTTCGTACCATTCAAAGTTGTGTATGATATGTGTCCTGTAATATTCTTATCCTTCATTGTGCAGCTCTCCATGTGAGGATGTGGCATAATATTTCTTCTGTTTTGATTACTTTTCTTTTCTTTTTTTTTTGAGACGAGTCTCGCTCTGTCGCCCAGGCTGGAGTGCAGTGGCGCGATCTCTGCTCACTGCAAGCTCCGCCTCCCGGGTTCCCGCCATTCTCCTGCCTCAGCCTCCAGAGTAGCTGGGACTACAGGCGCCCACCACCTCGCCTGGCTAATGTTTTTTTTTTTTTTTTTTTTTTGTATTTTTAGTAGAGACGGGGTTTCGACATATTAGTCAGGATGGTCTTGATCTCCTGACCTCATGATCCGCCCGCCTCGGCCGCCCAAAGTGCTGGCGTTACAGGCGTGAGCCACCGCGCCTGGCCCTGTTTTGATTACTTTTCAAGTTAAATACTCTTCATAGATTCTGCTATTTGATTCCTCATAGAAGGCGATAATCATAAAGTGAGAAAAACGGACAGAAAAGCAGATATTAAGATTTTCTTCTTCAGTATTGATGGAAAACGTAAAACCTCAAAAACATTTTTGAGGTTTGAAATCATTTAACTCTTTCAGAAGTCCATGTGCATTTAGACTCTTCTGACATTAGGAGGACTGTAGCAGAAAAGTTGAGAACCTCAGACAATTTATTCTTCACAAGCATCAATAGAGGAAATCACCGCATATTCTCATTTTACATAGGAGAACATTGAGATTCTAAAAGCTTTTAAAACATGTCCAAATCTATTTCATTGAAAATATATCTGAAAGTTGCACCCAAATCTATCAGACACTTCAGCCCATGTTTTTGTTTTGTTTGTTTTATTTTCCCAAACTACATTGCATATACGGAGAGGCAACAGGGAATTAAGGAGAAAAAAATAAACCTGGGTTTCATCTTATTTTTTTTTATTTTTCCAAACAAAAATTATTGTTTATGTTTTTAATTGAGTGAAGGAGTGAGAGTGTGTGTGTCTGTGTGTGTATGTGTGTGTGTGAGTGTGTAGGAAGAGAAGTGAGATAGAGAATAAAAGAAATAGAAAATTCCACTGTGATGCCTCGGTAGTTTCACTATGATAAAGGTATATATTGGGGATGTCAAGAAAAAGAATCAATCAATTTTCTAAACTGAGAGGCAATAAAATTATAATGAGAGTGCATAATTGAGGGAATATTTTATAAACAAATGGGGAATAATTAAAATAAATTTTATTATAAACTAGAAGTATTACTTAATTTTTTGTTGCCTTGAGTGATATTTTATAAATTCAAGCCATACAATTAATTCAGTAATGTTGTGGCAATTTTTTAATGTATTCAAAACAACAGTTCAATGCTTTCTAGTCTGTCACTAAATCCATTCAGCTGAATATTCTAAATTACAGAAAGAAAGGCCTATGTGAGGTTCAGAAGACTAGGAATATTTAAGATGAAAAAAGAAAAAGATTTATCTAATCTTATAATTTGTATATTACATAAGCCTTTAGTTTCCTTGGTCAGAAATATGCTTTTGTTAGCACATAAATATTAAAGAAGGTTGGAAAATCAATAATGAAAAATATTCTAAAGCAGATGGACTTTAAAAATCCATTTGCTGCAAAATTCCTGTATGAGACTAAACACAAATAAAGGTTGAAAGTACTGAGTAAAATGCTTCTGTCAAGACTTTGGCACAATTATTATAAATATGGCAAAGCTGTTAGTTTAACTGACTAGTAAATTGTATGATGTCTTACATTTGCCAAAGTTGAGTGATAGCTTTTAGTTTCCAATTAAAATATATTTTTTATAATATAAGAAAATACTTGCCAAATTACCTATTCATAATTCAAAGAGTTGGCAAAGCAACAAGGTGGTTTGGGATATTTACATTTTCTCCATCCATTCATAAATGTATGAAATTCTTTATGTTATAGTATATTCTAAATGCTTACTTGCTGAGCGATAAGAGGTGTTTATATATGTATGATAGAGCAAAACAGCTATCAGCAATTATTCAGGAATAGACCATAACACATAATTAATTGATATTGTTTAAGAATAATACAAATATACTTGTGGAGTCTTTTAGAGCAATGTTTACCAAGTGCTGGGCAAATGTTAGTCCAATTGCTGGTGACACCAGAATTCTCAGCCTCCCTTAAGTCTTCAACGTTCTGAGTGCTCCTGACTTGGATCACTGTCAGCTCCCTGTTACTAGTCATCCAGCCAAATCAGGGGCCATAGACCATAAATAATTGCACAATTGGCCATTTTTCCTACCAAACCAAGTGAGCAACTGGGTGTACTGCTCAAAGTTCTGTGCACTGGGAGGATTTCTCTTCACAGCTGTCCTTTAGCCATGTCCCAGAAAGGGGCTGCAGTGCTATAGCTGTTCACTGCCAAGTAGTGCCTACATATCATGCAGAGCCATCTGTAAAGAAGGCCCAAGTTCTCTTTCTCTGCCAACTCGTTATAGGGAAATTTCCATGAGCCCAGAGGTGTGGGCTGGGAGACAGAAGGCAGTGTGGCAAGATTGGGAGCTGTGACTTTTGGGCCACATTTTCATGTAACTTACTTGTGTCTTCAGGGCCTGCTCAGGCCCAATCATGTTTATACCACTTATGTTTAATGATAGAGTGCTGCTGGTCATGCCCAGTTTTATGGATTGGTAGGTCAAATAATACCCAGTACATGATAGGCAGCTCAAGTCACATGGTAACTGGTGGTCCATGGCTAAATATTGTCTACTAATGCCTAGTAGTAGAACAAGAGCCGTTACTAAAAATAAGAGTAGTTATCTTCAAAGGACGCCAGGGCTTTGCTCTCAAATCTTTAAGGCTTAAATGCATTCACCTATAGAGACCTGTCAAAGGCTTCAAATAGCATTCCTATCTGCCGTTGTCACATCAAACACCAAATGGCCCAAGTGACAGAACAGCTTGCATAGCAGCCTGGATCTGCTGCAGAGCCCTCTCTTGTTCTAGGCCCCACTTAAAACTAGCAGCTTTTTGGATCACTAGATACAGTTCAGAGTAACACAACCGAATAAGAAATCTCTTGTCCCCCCACCAAAAAAAGAGACCCACTAGGCATTTTGCCTTTTTCTTGATTGCAGGAGGGAGCAGATATAACAACTTATCATTCACCTCAAAAAGATATTTTTGTCATGTCTCATACCACTGAACTTCTTGAAATTGCACCATGGCCTCTGAGCTTTTGTTTCCCACCCTCTGACACAAAAAATCTTACCAATAAGTCTAGAGTTGTTGCTATTTCTTGCTCACTAGGTCCAGTCAGCATAATACCATCAATGTTATGGACCATGTGATATTTTGTGAAAGGGAAAGGTGGTTGAAATGCCTGCAAACTAAATTATGATAGGACTGGAGACTTGATATATGTCTGAGGCAGGACAATGACAGTGTATTGTTGCCCTTGCCAACTGAAAACAAACTGATTCTGGTGATCCTTATTGACAGGGATAGAGAAAAGGTATTTCCCATTTCAATAGCTCTATACCGAGTATAAGATTTGCTAATTTGTTCAAGCAATAAAGCCACATCTGTTACAGCAGCTACAATTGGAGTCATCACTTATAATAAACATACGGTAATTTGCTGTCATATCCCAAGATCTGTCTGGCTTCTACATAGGCTAAATAGGAAGTTGAATGGGGTGTCAGAAATGGGTCCTGAGAATAAGCATTGTCCGAGATGACAACTGCCACAGGGAAGGCCATTAGAGTTCCCTCAGGCAAGGTAGGATTAATTCCATTAGTTCAGTAGAGAGTCTGATACCACTAGGTGTGAGAATGCGTGCTCATGGGGAACCTGATACTACTGGGGATTAGGGAGGCTTCTTCCACAGAAGGTTGAGAACCTTCTTCCTCTAGCAAAGAAGCCTCATCAAAATTTAGGGACTCAATGTCCCTGAGTTCATCAGAGTATTCCCATACATCCCTATTCCAACTCTTAGGATCCCATTCTTTCCTAATAAATGCCCATACTTGAATGGTAGAGAGTCTATGAGACTAGCAGTTCAATTTGCATTCTAATTCAGCCAGTCACAGGATAAGAGTTTACACTGGATTTTAAGCAATCTCAACCCTTCAAATATGGGTGATAAGGGTCTCTTTCAGGGCACACATAAATGCTTTCAGGGCATGTATGTGCTGCTTGAGCTGTGCATTCAAATTCCTGAGCTCATTTTTTTCTTTCACCACTTTGACCAGTGATGTTAGAAGCAACTAGTCAGTGTCAATACATTTTATAGCTTTCTATAAATATTCAAAAGTACTCAGAACTCAGTACCTTGTTTCTTATAAGTTGCTGATTAGAAGTATTGTATCCAATGCGGATAGTTTGTATATCTCTATTACCAAGTCATGCCATAGACTATCAGTACTCTCTTTACTACTAAAAATAAAATTGTTAGCATCTTTAAATTTAATCAGGTTGGAGACCCAATTTCAGAAATTCCAGAACCAATTCAGAAAACTCATTTTTAAAATTCTGTTCCTCTAGAACAAGAGTTCCCATGGCCTATTAGGAACTGGGCAGCACAGCAGGTGAGAGGCAGGTGAGCTGGGGGAGCTTCATCTGTATTTACAGCTACTTCCCATTGCTCACAATACTGCCTGAGCTCCACCTCCTGTTCGATCAGAGGTAGCATTAGATTCTCACAGGACAAACCTTATTGGGAACTGTGAATGTGAGGAACCTGTGTTGCACACCCTTTATGAGAATCTAATGCCTGATGATCTGTCACTGTCTCCCATCATCCCCACATGGAACCATCTAGTTGCAGGAAAACAAGTTCAGGGATCCCACTGATTCTACATTATGGTGAGTTGTATAATTACTTCATTCTGTAATACAATGTAATAATAATAGAAATAAAGTGCACAATAAATGTAATGCACTTGAATCATCCCCAAACCATCCCCCTGCCCCCGTCCATGGAAAAATTGTCTTCTACAAAACGAGTGCCTGGTACCAAAATGGTTGGGGACCACTGCTTTATAACCATTCTCGTGCTAAATCAATGTTTTCCAAAGAAACAGAACCAATATGACTATGTAATTATATGTGTGTATATATATGTGTATATGTGTGTGTGTGTACATATATTCCAGGCATATGTATATATAATATATATTAAAATATATATAGATGTAATTATATGTATGTATATGTGTGTGTATATATATAGGGTATGTGCACCCTTATATGCATGTATATATATTCATACACATATACATACATACATATGCGCACACATATATATCTATGAGATATTTAATATAAGGTATTAGTTCATGCAGTTATGGAGGATGAGAAAACCAATGATCTGTTACTTGCAAGCTGGTGGTGACCCAGGAAAGTCAATGGGAGTCGTTCCAGTCCATGTCCAAAGCCTGAGAACCAGGACAGCTGATTTAAGTTCCAGTCTGAGGGCATGAAATGACAAATAATTAGCTCAAATCATCAAGTAGAAAGATAGAGCAAATTCTCCTGTATGTTGCCTTTTGTTCTATTCATGCCTTCAAAGAATTGGATGAGGCTCACCTACATTGGGTAGAATAATCTGTTTTACTCAGTTTACCAATTCAATTCTAACCTTATCCAGAAATACCATCACAGAATAAAATTTGACCAAATGTCTGAGCACCCCATGGCCTACACAAGTTTACACATAAAATTATCAAACACACTCTTCTAACCAAATATTTTGGTTCTGGATCACTCTTTCTCCCAAGTATTTTCCTCTCATCATTCTAGATTGCTTCAGTCACCACATGGATACATTTGTAATACCCAGACTCTCATTTAATTGGTATCCCTAATTTTAGTATTTTTTTCATCCACCCAACCTTAACCCCTATGGCCTTGAAAGTACCTAGACCCAGAGAATTAGATTTCTATGTTCAGACTTTGTGCATTAAGGCAACACTTCCAAAACTTTTATGTGGATAAAAGTCACCTGTGATACTTTTTAAAAATTTAGGCTGATTTGGTAAAAGTTGGTAGTGAAGTATTAAAGTCTGCATCTCCAACAAGATTCTGGTGGTACCAATGATGCTGCTCCCTGGATCACAGCTTGCTTAATAAGGTGTTTTGATACCTTGTAGCAGCTAGCATGTCAAAAGAACCACAACCTTTAGTTCTTAAAAAGAAGTTATTCTTTATCACATAATAGTTTAGAGGTATAAAATCTAGTCTGGAAAGATAGTTCTGTCCAGTAAGTCATTCAGATACCCAGGTTTCTCCATGGTGTCATTATGCCATTCCCTAGGGGGATGTATAGTTGTATCTCACATGTCTGTACTATAGGCTTACCTCCCTTTATAGTGGTTCACTTTATTATGCTTTGAAGATGTTGCAATTCTGACAAATTGAAGGTTTATCTCAATCCTGCATTGAGCAAGTCTGTTGGCATCATTTTTACAATAGCATGTACTCACTTCATACCTCTGTGTCATATTTTGGTAATTCTCAAAAACATCAAAATTTTTCATTCTTATTGTATCTATTTTGGTGATCTGTGATCAGTGATCTTTGATATTACTATTGCCATTGTTTTGCGGAGTCACAAACTGTGCCCATATAAAACGGTGAACTTAACTGATAAATATTTTGTGTGTTCTGACTGCTCCAATGACTGGCCATTCCTTGTACTTTCTTCCTCTCTTTGGGCCTACATATTCACTGACACACAACAATATTGAAATTATGCCAATTAATAACTCTACAATGGCCTCTAAGTGTTTAAGTGAAAGAAAGAGTAGCAGTTTCTTACTTTCAGTTAAAAGCTACAAATGATGAAATTTAGTGAGGAAGGCATGTTGAAAGCCATGAAAGGCTAAAAACTGGGCCTCCTGAGTCAGTTAGCCAAGTTGTAAATGCAAAGGAAAACTGCTTGAAGGAAATTAAAAGTGCTATTCCAATGAACATGTGGATGATAAGAACATGAAACAGACTTACTGCTGATATGAAGAGTGTTTGGGTGATCTGGATAGAAGACCACATTAGCCACAACATTTCCTTAAGCCAAAACTTAATTCGGAGAAAATCTCTAATTCTCTTCAAATCTAGGAATGTTAAAACAAGTGAAGAAGCTACAGAAGTTGTTCATGAAATTTAAGGAAAGAAACCATCTTCATAATATAAAACTGCAGGATGGGATTTATCCCAGGGATGCAAAGACGGTTCAACACATGCAGATTGATCAATGTAATGCATGATAATTTCAACTGATGCTTAAAAAAAAGCATTTAATAAAATTCAACACCCTTTCACAATAAAAACCCTAAAAATACTGGGTATAGAAGAAATATACCTCAACATAATAAAAGCCATGTATGACAGACCCATAGCTCATATCATGCTGAATGGAGAGAAACTGAATGTCTTCCTCTAAGATTTGGAACATGACAGGAATTCTCACTTTCACTGCTATTGTTTAACATAGTACTGCAAGTCTTAACTAGAGCAATCAGACAAGAGAAAAAAATAAACAACATCCAAACTGGAAAGGAAGAATTAAAACCTTGTTTGCAGATGATGTGATCTTATATTTGGAAACACCTCTACCAAAAAGTATTAGAACTGGTAAACAAATTCTGTACATTTGTAGGATATAAAATCAGCATAGAAAATTTACTAGTACTTCTATATGCCAACAGTGATCTAAAAGAATTTAAAAAGTAATCCCACTTACAATAGCCACAAATAAATTTAAATATCTAGAAATTAACTTGACCAAAGAAGTCAAAAATCTCTATGAGAAAAACTATAGAACACTGACTAAAGAAATTGAAGAGGGGACACACAAAAAGGAATGGTATTCCATGTATATGAATTGGAATAATCAATGTTGTTAAAATGTCCTTATTAACCAAAGCAATCTACAGATTCAGTGCAATTCCTATAAAAATACCAATGACATTCTTTAGAGAAATAGAAAAGAAAAAAACATAAAATTTATATAGAACCACAAAAGACCAAGAATAGCCAAAACTATCCTTAGCAAAAAGAAGAAAACTGAAAAAATCACACAGTACCTGACTACAGAGCTACAGTAACCAAAAAATAATGTTACTGACATAGAAACAGACACATAGACCAGTGGAACAGAATACAGAGCCCAGAAACAAATCTGTACACCTACAATGAACATATTTTTGACAAAGGTGCTAAGAACATACACTGAAAAAAAGACAGTCTGTTCAATAAATGGTGCTGGGAAAACTGGATATCGATATGCAGAAGAACTAGACCCCTATCATTGCCGTATAAAAAAATCACGTCAAAGTGGATTAAAGGCTTAAATCCAAGAACTCAATCCATGAAACTACTACAATAAAACATTGGGGAAACTCTCCAGGACATTGGTCAGGGCAAATATTTCTTGGGTAATACCCCACAAGCACAGGCAATCAAAGCATAAATAGACAAATAGGATCACATCATGTTAAAAAGCTCATGCACAGCAAAGGAAACAATCAACAAAGTGAAGAGACAACCTATAAAATGGGAAAAAAATATTTGCAAACTTCCCCTCTGACAAGGAATTAATAGCCAGAATATATGAGGAGCCCGAATAATTCTACAGGAAAAAAAAATCCAGTAATCAAATAAAAAAAATGGACAAAAGCTTTGAATAGGGATTGTTCAAAAGAAGACATACAAATGGCAAGCAGGCATATGTAAAGTTGTTCAACATCATTAATCATCAAGGAAATGCAAATCAAAATGCAGTAAGATCTTATCTCACCTCAGTTAAAATGGCTTTTAGCCAAAAGACAGGCAATAACAAATACTGGTGAGGATGTAGAATAAAGGGAGTTCTTATATACTGTTAATGGGAATATGAATTAGTACAACCACTATGGACAACAGTTTGGAGGTTCCTCAAAAAACTAAAAATTGAGCTACCATCTGATCCAGCAATCCCACTGCTGGGTATATACACAAAAGAAAGAAAGTCAGTGTATCAAAGAGATATCTGCACTCCTATGTTTGTTGCAGCACTGTTCTCAATAGCTGGGATTTGGAAGCAACCTATATGTCCATCAACAGATGAATGAATTAGAAAAATGTGGTACATATACACAATAGAATACTATTCAGCCATAAAATGCAATAAGAGCCTGTCATGCAACAGCATGAATGAAATTGGAGACTGTTATGTTAAGTGAAATAAGCCAGGCACAGAAAGACACACTTCACATTCTCACTCATTTGTAGGATTTAAAAATCAAAATTGAACTCATGGAGATAGAGAGTAGAACAATGGTGACCAGAGGCTGGGAAGGGTAAGTACAGTGGGGAGGTGGGGATGGTTAATGGGTTCAGAAAAATAGAAAGAATGAATAAAACCTAGCATTTGACAGCACAATGGGGTGACTATAGTCAATAACAATTTAATTGTACATTTTAAGATACCAAAATAGTATAAATGGATTGTTTGTAACATAAAAGATAAATGCTTGAGGAGATGAATATCCAATTTTTCATGAAGTGATTATAACTCACTGAATGCCTGTATCAAAATATCTCATGTACCCCATATATATATATATATATATATACCTACTAAGTACCCACAAAAATTAAAATTAAGAATTAAAAAAAAGTGCAAGATGAAGCAGCAAGTGCTAGTATAGAAGCTGCAAGTTATCAAGAAGATCTAGCTAAGATCATTGATAAAAGTGGCTACACTAAACAATGGAGTTTCAATGTAGACAAAAGCAGCCTTCTACTGGAATAAGATGCCATCTAGGACTTCCCTAGTTAGAAAGCAGAAGTCAGCGCCTAGTTTCAAAACTTCAAAAGACAGGCTGACTATTATTAGAGACTAAAGCAGCTGGTGCCGTTAAATTGAAACCAGCACTCATTTACCATTCCAAAAATCCTAAGACCCTTAAAAATTATGCTAATTCAAATCATCCTGTGCTCTACAAATGGAAAAACAAAGCTTGAAGAGCAACACATGTGTTTCTACTATGGTTTAATAATTATTTTAAGGCCATTGTTGAGCTCTATTGCTCAGTAAAAAACGTTCTTTTCTAAATATTACAGCTCATTGACAGTGCACCTCATCACCCAAGAGCTCTGATGGAGACACATGTACAAGAAGATCAATGTTATTTTATGCCTACTAACACCACATCCATTTTGCAACCCATGGATCAAAGAAAATTTTCTATTTTTGAGTTGTCTTATTTAAGAAACACATTTTAAAAGGCTATACTTGCCATAGGTAGTAATTCCTCTGATGGATCTGGGCAAAGTCAACTGAAAACCTCCTGGAAAAATTCACCATTCTAGATGACATTAAGAATATTTGTAATTCAGTGGGGAAGGCAAAAATAACAATATTGGCAAGAATTTGGGAAAAGTTATTTCCAAACCTCATGGATCACGTGGAGGGATTCAAGACTTCCGTGGAGGAAGTAATTGCATTATGTAGTGGATATGGCAAGATAATTAGAAGCAGAGCCTGAAGATGGGACTGAATTTCTGTAATCTCATGATAAAAACTGAATGGATAATGAGTTGCCTCTTAGAAAAGAACAACAAAAAAATAGTTTCTTTGGATGGCATCTGCTCCTGGTGAAGATGCTGTGAATACCGTTGAAATAACAACAAAGAATTTAGAATATTACCTCAATTTAGATGATAACACTGTGGCAGTGTTTGGGAGGATTGACTAATTTTGAAAGAAGTTGCACTGTGAGTAAAATGCCATCCAACAGCATGGCATGCTACGGAGAACTCTTTCATGAAAGGAAGAGTCAATCAATATGGTAAACTTTATTGCTGTCGTGTTTGTAAAAATTGCCACAGCCACTACAACTTTCAGCAACCACCACCCTGATTAATCAACAGCCATCATCATCAAGGCAAGACCCTATACCAGCAAAAAGATTAAGACTTGCTGAAGGCTCAGATGACCATTAGCTTTTCTTTTTTCTTTTTTTTTTTTTTTAGCAAAAAGAAAATTTAATTAAAGTATGTATATTTTTTAGACATAATACTATTGCATGCTTAATAGATTATAGCATAGTGTAAATGTAATTTTTATATGCACTGGAAAACCAAAAATTTGTTTGACTTGCTTTATTGTATTATTTGCTTTATTGCAGTGGTCTGTGGTTAAGCCTGTAATACCTCTGACTTATGCTTGTATAGACTATGGGAATTTATTGTTTGAGAAGGACACTGTAGGGAGTCCAGGGAAAATAGCTTTCTCTTATAGAAATGATCTAAATGTAGCAACCATGACTTCTACAGCCACATGTAGCTTCAGGGAGGGCGGAAAAATATAGTTTGTGGCTTGGCATTCATATACCTAGATGAAATTTGAGTGAGTCTGTGCTACAAAAAAGAGATAATGGACTTTGGGGAAATGTGAGTAGTCTCTATCATTTCTTACATTAATACAATAGTAATACCTCTGAAATCTTGAGTTCAACTAGTCCACACTGTCCAGCACCTCCCTACCAATGCTCTAATAATTCTCAGATCTGCCATTTATTTTCCCATCCACTTTTTCATTATCAATTTCGTCCCCTCCTCAGGAGCTTTAAAATTTTCTTATTTGTCTTCTTTTTTCCATGGTTTGGCATTATAATCACTTTCAGAATATTGTTAGTGTCCCTTTCTCCTCTCTTGCTGTCATAGGTATCTTAAAAACATCCAAACCAGTCCACTTAGAGTACAGTAAAAATGTTAGCATATCAGAGAAATCTTACTTGACCACCCAATTTGAAATAGCCCTCCCGCTCATGCAAGGTTGATTCTCTAATTCCAATTTTAATTGTTTTCATAATACTTATAAATACCATAAATTGTGTTGTATAATATATGTGTATTTACTTTTTTTCCCGTTTCTTCTATTAGAACTGCATATGGGCAAATATTTTATTCTGTTCACTGCTCCTTCTCCAATATATGAAAAAGTACCTAGTACAGAATAATGCTAAGCAAATATTTTTAAATGAATGGCTGAATTAATAACACTGGGAAGGAAATAAAATAGGTGATGGTATTTAGTCAATTCAATTTTATGTTGACATATAATGTATACACATATTTACAAATATAAGTATATAGGTCACTAATAACTTCAAAGAAGAATATAACTAAATAGAAACTTAAAAATTATTTGAACTACCGATGTTATAGTTACAAAAGAAACAAAATAGCGGAAGTTTCTCTATGATATCTTTAAATTAATACTTCAACTCTCAATGAAAGATAAACTATTGTTAGACTATGTTTCCCCTTGTAATAGAAATAATATATTAGATATTGTATAGAGATAATATCTCTATGTAAGTATTAATAGAAATTTTCCATTTTATTTTAATATTTTCACGTAAATAGAAATATTTTCTTGACTGGAAATGTTTAACTAAAATGACATTTAAACCAAAGTGACTAACCAAAATAAAGAATCAAATTATTAAAAGATGAATCATATTGTTACTATAAGGTACTATATGGAGGGCAACTGTTAGGAGGTAAAAGTCAAAAACCAATGAACTGGCAAACCATTTGTGCTTTAGGACTGATAAGGTTTTGGGTTCTGTCTTAGCTATCATCATCTCTCTAATTTCAGTTTATTTGTTCTAGGAAGGCAGGGATTCTATGAATAAATGAATCTACTGCTACAGGAAGAAGGGAATAATAGACATGGGGAAGCTGTGGGTACTCTCCACAATAGCCCTACAACTTTTGATAGATGCCATATTCAGATACCCTAAAAGACTTCCATTTAATAGGCAAACCTCATTTAGTACTAAGTATTTGAGATTTCAAGAGTACTTATGCCACACTCGTTTCTACGATGTCCTTTGTTCTGTTATGCACAGCATACCACCCAATCCTTTAGCATGCCCTACCAGTTCAGCTGAAGCTGACCCCAAAGTAGATTTCAGCTTCTCCCTCCAATCTAGTCACTGTAACTCTTGCTGTTCCCTAGGAAACAATGAAAACTTAAGAGCCTCCATGCCTTTGCCTGAATTGTTTTCTCTGCCTCAGATTCCCTTTATTTATTCCATGTCACATTTACTCTTTCCCAAATGCCATCTGCTTATTTAGAATCCCCAAGTAAAATGGTTGGCTTCATTGTGCTCACTTAGTATTTCTAAATAGACATCTGTTTTTGTATTTTTCACACCATTTTGCAATTATTTGATTACTGTATCTAATTTTCTAATGACAACCTGAACTCCTTGAGGTAGAACGAGGAACATATGTATTTTTTGTAGCAGAGCTGATTATCAAATTCTTTCAAAGACAAAGCTTTTTTTGTTTTTTTGTTTTTTCATTTCACAATAACAAACTAAAGAACTAAACATAAAGATCTTTATCAACTACAATCATATATCTGTTTAAGATAGAACCTGGATTTGAACTAATGAATAGTGAAAACTGCTACTCAGTTATCAACATGTCCAATTTAGCCTTTTTAATAAGAGCATAAGGCTTCTCGGAGCAGGAGGGTATCAAGAAACAAAAAATACTGAAGAGCAGGCACAGGAACTCAAGTCACAGCTACACATCTAGGATAATTTTCAGGAATGTGGTTATTTCTGCCAAAAGACAATCCTTTCTAGAAGATTCTATAAACAAGGAATTACCCTAAATTACAGTTGTAGTATATTTAAAATAAAATTTTTAAACTTAGTAACTTATGCAAGTTTTTGGAAGTTTGTGAAGCACAGAAAAGCAGAAACATTAAAATAAAAAGTGCCATAATTCCACCTTCACACATTCACCATGGTGTCATTCTGGTTTTTTTTTTAATCTGCGAAGTTTTGCAGTTTGTATTCAATGTATAAGAATGCTCATTGATTTAATAATGTTTTACTTAATTTTGTCAATCTGTTAAGCAAAATGATATTGCAAAACTATTTTAATGGTTTATTATAGAATTTGAATTTCCAATATATGTTTTCCTTTTAATTAGATTATTCCACATTCCTTGTGTCAAATTATCTTGGCTTTTTTGGAAATTGTGAATGAATTGCTACAAAATGTTATGATAAAAAGATTTAATATTAAACCATCTTAAATTAGGCTATTATACAAAAGAAAATATATTGCTTATATTCTAGATATTAATCTAAAATGGAGCTTCACAGACACTAAAAGTAGATCCTAAGAAATACTTAAAATTTTGCCTGCACAGCAAAATAAATTAAAAACTCACAGAATAAGTATATGTTTTCCTAAGGAAAGCAATGTTTTTTATAAAGGCCTGGAATATTTTATTTTCCACATTTTTCCACTCTTCCAAATTATTTGTTGTTTATAGGGACTCCCAATTGCCATTGAGGATGAAATCACCTTTTGGTTATAAAAATAATTCAAGAGTCTTTATAGGACCATAAAGGTAAGATTAAAGAAGTGATGTCTTATAACCTAAACATCCTAGTCATAGTTTGCTATATAATTTCTCCGAGTATTTTCACTACAGATAAAAGAACTGTGGGATTCCTATGAACTTGTTTATGAAGGAAACACCATCCCCTAATTTTCAGACAGATTTTAGATGGGATTTATACAGACATCTAGAGAAATGAGAACAAAATATAATGCCTTAAGATTGAACTCTGAGTAGTTTCTAATGAAGAGAGTAACTGTGGAGTCCTACTTAGAGAACTAAGTTTGTATTGTTATGTCAAGTAAAAGATCAACAGCTTTGAAAAGGATAAGATTTAAATTCTTCCATGTGTTGATATCAAGGCAAGTATTGAAAGTAGAATAAATCTCAGTTTAGTATCCTGATTTTCTAGCAATTCTGGGGCTAGGTGATGGCAACATTTTAATTTCTCACATAAAAATAAATGGAAAAATGATTAGATTGGTAATGCAGTGATAGGTCTTATAATATTCTTGATAATAATTTTCACATACTATGTTTTTTCTTTAGCTAGGAAAAAAGAATCCATAATCAAAAGTTATTCATCCTTTGATTAAATGAGCAAATGTTAGAGTACCTATTATTATAAATAAAAATCAATCAACAGTGAGACTAATTGGTATATATAACTCATTTAATCTCTTCTTGAAAATATGATCTTTCTGAATGAATGGTACTGCTTTTGATGGGGATGCTATATGCAGTACTCAAATCATCTAGCAATATACAATTTTCTTGGTACTGATCATATTCTGTGGAAATTTTAAATAAAATGACTAAAGATCTGTTCGTTACTTAGGAGAAAGAGATATGTATCTTTCTTGGATGCAGAACAATCTGGGTACTGAGAAATTTTTGAAGAAGCTCCAGAGCAATACACCACGAAGATTGTGATCTTCCTAGTACAAAATAGTGTCAGAAAGGGAGATGAGCATGAAGCAGGGAAGGAATATGAGTCTTTTTCATCTCGCTCTGCCTGTCACCCTGTGGCACGTTAAGTATCAGGCCAAGCAAAGGGATGTAATTGAAAAGCACCGGGCCAGCAAATGTGAATGTTCTGCACATTAAATGTTGAGAGACCATGCAGAATGAATTGAGGAGAATGTCAACAAGCAGTGTCACTGGAGGGAATTTGGCAGTTTCTAGCTCTCCTTATATCACTTCCCTTTTATGTTCATTTTTCATGGAGGGATATACATCTGTGAAAATGCTATGAAAATATTGTTTTGTAATCTGTGTGTAATTTTAGAGTGCACAAACTCTAAAGGGTTAATTTCTGTTCTTTAGTCACTTGCTGGAATTGTTTCTTAAGATTGGTGATTTCTGCCTGACAACCCAGGTTTTTAAAAAAATTTATTTTTTTCGGATACTGTCCCTATGATACAAAATATATGTATGCATATTATTTTATGCCCTTTTCTGTTGATAATTTCCAGTTGAATTTTTTTTAATTTTCAAAGGGAAGACAACAATAAAATATATGACTTTCTTACAAGGAAGCCATGAAGCTCACTGGAATATAAAAAAGGAATCAAAGCAAACATTAAAATAAAATTATATCAAACTAAACATCATAGTGAAATAAACTATGCAGAATTGTAATATTCATGTTTCTTCAAATTGCTGTGCATATAACAATCTGCTAAAATGTCTTGTTTTGCTTCATTTTTGGCATGAAGGCTCCCATCAATCACAGTTATAAAACAAAAAAAATTTAGTTTGTAGTACAATGAAGACCTCCCTGAATTTGTTTGAATCATTTTGAGATTCTTATACTGCTGATTAAGAGGAGTACATACTATTTTATCAGTTTTCTTCCTTTCCTCTCTGTTAAAATCAACTTTGAGAATAAATTATTTGCCTAGCCATTTAATTTCCTCCATTTCAATGTGTTACAGACTCATGATTTTTATTTCAAACGTAGTGTTTACAAAACAATAAAAACCATATCCTTAAAAAAAAAACTACCAGTAAATTGATTATAGAATGAACATAACATAATAAAGGCCACATATGACAAACACATAGCTACTATCATACTGGATGGGTAAAAATTAAAATTCTTTTTACTGAGATCTGAAAAAAGAGAAAGACACCCACTTTTACCATTTCCGTTCAACCTGTACTGGAGGTCCTAGTCAAAGTAATTAGGCAAGAGAAATAATTAAAGAGAATACAAGTTAGAAAGGAAGATTTTAAATTATCCTTGTCTGCAGCTAGCATGATCTTATATTTAGAAAAACCAAGGGACTGCACCAAAAAATGTAAGTATTGATAAATGAAGTCAGCAAAGTTGCAGGATATAAAATCAACATACAAAAATTAGTAGTGTTTCTATAGCAGTTATCAACCTGAAAAAGAATTCAAGAAATCTGTCCCACTTACTATAGCTACAAAAAATACTTAGGAGTCAATTTAACCAAAAAAGTGTAAGATTTCTACAAACAAAAATATAAGATACTAATGAAAGAAATTGAAGAGGACACAAAAAAGTGGAAATATAACCAATGATCATAGATGGAAAAATTAATATTGTTAAAATATCTATAATACCCAAAGCAATCTACATATTCAGTGCAATCACTACCAAAACACAGATGATATTCTTCACAGAAATAATAAAAACAATCCTAAAGTTCACATGGAACCACAAAAGACCCAAAATAGATAAAGCAAAAAGAACAAAGCTGGAGGCATCACACTAACTTATTTCAAATTATACTACAAAGCTGTAGCAACCAAAGCAGCATGATACTGGCATATAAATAGACAAATAGACCAATGAAACAGAATATAAAACCTAGGAAGAAATCTATGCACTTACATTCAACTCATTTTTGACAAGGCTCCAAGAAAATACATTAGAGAAAATGAACAACCTCTTAATAAATGATTCTGGGAAAACTAGATATCCATATGCAGAAGAATGAAACTAGATTCTCATTTTTCACTATATATAAAAATCAACTCAAAATGGATTAGACTTAAATGTAAAGAAAACATTGGGGAAATGCTCCAGGGCAATAGTCTGGGCAAAGACTTTTGGGAGTAAGACCTCAAAAGCACAGGCAACAAAACAAAATTAGAGAAATGGGATTGCATCAAACTAAAAACTTCTGCACAATAAAAGAAACAGTCAACAAAATGAAGAGACAACTCAGAGAATGGGAGAAAATATTTGCAAACTATCCATCCAACAAGGGAATAATAACAAGAATACATAAAAACTCAAACTGATTAGCCAAAAACAAATAATCTAATTTTAAAATGGGCAAAAACTTGAATAGACATTTCTCAAAAATTATATCCAAATGGCCAACAGGATGTTAGCCTGTGGCATGTATAAGTGGTGTGTGTGTGTGTGTGTGTGTGTGCATGTTGTGCATATGGACACACACATATATATCATAAAAGGAAGACCTTTTGCTGGTGTTTTGTAAAAAAATAAAATAAAAAATAAAAAATGCTGAATATCGCTAATCATCAGGAAAATGCAAATCGAAATCACAATGAGGTATCATCTCACCCCAGTTAGAATGACTATTATTGAAAAGACAAAAAATAACAAATGCTTGTAAGGATATGAAGAAAGGGGAATGCATGGACACTGTTGGTGGTAAAGTAGTGCAACCATTATGGAAAACAGTGTAGAGGTTCCTTACAAAACCAGAAACCAGAACTACCATATAATCCAGAAATCTCACTGCTGAGTATATATCCCCCACAAAAAGGAAATCAATATGTCAAAGTGATATCTGCACTCTCATGTTTATTGTAGTACTATTCACAGCAGCAAAGATATGGAATCAACCTAATTGTTCACCAATGAATGAATGAAGAAAATGTGATATATATGTGGAATATTATTCACCCATAAAAATGGATGAGATATTGTCTTTGCAGCAACATGGATGAAACTGGAGGTCATTAAGTGAAATAAGCCAGGGACAGATAAATGTCACATGTTCTCACTCACGTGTAGGAGATAAAAAAGTCGATCTTATGGAGATAGAGAGTGGAATGGTGGTTATCAGAGTCTGAGAAGGGAAGAGTGGAGGGGACATAAAGAGAAGTTGGTTAGGAGGGACAGAAATATAGTTAGATGAAAGGAATGAGATCTGTTATTTGATAGTACAGTTGGATAGTTATAGTTATTAATTGCTTTTATATCTCAACTAGAAAAGAAGAATTGTAATGTCTCCAACACCAAGAAAAGATATATGTTTGAGGCAATGATATCCCAACCACCCTAGTCTGATTATTTCATACTGTCTCTAAGTATCAAAATATCACTTGTACCCCCAAAATATATACCACTAATATATGTATCAATAAAAATGTATAAATAAAAAAATGCAAATATAGTCACCCAAGTTAATGTCATATTTATGAATGTTTTGTATATGTGTATGTACACATTTGTGTGTCTATATTAACGTGTGTGTGTGTGTATATATATATATTTTTTTTCTTCTGTTGGGTCTACACATTTTGGAACTGCTTTCAAAATAAGATAAGGAGGAAAAAGTTATTCCTATTTTTTTATAGCTAGAGTTTTTTTTTTTTTTTTCTAAAATTCAGCCTTGTTTCCCAACATGAACTTTAAGTGATTTTTCATTGTTAAAGATATAACATTTACTTTTAAATTATAAAATAGTGTCTTTTAAGTAGTCTAAGAAATGTGCTATAGGTGGGGCAATGACAAGACTGTTTTAGACTAAAAAATAGGACGTCAAGATTTGTTCTTGGTTCTGCACTATCCCTCTTTGTGACCTTGAGTAAGGCATTTCACTTCTTCCTCCAGTTTTCTCATCTGTAAAAACAAAAGAAAATTATATTAAATTAATATATCTTCTAATTTTTAAATTCAAAGATCCTAGGATTCCAGTTATTTCTTAAAAATCAATATTTGTATAATTTCATAATCAGATTTTATTTGTAGTATAAAATGATATCTTTGATTTTCACATTGTCCCCAGAATATGAAAATCAAAGACATTATGATTTTACAGTACAATAAGATTAAGAATTAAAATTAATTCTCACATCTGTTTGTACCAAATGCGATGTATCATTTATGTGGATGTCTAAAAACTTTCCAGAATAGAAGGAACATCCAGTAGTTATGTTAATTAAATTTGTGTGAACATAGTGATACATTGTCTTAAAATATGATATTCCCTTCTTTTTCTAGTTAGTGTCACATTGTAGGTATAAAAATGTGGTATTAAATCAATGTTTCCCTTTGCTACAATATCTCACTTGACTTGGTCTACAATAATCATATAGAATGTCTTATGGTCTGTCAAACATTCATCATAGAGATCCTGTCCTCTCTGAGAAGATACATCACCTCTACAGATTGGAGTCTCCTTATACCATGAAAACACAGCAGTGTTATTGTGAAACACTGACACAGCACAGTGGGGGTAATGTGAGGAAATATTCAAACTGATATCCGCTCTCATCACTCCACCACTTATGAGAGATTTCAGTGCAAATGCAGCTACATCCAAAAGTCTTTTATTTTAGTAATTTACATTTTAGTGGCTTGGATTTATAAATTCTTTACAATCAGGAATACTTATACAATAATGCAACTCTCTACATCACTTTAAAAAAATTACTTCTAAATGAAAATTACAACTGGCTGCTACTCACTATTTGAAACTTTTGCATACGGGAACAAACTATGACCACGGAAAACAGCAGTAAAATTACCTAAATGGCAAAATGTAGATAGTGATTTCCCATACATGAATTTTTAAAAAAATATTAATATTATTTTAATTGATACATCATAATTTTATATATTTATGGAAAATAGTACAATATTTTGGTATCTATATAATATGGAATGACTAAATAAAGCTTATTAACATACATACCCACCATCTCACTTATGCATCATTTTTTGTGTGTGGTGGAACAGTTGAAATTCACTTAGCAATTTTGAAATACACAATAGATTGTTCTTAACTGTGGTCAACATAGTGTGTAATAGATCTCAAAAAATTATTCCTCTTTTATAAATGCACCACTGTTTTATGAGTTCAGATTTTTTAGTTCCCATATATGAGATCATGCCCTGTGTGTCTTCCTGTGCCTAGAGAATGTTGAGTACACCATATGAGAGTCCAGCTTGATAATACATCCTGTCCTCATTTTTTAGGATGGATAAATCAATCATTTAATTTTCAAAAATATGGCACAATAAAAAATAAGCTAGACTGTGTAAAATATCCCCTAATTATAAAGAACTGAGATCAATCTGTTAACTCTTAAATGCCAGCTATTGCTGAGACATTTGCTTTTATGAGTGGTAAAAAATTTGTAATATGTGGAAATGATATTAAAGATAATATTCCTTTAATGTGAAGATTACTTAATGAAACCTTCTGAGTCTATGAGAAACTATCAGAAAAGCACTTATTATAATTTGCTACATTCTGTAGGTACTTATTCTTTTTCATTGTTTGCTGAATTTCACAAGGAAACATAGTTCTTCTAGAATGATGGTCTTCATAGTGATGTATGCAGGGAGTAAGCAAGATAATCCATAGAACACAGGAACAAAATAATAAAACTTTTTTGCAAGTATTAGTCACACTATTTAGCATTTCTACTTTCAGAAATGTTTGTGTATAATGTACATAAGAGAAACACATTCTATTATTTACAAATAGAGTAGCCAAAACGAAACTTTTACTAATGGAGTGCACAATCAACCAATTTGGAGACCGCTGTTGTAGTGAATGAGAGATTAATGACATCCCATTTATAAGGGCTAGCAAGTGAGAAAGAGGCTGTCAATAAGAAGTTCATTTATCTGTTTTCCCATGTCTGCTATAAAGCACATTTACCTGAAATGTCATACTCTGGAAAGAGTGCCAATGTTAAACATACATAAATGCCTACCTTGTACTAAGTAGCTGTATTGATTTGAGAGGTTGCATCAAAGCAATTGCCTGTGTGTAATTATTGTCTTTCTTCCAAAATGTCTAACCTAGCACAATGTGAAATTTAAACACTTGGTGTGTGTGCTTTTTATTAAATATGTTCAATATCGTTGTGCCTTTCTTTCTGTATTTGATCTATAAACAAATGAATAGAAAATGAGCATAATAAATCATTGGTGGCAGGTTCAAGAGCGCCCTGCTGTTTCTTTTGGCTGAATGCTAACCGAATATTGTTTAAAGCATAAAAGAAATAAAAGGGGAAGAAATCGCACACTGAAGGAACGTTACAGCAATAAACTGTTTGTAACCTCTGTAGTTCTTTTATAAATTTTAACAAAATGCCATTGCTGTGTTTGTCACAATGAGATCAGTATAGTTAATTAAATTGCCACCAGTTTATATTTCTCCTTTAGATGTTTACTTGTATGATGCATGAGTTATTATTTTCCAAATACACATCTGTGAAAGGGCTCTGTTTTGCTTCCTTTTGATAGGGAATTTATTTGTTTTTACTTCTGTATGTTAATATTTCTAGTGTAATTTTATTGGATCCATTAAAATATATGTATTTCTGATCTATTACGTTTTTACATGTGTTATAGTTTTTATCATTTTTTGTTATACAGATATGGTCTGTAAAAGAACAAGAGAGAGA
Organism: Papio anubis; assembly: GCF_008728515.1. Classification (NCBI taxonomy): domain Eukaryota; kingdom Metazoa; phylum Chordata; class Mammalia; order Primates; family Cercopithecidae; genus Papio; species Papio anubis. Next base: position 48,704,856 of record NC_044979.1, read on the forward strand.
ATAGAAAATATTATTTACCACTAAATATTTACCTATTCTTCTGTTAGAGAGTTAATTTAGAAAGTTGAGTAAATCCATCTGAGGCTGATTTGGGTCTAGGCTTTATTGCAACTTTACTTGCACTATTTTACCATTGCCCTAAATAATTTTACTAGTGTGATAGATTTTTCTCTGCAGCTGGGCTTGAGATCTGCATATGAGTGAGAGTCAAGGTGTCTTTATATAGCTGATCTTCTAGCTTGGCAAACCATGGAAGAGTTCTATCTGCTTTGAAGACTGTCAACTTTTTAGTCAGTGAATTTGCTTCCTAGTTTTCTGCTTTCAGATGATGTCTATTCTCCTGCTACTTAGAGCTGTCCTTGAAACTCCAGAGAAATTTTTCCACTATCCTTTCCTCAGTCTTTTGAAGGCCTCTACTGTGGAGATAGTAAGTGCCTGGAGATCACAGAGAGATTTCTTAGCGCTCTTGTCCCCAGAGCTGGCATGTAATGCTTTGAGCTTAGTCATGATGCAGAATTTCCTACTGTAATTTTCATCAGTTCTCCTGCCTTGGATACAATCTTTAGCAGAATGGTGACTTGCACTTGGGGAGGGCTCCATCTACCTTTGCAAAACTCTCACAGCCCTTCTAGTTGGTTTACTGTATTCAGTATATTGCCCTAATGCACATCTTGGGTTGAGATTCATTCTGAGTTTGAGGTTCATTGGGATTCAAATCCATCATAACAGGCCACATCATATACTACTCAAACTCATAATGATCATAACAATTTAACAGATGAAAGAAAACACTAGTTTGAACTAGTCAGTATAAGAACATTTAGATTGATTCTACTAAGTTCATAATTCCATGATCTCTGGAGGATGTCTGTCCAGAGCTGATCTACTGTGAGCAGGTTTTGCTTGCTTCTTGGCTATGCTTTATCTACTATTCAGTACACTGTGTTTGCAGACCAAGATTGATAAAAATATGTTCCAATTAAAGATATTCCCTCATTAAAAAATTAACCAGTAGATGAAAATAGAGAACCCACAGTAAAAGTCAAATACAGTCAAATGATCTTTGACAAAGCATACAAAAACATAAAGTGGGGAAATGACACCCTATTAAATAAATGGTCCGGGGATAACTGGCAAGCCACAAGTAGAAGAACGAAACTTATCTTTCACCTTATACAAAAATTAACTCAAGATGGATAAAAGACTTAAATCTAATACCTGAAACTGTAAATATTCTAGAAGATAACATTGGAAAAATCCTTGTAGATGTTGACTTAGGCAAACACCTTATGACTATGAACCGGAAAACAAATGCAACATCAATAAAAATTAATAAATGGGACCTAATTAAACTAAAACGCTTCTGCACAGCAAAAGAGATAATCAGCAGAGTAAACAGCCCACAGAGTGGGAGAAAATCTTCACAAACCATGCATCCAACATATCCAGAATCCAGGAACTCAAGCAAATCAGCAAGAAAAAAACCAATGATCGAATCAAAAAGTGGGCAAAGGACATGAACAGACAATTCTCAAAAGAAGACATACAAAGACCCAACAAACATATGAAAAGATGCTCAACATCACTAATTATCAGAGAAATGTAAATTAAAACCACAATGTGATACCACCTTACTCCTGCAAGAATGGCCATAATTAAAATATCAAAAAATAATAGATGTTGGCATGGATGTGGTGAAAAGGGAAACACGTCTACACTGCTGGTAGCAATGTAAACTAGTACAATTGCTATGGAAAACAGTGTGGAGATTCTTTAAAGAACCAAAGGTAGATCTACGGATTCGATCCAGCAATCCCACTACTGGGTGTCTACCCAAAGGAAAGTAAGTCATTGTGTGAAAAAGACACATGCATGCACATGGTTATAGCAAAACTATTGCAAAAATATGGAACAAAGCTAAATTCCCATCAACAAATGAGTGGATAGAGAAAATATGGTGTATATATATATATATATATATATATATATATATATATACACATACACACACACACACACACACCATGGAATACTACTCAGCCATAAAATGGAACAAAATAATGGCCTTTGGTCAACTTGGATGGAGTTGGAGATCATTATTCTAAGTGAAGTAGCTTGGGAATGGGAAACAAAATATCATGTGTACTCAGTTTTAAGTGGGAGATAAGCCATGAGAATCGAAGGCATAAGAATGATATAATGGACTTTGGGGATTTTAGGGAAAGGGTTGGGGGTGAGGGATAAGAAAATACCTATTGGGTACAGTGTACACTGCTCAGGCTATGGGTGCTCCAAAATCTCAGAAATCACCACTAAAGAACTTATTCATGTCACCAAAAGCCACCTGTTCCTCAAAAACTATTGAAATCAAATTTTTAAAAAATAGCCAAAAATTACTTTTCCATATTGATATTTTCATAGTATTCCTATAAAGCTGAGGAAAAGTTTAGCAGAACTAAATGGTTAGAACACTTCACTGTTCACAACGGTTATGTTACCAAGCATGGCTGCTTATCAGAATGACCTGCTGAAGTTTTCAAAAAGCACAAATATTATGTCTACACTATGCCACTGTCCAGGTTATATAGTTCACATAAAAATTCCATGAGGTGAAGCATAGAAATTATCATTTTTAAAAAAATCTCAATTCTGACTGTATATGTGTTTCTGGAACCACTGCACTAGAGTTATTATTACAGATTTTTTTTTAAGTCATGAGAAAGGATTTTTAAAAGAGCAATTCTTTACACAAAAGATAAGTTTATCAATCCTCAACTATTTAGCCCAGAAAATATCTTATGTATAAATAGACCCTAATAGTGTTGAAAATTTTGAATTTCATTCTAAATGGTTTGTCATGCGTGTCTTTCATTTCTATTACTCTCTTTATATTTTAATCCCCAGAAATGATGTGAAATGTTTTACAACATTATCTTTTTCTCTGCATAATATTCCTGTAAACAGGGTGGCACACTATTTTACATTTATTTTCACTGGTCTGCACCACTAAAGATGGCAAGGTCTCAACACTGATATTTTTTTTTTTTCTTTCAACTGGGAAGAAAGTTTAGGGACTAAACACTTATTCCCAAATATGAAAAATAAATGTTAAATTCTATAAAACCTTCAGGAAAGAAGAATCCAGGAATGCATTAAAAGCATCATGTTTTTTGTTTTAGTAATAAAAGCCTGAACTGAGGACCAATTTAAGAACAAGATGAACTTTGAAATGTTCTGTTACATCCTCCTCTCTTTAATAGAAACTAGAGACAGAGATAACCATGTCAAGGACAAAATACTAGAAATCTAATTTAATCTAAGCCATATTCGATAGTGGATGTATTTAGGGACAATCTTTAGATTGAGTTACAATGGTTGCTAATCTAGTACAAGAAAAGTAATACTATGAGGACAGGATCTTGAGTGTGGTCAATTTTATCTTCCAAATATCTATGAGCACCAAACTTCAGATAGATGGTTGATTAACAAGTGTTTATCACATCTGACAGAAAGTTTTTAAGAAGACTGGATGGACATATATTACATATATTAATATTATAATCATCTAATACAAATGTATAAATTGTTAATTTATCATGGACCTTATATGTAAGAAATCGTATATAATGAAGATTGCATTAGCCATGAGGATAGTAGATAGTGGATATCAGGAATTGACAGACTAAATTATACATTACATACCTATATACTTTCAGAGTTTGTTAAGTATTTCACCTAAATTATCAGAGTTGATCTTTAAAAAAAGCTACAGGATGCCCCTGTAGCAGGTTGAAAAATAGTCAACAAAGATATCAAGTCTTAATCCCTGAAACTTGTAAATGTTACCACATTTTGTAAAAAGACTACTTGCAGATGTGATTTAATTAAGCATCTTATGATAAGGTGATTACTCCAGATAATTTTGGATGGCAATAAACACCATAACAAATATCTTTATAGAATAGAGGCAGACGGAGGTTTTACACAGTCAGAAGAGGAGGAGGAAATGTGATCTTGGAGACAGAGATTAGAGTAATGCAACCACAAATCAAATAATGCCTTACAGCCCACTAGAAGTTGGAAGAGACAAAAAACAGATTTTCCTCTAAAGCCTCAAAAGGATTTGTGAAAGTGCTGACAACCTGATTTCAGACTTCTGGTTCCCAGAACTCTGGGGCAGTAAATTTCTGTTGTTTTAAGCCACCCTGTTTTTGGTAATTTGTTACTGAAGACACTGACTACAGCCCCTTTTTGCACATACACTCTTGAAATAATCTGCAACAAAGAAAACTGTGCCTTTTTTTAATTAAGCATGCAAAAATGCAAGAAATACATGGATATTTGTCTTCCAGCAACACCCATTCATTTTCATACTGCCTCCGCTTCTGTAAAATATTTTTTGTGAGTATACCATTCTGTTGGCCACTGGATTATGTGACCAACAGAGGTTAAAACTAAATTCATTCAACTTGCCACATATAGCATTTAATTAAGAATACTATGAGCAGGACTCCACATGATGAAATGAAGTCAGTTGGTGGTATTGACCTCAAACATGCCCTCTCACGTCCTAGATCCAAGCAGCCACACAAACCCATAAATGATTGCAGTCTACTTTAGAGAGCCAGATGTCTTCTTCCTTAAGGTTCTGAATAGGCATTTCCATTTATCCTGAGTCATTCATCCATATAAAGTAGGATATATCAGCAATTGCACAGGCTCTACATTGACCAATAAGGAGGAAATCTATAGCAATTCCAGTATCCCTAACATCCCTAGTCAGTGAGTTGAGGCCAAGCTGAATTCCTCCGAGTTCTGTGATGGTAATTTTATTTCTTACTTCAGCTGAATTTCAACAAATATTATACGATTTTTTCTAATTTGATGACTCACATTGTGGGAATAACTGCCAAAAGCATCAAATGAATAAGGAGTTAGTTATCCCTCTACAAAACTACCTTGGAAAAGTAAGGGCAGCCTCATTTTGAAGAAAATTCATTAGCCTTATAGTTTACTGGTGGCGTTTCCTTAGAGATTTGAAGGACTCGTCACCACTTCCAAGACTCAAATCACAATGTTTTTGTAAGTGAATCAGGCTAATCTCTAGCTTTTACACAAGGACTATACACATATGCATATGCATATGTTTTCCCAGGAGAGAAAATATATATTTCAGTTGTTGAGGTTCTGCTGCATGGGACCTTCAACAATCAGTATTGGGCACAAGTTGACACTGCCTCTCATGTGTCTTCCAGGGCCACTTGTAAGGCTTAGGATAGAGTTTAGTCCCTGATTTTGGAAAGACTCTGAAGGCAGTCAGTTTAATCTGTCTTGTATGTTTATGTCAACATTGGGTGCTATTCATTTGCTTCATGTAATGACTGAGAACATGGATGGTGGACTTACAGAGGTGTTGACAAGACTTTTCTTTGGGAGGTACAAAAGTTGGAATCATTTCCTGTTGTTTGAGATAGACTTTTGGTGTCATTAGAAGAAAAGGTAGATAAATTGCAATTCAAGTTGTCTGGTTAGCATAACTGACCCAGCAGACTGTTTAAAGTATGTGCAACAGTTTGTCTTGTCCTTACCGAGATATTTTTCTTGGTATGGAAGGAGTCAGGGCAGATCTAACTATTATTAATGTGCCTCCCCTGTCTAAATCTCAAAGGCTCAATGGCTTTCCTTCTCAAGGGCCACAGTGGTTGCTTTCCTACCGATAACCCAGAATTGTTGTTTCTATTTCCATGAAGTGGAACTTCACAGTTCCAAGCATCTTCTGCACACACCCATTGCTTTTACATAATAGACTTAGATTTGAGGGAAAAGGATATTGTTTTAAAACTCACAGAGGGCCCAAGTGTCCCTCTCTTTGACTTTAAGAGCAGTGTGCTTAACCAACAGGTCATTATACTTATGACCTGCTACTATATTATATGAATTCAACAGGACAATCAAGGTGGCTGCCCTAAAATTAATTTTTGACTATCTAGACTCCCTTCTGCTAGGTTATCACTCAGACAGAATATGAATCAGGCCAACCTGGGGTTCTTGTTAGGAGGAGGAAAGAACAATGTTTCCCAGGAATGTCAGATAATTTTTTGAATTTTTGATAGTCACAAGTAAAGATCAAAGATCTGGTATAGTCAATCTGCTAAGAATAGTCGATCTGCTAGGAATAGACAGGGTCAGGCCCATGGAATGTGACCTCTTTCACTTAGTGAAAATAGAGTCAGCCTTTTTTCCCATTGATCCACTGACTTTACTTCAGACAATAGAGTAGGGGCCATATTATATCATAAAAGCATAGCTGTCACTTTTTCATGTGAGGTCAAGATGCTGCTGAAGCTAAGCCAGCTGTGATACTGAATACACCATTTTTTATTCAGCAGGGGAAGATTATGGGGCCCTTCCTTCCTTGGTAATCATTCAATCTGAGTTGACCAACACCAAATTAGGAATATCAGGGTCAACATTATTAATAAGGCCTCTATAGGTCATACATTCAGTGGTGACAAGAGCCCAGTAGAAATTGTAATAGGGTCCTTACTTTTTTTGTATAAATGTAGGGGGTATAAGTACAGTTTTATTACATGAGTATATTACATAGTGTTGAAGTCTGGGCATTTAGTGTAACAATTACCTAAATGATATATATTATAGACATTAATTTCTAATTTCTCACCCCCCTTCCATGCTCCCACCCATCTAAATCTCCAGTGTCTATTATTCCACATTCTATGCCCATGGGTACACCTTTTTTAGCTTCCATATATAAGTGACAACATATGTTATTGGACTTACTGTGTCTAAGTTATTTCACTTAAGATAATGGCCTTCAGTGCCATCCCCATTGCTGCAAAACATGTGTTTTCATTCTTCATTATGGCTGAATACTTCTCCATTGCATATATATGCCACGCTTTCTTTATCTAGTCATCCATTGATGAACACTTAGGTTGATCCTATATCTTTGCTAGTGTGAATAGTACTGTAAAAAACATGAATGCAGGTCTCTTTTTGATATAATTATTTTTCCTTTGGGTAGATACTCAAGAGTGAGAATATTGGATGGAATGAAAGTTCCATTTTTACTTCTTTGAGAAATCTCCATACTGTTTTCCATAGAGGTCGTACTGATTTACATTCCCACCAACAGTATATAAAACCCTCCCCTTTCTCTGCATCCTCACCAACATCTGTTATTTTTGAGACTTTAACAATAGCCATTTTGACAAGTGTGAAATGATATCTCACGTGATGTCAATTTGCATTTCTCTGATGATTAGTGATATTGAGCATTTTTTCATATGCTCCTTGCTCATTTGTATGTCAGATTTTGAAAAATGTCTGTTCATGTCTTTGCCCAATTTCTAATGGGGCTATTTTTTGTTTGAGTCGTTTAAGTTCTTTGTAGATTCTGGATATTAGTCTCTTGTCAGATGCAAAGTTTTCAAAGATGGTGTAACTATTAGCTATGTCAGGAAGGCAATAGGTATAAAACTCAAAGGCGTTCCTCCAGCTAGATTCTTTACCAGAGCCTCCAACTGACAAAATCGACAGTCTCAAAGATTTGTAACTCGAAGACGTCATTAAGTAAGTGAAATGTGTTTAGTGTAACAGAGAAATTTACTTTTTAATTTAACTTAGCTAGTTTAATTTATGTAGACCTGTGCTACTAGTCACATACAGCCATTTAACTAAATTTAAAAGGCTGTATTTAAATTTAAATTTAACTAAATTTAAATTTAAATTTAGTTAAATGGCTGTATGTGACTAGTAGCACAGGTCTACATAAATGTCAGTTGTTTGAATTACATATAAACCAATAAGAGAAAGAAAGAAAGAAAGAAAGAAAGAAAGAAAGAAAGAAAGAAAGAAAGAAAGAAAGAAAGAAAGAAGAAAAAAGAAAAGAAAAGAAAAAAAACACACAGATGGATTCTATAAAGAATATTCTAGGAGAACAAAGGGAATATCTTATGGTACTCAGGATTTTAATGAATTGTAGGCCTGTGAAATATCTTTACTTTATAGACCAGGAAAATATTTTTTAAAAATGAAAATCTTGTCATCTATAAAAGGATATGGGTGACAGTGGACAGAAGCCAAACTATGAATTAAGTACTTTTCTGATTATAAAAGAGCAACAACCAGAACAAAATTTACAATCAAAGATAAAATAATTTAAAATAATTTCTCCTGAGGCTTAAAAAAGAATACCTATGTAGGAAAAGAGCGCTCATTAAACGTTAGTTGAGTTAATGCAAAGAGACACCAGGAAAAATTATCTTAAACTTCCCATAATAGGTTAATGAAAATAATTCTGTACTTACCCAAATTTCCTCAAGAAAACAAAAATCAAGCTGTTTTTGGTGTTCTATTTGCAGTAGATTATTACTGAACTGATAGTGTCTATAGAGTTTTGACATTAATTTTTAGTGTTTTTCAAATTTTATAATAATCTACATGTTTTTGATATTTGAAAGAAAAGAGAAAAACATTCTGAAAATGCTCAAGGGCTCAGAAAATTTACTAAACATGCATATGTCTGGACAAAATGGTTAAAGAGTAACTCAGTCAGCTAACAGTTTAATTAAAATAGAAACACAAGAATATAAAATTACTAGTGTATCTGAATACATGGTAAGCATTAAAAATAATAGTTAATAAAAATTGCATCTAAAAGTACTTTAGTATGTTACAAATCTGAAAGGTAATGTTAACTTTACTATTTTGAGAATATGTTAAATGTAAATGACTTAAAGATAAGTGGGATATTAAGATATATAATACACTTACCAAAACCCATGTATGCAAGAATGGGTGGAAAATAAAAATATAGCAAATACTTTATTTATTTGTCATCTTAAGTTGTTATATAGAATAATAAATGTTAAAAACTTTTTAAAAAATTTTTAGGAGGAAGTATTTGTAAAATAATAACTAGTAAACATTGACAAAACATTAAGACTATTGAAAATATAGCAAAAGTTTTAAATTTTTGAAAAAGTGAAACAAAATATGAAAATTAGAAAAGGTTTTGCTCAAAGTAAATACAAGTAAACATATGTATTATGGTAATAAACACAAATATTTATTTTTTCTCTATCACAGAATAATCTTAGAAATCTGTGCTGCTTATGTGAGTGAAGACTAAAACTTTCTTAGAAATTTAAAAATTAAAAGAACTATACAGTTTTATTCAATAAATTCAAATCAAATGAAAATAACATGGTTAATTTTACATGAAATAGTAAACATATTAAAAAGCACTAAATGAGGAAGAAGGTAATTTTGTATTCATAAGAAGTGCAAGTATTAAAAATATATTTGTAAAGCATTGTGGTTTAAAATCCAGGGTATTAACATATAAAGAAATATTAAAAATGCAAGAAAATGTTGGAAACATAACTGTGTGTGAATTGAATAAGCCTTTATTCACTTTCTTATAATAAAGACAAAGTAGATAATGTCAGAAGATTTTATAATATCATCAATAAAGCTGCAAAATTTATTTTTATCATACTGAAAGATAGTTATGCAATAAGCAGGAGAAAAATAAAAGAATTATTATCAGAAAGCAATAATCAATGTAATTAGATTGTATTATTAAAAAGCAAAAATCAAATAATGAAAATTATATTTTTTACAGAGAATATCCATTTATACATAGAATATCAAACAATCTGTAGAATGATTCTAAATTTGAATTTACAAATTGGCAAGCCAAAAGATAAATCCATGAGTTTGCCTACATCAAAGCAAGAAATCCTACTGAGAATAGTATGAGCAGAATTCTTCAAAACAACTAGGACATGTGTGGGTGTTTATGAGAAAGAGAGGAGAGAGGGAGTGACAAAAAGAGAGGGAGGGAGAGAGAATTATGAGTTTAGCAAGATATCTAGATATAAAATTCATACACAAATCATCTGCATTTCACAAAGGCATGAGTAGTTCGAAGATGCCATTAAAATATTATTTATAATATAAATAATAAAAAGATACCTGGGGAAAAAATCCATTGTAAGATGGAAAATATATGCAAACATAAAACTGTATTTAAATAAAAGTTAAATAAACAACATACATATTCACATATATAATAAGATACAATTCTCACAAAATTCAATTATATCTTTAGCTTAATTTAAAAAATAAAAACTCAAGAGTTAAAAATACTTCAGTAGATTTTAAAATATATTCTATACTATATACAGCAGGATAGACAGATAATAATTCTTCAGGCAGCACAGAAGATCCAACCAGGTATCAGGAGTTGTACAGCCAGAATAATTAAGGCAGACTGGCATTGTCTCAAAGATAAACAAACAAGCAAACAAGCAAAAGGCAATGAGAAATTTTAAAACCTAAACATTAATCTACAAACACATGAAAATATTATTTATCATAGATAGCATTTTATATTTACAGGTGAAAATTGTAAATTTTACATAAATAGTTCTGAGGCAATTTGTTACTTACCTGAGAAGAAATGTAAGTAAACAGATACATAATTCACCAAATTTACAAATTTAATTTAAGTTGGATTAAGGAATTATATATGTGTATGTGAATTGGGAAGAAGTATAAATATGAAGAAATTATGTATGTGTATGTGAATTGGGAAGAAGTATAAATATGTAGTGTATGTGATTGAAGTTAAGTTGTTATCAGCTGTTATAACCTAGGATGTATAACATAAGCCTCATAATCACCACAAACAGAATATCATAGGAGAGACACAAAAGCAAAAATGAATAAAGGAGTATCACTAAAAATTTAAGAAATCAACAAACACAATGGAAAACAGCAAAAAATCAAAGAGAAAAACAAAGGAACTCTAAGACAGAGAACAACAAAATGGCAATAGTAAGCACTTCCCTATCAATAATTAAACATAAGTGGACTTAACTCTTCAATCAAAACACATAAAGTGGTTAAATTGATAAAAATATAAGACCCACCTAGATTTTGTCCTCATATTCCATGCAAATAGTAAACAAAAGAGAGCAGGGGTGACTGTATTTACATCAGGCAAAATGAATCTTACATCAAAAACTGTCAAAAGAGACAGAAGGGCATTATATTATAATTAAATGGATCCATTCAACAGGAAGTTATAACATGTATATATACCCACACACACATATATATATACACACACACATATATACACACACACATATATATATATACACACACACACCCAACAACAGACAACATAACCATATAAAGCAAACATAGACAGGACTAAAGGGAAACATACAGAGCAATACGATAATAGTAGGAAACTTCAATAACCCAGTTTCAGTAAGAGATAGAGCATCCCTACAGAAAAATCCAGAGGGAAACACTAGACTTGAGCATTATGACAGGCCAAATTGACCTAACAGATACATACAGAATATTTCACTAAATAGCAGCAGAATATATGTTCTTTTCAAGGGCATGCAGGAGATTGTCCAGGATAAATGATATGTTTTGTCACTACATGAGTCCTAACAAATTTAAGGAGACTAAATTCATAATAAGATCTTTCCAACCACAAAGGAATGGTGCTAGAAATCAATAACAGAAGGCCAGTTGGAAAATCCACAAACATGTGGTTATTAAACTAAACAGTTCTAAACAACCAATGGGTCAAAGAAAAAGTCAAAAAGAAAATCAGAAAATATCTTCAGACAAATGAAAATAAAAACACAACATACTAAAACTTAAGAGATGCAGCCAAAGCAATACTAAAAGAGAAGTTTATAGTGGTAAATGCCTATATTAAAAACAAAAGAAGATCTCAAGCATTCTAACATTACCACTTCATGAAGTTAGTGGATGAAGAACAAACTAAGCCCAAAATTAGCAGAAGGAAAGAAATAATAAAGATTAGAATCAAAATAAATAAAATAGAGACCAGAAAAACATTAGTTAACAAAAGTGAAGTGCTTTTTTGAAAAGATAAACAAAATGGACAAAGCTTTAGATAGACTAAGAAAATGAGAAAGAAGATTTCAATAACATCAGAACTTGAAGAGGAGACATTACAACCGATACCACAGAAATAACAAGGATCCTGAGACTACTACCAACAATTTTATACCAGTACATTGGGTAAACTAGAAGAAACAGATAGATTTCTAGAAACATACAACATAGTAAGAACGAATCATGAAGAAGTAGAAAATCTGAGCAGATGAATAATGAATTAGAAGATTGAATGAACAATCAAAACCCACCCAACAAAGAAAAGCCCAGGACCAGATATCTTCACTGATAAATTCCACCAAACATTTAAATAATTAATGCCAATCCTTTTTAAACTTTTCCAAAATAATTAAAGATACCCCTTTAAAACTCATTTTATGAAACCAGCATTGCCCTGATACCAAAGCCAGACAAAGATACAAGATGACAAAAGTAACGGTCAATGTCCCTGCAGAATATTCATACAAAAACCCTCAACAAAATACTAGGAATCTGAATTTAACATTACATCAAAAGCATCATAGACCATAATCAATTGGAATTTATTTCTGAAATGCAAGGATGGTTTAATATATGTAAGTCAATAAATATAATACCTTACAATAACAGAATGAAGGGTGAAAATCACATGATCATCTCAATTAATGCAGAAAATGCATTTGACAAAATTCAACACTTTTTCATGATAAAAACATTAAACAAACTAGGTATAGAAGGCATTTACCTCAATATAATCAAGGCCATATATGAAAAGTCTACAGCTAACTTCAGACTTAATGGTGAAAAATTCAAAGTTTTTCCTCTAAGATCAGGAGTAAGACAAGAATGCCTACTCTTGACGTGTCTATTTAACATAGTAAATGAGAGTTCCAGGCGGGACAATTAAGCAAGAAAATAAATAAATAAATAAAAGGTCACCCAAGTCTAAAAGAAAGAAGGAAAATTGTGAATTTGCAGATGATATGTTCTTGTATTAACAAAACCATTAAGATTTCACAAACAACTGTTAGAACTATTAAATAAATTCAATAAAGTTGCAAGAAATGAGACCAACATGCAGAAAACAGTTGTCACTCTATACACTAACAATGAATATCTGAAAGGGAAACTAAGAAAAACGGTGTCATTTACAATAGCATCAAAAAGAATGAAATGCTTAGAAATAAACCTAAGAATAAAATACTTAAGAAGGAGGTAAAAGATTTGTGTACTGAAAAACTGAAAAACCATACAACATTGCTGAAATAAGTTACAGAAGAAGAAAATAAATGGAAAGACATTCTGCAATCATGGATTAGAGGATTTAATATTATTAATATAATTTAATATTATTAAAATGTCCATACTGTCCAAAGTGATCCATAGATATGAAGTTATCCTCATCCTAACCCCAATGGCATTTTTTTTAAAAGAGATAGAACAATCCTAAAACACATATGTAACTAAAAAGAAACTGCTAAGAGCTAAAACAATCTTGGGAAGAAAGAACAAAGGCATTACAGTCCCTAACTTCAAACTATATTACAAAGCTGGAGGGAGAAGATGGAACAAGATGGCTGAAGGGAAGCCTCTACCTAGCATCTCTCACTGGGAACATTAAATTGAACAAGTATCTACACACACACACACACACACACACACACACACACCCCAAAACAAACAAACAAACAAACAAAAAAACACCTTCATAAGAACCAAAAATCAGATAAGCAATCACAGTACCTGGTTTCAACTTCATATCACTGAAAAAGATACCAAAGAGGGTAGGAATTGAATTATATTGAATTCAGTGTTGAATTGCTGAATTCCCACATTCCTTAGCAGTGGCAGCATGGCATGGAGATAGAATCTGTGATTTGGGGAAAGGGAGAGCACAATGATTTTAAGACATTGCATTGGAACTTAGTGCTGCCCAGTCACATCAAAAACAATGCTAGGCAGAACTTAATCAGTGCCCATGGAGGGAGCATTTAGACTAGCCTTAGCCAGAGGGGAACCATTGGAATCTGCATTCCATCAAGCCTCAGCACCATGGGTTAAAGGGCTCTGGTATTCGAAATAAACTTGAAACGCAGTTTAAGTCACAAGAACTGCAATGCCTGGTCAATTTCTGGTGCTGTTTTGGGTTCAAAGCCAGTAGGCATGGGGGGCACCCAACCTAGTGAGACACCACCCAGGGTGACCAAGGAAGTGCTTGTGCCACATGTCCCCTAACCCCAAGCAACACAGCATGCAACTCCAATTGGGACTCCTTTCTTCTGCTTGAGGAGAGGAGAAGGAAGAGAAAAGAATATTTTGTCTTTTAACTTGGATACCAGCTCAGCCACATGAGGACAGGGTACTGGGCAGAGTCCTGAGGCATCCGTTCCAGGCTGTCATTCTTGGATGACATTTCTAGAGACACCCTGGGCCAGAAGGGTACCTGTTGTCTTGAAAGGAAGGACCTAGTACTGAGAGAATTCATCACTTGCTGATTAAGGAGTCCTTAAGCCCAGAATAATCAGCAGTGGTACCCAGACAGTACTCACTGTGGGCCTTGTGTAAGACACAGAGAGAGAAACTTCATTTGCTTGGGAGAAAGTAAAAGAAGAGAACAAAAGGCTTTGCATAGCAATTTTAATAATTCTTCAGGATCTCATAAAGACCACCAAGTTGCTACTTCTACGAGTCTGCAAGATCCATGGTGTTACTGGGCTTTGGGTGGATCCTAATGGAAATACAGCTACAGTGACCAAAAACAAGATCACAGCACTCAAGTACCTTCAAATACCTGGAAAGCCTTACAAGAAGAACTGTCAGACACAAGCCCAGACTGTGATGACTACAATAAACACCTAAATCTTCAATGCCCAGACACTGATGAACATCCACGAGCATCAGACCATCCGGGAAAACATAACTTCACCAAACAAACTAAATAAGGTACTAGTAGCAAACCCTAGAGAGACAGTGATATGTGACCTCCCAGATAGAGAAGTCAAAATAGATTTTTTTGAAAGGCAACAAAATTCAAGATAACACAGAGAAAGAATTCATAATGCTTTCAGATAAATTTAACAAAGAGATGGAAATAATTTAAAAGAATCAGGTAGACATTCTGGAGTTGAAAAATGCCCATGACATACTGATGAATTCATCAGAGTCTCTTAATAGCAGAATTGATTAATCAAAAGAAAGAATTAGTGAGTTTGAAGACAGGCTATTTGAAAATACATAATCACAGGAGACAAAAGAAAAAAAATAAAAAAGAATGAGAAATGCCTATAAGATCTGGAAAACAGCCTCAAAAGGGCAAATAAAAGAGTTACTGACTTTGAAGAAGAGATGGAAATATGGGGGAAGAAAGTTCATTCAAAGGGATAATAACAGAGAACTTCCCAACTCTAGAGAAAGATGTAAATATTCAAATACAAAAAGGTTGCAGAAAACCAAGAAGATTTAGCATGAATAAGGTTACATCAAGACATTAATTGCGCAAACCCCGAAAGGTCAAGGATAAAGAAAGGATCCTAAAAGCAACAAGAGAAAAGAAACAAATAAAGTACAATGGAGCTCCAATATGTCTGCCAGCAAACTTCTCAGTGTAAATCTTACAGGCCAAGTGAGAGTGGCATGATGAATTTAATGTGTTTAAAAAACAAAACAAAAGGAGCAGTTTTATCCTAGAATAGTACATCTAGAAAAAATAAAAGACATTCCAAAACAAACAAAAGTTGAGGGTTTTTAGCAATACCAGTTCTGTCCTTCAAGGAATGCTAATGGGAATATTTTAACCTGAAAAAAGGATATTAAAGAGCCATATGAAATTATCTCAAGGGAAAAAACTCTCTGGTAATAGTAAATACATAGAAAAACATACAATATTATAATACTGTAGTTGTGATGTATAAACTACTCATGTCTTGAGTAGAAAAACTGAAAGATGAACTGATCAAAAATAGTAACTGCAACAACTCTTCAAGACATAGACAGTAAAATATGATATAAATATAAAAAACCAAAAGGTAAAAAGTGGAGAGTTAAAGTGTAGAATTTTATTAGTTTTCTTTTTACTTGTTTATGTAGTTTTAAGTTGTCATTAGTTTAAAATAATGGGTTACAAGATATTACCCAAGCCTAATGGTAATCTCAAATTAAAAAACAGATACAAAAAAATAAAAAGCAATAAATTAAGAACTACCACCAGAGAAAATCACCTTTACAAAAAAAAAAAAAAAAAAAATGGCATGGGTAAGTCTTTATCAACAATAACACTGAATGCAAATGGATTCAACTCAAATCAAAAGACATAGAGGGCCAAAAGGATTTTTAAAAAGACCCAATGATCTGTTGCCTGTAAGAAACTTCATCTATAAACATGCACATAGACTAAAAATAAAGAGATGGAAAAAGATATTTCATGCAAATGAAAACCAGTAAAGAGTAGGAGTAGCTATACTTAGCCGAAATATATTTCAAGACATAAACTATGAGAAGATACAAAGACGGTCATTATATAATGATAAAGTGGTCAATTCAGCAAGAGGATATTACAATTTTAAACATATATGCACCCAACACTGGAGCATCCAGATATATAAAGCAAGTATTATTAGAGTTAAAGAGACAGACTCTAACACAATAATAGCGGGGACATCGATTTCAGCATTGGATAGATCATCCAGACAGAAAATTAACAAAGAAACAGACTTAGTCTGCACTATAGACTAAATGGACCTAATAGATATACACAGAACATTTCATCCAATGGCTATAGAATGCACATTCTTCTCCTTAGGACATGGGCTATTCTCAAGGATAGACCATGGGATATATCACAAAACAAGTCTTAAAAAATTCAAAAAACTTGAAATTATATCAAGTATCTTATTCTGTGACCACAATGAAAGCTAGAAATCATTAAGAAAATAAATTTTGGAAACTATACAAAGACATGAAAATTCAGCCATATGCTCCTGAATGGATCAATAAAGTAAGTAAGAAGAAAATTAAAGCATTTTTTGAAGCAAATGATAATGGAAACACAACCTACAAAAACCTTTAAGATACACCAAAAGCAGTACTAAGAGGAAAGTTTATAGGTATAAGAGCCTGTATCAACAAAGTAGAAAAACTTCAAATAAACAACCTAACAATGCATCTTAAAGGACAAAAACAGCAAGAGTAAACAAAATTTAAAATTCATAGGAAAAAAGAAATTATAAATTTGGAAGATAAATAAATGAAATAGAAATGAAAAAGCAATGAAAAAGAAAGCAATGCAGAAATGAATGAAATAGAAATGAAGAAAACAATGCAGAAGATTAATGAACTAAAAGGATGTTTTTGGGAAACATAAACAAAATTGACAAATCTTTAGCCAGACTAACTAATAAAAAAGAGAGAAGGCCCAAATAAATAAATTGAGAGATCATAAAGGAGGTATTACAATTGGTACTGCAGAAATTCAAAGGGTCATTGGGGCTACTGAGAAACTATATGCCAATAAATTGAGAAGTCTGGAAGAAATGTATGAATTGCTAGATACATACAACCTACAAAGACTGAACCATGAAAAAATCCAAAATCTGAACAGAGAAATATAACAAGTAACAAGATCAGAGCTGTAATAAAAAGTCTCCCAGCAAAGAAAAGCCTGGGACCTGATGGCTTCACTGCTGAATTCTGCATAATATTTAAAGAAAATGAATGCCAATCCTACTCGAATTATTCTGAAAAATAAAGTAGAAAGGAACACTTCCAAAGTCATTCTACAAGGCCAGTGTTACCCTGATACAAAACCAGACAAGGACACATGAAAAAAGAAAACTACAGACCAATATCACTGATGAACATTGATGCAAAAATCGTCAACAAAATACTAGCAAATTGAAGTCAACAACATATTAAAAAGTTCATTCAACATGACCAAGTGGGATTTACTCAAGGGATGGAAGAAAGTTTCAACATATGCAAATCAATTAATGTGATACATTGTATTAACAGAATGAAAGACAAAAACCATATAATTATTTGAATTGATGCTGAAAAAGCATTTGTTAAAATTCAGCCTTCTGTTATGATAACAACTCTAAAAACATGGATATAGAAAGACCACATCTCAGCACAATAAATGTCATGTATCACAGGCCTGTCATACTGAATGGGAAAAAACTGACAGCCTGTCCTTTACGACCTGGAACATAACAAGGACGCCCACTTTCAACACTCAACATAGTACTGGAAGACAAGAAAAAAAATAAAGGGCATCAAAATTAGGAAAGAGAAAGTCAAATTATCTTTGTTTGCAGACAACATGATCTTATATTTAAAAAAATACCTAGAGACTGCACGAACAATTATAAGATTTGATAAAGGAAGCCAGTAAATTTGCAGGTACAAAATCAGCATACTAAAATCAGGAGCATTTCTATATGCCAACAGTGAACAATCTGAAAAAGAAATCAAGAAAGTGATTCCATTTTATAATAGCTACAGATAAAGTAAAATACCTGGGAATTAACTTATGCAAAGATATGAAAGATCTCTACAAGAAAAATTATAAAATATAGAAAAGGACAAAAAAATTGAAAGATATTTCATGATCATAAATTGGAAAAATAAATATTGTAAAAATGTCTGTACTAAAGATTCAATGCAGTCTCTATTAAAATACCAATGATGTTCTTCATAAAATATAGTAAAACACAATTCTAAAATGTATACGGAATCACAAAAGACTCAGAATACCCAAAACTATTTTAAACTGTAAAGAAAAAAAAAACTGGAGGAATCACATTATACTTCAAATTATACTTCAGAGATATAGTAACCAAAATAGCATGATGCTGGCATAAAACCAGACCCATAGATCAGTGGAACAGAATAGAAAACCCAGAAACAAATCCATACACCTACAATGAACTGATTTTTTATAAAGTTGCCATGAACATACAGTGGTGAAAAGACAGTCTCTTCAATAAATGGTGCTGGGAAAACTGGATATGCATATGCAGAAGAATGAACCTAGACTCTTATCTCTTGCTTGTAAAGATCAAATCATAAAGAATTAAGGACTTAAATTTAAAACCTCAAACTATTTAACAACTCCAAGAAAACATGGGAGAAATTCTTCAGGACATTGGTCTGGGCAAAGATTTATTGAGCAATATCCCACAAGCGCAGTCAACTAAAGTAAAAATGGACAAATAGGATTACATCAAGTTAAAAAGTATCTGTATAATGAAAGAAACAATCAACAAAGTAAAGAGACAGCCCACAGAATGGGAGAAAATATTTGCAAGCTATCTGTCTGGCAAGGGATTAATAACAGAATATGTAAGGAGCTCAAACAAATCAATAAGAGAAAATCTAATAATCTGATTTAAATTGGGCAAAGATTTGAATAGGCATTTCTGAAAAGAAGATGTACAAATGACAAACAGGTATATGGAAATGTGCTCAACATCATTGATCATCAAAGAAATGCAAATCAAAACTACAACGAGATAGCATTTCACTCCAATTGAAATGACTTTTATCCAAAAGACAGGCAATAGTAAATGCTGGAGAGGATATTATATAAAAGGAGTCCTTGTACCCTGTTGGTGGGAATGCAAATCAGTACAAACAATATGGAGAACAGTTTGGAGGTTCATCAGAAAACTAAAAATACTGCTGCCATATGCTCCAGCATCCCACTGCTAGGTAGATACATAAAAGAAAGGAAATCAGCATATTGAAGATATATCTGCACTCCTGAGCTTGTTGCAGTACTGTTCACAATAGCCAAGATTGAAAGCAACCTAACATCCATCAACAGTTAAATGGATAAAGAAAATATAGTACATATATACAATGAAGTACTATTCAGCCATAAAAAAAAAAAAAAAAAAAAAAAAAATTAGGTCCTGTCATTTGCAACAACATGGAGGGAACTAGAGGTCATTATGTTAATTGAAATAAGCCAGGCACAGAAATACAAACTTCACACATTCTCACTTATTTGTGGGAGCTAAAAATTAAAACTATTGAACTCATGAAGATAGAGAGAAGGATGGTGTACCAGAGGCTGGGAAGGTAGTGAGGGAGGTGGGAGAAAAGTAGGAATGATTAATGAGTACATTAATATACTCACATAGAATGAATAAGATCTAGTAGTTGATAGCATAACAGTGTGACTACAGTCAACAATATTTTATTGTACATTTTAAAATAACCAAGAGTTGTAATTAGATTGTTTATAACACAAAAATGGATAAGTACTTGAGGTGATGGATACCCCATTTACCCTTATGTGATGATTACACATTATATGCCTGTATCAAAATATCTCACATACCCCATAAATATATATACCTTTTATGTACCCACAAAAATTAAAAGTAAAAAAAATTAAATATACTAAAAAACTAAAGTGATTAAAAGAGTATGGAACTGACATAAAGACAGTCACAGTGACCAGTGAAAGAAAACAGGGAAAGAATAAGTAAACTCGTGTATACAGTCAAGTGATCTTTGATGGAATTGCCAAGAATACACAGTGGGGAAAGGATATTCTTTTCAACAGATGGTACTGGGAAATTGAATGTCTCCATGCCAAAAAAAAAAAAAAAAAAAAAAGAAATGAAATTGGACCCGTAACTTGCACCACACAAACAAATCAACTCAAAATGGACTAAAGACTTAAAAGTAAGACCTGAATCCATAAAACTCTTTGAGAAAAAGATGGGGGAAGTGCTTCTTGACATTTGTCTTGGTAATGATTTCTTGGGCATAACACCAGAAGCATAAAAAAAAGCAAATCTAGACAAGTAAAATTATATCAAATGAAGAAGCTTCTGCACAGCAAAGAAAACAGTCCAAGTGAAAAGGCAACCTACAGAATGGGAAAATATTGTAAGTTCATGTATCTGATAAGGGGTTATATCTAAAATACATAAAGGACTGCAACACTCAATAGCAAATATGTGTGTCAAAAGATAAGTGATGGTGAGGATGTGAAAAAAATTGAAACCCTTGTATATCGTGGGAATATAAAATGGTGCAGCTACTATGTAAAACAGTGTGGTGGTTCCTCAAAAAATTAAAAACAAAACTACTATATGATTTGACAATTCCATATCCAAAGGAAATGGAGTCAATATCTTGAAGAGATATCTGTGCTCCCACATTCATAGCAACATTATTCACAATAGCCAAGATATGAAAACAACAAAATGTTCATGGGCAAATGAACAAAATAAATATAGTATATGCATACAATGGAATATTATTCTGCCTTAGAAAGAGGAAAATCCTGCCATTTGCAATAGAGTGGATGAACCTGGAGGCTATTATACTAGTGATATGCTATCCACAGAAAGTCAAATACTGCATGATCCCATTTATATGAGTCATCTAAAATTGTCAAACTCATAGAAACAGAGGTTAGAATGGTTAGAAAGGGCTAAAGGGGAGGGAGAAATGGGGAGTTGTTCAATGGGTGTAAAGTTTTAGTTATGTAAGAAGCATACATTCTAGAGATCTGTAGTACATTGTATTGCCAGTACTTTAACATTGCTGTATTGTACACTTAAAAATGTGTGAAGCAAGTAGATTTCAAGTATTCTTACACACACACACACACAACCAACCAAAAAAAAAAAAGATGCATGAGAAAAATTTTGGAAGTGAGGGATGTATATTGCCTTTATTGTGGTGATGGTTTCATGGGTGTATGCATATGTTCAAATCCACTAAATTGAATACATTAAATATATGGAGTTTTATTTTACAACAACTACACATTAAATAAAGCTGTTTTTTTTTAAAAAAAAAAAACTCAACTGTAAAAATTTCAGTTAGATATGGACAAAAGATAAAAGAGACATTTCAGTGAAGAAACATTTCAAATGGCAAATAAAAGAAGGGAAGATTCTCCATCATTAACCACTAGGGAAATGTAAATTAATACCACAATGACAGATCACTATCTATGTATTAAAATGACTGAAACTTAAAAAAATATATAGTAACAAAACCAAATACTCGTGAAGATGTGGAGAAAATGGATTACTCTTACCTTGTTTGTGGAAATGTAAAATTGTATAGACACTTTGGGTAGCATTTTGGCAGCTTCTTTAAAAACTAAACATTCAACTACTATATAACTGAGCAGCTGTAAGCCTGGGTATTTATATCAGGGATATGAACACTTATGCTTCTACAAAAACTTGTAGAGAAATATTTACTGCAATTTCCCTCATAATAGCCAAAATGTGGAAACATTAATGTGTGAATAGACTTTGGTTCACTCGTATCATAAAATATCACTGGGTAATAAAAAGTAATGACCTATGGTTGTACAAACAAGCCTAGATGAATCTCTAGAGAACTAAGCTAAGTGTGAAAAGGCAATCTCAAAAAATTACATATTGTTTGATTTTATTTATATAACGTTCTTGAAATGACAAAATCATAGAGCTGGATAACATAGTAGTCATTGCCAGGGATTAAGGGTGTTGGACAAGGAGGTAGATACGGCTATAAAACGGAGGCATTCTTGTATAGCTGAAAGTGCTTTGTATTTTAACCATAAAAATGTCAGTATACAGGCTGTATATAAAAACTCCATTACAGTTTTTCAAGTTGTTGCCATTGGGGGAAATTGGTTGAAGGATACAAATGTTCTCTTTGCTTCATTTCTTCAGCTGTATTTTAAAATAAAGCTAACTCAACATATAAAGCTTAATTTCAAAACAATTTTAAAAACAACTGCTCATCAAAATATACCATAAAGAAAGTTATGAAACAAAACTCTATCTGGGATAAGTTGCTTTCAATGGTAATAACTGACAAAGTATTGTACTCCAAGTATATAAAATATTTCTACTAATCAATCAGTAAAAGGCAAATGACAATAGGAAATTGACATAGGCACAAATAGTCAAGTCACTAAGGAAACACGAATGTCCCATAAAATAAATCGATGCCTGGGCTCATTGATAGTAACGTTGCTATTTAATAATAAAAGCTTTGACTTTACCTCATCAGATTGTCAAAGCAATGTTTTTCATTGTTAAATGTTCGTGAGGATATAAAGAAAGAAAGATTCACATACACTGAAGGTAGGAGTACAGTTTGCTAGCAACACGACAGAAAACAAATTTGTATTACCTGATACATTTAAATATGCACACAAAAAACTGCTTTAAAGTTCATATGGAACAAAAAAAGACCCCACATCTCCAAGACAATCCTAAGTCAAAAGAACAAAGCTGGAGGCATCACGCTACCTGACTTCAAACTATACTACAAGGCTACAGTAACCAAAACAGCATGGTACTGGTACCAAAACAGAGATATAGACCAATGGAACAGAACAGAGTCCTCAGAAATAATACCACACATCTACAGCCATCTGATCTTTGACAAACCTGACAAAAACAAGAAATGGGGAAAGGATTCCCTATTTAATAAATGGTGCTGAGAAAATTGGCTAGCCATAAGTAGAAAGCTGAAACTGGATCCTTTCCTTACTCCTTATACGAAAATTAATTCAAGATGGATTAGAGACTTAAATGTTAGACCTAATACCATAAAAACCCTAGAGGAAAACCTAGGTAGTACCCTTCAGGACATAGGCATGGGCAAAGACTTCATGTCTAAAACACCAAAAGCAATGGCAGCAAAAGCCAAAATTGACAAATGGGATCTCATTAAACTAAAGAGCTTCTGCACAGCAAAAGAAACTACCAGCAGAGTGAACAGGCAACCTACAGAATGGGAGAAAATTTTTGCGATCTACTCATCTGACAAAGGGCTAATATCCAGAACCTACAAAGAACTCAAACAAATTTACAAGAAAAAACAAACAACCCCATCAAAAAGTGGGCAAAGGATATGAACAGACATTTCTCAAAAGAAGACATTCATACAGCCAACAGACAGCATGAAAAAATGCTCATCATCACTGGCCATCAGAGAAATGCAAATCAAAACCACAATGAGATACCATCTCACACCAGTTAGAATGGCGATCATTCAAAAGTCAGGAAACAACAGGTGCTGGAGAGGATGTGGAGAAATAGGAACACTTTTACACTGTTGGTGGGATTGTAAACTAGTTCAACCATTATGGAAAACAGTATGGCGATTCCTCAAGGATCTAGAACTAGATGTACCATATGACCCAGCCATCCCATTACTGGGTATATACCCAAAGGATTATAAATCATGCTGCTATAAAGACACATGCACACGTATGTTTATTGCAGCACTATTCACAATAGCAAAGACTTGGAATCAACCCAAATGTCCATCAGTGACAGACTGGATTAAGAAAATGTGGCACATATACACCATGGAATACTATGCAGCCATAAAAAAGGATGAGTTCGTGTCCTTTGTAGGGACATGGATGCAGCTGGAAACCATCATTCTCAGCAAACTAACACAAGAACAGAAAACCAAACACTGCATGTTCTCACTCATAGGTGGGAATTGAACAATGAGATCACTTGGACTCAGGAAGGGGAACATCACACACCGGGGCCTATCATGGGGAGGGGGGAGGGGGGAGGGATTGCATTGGGAGTTATACCTGATGTAAATGACGAGTTGATGGGTGCTGACGAGTTGATGGGTGCAGCACAGCAACATGGCACAAGTATACATATGTAACAAACCTGCACATTATGCACATGTACCCTAGAACTTAAAGTATAATAATAATTTTTAAAAAATTAAAAAAAAAAATAAATACGCACACACCCTACAAGTCCAAAATTCCACTCCATAGATACTCTAGAGAAACTTTTGCACGTGTGAGAAAATATAGACATGTTTATAGCATCACTGTAAGTAAAAAGAAAATTAAAAACCAAAAAAAATCAAACAACTCCTATCTATTGACAGTAAAACTAAGAATAAATTGCAATACATTCTTACAATTGAGTGCTGTATGACACTGAAAATGATTGAACTGTACAAGACCTGGATGGATCTCAAAAAAAATATTGTTGATTAAAATAAAAGTACCAGAAGTATATACACTGTATGATTTCATTTTTAAAAATCAGGCTAAACTAAATGTTACATTGTTTAGGAGCACACACAGGTACAGTAAAATTATAAAGAGAAGCCAGATAGTAACTTACACAAAATTCAGAAAGGAGAGGACAATCATGAGGAAAAAAATTTGGCATTTTTAATACTTAGTTTCACCATTATTTCTTAAACTTTCTCAATTATTAAAGTTTTTGAATATTTGTAAAATTATAAATTATAATCATCATGTTTGAATGGGTGTAGACTATTATAACTTGACATTTCTTGTATCTTTTAATATTTTTGCTGTTCGTTTTATTTAGAATTCTCAACAAATCATTTTTCTGTAGCCATGTGTGCATTTCTATTAATCAAAAGTTCATCCTCTTTTAACAATCTGTCATTTCTTTTTTGACTACAACAGATGAAATATGTTCTGACTGAATCACAGTAGTGGAATGCTCTCTGTGTGAAAATCTAACATATTTTATATGGGGCTGTAATTCATTATCTAAAAAACAACTTTATGATACGTGGAGTGTAGAAGTACAATAAATGCCGATATTATCTTGGAAGATTTGAAACATTGATATACTCTTTCAGAACTTTGATTTATTTTAATTTATGCCAAATCATATCATAAAATCAAAATTTCAAGGACCAATGCATTAATTAGAACTTAGAAGAGTATTGTCCACAGGATATAAAATAGGTAAGCCTAGAAAAAGAAGGAGTATTTGGGGGGTATGTTTGTGTGTGGCTTTGTGTGTATTTCTGTTAATTTTGTTTTGTTTGCTTATTTGTTTTGTGGTTTTCTTGTCCATTGGTGTACAGGGTTCTTAGTAAATATATTGCTTGGTTTATTTGGTTTATTTCTTGGATCACTCTAAAATGTTTCTTTTTGTGAATAATGTCAACAGCGAAGTAGGAGATTTGAAATATGTTTACTTACTTGTTTTTAATCAGGAAATTGCATATTGTCACTCTGATCCTTCTAAAGTCTTTAAAAAAATACCTCTCTCAATGGTAGCTGCAAATCAGCATAGATATTAAATCCAGATTCTGTGATTACCTCCTCCAGCTTATAAGAAATTAGCCCAAGCTCATGTAGTGTTAATAAACAGTAGTGACAGGGAGGAGTGGGAGCCTTGTTTAATGTGCTTTTTCTCTCTAAGAATAGAAAAGAACATGTGGATTGGAGATACGAATTTTCATTTGCTCTTTTAGGTACACATTTTATATTCTTTGTGTTGAGATTTGTTAGACATTGTAAAAACCCTGAGAGAAACCCCAACTCACTCTATTTTTGTATAATAGGTTGCATGTTCACTAAACTTACATTCCTTAAAAAGAGTTTAACTTTATTACTTTAAAGTATGCCCATACATTTCTTGCATTATTTCTGACTTAAATCCAAACTATACTCATCCTTCAAAGTAAAAGTTTTAACAATGATTATTCTCCTGTCAGCCTCTTAATTGTAACATTTCTAAACACTCCTCTGTTCTCAAGTGTTGTTGATTTGCATAACTTCAAGTAGTAGTTTTTAACCTTCTTCTTATCTATGCAAGTATTTGATTATTAAGATTTTTCTAACCGCCCAGAAGTGACTGTTGTCTCTCTCTGAGCCTCTATATCAACTTTGGAAAGATAAGGAGGTGCTCAGACTTCTGCACAATTTGATATGGCCCTTACTCCTGCTCCTCTACCCCAATATTCACAGTCTTACCAGAATTACAACCTTGCAGTCATCAAAACTAACATGATTCGTTGTTTACTCATCTTTCTATCAGTCATCTCAAGAAGACAAGGATTCCCAGGTCATCTTCATCTCCCACAATCCCATTTCTAGAAGGTTTCATGTTCAGGGAGGAATCTCCCACCCCCATCACCCTCCTCTCTCTGAGCACTCCCTGGGTTATTTTTCCCCTATCATGTATCACTCTCTGGCATACAATTATTTATCTCCCGACTGGACCCCCTCCTGGAGTGTAAGCTCCCTTAATCCAGAGATCTTTTTTTCCCCTTCTCTCTCACCTAAGACAATTCCAAACAAACTTACATACTAAGTAACTATTTGTTAGATGAAGGCATAGATGAATGAATGTATGAACTAGAAAAAAAAATACTGTGCTGCTTTGGCACAGATTTGGAATTAGAATTTCTTTTATTTTAACCTATTATTGTATCATGAGAAGACAATTTTCATTTTGTTATCTTTGTTAGGATGTTTAATGCTATTAGTTTGCTCCCTGATTATGAGAATACTTACAGCTTTGATTAGATGAGTTCTTTGTAACTATCTTTTACCAATTGGAATTTTCTTTAGACAATTCTAATAACTATACAAAGATTGGTGGAACAGAAACCCACTGTTCCTACTGAATTAGGTCTTCTCGATTGCCCTTCTCCTGAAGCATATTGTGTGTGTACTTCCCCGGCTTTGAACACCAATGAAGTTAATCTTACGATTAAACTTGTTTCCAAGTATTTTGGTGGGCTGAGTGTAAAGGCTCACTCACCCTTGTTATATATTACATAGCTATTATTATCATCTTTATTTTACTAATGGGGGAATTGGAGTTTGGGACATATATTCTAGGCACCTTCATCTGGAAATAATGAGCATGGGTAAAAGAGGAATGTATATGCATAGAAAGTGACAAGATTCACGTTGAATTTGTAGTGCTGTATTCCAAAAGGGACTGTTGAACTCTTCTTACATTAAACAAAAATAAAAACAAACTTTAACAAAAATTAAGAAAAACAATAATCATTTCTACAATTTGTATGTTGTGAGTGCTTTATAATTGGATGATGATGGTGATGATGAAATGACATAAGGCTGTGGAATGCAGTAACTCAAATGTGCATATGGGTTTATATCTAGGTATGACGTATAATTATGCATTTTATTTATCATCTATCTATCTATCTATCTATCATCTATATAGTTATATATAGTTATTTATGATACTGAATCAGACTACTGTCTTTAAAGCTTAGACTGAAGGACTCAGGATAGAAACTTATTGTAACAGAGGCAATGTAAATGGTTTAATACTTGTGTAGTATGTGTCAATTCGACAGAAACAAGGGTTCTTTCTTTGAAAATATCAATATACAAAGACCATATTTTCAGGCATTTATTTCTATCTATTCCGTATATGCAGTGGCAGTGTTAGGTTGTATGCCATAAGAAACTATTAGAATAATCCCAGTGAGAAACGTTTTATTATTAGTAACCTCACAGGTATTCTGTGGCTTACTTATGAAAGTAAAAATTAAGAGAAGATTTTGAATGTAAGACTTATTCAGTGTGAAAATTATAGGCCATCTAACATATTTGGATTTATAGCTCAAAAGGAAAAGAAGAATAACCCAGTATGTTGCCATCCTAGTAATCAATAGAAATTAGCCTAAATTTGACTCAGATTTTGTCATGCCGTGTTGAACCTGAGTAATAAGTCAGATAATTAGGGAGCTTCATTAATTTTCTTTAAGACTCAGGTATCATTTTGCTATTTTTAAATAATAACCCGATGCTTAAATCTTATTTTAGATGAGAAAGACTTTGCTTACTTATTAGCCAAAAGAGCTGAGAAATAATTAAGATAAATATCCCTCAGTATTCTCATGCCATTATTATCCCACTTGATTTTCTCCATTAGAAGAACTCTAAGTATAAGACATTCCACAATAAATCGCAGAAAATATGTATACTGTACATATAGCCAGTGAAATTTTGTTTAACTAACTTATTCTGGACAAAAGAGAAGTGGATGATTTGAGCAGTTTGGTCTAACAAAATTAAGTTAGAGAAAGTGGATGATTTGAGCAGTTTGGTCTAACAAAATTAAGTTAGAGAATGAAATAGATCTAGACTTAAGTTTCAGCATGCACACTTATTACTTAGGTGGAGTCTGGGCCAGTTATATTCTCTCACCCTTAATTGTTTTTCCCAGAAATGAGGTTAAATATATCTAATATTTAGGATTTTTTAAGGACAATGAATATATCCTAATTATAATCCTCAAAACTCAGGGAGATTGTTATTAGATGTATGTATGATTATAAATTAGATTTTGATTTACTTTACATATCAGTCTTATTCATTGCTAATACACAGTTTTAAATGGTTTATGAATTTTTCTATGTTGGGTCCCATACATTCTGTACATTTCAATGACAACAAATGGTATTTATGAGAGACTAAATGAACAAAGCCAGTCTCATTTGGTAATTAATAGATGGACCCCAAATCAACTAATCATCTTCAAGTGATTGAGTTTAAGTAGATAATCATGACCAAATGAGCCTTAGCTGTGCTATTCTCTTCATTTTCAACTTCTGTATAGTGGACATTTTGTGACAAACTTAACTTCCACTAATAGCTGTCCAAATGTAGCTCAATAAATCAATCTCTTTGTGCTGAACAGATGTTATGATAAATGATTTACATACTTTATCTCATTAATTCTCACCAAGAAAAACCTTGTGAAATAGACATAGCAAGATAAAATCTTGACATATTTATCTTCATGTTTGCTTATTTACAGAATTTCTACCCTCTTCCAGACTTGTCTCCAGAGGGGTTGTTATCTCAGAATACAATGAAAAAGAAACTGTTGGTGCTCATGTTTTTAAAAAATTCGAATTGGGTTCTTAAGAACCAAAAAGTAGTACACAGATGAAGTTGGTTAAGAAAATTGAAAATAAAATTCAATAGAGAACATGATGACAACCCTCATTTTCCCATCCGCTTCCTCAAGCTATAGAAAATGAGGGTTGAAATACTAGAATAGTTAGGAGAAATAAGTATGAAGAACCCTGGAAGTTCGTTTTCTTTCTCTTTTAGAATCTTAGTAAAAATCCACCTCAGCAGGTTTGAGTTAGCTCAGTGGGAGCACTGACAGATTCTAGTTGCTTGTTTCAGAGGCTCCACCTTTCAAATGAGAACAGTTCCTCAACCAGAAAAATTCTGTTATTACATAGTCTTCCAGGTGTTCCCTTCACTTGTGCTTATCAATATGTAGAACATTAATATAGTTAGAATCCCACACCAGGATTCTTTTTCATGGTATGACTATTACAGATGAATCTCACTGAGGCACACTTTTCTTTTTGAAACCAAGAATGAGAGTGATGGTTAGTACGTGGCTACTTTTCTGCTTTTACACTTTTCTCCAGTACCCTCTATTTTCTATTAATTCCACATAGCTATAAACATTTGTCTGTGTGCTTTTTGCTCAACAGAGAGGGAAAGAAAAATAGCATAACTTTGGAGAAGATAATGTTGGGAAAAGGATCTAAATAATTGGAGTGTTATTAAGCACAATAGAGGGAATCACCTACAAGAGGTGTCTAGGGAGTTCTTAGAAACCAGTCAACTGTCTAAATAGCAGCCCTTGTTCTTTGAACCTACCTGATTGAGCTGTTCTCATTCTCAGGCTGGGACATTCTAGAGTCACCAGTATATCAGGTGGGCCTATGTGTCAGTACTTTGCTGAGCTCAAGTCTGAATTGTTCAGTGTTCACATATACTCCATGTCTAAATTGAGCTCCTTGATCCTCAGAGAGTAGTAATGATGTGTGGAATGGAAAAGATTCCAACATAGTGGCTTTGGTGGTCACACACAGTATGGAAATCTACCCCCCACTGCTTATTACTTAACTAGTGTAACTATTCCTTTTTTAACCAAAAACAAGCAAACAAACAAAAGACAACAAAGAAAGAAATAGAAGGTTGGGAAGATAAAATAACTTGGCTATAGGCTTGTCCATAGGATTCATCAGATATAATATTTAAATTTGCCTCTCTGGAGTTTGAAGAAATAATTAAAAGCAAAATGCATTTAAAAAAATAGCAACGCACATAGACTGAATGTTTCCTAAAGAAAATTGTAAACCTAAAACTTCTTCATTTAGTGAAATAACACCCTCTTTACCTTTGGTGTTTTTCTATCATATCATGGATTATAATATACAACAGTACAAAGTTGTCTTTTACAATATATATTTAACAGAGGCTTACTTATCTATGAGCTTCCTAGATAGTTTGATGGATCACTAGGCTTATGCAATACATCATTAGATGTAATTAGCTAAAGTCGACAGCAAGAAGTTGTCCTTACATATAACATTCCAAGGTAGCATGATTTCACACAAAAAAGGTTGTTCAAAATTCTGTTGTCAGTAAAATGTAGGGAAAAGGCCATAAAAAAAACTTCATTATATATGGAGAGACTATGATTATTAATATAAAATTAAGCAAAATGTATTAGTTACAAAACTTGCTGAGACCAGCTTGGTTGGGGAGACCCTAACCCAGCGGCGCTAGAGGAATTAAAGAGACACACAAAAATATAGAGTGTGGAGTGGGAAATCAGGGGTCTCACAGCCTTCAGAGCTGAGAGCCCCGAACAGAGATTTACCCACATATTTATTAATAGCAAACCAGTCATTAGCATTGTTTCTACAGATATTAAATTAACTAAAAGTGTCCCTTATGGGAAACTAAGGGATGGACCGAATTAAAGGAATAGGTTGGGCTAGTTAACTGCAGCAAGAACATGCCCTTAAGGCATAAATCGCTCATGCTATTGTTTGTGGCTTAAGAATGCCTTTAAGCGGTTTTCTGCCCTGGGCAGGCCAGGTGTTCCTTGCCCTCATTCCCATAAACCCACAACCTTCCAGCTTGGGCATTAGAGCCATTATGAACATGTCACAGTGCTGCAAAGATTTTGTTTATGGCCAGTTTTGCGGCCAGTTTATGGCCAGACTTTTGGGGGGCTTGCTCCCAACATGTCTCCCTTCTTTGATTTGTAAAGAGATAAAAGCAAGGGCAGCTTTGTCACGGTGAGCTACTTCTCGCAGGAGTCGGGATCCGCATCTGCAGACTATACAAAGACAAACAACATAGATTAAAAGCATAGTCATCATTGAAATCACAGAGTTTCCAAGTGTTTTTATCCATTTACATGGGTTACTAGCTGCTAATTTGTCTGCAGCTCCTTTAAGCACTCCAGTTCCTGGCATTAAGTTCAGGTGTGCCTGGGATGCTTTAAATATTGGTTCTTTTAATTTTGCTATATCCAAAGACAAGTTTGTAGAGTGTCCTTCTAGATGCCTTTTTATTCTTTCCCAAATTTTGATCTTATTAAGAGCATTTAATAGTTTCCACAAATCCTTATGTTTAGCTCCTAGAGTGGGCCATATCATCGGAGGTTGAGGTGCCACTATACCGCCATGGTTCCAGATAATAGGGACTTTTGTCATACTTCTTATTATTTCTGCCATCTGACTGTTTTGTTCAGATCATCTGAACATAGTGTGACTGTGGCACACAGACTGAGAGGTGCAATTCAAACTAAACATCTCCTTAGGGGACCAATTAATAATGATTCCATAGGAATCATTTTGCAGCACCTCTGCCTGTTCTGCAATGCAATCTTCCTAAACAAGTACGTTCATTTTTTCTAACCAGGTCCAATCCTGTTTACAAACAGGTTTTTGAGGGCGGTATGCCTCAATTATAGGAGTAGATTTATTATGGTAAATACTGAGATCAGAAAGCATGTGTAACTGTGTCATAGAGTGATTGCATCCAGGCATTATTGCCAGCCCTTATTGAAGGAATACTCACGGCAGTGGTGATAACCACTATCATAGCTACCATTAAATTATTTATTGTGACTGGTTGTCCCGCTTTCCTCGGGTTTTCTTCTGCTGTCTGTGACAACTTCTTGATCTGTCCCCAGGTGGGTGGCTGTGTTTGATGGGTGTTGCTCGTGACAGTTGGGGTCCTCCACAGCAGCAGTCTCGACATGGTTGCAACCGGGGGTCCTCGGGATCCTCCCGGAGTCTCTTCTTTGACATCCGGCTCATGGTAAGGTTTCAGGTGTCTTGATGGTATCCAAATCGGTTGTTGATTTTGGCCTGGAGAAATACAAGCATAATCTCTACCCCAAGTTATTATTCTACCTATTTCCCCACTTTTTGTTATTAGATCTCTCCACCAAATCAGTTGTTCTGTTTCTGTCTTTGCAGCTGGTTTCTGTAGATGCTGTTCAGCTGCTGATAACATCTAGCCTTTGGGCAGGCTCAAAAAATTTAAAGTTAATAATGCTAGACTCACTTGTGTATGGGCTGTCCTGTAATCTCTATTTTTCCTCCTTTTTTGTTTTTGTCATCAGTTGTTCATCTGTACGAAATCGTAACTGAGCATTTTCAATTAACTGTGTGGAATGAAGCACATATGAAGAATCAGAAATCACATTAATAGGCATATCAAAAGCAGTCAATACCTCAATTACAGCTAAAGCTCCGCTATTTGAGCTGAAGTATAGGGCATCTGGAAAACTTTACTTTTTGAGCCAAAATAAGAAGCTTTACCATTACTAGACCCATCTGTGAAACAATGAAAACGCTTAGCAGGCTGCAGGTTGTTTACTGCAGGAATTGTAAATGCAAACCATTCACAGTCTTGCTCAGCTAAAGGGATAGTAAAGAAACAATTTTTTAAATATATGACTATTAAAGGCCAATTTTTTGGAATTATAGCAGAAGAAGGCAATCCTGGCTGTAATGCTCCCATAGGTTGTATAACTGACTTTAGTCGGTTAACATTCTCCATTTACCTGATTTTTTTCTTAATTATGAAAACTGGAGAATTCCAAGGGGAAAATGTTGGAGCTATGTGCCCATTTTCTAACTGTTCAGCAACTAATTTCTCTAAAGTCTCCAGTTTTTCTTTACTTAGTGGCCATTGTTCTATCCAAATTGGCTTATCTGTTAACCATTTTAAAGGTATAGTTTCTAGAGGCTTAACAATGGACACCATCAAAAATTGTTTTCTCATCTTTGGTGGGAACTTTGTTTTTCCGCTTGAAGCGGTTCTTTCAAACCTTGCAAATTCTTTTCCAGTCCCATACCAGGCACATATCCCATTTCATGCATTGTATGTTGATTTTGAGGGCTATATAATTGTTCTGGAATTAGAACTTGTGCTCCCCATTGTTGTAATAAGTCTCTTCCCCATAAATATATAGGTACAGAAGTTATAATTGGTTGAATAGTCCCAGGTTGTCCACTGGGCCCCTCACAATGCAAAATATAACTACTCTGATATACTTCAGCAGCTTTACCAACTCCAACTATGTTAAATTGAGCGGGTTGAATTGGCCACGTGCTGTAGAGAAATGATTGAAACGTCTGCTCCTGTATCTACCAAACCTTTAAATTTCTTTCCTTGAATAGTTATTTCACAGGTAGGATGTTTATCACTAATATGATTTACCCAGTGAGCTGCTTTGCCTTGTTTATTTGTGCTTCCAAATCCTTCTGTTCGTTTAATTTCACTTTTTCACATTCCCACATACGGCACAATCAGGAGCTGTGCTATGTGCTCTCCTGGCTCTGCTTTCCAGGGAACAGAAGTAGATATAACAATTTGAATTTCCCCATTGTAATCGGAATCAATGACTCCTGTATGTATTTGTATACCTTTTAAACTCAAAACTAGACCTTCCTAAAAGTAATCCTATTGTCCCTCCTGGCAAGGGTCCACAGACTCCTATTGGGACCTTTTGCAGGAGTTCCCCAGGCCGAAGGCTCACAGCTTTTGTGCAGCATAATCTACTGTAGCACTACTGGCTGTGGCGGGGGACAGACATTGTGCAGGGGTGAGGAAATGGCCTGAGCTGGAAATGCCCCAGTTTAAAACAGGGCCGTTTCCCGAAATCGGGTTCCCATCTTTATCAAACTTAAAGTGACACTGACTAGCCCAGTGTTTTCCTTTTTTACATTTTGGACATATTTCAGGTTCAACAATTTTCTTTTTTCCCCTGTCTAGTGGCCTGACTCGCTGATATTTTCTACATTCTTTTTAAGTATTATCATGCTTCCCACAGTTAAAACAAGCCCCAGGAAATGGAGTATTTCCTTTATCCACTCTCGGTCCTGCCATTGCCTAGGTAGCTTTATGCCAACAAGGTAGCTTTATGCAGATTACCTCCGATACCATCACAGGCCTTGATATAATCAACTAAATGTGCTTTCCCTCTGATAGGTCACAGAGCAGCCTGGCAATTGGGATTAGCATTGTCTAAAGCTAATAACTGCAACACTATATCCTGAGCAGTCAAATCTGCAATCATCTTTTTAAGAGACTCCTGTAACCAAGCTACAAAATCAACATATGGTTCCCTTGGTCCCTGTTTTACAGCACTAAAAGAAGGGTATTGTTCCCCACCTGAAGTGATTTTTTCCCAAGCTCTAACACACACTCCTCTAAGCTGTTCTATGGCATCATCCTGCATGACCAGTTGTGCATCTAAACCAGTGCAGCTGCCAACCCCCAAAAGTTGGTCTGCAGTTATATTAATTTGAGGTTGGGCCTGGGCATTGTGAGCAGTCTGAATGGAAGCTTCATCTGCCCACCAAGTTTTAAATTGTAAGAACTGAGCAGGAGTTAGATTAGCTGGAGTAAGAGCATCCCAGTCAGTAGGAATCTTCCAACTGGAAACAGTAACATTCTTTAGCAGTCCCATTACAAAAGGAGAACCTGGTCTGTACTGATTTATTGCTTATTTTAATTCTTTGAGTAATTTAAAAAGAAAAGGCTCAAATGTAGCTATAGTATTTCCCTGCTGATCTGCGGGGTGTATTCTAACAGGGAACTGCCAAGCCTCTAAATCACCCTGTCATCTAGCTTGCTGAATTCCTGCCTGAATAGAACTAAGAGTGGTCGCTGGAGGCACTGCTCGCACAGTCACTGGGGCAACTACTTTTCGCCTAGTGCCCTATGGAAAAGAAAGATCTGGGGGGTCATTTTCTTCAAAATAATAAGGAGAGGGTGCAGAAGGGTAAGGATGAACCTCTCCCTCCTTTGCCGCTTAAGCTTCAGCTGGCAAATAAACATGCTCTGTAACCTCTTCTGTTACTTCGCTATACTCTTGTTCCTCCTCGTCATCAGTGTGAAAAAGTTCCAAGGTGAAACGAACCAAACTCATATTCATCCCATTGTTACCCTGATGCCTCTGAGCTCCCCCTTCTTACTCACCATGGGGATTGCTTTAAGAGTACTTGGGTGTCCTCCAGCTAGTTTTCCGATCCAACCGTCACTCCGGCGACCCTTCGACCTGGATTTGAGCCCCCACAAATGGACACCACTTGCCAAGACCAGCTCGGTTGGGGAGACCCTAACCCAGTGGTGCTAGAGGAATTAAAGACACACACACAGAAATATAGAGGTGTAAAGTGGGAAATCAGGGGTCTCACAGCCTTCAGAGCTGAGAGCCCCGAACAGAGATTTACCCACATATTTATTAACAGCAAACCAGTCATTAGCATTGTTTCTACAGCTATTAAATTAACTAAAAGTATCCCTTATGGGAAACGAAGGGATGGACCGAATTAAAGGAATAGGTTGGGCTAGTTAACTGCAGCAGGAACATACCCTCAAGGCATAAATCGCTCATGCTATTGTTTGTGGCTTAAGAATGCCTTTAAGCAGTTTTCCAGCCTGGGTGGGCCAGGTGTTCCTTGCCCTCATTCCCTTAAACCCACAACCTTCCAGCTTGGGTGTTAGGGTCATTATGAACATGTCACAGTGCTGCAGAGATTTTTTTATGGCTAGTTTTGCGGCCAGTTTATGGCCAGATTTTGGGGGGCTTGCTCCCAACAAAACTTTTTTTTTTTCTTTTTGAAACAGAGTTTTACTCTGCCGCTCAGGCTGGAGCTCAGTGGTGCCATCTCAGCTCGCTGCAACCTTCCCCTTCAGGGTTCAAGTGATTCTCCTGCCTTAGCCTCCTGAGTACCTGAGATTACAGGCGTGCTTCACCAAGCCAAGCTACTTGACCTCCCAAAGTGCTAGGATTATAGGTGTAAGCCACTGTACCCGGCCTACTACCATTTTTTAAAAGATTGGCCAAGCTTATGAGTATCATTGGCTGTTAACTGGCAGGTCTAAAGTGGAAACCAGAGATGAGGGCATAAAGAAAAATGCAGGTTTTGTTTGTTGTTGTTAAAGGGAAAGAAATCGAGAGAATTCACAGCAGAGAATGAGAAAAAGAAAGCAAAAACTGACAATGCACAGGTACATTCACTGTGGTTACTTATAGGTACATACCTCTCTGAGAGCTAAGACTATGTATCTAACCTTATACTTCTACTCTACAAGGGCTGGGGAGAAAAAGTTATTCAAGATTGTCCTTTCCATTGTATCTGAACACAGCAAAAATCTGGCAGTAGGGTTACTGTGTGTAGTAAGTATGTAAGAAAGCCTAGGCAACTGTTTAAGGCTTCATGTACATATCACCAAAACAATGAATCATTTTGGCAATTGAGAATGCAAAACATCAAATCAATTATAGGGTGCTGTGGTGATTGAACAAGTACTTTTTAACTCTATAAAATATATTCTTTATAAAATCTGGGACATTCTCTAACAGATGCGGTACCTAGCTTCAACTAGCTATAATGCAGTGGCATAGGAATCAAAAGCTAGAAGCTAGAACATCACTCATAGCATTGTTGATTCCTCTTCTTGCAATTTGGGGTTCTGTTAGTTTAAACATCAGTTTAAAATAGGGACTTCGACTCAGTTCAAGAGAAGAATGCTTTCATAGTTACATAAAAATATTTTCTCTGAATTGGAAATTGAGAAAGCCAACAGCCATTTTGGACTTCTCCTACCATTGAGTCAATAGACAAGGAAGAAATTCTACTAAACATTGTGGTAAATTCAGATTACCAAGAGGAAATTCAATGACTGATCTACAATGAAGGCAGATGTCTGGGACTAAGTCAGTCCTCTGAGATTCTCTTTAGTTTTTCTATATTCAAATGTCAAAATTAATGAAAGCAAATGCAACCCTACTAAAGTCAAGACCACTCAGTATTTATCTCCTCTTGTTAGAAAAGCTTGAATCAGACCATCAACTAAAGAAACCTAAACAACTGTGGTGCCAGAGGAGGGCAATAAGAACATAGAATAAAAAAAGAAAAACATGAATGTAAAAAGAAAACCTATAGATTTGTGACCAATTACAGAAACAGGATTTTTTGTTTTTGTAACAGGTCTGCATATTTTCTTCAATAATCATTAAAAATATATGTATATATAATATATATGATGTAACAAAATAAATCTATGATATTAACAAATCTTAACCAAAGTTCAGTTAGACAAGGGGAATAGTTCAATAGGTCTATTGTAAATCATGACTACAGTTAATAGCAATATATTGTAATATTTGACAATTGCCAAGATAATAGATTTTAAAAGTTCTTACCACACATGAAAAATGTTAAGTATGTGAGGGAAAGCATATGTTAAATAGTTTGATATAGCCATTCCATACTGTGCATGTACATGTATGTAAATATTTTTATATAATTTTGACATATATAACATATATATTTGATATATATTGTTGATTACATATACATATATAATATATTTTTTGTATATTAATGTTTTGTCCCTTTGTTTCTCTGTTATTTAGTATAAAAATTGTTGTTAGTAGTTAATTTTACAATTTGGCTTTATGTTACAGAATAAAAAGGACAGTGAATGAATATGAAAAATAATTTACTTCCTAGAGACAGTTATGATGAGACTTTGTATTTCTTCATTTTGATGCAAGAGTGAGAGTGACTTTGCACTAAATGTAATTGTGTCTTGTTAGAGATAAGAATTTGTTTTTCTTGTGTGGAAGTTCTAACGTGTGTGGAAGAATGCATGTGAATGCTGGGTAGCCAAAAGGGTGACTGTGCCAATTATTTACCTTTTGTCTCTTAACTCCAAATATACTCTTCCATCTTCTGTTGTGTGGTAGTGGGGCTGGCAGTCTACAAACTTCACTTCCCCAACTCTTTGGCCACCTGCTGGTTTGTACAGTTATACCAATAGGACGTATTAGAGGGACGCTGGAAGGTAGGATGAAGGGAGAGAGTGTTTTCTACCTGTTTTCCAGGCACCATCAACATCACTTTAGTAGCAGCCATGGCCCCAGCCAGCAGCTTCCATCAGTATCTCAGCATCAGTGTCATCAGGGCTCCTCAGAGGCAGCGGCAGTAATTGAGCAGACTCATCTGTGGTCTAAGTACCAGGTTTCAGGGCACCAAGCTTCTAATTTATGGTAAATATTCCTCTTCCTATTTTTCCCTCAGTCCTAGTACATAGCTGCTACCTACGATTAAATTTTTTTGTATAGTAAACACAAAAAATAACATTTTTTTTCTCTTTAAGATCTCTGGTGTTGATGGTAATAATTCTGATTTCAAATCTCCACTGGTTAAAATATTTAGCTTCCTGATGGATATAGAACAATAAAGTCTCTCTCTCTCTCTGTATGTGTGCCTGTATGTGTGTGTGTGAGTGTGTGCGTGTGCATGTATCTTCACACGTACTCTCCCCTAAATGCATGATTGTACTCAAATGAAAACTTGCAGAAAGCTTGGTCCTAGACAAGTATCCATGTATCTTGTGAAGTAAAGTGACTGACACATTGGGGAGACAGTGTAAATATGAAGTAACCAATATAGACCCATCATCACCTTTTACTGATCACCCATTATTTATCCAAAGAGTATTTTCTAACATAAATTATAGCTACTGTCCTTACCTTAACAGAGCTTATTGTTTTACTTTTTATATTCATCTGGGCATGTTTGTAAAAGGAACAGATGTAAGAATGTTATTTTAATAAAATTAATTGTTATAATTCCATAAAATAAGTAAGTTATGTGAAAAATAAAAAATCGGTTTTAGTACTATGTATATTCATGTTCCATTTTGTTACAAAAAATATTTAATTCTTTTCCAAAGCCGTAATGTCTGTATCAATGGATGGCAGAAACATCACTTTAGAATTCCACAGAAGCTGTTAGAATAGTAGGGCTTCAGATATGGTATTTATTCCTGCTATGGGATGTACCAATTACTGAAGAATTATTTTCTATATATAGGATTTCACATTACTAATATAAGATTCAAGACCAAGTATATTTCCCTCAAGAGTAATATTGAGGGAATATTCTCCAAACAATCATTTCTATCTATTTTATTCTATTTCTAAAAGGTAAAATAATATCTGTGATAAACTTTAAATTATTGTATTGGAAGGAAGAGGTAGGCAGTAAAATGGCTAAACATCTATGGGTTTACTTATCTTCCCAGAGAAAGACTGACAGAAGCTTGGGAAGGGCAACGATCTTGAAATCAGTTGACTTGGCAGATCAGTTATCTTGGAAAAGTAATATTTCTAAATAATTAATGAAATAACATTAAATAATCAATAATAAAATACAAGCCGTATTTTACATCATTATGAAGATCAAATGAGATGACTTATTTGAAAGTATTTTACAAATGGCCATGTATTCCCAATCTTCTGTTAATTAGTTTTATTTCCATCTCAAAAATGTATCTTTATTGTATATATTTAAGGTATAGAGTATGTTTTGATAAATATATATACACATAGACATGCTTACTACAGTCAAGAAAACTAAACTATATACTTCCATAGTTGCCATTTTTTTGTATGTGTGGTAAGACCACCTAAAATCTACTCTCTCAGAAAAATTTCAGTATAAAATATGGTATTATTAATGATACTCTTCAGGATACATATTAGATTGCTATATTTATTCATCTTACATAACTGCAAGTCTGTACTCTTTGACCTCCTTCTCATTTCCTACTAACGCAATGCCTCTGGCAACCACCATTCTACTCTATTTCTACATATTCAATATTTTTTTAGATTCCACAGATAAGATCGTGTAGTATTTTACTTTCTCTGTCTGGCTTATTTCACTTAGCCTAATGACCTCCAGGTTCAACCATGTTACTGCCTTACTACTGATAGTGATATACAGATTCAATGCAATCCTTATGAAAATTACAATGGCATTTTTTACAGAAATAGAAAAAAATTCTAAACTTTGTATAGAACAACAAATGATCCTGAATAGCTAATCTTGAGAAAGAAAAATTGTAATGGAAAGCATTACAATTTCTGATTTCAAAATAAATTACAAAGTTATAGTCATCAGCAGAGTATGACACTGGCATAAAAATAGACACCGGCCAATGGAATAGAATAGTGAGCCCAGAAATAAACTCAAGCATATACAATCAACAGATCTTTGGCAAGGTTATCAAGAAGACATAGCAGGAAAAAATAGTCTCTTCAATAAATGCTGTTGGGAAAACTAAATATCCGTGAGCATAATAATGAAAGTGGACCGTTACCTTACATCATATGCAAAAATCAACTCAAAATGAATTATGACTTAGATATAAGAACTGAACCAGCAAAACTCCTAAAGGAAAACATAAAGAAAAAAATCCTTGATATTGGCCTTGGCAATGGTTTTTGATATCATGTCAAAAACTCAGACAACACACAGAAAAAGTAGTAAGTGGAACTATATCAAACTGAATAGCTTCTGCACAGCAAAGGAAACAAACAACAAAATAGTAAACAACAAAATGATGAGACAGCTTCCCGAGTGACAGAAAATCTTTCCCAAAAACTCTGATAAGTGGTTAATATCCACAAATATATAAGGAACTCCAACAACTCAACAGCAAAAAACAAAGAAACAAAACCCCCCCAAAAAATAAATACCCCAGTTAAGTAGGCAAAGGACATAAATAGACACTTTTTCAAAGAAGACTCAAAAATGACCAACAAATACATGAAAAACTACTCAATATCATTAATTATCAGAGAAATGCAAATCAAAACTAGAATGAGATATTACCTCACACCTGTTAGGATGGCTGTTATAAAAAAAGTCAAGAGGTAACAAGTGTTGCTGAGAGTGTGGAGAAAAGAGAACTTTGAAGATGGTTGGTGGAAATGTAAACTGGTATGCCCACTATGGAGAACAGAATGGAGGCGTCTCAAAAAAATAAAAAATCAGAACTATGGTATAACCCAGCAACCCTTCTGGGTCTATGCCCAAAATAAATAATATGAGCACCTCGTAGAAATATCTGTGGTCCCATGTTCATTGCAGCATTATTCACAGTAATATAGAATCAACCTATGTTTACTAGTAGATGAATGGATAAAGAAATTATATTATATATACATAAACAATGGAATACTACTCCTTTTTTTTTTAAAAAAAAATAGGAGATCCTGCCATTTGTGACAACGTGGAAGGACATTATGCTAAGTGAAATAAGCCCAACACAGAAAAAAAAAATTTTATCTTAACTCATTTTATTTATTACTATCAAACCTCAAACCATTTCTTTAACAGTTTTTTACCTTTATTATTTCCCTCTTTTCCTTATCTTCTCCCAATCTTCTTAACCTTCATATTCTAGCTTGAGCTGGGTATTTTCTATTTGCCTCTCTATTTCTCTACTCTGCCTTCCTTCACCCTGCCCTGTGCCAGAGAGGCTAATGCTTGCAGATTGAATCAGTGATAATCCTTGCTTGCTGGCTCAGGTTAGGTTCTTCTAGAGGAGTCCCAGGCAGCATATAGAAGAACAATGGGATTTTTCCTCTCTTCTTGGGAGATCACTGAGTTGATTGTGTCCCTTTACCAAATGCCAATGTTCCTGGTGCAGCCCTCTCTCTGCTGCTTTCCTGAGTTCCAGTATTGGCAGCATCCCCTCGCTCTTCAGGACTTATGGGTAGCAATCCACCCCTATTTTTGCAAGCTCTGGGTTCCAAACCCTTGGATGATTTTCCTGAACTATGCCTATATCTTTGTAAAAAATGCCTTTATTAAGCTTTCTAGTCTGAATGTGCCATATGCTTTCTGCTTTTTGTCAGGGTCCTCCCGGATTAATGTATTCTTTTTTTAAATCTGTATCTTAAATATTTTTATTTCTCCTCCATCTCTGATTGAAACACATATTAGTCATCACCTCTACT
The DNA here is from genome assembly GCF_008728515.1 of Papio anubis. Lineage (NCBI taxonomy): Eukaryota > Metazoa > Chordata > Mammalia > Primates > Cercopithecidae > Papio > Papio anubis. Next base: position 48,747,749 of record NC_044979.1, read on the forward strand.
TCTGAAAAAGCTTCCTTGATGACTTTCTTGTCTGTGTTCCTATATTCCGGAAGTCCTTCTACAAACTTGCTGCCACAGTGGCAATTCACATGTTAATGGGTTGTTTGACTTTCCTTTGGGACAGAAAATACCAGTGGTTAAGATAACTTAGAATTTAAAAAATTAAGGTTCAGGCTCAGATCTGCTAATAAATGAAGTGGCTTTGGGCCAGTATCTTTTTTTCTAGGTTCTAGTTTTCTGACATAATTTAATACCTATTTTATAGCTCATTTTATGGGAAAAATGGGGAATACATACATACAGCTTAGTTTAGTGCCTGCATCTTGTAAGTGCTTAATAAATGTTAATCTATTTTTATTTTTTATAGAATTCCTTTATGTGTCCCCACCATTTACAGAATAAAAGACAAACTCCTTTGTTTGACACGTAAGGCCCTCTGTACTTTGACCCTAATTATTTAGCTTCCCATCTCACTGCTATCTTACACATAGCATGAAGTTCAACTGTTTTGAACTACTAGCAAACTCCTAACATCCTCTTTAACTGGCACATCCCTCTAACCTTTGTGCATATCATTCACTTTCTTGTAATGCCCTTAACAGTTCCAAGCCATGCACACTTCAATTTACCTGATATTACACTCACTCTCCAAACATCAGTCTAAATACTACCTCTATTAGAAAACTCTCCTTGATTTCCCAAGGTAGGTGAAAAACCTTGCCTGTCCACCTTGCCGACTCCTGAGTTAGTATTTATGCCCACAGTATGATTCCCTGGTAGTCGTTAGACAGTGAGCTCTGTTGAGAAGAGAGACAGTGATATTTCAACTTCGATTTATGAGCATTGTGGATAGGGCTGGGCACCTAGTAGATGTTTGATAAACATTTGTTTAATGAATGTATTCTGCTCCAAATATAATTTTGTACTGTTCATAATTTAAGTCATCTTCAGATGATTTGGAAGTAATATTTAACTTAAAATTCAGAGCCTCTTATCTTGCTTTGCATCTGTTATGCAGTTTCACAGCATAGCTAATGTGTTACCATATTGTATCACAGTATCACCAATATGATGCCCCCATCAACTCTGTTTGTGTTAATACCTGGGAGCTGATCTAGAAGCTGAATCTGCCAAGAAAACTGACATGCATATATATATTCAGTGCCTTAATTTATCATAACCTCTAAAAATACACATTGAGAAAATTCTTGCTGACTAAATATTAACATCAAGTAGTGTCAGTTGGAGTAAATTAAAGTGAAAAACATGACAACAAAAATATGCATATAGCAAGAAGCTAGAAAATATCATTTCTGTAGGAGAGATTAAATCATTGAGTTTACCTTCTTCAAGCAGCTATCATCATGGAAAGGAAGAGGAGAATTATAATAAATCATTTTTTAAATTTATTTTTATTTTTTATTTTTTATTTTGTTTTTGAGATGGAGTCTCGCTCTGTCACCCAGGCTGGAGTGCAGTGGCCGGATCTCAGCTCACTGCAAGCTCCACCTCCCGGGTTTATGCCATTCTCCTGCCTCAGCCTACTGAGAGTAGCTGGGACTACAGGCGCCCGCCACCTCGCCCAGGTAGTTTTTTTTTTTTTTTTTTTTTTTTTTTTTAGTAGAGACGGGGTTTCACTGTGTTAGCCAGGATGGTCTCCATCTTCTGACCTTGTGATCCGCCCGTCTCGGCCTCCCAAAGTAAATCATTTTTAATATGTATTAAATCTTACACTCTTAAACTATAATAAGCACTTAAGGATAATTTACTTTCTTTGGGAAGTTGCAATAATTCTTTCAATTTATCACTGAGTGCAATAAAGCAATAATTAAGTGGCAACTTATTTAATATACCCAAATTATCTGATATTTTATTAGTAGTAACGTTTTTAGAAGCAAACCCTAATTCTTAGTAAACTCTTCACTGTCACCTCAAATGATATAAACACCATAATTATTTTGAAATGTATGTTTTAATCTATAGATATCTCTTTGAATTTAAGGTTATTTAGTGGAAATATTTAAAATTGGTTGTGTTTAGCTTTAAAACAGTGCTTATGAATGAAATACTTTTTAATATTTTTCTATAGATCAGGAAATTTAGTGTTGTTTCAATAGCTGCTTTTGTTATTCTAATGCATTTTAATAAATGTTTTAATTGTACTTATACTCTTAAGAAAGTATCATAGAGGATATTCTTAGAAAAAAACAAACAGGATATAAAATTGTAGAAACATTTCTAGTAACATGTTTTTCTTACAGAAATTTTCCACTAACGTGCTTTTATTAGGAACTCAGTTTAAAGAACAATGGTGATACCTTTGGTTTAATACCATATAGTTATTTCAGTAGAGGGCTACAAAATCCAATGAGTAGCAAAGGTAGGGAGCAGGGGTAGTCTAAGTGGGTGGTAACAGAGGCAAGGATAGAGCTGCAAAGTGAATGGGGTCCATGTATGAGCAGATGAGGTTGCTGTTATTCCCCAGAGGAGACAGCCAGGGACTCAACCAGATTATGAAAGGAGACAAGGGAAGCATTGCCTCAGGATGTTCATCTTCTCACATTGTTATGTCAAATTATCACCTGGCTCTTTTATAACTCTTTTTCCTTCTAGTGTGCTCTGAGCTCTCCTGCTAGCTTCAGTGGTTTTTCTGTGTGCACACTTCAGTTTGTTAATTTATTTAACACAAATAAACTGAGAACACCTAACATGTCAGACATTAAGCCAGATTCTAGAGGTACATACGCAGAAAAGAAGCATTCTCGTCCCTCAGGGCAGCTATAGTTCAAAGGGGAACAAGTGCCTAACTAGATAACGATAGTGTAATGTTAACATTGCCATAATTGAAAATGATCGATTAAAACAGAGGCTAATACATAGTGTACACATACTATGTGCTTGCTATTATACTAATTAAATATATTGCTTCTTGTTTCACCTTCACAGGATGAGACATTTACACTATTTTTATCTCTACTACAGAGCTAAAAACAAATATCTAGTATTAGAATAAAATGAAACTGAGCTCATCAGGTGATTGAAACAATATGGTATTTATCAAAGTATAGTTGCACTCAGCTGCATCCAAATTATCAGAGTTCTTAAAATGTGGATTCCTGGGCTCCAACAGGCAATCTACTGAGTTCACATTTCTGAGGAAGGGTCTAGGGAATTTGTTTCTTCTTATACCATTTTGTTTTCCTTTAATGAGAGCAATTTTCAAAGCTATGGTAGAAATTTTACTAGACAATTTAAACTCTCTCTCTAGCAATGTATGTGTGTATGTGTATACATATAAAGACTGAAAACTACTGAAATAGGTGATTATATGTACCATTTAATATATAATAGCGGGTTTCTTAAAAATGTCTTTTCTATGCTTCTAAAATATAATTTAAAACTACATATAATAGAATCCAGATCTAAATGAGATTAAGTCATAACCACTAGATTGATTCTATTATTAAATAATCTACACTGCATTATATCTTGTCCCAGTTATTAAGTTATTATCTCAGATTTAGAGTTAGTATTTTCACCCTTCCCTGATAACTACCTTTTAAAGATACTCTTGATTCTTATATTCCATTTTCAATTAAAATTTCCGTCTTTCATTAAATATAATTTTATGGAAGGATACATGAAAAATCCAGCTGAATTCTCTATCAAGCTCTCATGTCTTTTCATGTATATAAATATATATACAAGGGTTTATGCATCAATTCCTGTTTTCTCTCAAAGTTTTAAGACAAGTTAAGGCTTATGAAATAAAATAGATGAAATAAGCAAAAATTGATAACAAAAATGAGGTCAATAAAATATTATACAGAGTGTTAACACAGAACTAGGAGTGAGGTTCCTTCAGTCAAGAATAATATAACAAAATTAAAAACAGGTTATAGAGAGATATACACAACATACATATGAGGCTAAAGAGGAAAATCAATGTCAATAGAAAATGAATATCTCTAATAACTCTTCAAGTATTTATGATAAACTTCAGGCTGATTTATTTCAATTATCTGATGCACACTTGTTTTTTCCCATATTACAGGATTATTTGATAGATTTAATGATTCTGTAAAAGACTGTATTTGTACAAGTACAAGACATTTTCAAAATGAAAAAATATCCAATGTCCAATGTTTTCTGGCTGAGTTTTTAGATATAAAGATGGTTGGGGCATGGAGATATATATATATATATATGCACATGCATATGTGTGTGTATACATACATATATATGAATGTTTTCGCCTTCTTCCTACCATGTGCCAAGAAAATTTCAGCACTTTGAACTCACTGACTGTGGATCATCACTGCATCCAGACTATAGCTAGATGAACTTTCAGATTACTAAAAAATATAAAAGACACAATGGATTAGTAAAGACAAAGAAAAACTAACTATAAGCTGTTTACATGAAACATATTTAAGGTAAAGTGCTACAGACTGAGACTGAAAACAAGTTAACAAAGAGTTTCCAGATACATTCATATAGGAGGAATGTGGGAGTTGATGTATTACTACCAGAGAAGGTAGTTTTCAAGGTTAATAGAACTAAACAGAATTCTAGAAAGCACTAGATTATGATAAAAGATAGAAATATATATACATCCAAATTCTGCAAGTCATACACAATTTAGCAGGAAAATAACAGGACAAAACCTATTAGAAATGCAAGGACTTAATGAAAGTACAATTATCCTAGGAGACTTCAGTATACTTCTTTTGCATTTGGATGTGACTGCTAGAGAAAAACATAAGTGAGAAGACAAAGGAGCTGCATAATACATGAATAAAATTGATTCTCTGGATACATTTAGAGCCTCTTTTACCAACAGAGAGTAGGACTATTTTATGATGTCTGTGTAACTATTGAGTATCAATAGTTAAATGTTGATTAACTATATGGCAACCTAAATAATCTTTTTAAAGTAGATGTTTTCCAAGATATATATGTCTATCATAATGTAAGAAAATAAATATAAATAATAAATATTGTAACTAAATGCAGGCCTGGCTACTCACCACTTACAGAATCCAGTGACAACAGTGAGGTATGGTAGAAAGAAAGTGACTTTATTAACCGACACTAGTAATGGAGAAACAGCCAGATTCTCTTCCAAAGCAACCACTTCACACTTTAGGCTGGGCAGGAGAGCTTAAAAAGGGGAACTTGCAATGGGAGGCATGCTGGCAGACTGCTGAGTACAAGGTGGGAGTGTCTTATTCTGGTGGTTTTCTCAAGCCATGGTCCACCTGGAGTGTGGGCTGCTGTAATCTCAACAATGGCTGGGTTGTTGACTAATGTCTTGAAGTAATCTTTGGATTTTTGTAGCTGGGTTTCTACGCTTGGTCTGTTTCAAGATTAGTTCCTGGAACTTCTAAGTAAGCATATAATTACATAGAAGCATACAGTTAGACAAATGTTCGTAGTGTAAGGGAGTGTATGGTGACAAAGGTAGGGAAATGGTGTTTCGAAGAAAGTACATTACAAGGCTATATTTTAAGACTAAGGAAAAGAAAAAAGGTTTCTGCTGTAAGCTTCAAGGTTACATCTTGAGACTAGGGAAAAAAGAAAAAAAGTTTTAAATTGTATTTTCAGGCTAGACTGTTCAGTTACACAAGGGTATTTCAGTATCAGGAAATCTGTATAATTCATTATATCACCAGATTGAAAGATGTAAATAACATATGATTATATCGATAAACAATGAAAATGAATCTGGTAAAATTCAGAAGCCATTTAAAAAATAAATATACATATATCATGCCATTTCAATTAGGATACAAATTAGATTTTGAAATAAAACTGGGCAAATTATATACAAATTATATAAAATTATAAATTGCCAAAAATAACTAAGAAAGTTTCTCAAATAATATAGAAGAGAGATATAACAACAGAAAATATCACAAAAAAACTGTAAAGCCACTGTAATGAAATCAATAGAGTATTGGCTTAGGATTAGAGATACAGAAAGGAAAATTCAGAAATACGTCCCAGAACATACAAATTTACTAAATGACAAGGCAAGCATTTCAGCTGAGTAGGAAAATAAGAGATTATTTCATAAAGAGGGTTAGAACAACTAGAAATCTTGGAAAAAACTCATATCTGAGAATTAAAAAGTACTATAAAATATAAAATAAAAAACAAACATTGGCAATTTTGCAAGAACATGTGGGAAATTCGATATATAATATAGAGATAAGATGATTCTGGGTTTAGAACTGAAAATTTAAAATGTAATGGCAAAAGAAAAACACATTTGATGACATCTTCTTTAGGAAGTCATAAGAGCACTTACAATGTGTCAGTTATTCATTTTTAAAAAGTGCGTTACTTATATAAATTCTTATAAAAATTGCCGTAAGGTAGTTATTATCATCTTTGTTTTATAGACAAGGATATTAATACATAGGTCACCCTATAGCTAGGAACTTCTAACTAGGAACTTCTATGAAGCAAAAAATAAAAATAAAAACAAAAAAATTAGCAAAGTCGGTAGACAAATCACAGATTTGTGGGACATTGCTCACACCACAAAAAACAGATAGAGGGTTATTATATGTGTAATACAAAAAGCTTGTACACGTTGTGAAACTTTTAAAAAGGTGGGGAAAACAAGTAGCACAATAGACATAAAGGACATAAATATGCACTACACAGAATAACAAATCCAAGTGGCCAGCTAATGTAAACAGAAATGCTTGAATCTGTAAGTAATAGGGGATTTGCCAGTTAACAATGAAATATCAATTATACCTACCCAAATGTTCAATGTTAATAAGATTTTTTTCCAGAGTTGAGTTTTCCAAAAGTCAGACCTCGTATTTGTTTACCATTAATAAATTCATACAGAGAGATATACGCGTGCAGAATACTCAATAGAAAACTATTGTATAAATACATCTGGTGTATGTTTACATATATTTGAAAACGCTACCTGAAAAAAATCAATGTAGGTAGTAATTCCACAACTATTTGTAGCAGCTTTCTTACTCTGCCAGGTACTACCCCAGTCACTTTACACTCACTTTGTCATTTCATCTTCTCCATAGCCTTTCCAGGTAGCTACTGTTATAGCTCCCATTTTTTCTTTTTTTTTTCTTTTTTTTTTTTTGAGACGGAGTCTCGCTCTGCCGCCCAGGCTGGAGTGCAGTGGCCGGATCTCAGCTCACTGCAAGCTCCGCCTCCCGGGTTCACGCCATTCTCCTGCCTCAGCCTCCCGAGTAGCTGGGACTACAGGCGCCCGCCACTGCGCCCGGCTAGTTTTTTTTTTTTGTATTTATTAGTAGAGACGGGGTTTCACCGTGTTAGCCAGGATGGTCTCGATCTCCTGACCTTGTGATCCGCCCGTCTCGGCCTCCCAAAGTGCTGGGATTACAGGCTTGAGCCACCGCGCCCGGCCTTCCATTTTTTCTATGGTAAAACTGAAGTAGAGAGATGTCAGTGAAGTCATCCAATGTCACACAGCTCATAAGTAGAGGACTTAGGATTTGAACCTTGTTCCCTCTGACTTCGAAATGCCCAGTTATACTTCATGTTGTGATGTAAACTGCCTAAAAGTATTCTTTTTTAAACATCGTACTCCTATGTAATCTATTTTTTTCCTGTTATTAGTAAAGTTTTTATCATATGTGGAATGTCAAAAAATAATTGTTTACTTTAATAAAAAGAATAATCACTCTCTTTAAAATTGTCATTTCTACAGTGTAGATGAATATTAATTCTAAAGAGAGATTTCCCAATGATATCTATTATTTGGCTGTCTTTAAAAAAATATTCCTTCCAAAGAGACTTCAGAAAATCAATAATAAAACAAGGTTTGATGTCTTTAGGTAGAATTTAAGATTATATCAAGAAGATAAAGAGTATAAAATGACTGTAGCAGTTTCTACACTTAGTAAAACCAGAGTATAGTTTTCAAAGTGACTAGCATTGACACAATTTTGAGAATAATTCGATAACTCAGAAAAAACTGTTTTAATTATAGTTTTAAAATGTTTAGTTTGCCAGAATAAAGTATCTTGGCTGATCACAGCAATTTTGGAAAGCCTGAATTTCCAAAATACTCAAAATATAACATTTCTTAATTTGGGCTAAATCATGTGTTTGAACAAAAGTTTCCTTAGGCTAACTAAAAAAAAAAAAAGTGGTGAGGACAAGGGCAAACAGATGAAGTCTGCACTGGAAGCAGCCTGTTCAAATGAAGAATGCCAGAGTGGCAAAATAGTCACCAAGCAATTATTTAAGAGGGACATGTTTATTAGTTGTTTTTAAAATGCAGATCCAGTAATAATTTCAAACTGTCTCCAATAAAGCTTAAACTCAATAAAAATACATTATAATTTTCAAAATGCTATGTTTTAAATAAATGCAAAAGTCACAAAGAAGAGCCCCAGGCTAAGCGTAAAAGTTACAGCTGTAGAAATTAATTTACATGAAAGAGCCATCATGCTTCCTTTAGAAATAACTTGCTAGGGGAAAACACAGCACAAGCCGAATATTCATAAAGAAACTCAAGAATTCAGGCAGGAGGCACTGACAGCTGCAATCATTTATTTTTCAAACTCCTGGACATGTTATAGCATGCCTGCTAGATATGAGGTAGGATAGTAAAAGCAAAACAAAAGTTGATGAAAGAAACAGCCAGAAGGCCTTTAACACCTTTTCAGAAACCTACTGTTCAGATGTTCTTAAATTTTAAATCAAAATCATATCAATGGAAATTAATTTTATGCCATTAAATTCTCTGAATAAATATTTCCTGTGGTGTAGCTACATCACCCAATAAAACCGTTACAAAGAGAATTTTAAAGTTTTAATTAATTATTAAAAAGAAAGAATGGATTTCATGATACATTTGCAAAAACGCTATAAAGTGTGACTACCTTCGCCCCAGTTCTTTAATTCTATTTAGAAGTTATTAACTGAGATCCTACTTTTTTTTTTTTAGGGCTCTAATTGAATGTCTAATTAGAGTAAACTGTAGTCCACACCTCAAATTTTTCGATTTTGTCTTCATTATTTTACTTCAGTGAAACATGACATTCACTTAAAGGAATTGGCTCTTCTGCTAAGAACCTGACAACTCTCTCTAGAAGAGCTTCCTTTAAGGGCAGGCAGGTCAACCTAGGAAGCCATGTCGAATGGGTCCTTAGGTCCAAAGAGTCCCACTTTTACATTTCAGGAATATTTTGATGAGTATCTTTTGAAAATTTATATTACTTCTTATACTCACATGGTGATAGATGTCATTTAATTTTTTATTAATTTTTCATATTTCTCTTAAAAGCCCTGAAGGTATTGATATGACATACTCACAAATATACATGTAAAACATATTAATATATATGCACACATACATATATACACACATATATATTTTCTTACACATATTTCTATATGTTTAAAAAGCTTCAGTACTTATGAGTGTTTTATTTTCCTGGTGTTTCTATATTCTTAAAACCTGGATTTCAGGTAATCTTTATTTGTTCTGAAATTTCAAGCGATATATTCAGCAAAGTATCTGGGTGACAGATATTCTAAGGCATTGCATATATGAGAATACATTTTGTCTTCATTCATGAATAACAACTTGGCTACCTATAGAGAATTTTGTGAAAAACAAAGAAAACTTTTCTTGGCTTACCCATATTTATTATTATTTCTTCTTCTCTTCATTGTTAAGTTTCTTAAATGCACGTGATGTACATACCTCCCTCTCCCTTCTTATTGCCCCAGATCTGCTTTGTTTTTTACTCTTTCATGGAGCCTGCAATCTTGATCATCACAAATGATCTCTCATTAGCAAATTTCCTTCCTGTTTGTTCAGGCATCATTATACATACGTATCTCAAGTTTTATGTCTTCATATTTCAATAATCATATCCATTTGGATGATCCACTATTACCCCAAATTGAACTTGTATAATGGAGATATCCTTACTTCTCAAAACAAATATCCTTTTCTCTATTAATGATATAAGCACCTTTCAATTACCCAGGATTAAACCTGAATTATTCTATGCTTTATGCCCCATCACAACAAATCCTTTATCAAGACCTGCCCATTCTTCAAAAAGCCATCTTTTGAAAGTGTTCATTCCCTCCTGTTCCAATAATATATAGGTCAGGCTCTAAATCACATCTGGCGCAGAGTTTGAAAAAGTCCCTGAGCAAGTGTTTTATCTCCAGTTTCTTTCTCTCTAATACTCTGATATGAATTCATCTATGACTAAATCTCATAAAATTGTATTCAAAATAATTTATTTTGGGAAAAACCTACCATGGCTTCTAATTTTCTATAAAACAATACAGTCAAAGATTCCTTATTTGGAAACAAAAAACTTCAGAATCTGAGTTTAACTTACCTCACCAAGTGGATCTTTCAGTTCTTCCCTTTCCCACAAGTCTAGTCTATTCTTGTCACTTCAAAGCATCTTAGACACACTATATGTTAGCCTATTTATTATGCTATTTTTTAGATCTACTAAAGTTCTAAATTTATTTGAAGTTTCTTGACTTTTAACACATGATATGATTTGGCTCTGTGTCCTCACCCAAATCTCATCTCAAATTATAATCCCCATAATGTCCACATGTCCAGGGAGGAATGAGGTGGGAAGTGACTGGATCATGGAGGCAGTTTCCCCCATGCTGTTCTTTGGATGGTGAGTGAGTTCTGGCGAGAGCTGATGGTTTTATAAGGCAGTTTTCCCTGCTCTTGCTCTCATTCTGTGTCTGGCCTGCTGCCATGTAAGACGTGCCTGCTTCCCCTTCCACCATAATTGTAAGTTTCCTGAGGCCTCTTGAGCCATGCAGAACTGTGAGTCAATTAAACCTCTTTGTTGATAAATCACCCAGTCTCAGGTAGGATCTTTATAGCAGTGTGAGAACGGACTAATACAACACACAATTGAATTCCCACATCGCTTATAAAGCTTTTCCTAACCACTTCACTTTATGGTGAAAAATCTGACATACTATGTTGCATTCATGATTATTCTATTTATTTGGTGCTCAAAACACAGATTTTTGTGATTGTAGTATCATATATGTGTATGCATTAATACATTGGTGATATATACATTGCACATATTATTACATTGTTTCATATAATTTAACATAATAAACATGTTTTAAGCTCCTTTAGGAAAGCGCTATGTATCAAATGTATGTATAGCTATCGTTTTCATTAGAACAGAGCCTTGTCCATAGTTGATGCTAAATATATGCCTGCTAATAAATACATTAAAATACATAAAAAAGGAAAACTTTAGGCTATCAGACAGTAGGGTTGATAAATTTAAAAGAAGAATGGTTTACTGAATGGGCCTGTAAGATGCAAGAATAACACATGAGGAAGAAATTTCCTTGAATTTCTATCACTATAAATCCTAATCTTATGGAAAATCTATACCAGAAAGATTAGGGTTTTTTTTTTTTTCTTTTATATGGACTAATTTCAGTAGGAGGAATAGTTTCTAAAGTCCCTTGTGTGAATTTGAAAAAATAAATTAAGGTATTTTTTGAGGCATTGATTCTAGCTTCAAGAAATAAAAATGATTTTAAAAGTTATTCTGATGATTCTTGGAATTGTGATTGTCAGTACAAGTCCTTAGAGTGGCCTCTTTCAAGGTCACTGAGAGAATTGCCATTATTGCTGGAGCTTCTGTCTCGGGGGGTAATTTTGAAACTACTATGTACACACACACACAAACACACATATATATATATACACACACACACATATACATATAAATATAATGTGCATATACTACGAAAATTTAGACCTGGAAAGAGCCTCACAGATCACATATTCTAGTACATACAATATCAAGGAACATCACTTTCAATGGAAATTTAAGTTCTATTTGCTTATCAGGTTATATTTTAACAAAACTTTTTGAGACTTAACAGATTTGCTGAAATAAACCAGGTCATTGATGAATGAAGAAGAGCAGGTATCTAAACTTCACTCTTAAGTGTATCTGCCTCGCACTGCCACCTATAGAAATAAGGTGCTACATGTTTTTAAGGTGCTTCCTATTGCACAGGATATGCTATAATGTAGAGTACTCCCAATAATTATGTTCTAGTAAAACAAGATTCTCAAGACTACTGCATCCAGATTTGTTCACTTTTCCCACCTGCATTAGTCAGGGAAAGTCCGCTCAGTATGAAACATTTTCTATAAAAATTATTGAAGGGCTTCTTTAGTCGAGGGTTATAAGTCAAGAGCAACACATTTAAAAAAATTTTTTTTAACTATTATTTTTGACTCAGGGGTACATGTGCAGATTTGTTATATAGGCAAATTGCATGTCATGGGGGCTTGGTGTACAGATTGTTTTATCACCCAGGTAATAAGCATGGTACCCAATGGATAGTTTTTCTATCCTCATCCTCCTCCTTCCCTGCACCCTCAGGTAGGCCTTGGTGTCTGCTGTTCCCTTCTTTGTGTCCATGAGCATTCACTGTTTAGCTCCCACTTATAAGTGAGAACATACAGTATTTGGTTTTCTGTTACTGCATTAGTTTGCTTAGGATAATGGCCTCTGAACTCCAACTATGCTGCTGCAAAGGGCATGATCTCATTCTTTTTTATGGCTGTGTAGTATTGCTTGGTGTTTAAGTACCACATGTTCTTTATCCAGTCTACCATTGATGGGAATTTAGGTTGATAATAACAAAACAACTTTTCATAAAAGAAAACAAATTGAGTGTGTGTGTGTGTATATACATATACATAAAGTCTTTCTTTCTCTTTCTCCTTTCTTTCTTTCATTCTTTCTTTCCTTTCTTCTTTCCTTCCTTCCTTCTTTCTCTTTCTTTCTTTCTCTTTCTTTCTTTCTTTCTCTCTCTTTCCCTTCCTTCCTTCCTTCCTTCCTTCCTTCCTTCCTTCCTTCCTTCCTTCCTTCCTTCCTTCCTTCCTTCCTTCCTTCCTTCCTTCCTTTCTTTCTTTCTTTCTTTCTTTCTTTCTTTCTTTCTTTCTTTCTTTCTTTCTTTCTTTCTTTCTTTTCTTCCTCCCTCCCTCCCTCTCTCCTTCCTTCCTTCGTTCCTTTTCTGCCTGCCTTCCTTCCTTCCTTCCTACCTTCTCTCTCTTTCTCTCTCTCTTTCTTTCTTTCTTTCTTTCTTTCTTTCTTTCTTTCTTTCTTTCTTTCTTTCTTTCTTTTCTTCATCTTGCTCTGTCACTCAGGCTGGAGTGCAGTGGGGCAATCTCAGCTCACTACAACCTCCACCTCCTGGGTTCAAGTGATTATCCTGCCTCAGTCTCCCAAGTAGCTGGAACTACAGGTGCGTGCCACCACGCACAGCTATTTTTTTTTTTTGTATTTTTAGTAGAGACCGGGTTTCACTGTGTTAGCCAGGATGGTATCAATTTTCTGACCTCATGATCCACCTGCCTCGGCCTTCCAAAGTGCTGGGATTACAGGTGTGACCCACCACACCTGGCCTACACTCTTAATGATAAATGATATATAAACTTCTATGCCTCAACACTAATGAACTCTTGAAATGTTTTTAAATAAGTAGTCTTTATTCTTACCTGGTTCATATTGCTCTTCTATTTCTGTGGGAACAAGTATATACCAAGTGATATTCTGGCATTCTCTCTCTCTCTCTCTCTCTGTCTCTCTGTCTCTCTCTCTCTCTCTCTCTCTCTCTGTCTCTCTCTCTCTCTCACACACACACACACACACACACACACTTATTTTATGCAAAGTTTATTTTTGTTTATACAGTTTCTTAGTGTTCATTCTGAGTCCTGACATTTTATCCATGTTTTGGCACATATCCCTTTCTTATTTCCAATTGATAGAAAAATGCTTCCTGTCTGATTGACTTACTATTATTCAGAATTATTTGTCTCTATATTTAGAAGAAAATGGAGTTTCTTCTTTTCTCTCTTATTAGAACTCAGTGTTATGGTCTGTAAACTGCACTGTGCATTCTCCAATCTGTCCTGAATCTTTCGTTGGGAAAGATAACTTCCTGATTAAGATCTCACTTAAAAACTGATATCCTTTTCTCCCATCTTGTTGGGAGATTACTGGCTTCTGTAACTAAATGTGCCATTGAGCATCCTATTTGGCTGTAGCTTTAGACTATTAGACATAAGATTTGACCATTGTGTTCCTAATGTCAGGAAGGCTATGAACAATTGTTCAACTGTAGTCTCCCAAGCCCTCCAGACTTCAAAGACTTTAAAACATATGGGATGCTTTCAAGATGAGCTTAGATACCTATGAGTCTATAAACATGATATTTATAGCCCTCAGGTTGTGATCTCAGGTTGTTTTGAATATATAGGTGGATAGATGTATTCAAACCAAATAAAGGCAAACAGTGTGTGTTTAAAGAACCTCAATGAAAAGTTTTATGTAGAAAGAAGAAACAGAACACAGGGGCTACACAGTGCTGTGTTAACATGATAACATCTCATCTGACAGGCTGCTTCTGTTGTATACAGAAGTCAAAAGGCTTTGTTTAAACATGAATCAACTAATATTTGGTCTTTCTGGGTCACTGCTGAATAGTAGTGTGAATTTCTCCAAGCCATGAGCTTAGGCAGTAGCTCTGGTTGCTCCATACTGAGGTTGCCCCCCAGTGATGCTGGTAATTGTATTTGTCGGTATGAAAAGATGGGAGCCTTAGATACTGATGAGACTAAGAGCCACATATGCCATAGCCCACAGCCACATGCTTGGAAACATTTAGTGTTCTAGGCATGGTGCCAGGCATCAGAGATACAAGATGGATGACACCAGGCCTCAACCCCAGAGGATTTTAGAGGTTATTGGAGAAGAAAGGTGTATAACAAGAAAATGGAAAGGAAGGCACTAAATGTTATGAAGTAGATATAAACAAATCACCAAAACAGAGGATAAAGCTATTATCTTTGCCTGATGATAGTAAAATTGTGAAATTATTTTCTGAATCAGTGAGCAGATATAGGGAACCCAATCACTTTATGCATAATCAGCTATTTACAAATAATGGGTATAAAAAAGGTGTTAGGGACTGTGAATAATGCTTTTGAGGAAGTTCCACCAAACTTACACCTTCAGGGTGTGGAAAATATGTACTAGATGGATGATCTTGATGGGAGCTACTAATAGGGTTCCTACTACATGAATGAAATAAATGATAACTGACTAGTTGGTATAAACATATGAGCTGGCTGAAGTTATAGGTTTTATAAAATATACACAAATTTTTGTCTGTATTTCTCTATACCTTTTTTCTTTAATTAATTTTAATTTCTGGTTAATTGTAGATTAAAAGCCTGTAATTCTCTCTTTGTTTTAAGGTGTTCATTTTCCATCTAAAATATTAGCTGTTTCTAACAGTAATAATCATGGGGAAACAAGAACTCAGGTAGTAAAGCATTAGTGAAATTAAAAGATAAGAATGGGGAGGTCATCATAGAGGAGTGGAAAAAAAAAGAGACTTAGTCCTTTGCATTCCCTTCATGGTAAAAATGAAGTTATTTCGTTAACATGTACTTAGATAATTTTACATTCTTATAGTGCATATTTAAATTTGGATGAAAAAAACAACCTACATCATACAATTTTACATCATCTGAAAGAATATTTTAATTGGTCCATCTGGCATTTGAAATAATGCGGTACTTATTATAAAGCAGGTGTTAGACACTTCTGAATATTCTGTCCTTAATTAAAGCTTAAGGAAAGTAAGATTACATTTTCTATTTTAAACTTTAAAAATCTAAAGTTAGTAGACATGAATAACAAAATGTATGAATCATATGATTTTAAACATTCAATAACTAATGATTAGATATTATTTATTGAACTTTAATTCCTGACATACTTTTGTTTTGAATTTGAGAAATGTAACAATGGGTGTCAATATTTGGAAATTATTTATGTTCAAACTTTGTTTATTCGCCCTAATTGAGAAAATTTGGTATACTCTTGAGTGTCATAGTTCAGCAAACACTTTAGAAATAAAAATATATTTGACTGTGGTTTTTAGGTATCTTTATTCAGAAGAAAATGAAACTATTGTTTGATACCTCAAAGTTAAAATGTATTCAAAATATGTGGCCTGAATTAATAAACACATTTATAAAAGATTATCTTGGGTTCCTTTAAACTATATTCTTTCATAGTTTGAAAGAAGTTTTCAGAGAATTTGGTGACCATTTAGAGTCCATACGATCTCTCTGCAAAAATAAACATCAGCTTAGTGAGTCCTCTTTATAATCCACACATAGAAAATCATAAAATTTAAGAAAGATAATAGTACTGTTATTTAGGTGTGCAACAGGTTAAGAAGCAATACATAAAGAATGTCTGTGAATCACATCAAGGAAGATTTAAATCTCCAGTGAAAGAATCTAGGGTTACTTTTGGCCAACTGAATTCAAAACTTCTATTAATGTTTAGTTAAATAAATGGAAGAGTAGTTCAACCAGAATATAGTTCTAATATTGAAGAGCGATGTAAGCCTCCCAGATCCACTTGCATGTATGGATTTTCTCTGCAAATAGGTACTGCAAGTGGCAACAAACATCAAAAGGAAGCAATCAATAAGCAAAATTCTATGCAAGAATATAGGCAAATTTAATTATATAGATATGGCATCTATTTTCTAGGATTTTATAATCCCAAAAAGCAACCGGAAGCTTATGTCAGTATATTTAGATGCCAGGAGAGCAATAAAAAATTAGTGCTCTGAGAAATAAAATAAACCATATATTTGTATTTTGCCAGTTATATCTACAACTGACAAAATTAATCGAGACAGATGATACAATTATGATTTACAATTATGACCAGCGGGATGTGACAGTGTGCTGTCTCATTGGAAGTTCACTGTTCCTTGGCACAGGTCTCTAGGCTTCCTGCCTTGGAAACACAGCAGCAGGCTTCATGGGAAGGTGAAGAGCTTCCCTAAGGATGAACCTTCCAAGCCATTCCACCTCACAGCCTTCCTGGGATGCAAGGCTGGCATGGCCTACATCATGTGAGAAGCTGACAGCCCAGGATCCAAGGTGAACAAGAAGGAAGTGGTAGAGGCTGTGACCATTGTGGAGACACTGCCCATGGTAGTTGTGGACATTGTGGGTATATGCAAACCCCTCAAGGCCTCCAGACCTTCAAGACTGTCTTTGCTGAGCACATCAGCAATGAGTGCAAAGGTGCTTCTATAAGGACTGGCATAATCTATAAAGATGACCTTTACCAGCTACCGTAAGAAATGGCAGAATGAGGATGGCAACAAGCAGCTGGAGAAGGAATTCAACAGCATGAAAATGTACTGCCAAATCATCTCTATCATTGCCCATACTCAGATGTGCCTGCTTCCTGTGTGCCAGAGAAGGCACCCCTGATGGAGATCCAGGCGAACTGAGGCACTGTGGCTGAGAAACTGGACTGGGCCCGTGAGAGGCTAGAGCAGCAGGTACCTGTGAACCAATTGTTTGGGAAGGACAGGGTAATTGATGTCATTGAAGTGACCAAGTGCAAAGGCTACAAAAGGGGTCACCAGTCATTGGCACACAAAGAAGCTGCCCCACAAGACCCACCAAAGGCTGTGTAACGCTGCTTGTATTGGGACATGGCATTCTGTCTGTGTGGCCTTCTCTGTGGCATGTGCTGGGCAGAAAAGCTACCATCACTGCACGAGAATAACAGGATCTATAAAATTGGTCAGGGCTACCTTATGAAGGATGAAAAATGGATCAAGAACAATGCCTCCACTGATGACAACTTGTCTGACAAGAGCATCAACCCTCTGGGTAGCTTGGTCCACTATAATGAAGTGACCAATGACTTTGTCATGCTGAAGGGCTGTGTGGTGGGAATCAAGAAGTGAGTGCTCACCTCCGCAAGCCTTTGATGGTGCAGACCAAGCGTCCTGCTCTGGAGAAGACTGACCTTAAGTTCATCAACACTGTTTCCAGGTTTGGCTGTGGCCACTTCCAGACCATGTAGGAGAAGAAAGTGTTCATGGAACCGCTAAAAAAGACCAGATTGCAAAGCAAGAAGGAGCTTAATGCCAGGAACAGATTTTGTAGCTGATGGGGTCTCAATAAAAGTTATTTTCCACTGGAAAAAAAAAATTAGATAGGCTTTCAAAACTTAACAGACAAGACTAGATTCTGAATAATGATGGCAAAAATATAGAATTTGGAAAGAAGTAGTTTGAAAGAAACCTTTATATATAATTTCTAGAGAGTTTAGGTTGATTTGATTGGTTCAAAATAATTTAAAAAGTAGTTATTGATAAGTAAAGCACTGTGTTAAGTGTCTCCAGAAACATAAAGATGAGAATGCACTAATCCTGTGTTTAAGGTATCTGCCTAAGTGGGAACAGATTTATATGCACAAATATTCTTAAGTAAAATACATGACATCTGCCATGTGATTGAATGAAGCAAAGATAAATAAATCAGTAAAGTCATATGACAAAGTGAATTCTACTTTGGGAGAATTTCTCACAAAAATGTTAGCTTTTGAGATGCAACTGAGAAGGGAAAAAAGAAGTATTTTAAACATTAAATATAAAAGCAAGGTTGCTCTAGACCAGTGGTGTCTGATAGAACTTTCTGCTATGAGAGAAATGTTATTTATCTGTCGTGTCTGATAGAATAGCCATGAGCCACTTGTGGCTATTAAAAACTTGAAACTTTAAAACTGAATTCTAGAGCTTATTTAATTTAAATTTAATGGTTACTATATTGAACAACACAGTTTTAGGCAGAGGAACCAGCTTGAGTAGAAGTAGTGAAGCTTGAGAGAGCATGGGATGCTATGTTTACAGGCAGCCACCTCTCTGCTCTCACTAGAGTAGAGTTGGGTGACAAAGTGAAAAGCAAGGTTGAAAGCAAATATCCAGGCAAAATTTTGGAAGCTTTTGCATATTGGGCCATTAGAGAGTAGGCAATGAAAATTTTTGAATAGGTTTGAGTCAAGCTCAACCTTGGGATTTAGGAAGAAAACCAGCGACTGTGAATCAGAGTCGAGATCAGGTGAGAAGTTACCGTAACAATTCAAACAAGAGAATGTGAGATATTATATTAAGACAAAGAAAGGAAAATCATATATGCAAAGGAAAATTCAGGGAGACATTTATCATATTGGCTTAATGTGGTTTCCCCAAACTAAGGAGAAAATTTCGAGTAAAACTTACAAATGTAAGCAGCATTTTTTTTTTTTCAGAGTTTCTGGGAAAAGGCAGAAAATGACACCGGGAAAGGGTGGCAGCCAATACTGTGTGAGTGACCTAGCCAGCAATCAACATGGGTGACTGGAGTTCATTCTTACAGGGAAACACTGGAGGATGGTATAACGCATGTACTTCAAAATTATCCCAACGAAAGATCAAGAGAGCTGAGACATTACCATCGATCACCAGTTTAAAGACTGTTTCCAGGGGATGCAGGACTTCTGGCCTGTTGTATGCTGGGATAGATTAGCCTTCCATAGCTTCAGAAAAAAAAACCCAAAAACCTGAGAAGTAGAAACACAGATAATAGGATTCAAAAGCCCTCAGGTAGACATAGAAATGGCAGCATGCAAAGGCTTAATCAGAGTTCTATCAGTGTCTGCTTCATACATGTAACATGTAATATAGCACCAGGTATGCCAAATGTCTTATACAATCAAATTAAAATATGTATAAACATACTAACAGGCTAACTGCTTATATAATAAGAGAGGTGGTAAATAATTTAAAAAATAAGAATAATAAAAAATACATTCATATTGAAAAACCAAAAATATGTCTATAGAGTATTACCACTTTCAAATTTAGCTGCAAGAACAGGTAAGATTGTTTGTTTTTGGTGCTAGTGGTTCTCAGAAGGTTTTCCAGGCCACTTTGGTGGCCTGCCAAGTCTTCATGGGTGTGCACTATTTTTGATAAATACATAAAGCCTATTGTGCTATAATTGAGTACTGTATCTTTTCTGTTGTGACAATATCTGACAAGCTAAAAAGCGAGAGATGAGACATAGCACACTATGAAGCCAGACACGTCTAAATGTGTTTATTAAAACATGTGATAATTTTTTTGGTGAAAAGAAATATTTTTACTGAATTCTGACACCATAAAAGATGAGCAAGTTTATTAACTAGGCAACCTGGGATACTTGCATAGGCACCAGGAGATATTGTGGCACTGTAATAATGATAGTATTTTAGTTATTGCTGACATTTCTGTGTAGTTTGAATCCCTTCATCACTTTATGTTTGTTACCAGAACTAATAATATCCTAAATTGCACAAGTTTGAAAGGAAAGTTTGGTAAACGTTAGCCAAGGTAAGGAATGTGTTATGATAATTCATCATTAAGTTACTGCAATTTGTGAATAATGTTGAAAATGTATTCATTATTATTGAATGCACGGTAAGTAAAGAAGACATTTTCTTAACTTGCTTACTATTGAATATACCAATAGACACTGAGATGTCAATAAGACATACTCATTACAAATTAATTGTACAATTAAAGCCATATACGACTTAACAGTATCAAAAAAGTGCTGTAAATTTAAGAGAGTCTCTTTTAACGTTCAAAATAATTTTAGTAGATTTTTTTTTTTCTGGTGAGGTTATTTGGACAAAGAAATGGTCCAAATTCTCAAAGTCAAATGAGCCAGTGTTTTCTCTTCACATATTCTTTTCTTTTTCTTCAGCAATTGATCTCCCTAAGCATAGCTGTATGTGTGGTTACACAGTATAGAATCTGTATTTCCAGCCTCCCTTGCAACTAGATTTTCTATTTGTTCTGATCAATGGTATATAAACAGAAGAAAAGGTGCATTTAACTTCTAGGAAATACACTTAAAAGGAGGAGAAATGTGCTTCTTCTGTCTTTTCTTCCTTCTGGCTATAAGGCAGATGTGACAGCTGCAGCTGGAAAAGCTAGTCTGGGCTATAAGGTAGATGCCATAATTTAAAGAAAGCAGACAAATCAGAAAAATAATATAGGCCTCGCTTATTGATAATTGTGAAGAATAGACACCAATTCTTTTTTCATATAATTATGTATTAAAAAAGCATTTATTCTTAGACAATAGTATTTTGGTTTTTTTGTGACTAAGTTAAGTCAAGCTTAATTTTAAGAGGAAAAACTCCATTTTCATTTTTGCAATTATTTTCTACACGTAGTTGTATTCTTGCAATGGTGGCATAAACTTGCCTTAAAGAAGATGGTTAGATTTTGGAAACAAATTACATCTGTAATATAAATACACATCAAGGCCCATCCTTTCCACGAGAGTGGTCATGTAGAGTCAAGATTTCATGTAAGAAATCACAAAGATCTCCTTTCAACTTGAATAGATACATCAGAACATTTCCCATGGAAAACCAAAGAATTTAGTATGAAAGAATAGTTGTTCACTGTTGGTGCCCATTTGTCTCCAAAGCAAAGAAATAGGTTTAAAAGAAATTCTAAATTCTAGACTTAAACTCAACACTTGATCAATTGGACCTAATAGACATCTACAGACCATCCAATAATCACAGAATATACATCCTTCTCATTGGTGAATAGAACATATTGATTGGTCAAAAAGCAAGTATCAATAGATTCAGAAAAACTAAAATCATACCAAGTATACTCTTGGACCACAGTGCAATTAAAATGGAAATCAGTTTCAAGAAGAACTCTCAAAACTGCACACATTTATGGAAATCAAACAACCTGCTCCTGAATAACTCATGGGTAAACTCAAAATTAAGGTAGAAGCTTAAAAAATGAAATTAATGAAAATGCAGACATGGCTTACACAAATCTGAGATGTAGCTAACGTGGTGTTTAGAGCAAAGTTTATAGCCTAAAACCCTTTATCGAGAAGTTAGAAAGATCTCAAATAAACAATCTAATTTTGCACTTAAAAGAATTAGAGGCCGGGCGCGGTGGCTCAAGCCTGTAATCCCAGCACTTTGGGAGGCCGAGACGGGTGGATCATGAAGTCAGGAGATCGAGACCATCCTGGCTAACACGGTGAAACCCCGTCTCTACTAAAAAATACAAAAAACTAGCCAGGCGAAGTAGCGGGCGCCTGTAGTCTCAGCTACTCAGGAGGCTGAGGCAGGAGAATGGCATAAACCCGGGAGGCGGAGCTTGCAGTGAGCTGAGATCCGGCCACTGCTCTCCAGCCTGGGCGACAGAGCGAGACTCTGTCTCAAAAAACAAAACAAAACAAAACAAAAGAATTAGAATAAAAAGAATAAAACAACCCCAATACTAGCAGAAGAAAATAAATAACTAGAATTTTAGAAGAACTCAATGAAATTGAGATACAGAAATCTATTAAAAAATCAATGAAACCAATAGTTTGTTCTTTGCAAAAACAAGATTGATAGACTGCTAGCTAGATTAATAAAGAAAAAAGAGAAAATAAAAATAAGTAAATCAGAAATTATAAACATAATATTACAACTGATCCCACATAAATACAAAAATCCTTAGAAAATACTATGAACAACTCTGTGCATGCAAATTAGAAAATATAGAGGAAATGGATAAATTCCTGGAAACACACAGTCTCCCCATATTGAATCAATAAGAGGTTGAAACCCCAAATAGACCAATATTGAGCTCTGAAATTGATTCAGTAATAAAACACCTACCAACAACAACAACAAAAATTCCCTGGACCAGATGGATTCATAGCTGAATTTTATCAGATGTACAAATAAGAACTGGTACCCAATCCTACTGAACGTGTTCCAAAAAAGTTGAGGAGGAGGGGCTCCTCCTTAACTCATTCTATGAGACTAGCATCAACCACATACCAAAATCTGGCAGAGACACCACACAAAAAAGAAAACTTCATGTCAATATCCCTGATGAACATAGATGCAAAAATCCTCAATAAAATACTACCAAATTGAATATAGCGGCACATCAAAAAGTTAATATACCATGATTAACTAGGCTTTATTTGTGGGATGGAAGGCTGGTTCCACACACAAATAAATAATTGTGATTAACCCCTTAAACAGAATTAAAAATAAAACCATATGATCACTCAATAGATGCAGAAAAAGCTTCCAATAAAATCCAACATTTATTCATAATTAAAACTTTCAAAAAACAAGGCATCAAAGGAATATACGTCAAAATAATGAGCCATCTATGACAAACCCATAGCCAACATCATTCTAAACAGGCAAAAGTTCCCTTTGAGAACTGGAACAAGAAAGGATACCCACTTTCACCACTCTTATTCAACATAGTACTGGAAGTCCTAGCCAGGGCAGTCAGGCTAAAGGAAGAAATAAAAAGCATCCAAAGAGAAAAGAAAAAATCAAACTATCTCTGTTCACTGATAATATAATTCTATACCTATAAAACCCTAAATTATCTACCAACAGACTCCTAGAGCTGATAAACAATTTTAGTAAGGTTTCAGGATACAAATTAATGTACAAAAATCAGTAGCATTTCTATATATCAATAATGCCCAAGATGAGAGGCAAGTCAAAAACACAATCCCACTGACAATAGCAACAAAGAAAATGAAATACCTAGGAATACAGCCACCCAAGGAGGTGAAAGATCTCTACAAGGAGAACTAAAAAACGCTGCTGAAAGAAATCAGAGTTAACTCAAATAAGTAGAAAAACATAGCATGGCTCATGTATTGGAAGAATCAACATTATTAAAGTAGCCATACTGCCCAAAGCAATTTACAGACGCAACACTACTTTTATCAAACTACCAATGTCATTCTTGACAGAATTAGAAAAAAGTTATTCTAAGTTTCATATGGGCCTTAGAGCTCAAATAGTCAAAGCAATTCTAAGCAAAAAGAACAAAGCTGGAGGCATCACAATACCCAACTTCAAACTTTATTATAAGGCAATAGTAACCAAAACAGCACAGTACTGGTACAAAAACAGACCCATAGACTAATGAAACAGAATAAGAAACTCAGAAATAAATCTTCACACTTGTAAACATCTGATCTTTGATAAGGCTAACAAAAACAAGCAAAGGGGCAAGGATTCCCTATTCAATAAATGGTGCTGGGATAGCTGGCTAGTCATATGCAGAAGAATGAAACCGGGCCCTCACCTTTTACCACATAGAAGTGTTAATTTGAGATGGATTAAATATTTAAATATAAGACCTCAAACTATAAATGTCCTAGAAGAAAGCCTAGGAAACACTACTGTTAATATGGACTTGGGAAAAAAAAAAAAAAAAAAAAAAAAAAAAAAATTGGCTAAGTCTCCAAAAGCAAAATTTGACAAGTAGGGGATAATAAAACTAAGGAGCTTCTACACAGGAAAAGATACCATCGAAGTAAACAGAAAACCTAGAGAATGGGAGAAAATATTTACTATGTATCTGACAAAGGTATATATAACATTCAGAATCTATAAGAAACTTAATAAATGAACAAACAGAAAACAAATAACCCCATTAAAAAATGGACAAAGGACATGAACAGACACTTCTGAAAAGAAGACATAGTCGAGCGGTAGGGGGATAGGGGAGCGATAACATTAGGAGAAGTACTTAATGAAGGTGACGGGTTGATGGGTGCAGCAAACCACCATGGCACATGTATACCTGTGTAACAAAACTGCATGTTCTGCACATGTAACCCAGAACTTAAAGTATAATTTTAAAAAAGAAAACAAATGGCAAACACTGTTGAAAACATCTTTATCTTCCCTAATCATTGGAGAAATGCAAATCGAAACCACAAGACAACATTTCACACCAGTCAGAATGACTATTATTAAAACATCAAAAAGCAGCAGATACTAGCAAAGCTGCAAAGAAAAGGGAACACCTATACACTGTTGGTGGGAATGTAAATTAGTTCAGGACTGTGGAAAGCACTTTGGAGATTTCTCAAAGAACTACCATTCAGAGTTCTCATTCAATCCAGCAATCCCATCACTGTGTATATACCCAAAGGGAAATAGATATTTGTACTAAAAAGACACATACATTCCTATGTTTATCACCACACTATTCACCATAACAAAGACATGGAATCAACCTAGGTGCCCATCAATGGAGGACTGGGTAAAGTAAATGTGTACGTTTATACCATAGCATACTATGGAGACAAAGAAAAAATAGAGTGAAATCATAACCTGTTCAGCAACATGTATACAACTGGAGTCTATAATCCCAAGCTAATTAATGCAGGAACAGAAAATCAAATACTACGTCTTCTGACTTTTAAGTAGAAGCTATACATTGAGCACCTATGGACATGGACATAAACATGAGAACAATGGACACTGTGGACTACTAGAGAGGAGAGGAATGCAGGGGGGAATGGATCAAAAAACTATGTATTGGGGACTATACTCGCTACCTGGGTACAATATAACTATGTAACAAACCTGCACATGTACCCCCTGTGTCTAAAATAAAACTTGAAATAAATGTGTATATAAATATAATATGTAACTATATATCATACTACTATATTAATATAACAAAATATATATTTTAAAATCTATAAATCTAAATGTATGTATATTTAATCTATATGTTTTAAATATATATTTAAAATTAATACATCTAAAACAGTTATTTCTAAAATATCTTAAAACTTCTATTATAAATGAAATAGAAATACAAATTATACCATCAAACTTTAAAAATAAGGTTATATAAGTAAAGAAAAAAATAAATGGGTTGAACATTCAAGAGCCATCTTTTTGTGTTTATGGGAATTTTATCAGTTTTAATACATATTGATTTGTTTCTATGGATTTTTATAGATTCACATGCAAGAGCTTAAATATTTGGTATTACTCATCTTATTAAAATAAGTGGCTTTATAATAAATATTTATTGCCCAACAAATCATTTTCAGGCTATACTATTATCTTCATGATACTATCAATATACTAGTTTGCTGACATACTGAGTATAACCAAGATGCATTATAGCATAATTCAGAAAAAAATTAACATTACATGAGATAATATAATATTTTTGGAGTTTTGTGACCAAGAAGGCTTTCTCTCAGTCTTCCCCCACAGGCTCCAGCATGCTAAGATTTTTCTCTGGTTCACTCTTTCTAATCAGGTGTAGTGACAAACAACCTGCTCAGTGACTTAGAGCAGAGTTAAATTCTCGCACACTCTAAGTGTCTATCATGTCTTTTTCACTTGAGACCAAGGAAGGTAGAGTAACCTTTACCTGGGACATTGCTATATTCTTAGCAGAGTGGAAAAAAAGCATATCACAAGCTGGATCTTTAAACTTTGCTCAGATATGCTTCACTTTCATCCCCACTTTATTGGCCAAAGCAAGGCACATTGACAGTTCTGAATTCAGTGAAATAGGAAAATATAATCTCACAAAAAACAGCATAAATATTGAGGAAGGTGCTAAAATGTCTAGTCTGTGATTAATTACTCTGTTCACCAAGTGGAGGTACCCAGTCATATCTCCTTGACAACATCATAACTAGACCTCTGGGTAAATACATGAACAATATTTACTAAGAGTGGAGTCCTTATCTAGAGAAAGTTTGTAATGGGATGCCCTTCATTAAGGATGGTTTATAGAAAATAAAACCAGAATCTATAGATTTAGGAGGAAAATATCCCTGGAAAATACAATAACCAGCTAATGATAAATGGGAGATGTTTCATAAACAAAATACTCCCTGATGTCTGGAGTAATAACTTACGTACCTCGTTTAGAGACTTATGTATTCTTGACCAGGAACACATGTCTGATATGGGAAGGAAGCACCTAGGGAGCTGCTCAGCATGTCCTTGACCTCTCTCTGCTTTACCTGAGCCCCTTTAATGTTTGTATCTTTGAAATTACTACTAGAACTTAATATTGGGTATGATGTCTGACTTATTTGAGTTTGACTTGACAATTTAATCCTTTGTGTTATTCATCAAATAATATGGCCAAGGCCAACGTCAGTGGGAAGGGGAAGAAAATATTTTGAGCAATAATGTGATCTACCACATTTACTGTGTTTATGGGTATATTTAGACTCATTCCCGGTCTCTTATTCTGTGATTTTTAAAATGCCTTTTCTTTGTGCCTTTTTTCTTTTTCTTTTTTGATTTCTATTTGATCAGTTATGCTCTTTGGTTTTTCCTGTTATTTGTGCATTGGCTAAAATTTTATTTTTACTTTTTAGTAATTCTAGTTACATTTTTAACATGTTTCCTTGACATGTGTAAGTGTAGTCAATGTCTTTGTGTAGTCAATGTGACAAAGTCTAAGTGTAGTCAATGTCTTTGAACTCTAATACCACCAGTCTAGTTTTTCATGTCAACATTTTCGGAAGTTTAGGTTTCCGTTTTTTAACAACTCGTTCCCTCAAATTAAGTCATGGTGAATCTTATTTAGTTTTACTAGTTTAATTTCTTTTTACTCAAACATTGTATTTAATTCTAGCAGCAGAAGATTCTGAGTAGTTAATTCATTCCTTGTATCTTTTTAAAATTTAATTTAATTAATGTATTTATTTTGAGACGGAGTCTTGCTCTGTCGCACAGGCTGGAGTGCAGTGGTGCAATCTCGGCTCACTGCAAGCTCCCCCTTCCGGGTTCACACCATTCTCCTGCCTCTGCCTCCCAAGTGGCTGGGACTACAGGCGCCCGCCCCCACACCCGGCTAATTTTTTTTTTTTTTTTTTTTTTGGTATTTTTAGTAGAGACAGTGTTTCATCGTGTTAAACAGGATGGTCTCCATCACCTCATGATCCGCCCACCTTGGCCTCCCAAAGTGCTGGTATTACAGGCGTGAGTCACCGCAGCCGGCCATTTTCTTGTGTCTTTTAAAATATCATTAATTCATCCTGGAACCATAAGTGATCATTTTAGTTATAGAATGTTTAGGCTGACTAGAATTTATTATCTCTCAATCTTTTAAAAATTATTCAATTATCTTTGGCATTTATTCTTGCTAATGTGATCTTGCTTTCAGTTTATTTCAGTGTAGCTC
Source organism: Papio anubis (assembly GCF_008728515.1). Taxonomy (NCBI): domain Eukaryota; kingdom Metazoa; phylum Chordata; class Mammalia; order Primates; family Cercopithecidae; genus Papio; species Papio anubis. The sequence continues at coordinate 48,775,706 of NC_044979.1, forward strand.
CTCTGTTTTATCTTTCTCTCATTTTTAGTATGATCCTCCACTATCAGTAATCAGAGCCTCCACAATAGAAAATGCCTACCATTATCTTGGCAACAATATCTCACTTCTATATTATTGATACTCTCCATATGTGAATGTAACTAAGCATAGAATGATCTTTAATATTCTACCCTTCAGCTCTTACATCTCTTCATACATGTGTGCTTCATTCTGAGTACTGAGTAACTTTCTCGCCTATTTTACTGTTTACTAAGTCTGTTTTAATCTATACCTCATAACCTGTTTAACCTATTCATTGAGGATATCATTGTACTTTTTTGATATCACATGCAGAGAATAAAGTTCATTTTATTCCTAAATTAATGGCACAATATAAACTTCATTTTATATGAGCCATTCTTCAGTTCAAATTAATTCTTTTAATTAATAGACAATATATTTAAAGTTTACAGAAGAATTTAACAAAATATATAAATAGTTCTCATATAACCTCACTTCTCTCCCCCAACACACAAAGTTTCTTATATTATTAATATTTTTTCATTAGTGTGGTATGTTTGTTACAATTAATGAGTAAATATACATACCTTGTTATTAGCTAAAGTTCATCGTTTACATGAGGTATCATTTTTGTGTTACACATTCTATAGGTTTTGACAAGTGTGTAATGACATTTATTCATTATTACTGTCTCATGCGGAAGAGTAGCATTGCCCTAGAAATCACCTACTCATGCCTCTCACTCTCCCCAGCCAGAACCCCTGCTAGCCACTAATCTTTTCATGTCTTTGCCTGTTCCTGAATGCCGTACACATTTGCAGTCATACAGTAGGTAGCATTTTTAGATTGGCTTCTTTATTGTAGCATTACACATAGCACATTTCTTTTCATCACTGACAATATTCCATTATGTGGTTTAACCACCGTTTATCTGTTCACCTGTTGAAGGATATTTGGGTTTCTTCTGAGTTTTGCCAATTATGAATAAAGCTGCTGTAAACAATCATTTTCAGGTCTTTGTGTGAACATAAAGTTTTGAACTCATTTAAATAAATAACAAGGAGTATGATGGTGAGATCATATGAAAAGAGTACATTTAGTTTTATAAGAAACTGTCAAAATGTGTTTCTATGTCGCAGTATTGTGCACTGTTGACAGCAATAAATAAGAGCTGCTGCTTCACCTACTTGCTAGTGTTTGCTGTTGCCAGTGTTTGTTGTTGCCAGTGTTTTAGATTGTAGCTATTTTAATAGGTAGATAGTGGTCATTGTTAGTTCAATTTGCAGTTCCTTAATGGCACAAGATGTTGAATGTCTTTTCATGTGCTTATTTGCCATTAGTATATATTTTTGGTGGGATGTCTATGCAGATCTTTTCTACATTTTTTAATTGGGTTGTTTATTTTCTTATTGTTGATTTAAAAAAAATTTGTATGTTTTGGATACCAGTCTTTTATCAAATATTTGTTTTGCAAAGGTTTTCTTTCTGCCTATGAGTTATCTTTTTATTCTCTTAATAGTGTCTTTGTAGAACAGGAAGTTTTTAATTTAATGAGATCCAACTTTTCATGGATTGTGCTTTTGGCGTTATGTTTAAAACATCTTCAACAAACTAAGTCATCCATATTTTCTCCTACGTTATCTTATAGGAATTTTATAGGTTTCCATTTGACTTTAGGTCTACAATCCTTTTGGAATTAATTTCTGTGAAATTTGTAAGGTTTGTGTTTAGAATCTTTTTGTGTGTGTGTGTGTGTGTGTGTGTGCGCGCGCATGCTTATGGATTCTCAGTTTTCCCAGCATTATTCATCGATTCACCGAAAAGACTACTGTCTTAGTCAGCTAGGGCTGCCATAACAAAATACCACAGACTGGGTAGCTTAAACAAGAGATGTTTGTTTTCCTCATAGTTCTAGAGGCTGGAATTCCAAGTTTACGGTGCCAGCATGGTTGGTTTCAGGTCAGGCCTCATTTCCTGTAAGTTACCAGCTCTTGCCGTGTGTTCACATGACCTCTCCTCTGCACGTACTGAGAGGCAGAGAGAGAGAAAGAGAGAGAGCATGCAAACTCCCTGGTGTCTTTTCTTATAAGAAAAGGAATCTCATCCTATCAGAACTCTACCCTTATGACCTTATGTGACTTTAAATTGCCTCCTTAAAGGTCTTATTACCAATAGAGTCACATGGGCAGTTAGGGCTTCAACGTACGCATTTAGGTTGGACACAGTTCGATCAAAGCAACTATCCATTCTTCATTGAATTGTCTTTTCTCTTTTGTAAAAGATTAGTGGCTAATTTGTGGGAGTCTTTTTCTGGGCTCCCTAATCAGTTCTATTGATCCATGTGTCTATTCTTAAACCAGTATCACACTATCTTCAATATTGCTACTGAATTGTAAGACTTGAAGTAGGTAATATCAGTCTTTGAATTTGTTCTCCTTTAATATTATGCTGGTTACTTAGAGTCTTTTGGTTTTTTACATATTCTTTAGAATCAGGTTTTCAATGTGCACAAAATAACCTGCTTGGGTTTTCATTGGGACTGTTGTAAATCTATAGATCAAGTTGTGAAGAACTGACATGTTGACAACATCAAATTTTCCTATTTATGTATCTTTTTCTCCATTTACTTTGATCTTTGATTTCTTACATCAGAGTTTTGTAGTTTTTTCTCAGATACATCCTGTATATATTTGTTAAATTTATACCTAATTATTTTATTTTATTGAAGCTAATGTAAAGGGTATTGTGCTTTTAATTCCAAATTCCAATTCATTGCTGGAATATAAGAAAGTAATTGAGTTACTATTTTGTGCATGTTGACAAACTGATTCTAAAGCATATATGGAAAAGAAAAAGAACCTAAATAGCCAGCATAGTATTAAAGGAGAACAAATTCAAAGGACTGATACTACCTGCTTCAGCTCTTACAATTAATTAGCATTATTGAAGGTAGTGTGATACTGGTGAAAGAATAGACACAGATCAATTTTATTTTTCTTATCAACTAAGAATTAGAAAAATAAAAGATTTTATCTTACTTTCATTTATTCTTTCTTAGACCATTTGGGCTGCTATAACAAAATATCATAGGCTGAGAGGCTTATAAAGAGTAGAAATGTATTTCTTACAGTTCTGGAGGTTGGGGAGTCCAAGATCAAAGTATAGGCAGATTGACTGTCTGATGAGGTCCTGCCTTCTCGCAGTCTTCTTCTCACTCTAACCTCACATGGTAGAAGGGGCAAAGGGTCTCTCTTGGGCCTCTTTGTTAAGGGCACTGATTCCACTTTTTGAGAACTCAAACCTCACAATCTACCTACCAAAGGCCCCATCTCTGAATACTACGACCTTGGAGGTAAAAATTTCAGCTTGTGAATTTTGGGAAAAAATAAAATCACACTATTGAATGTTAACTAACATTTTTCTTTTCATGGTTTGATAATTTCAAAATAATTGTCATACCTGAGTCTGAGTCAGATGCTTGCTCTGTCTCTTTTTTGTTTTTGAATATGTCTTGTAGTTCTGTTTTTTATGAAAGCAGGGCATGATGTGCTGGGTAGAAGGAACTGAGGTACAAGTCTGAGGTTTTATGTATATCTGGCTAGAAGTTTTTATTTCTTTCTCTATCTCTGCCCTTTTCCTCTTTCTCCTTTTCCCTTTTCTTCTTACTTTTATTTTTTGTTTCTGTTGCTCTCCTTCCAGATTTTTGTTGTTGTTGTTGTTGTTATTTATTTATTAATTTATTTTGAGACAGAGTTTTGCTCTTGTTTCCCAGACTGGAGTGCAATGGAGCTATCTCAGCTCACTGCAATCTTTGCCTCCCAGGTTCAAACAATTCTCTTGCCTCAGCTTCCCAAGTAGCTGGGATTACAGGCATGTGCTACCACGCCCAGTTAATTTTGTATTTTTAGTCATGATGGGGTTTCACCATGTTGGTCAGGCTGGTGTCAAACTCCTAACCTCAAGTGATCAATCTGCCTTGGCCTCCCAAATTGCTAGGATTACAAGTGTGAGTCACAGTGCCCGGCTTTTTTCTAGATTCTTAAATTGAACAGTAAGTTCATTTGTTTCATTCTTTATATTCTGATATATCTATTAGAAAGTATGAAGTTTTCTCCATGCATTTCTTTAACTCTGACTCACAAGTTTAGTGTGTTAGTCATTTTACTGTGACTCAGTTTAAAATATTTCTTATTTCTTTCATTATTTTTGTACAAATAGGTTAATGTATAGCTTTTAAATTTCGAGGACTTTTTACTTTCTTCAGTTTTGTTTTTATCATTTGTTTCATTTTTATAACATTCTGCATAATGCTGCTTTATTAAAATTATTTTGGATCCTTTGATTGCCTTTATTCATCATGACTTTTGTGAATGTGTGTGTTTATATGTACATGTATAGTTCATAACATGTATAAACACCATAAAATACATGTATGCATAAGTATATTAGTGCTCATGGTATTTGCTTTCTATTTCTTTATTGCTTATTGATTTTGTTATTTCTATGTTGTTTACTAATTTTTCTTAATATATCAGGTTTCCAGATAAATGTAAATTTTTCGTTTAAAATTATTGGTTTGTCTGTTTCAATATATCAGTATTTTTAAATAATTCAAGGCTGTAATGTTAGTTGCAAATGTATTTATAATTATTATAACTTCTTAAAATTGTTCTTTTTTAGCAAATAGACTATCTTCATCTATTGTATTTTTAATTTTGCAGTATATTTTTATTGATACTAAATTCTCCTTTACACTATTATATTCTCTCCACATGAGCACAACCCATCTACTTTTTATTATTTTAAGTGTTTCTTATAGTTTTTATGTTAAAATAGGACTCCTCAAATTTCCTCTAGTTTTTCTTTTCTTTTCCTTTTTTTTTTTTTTTTTTTGCTTTGCAGGATTGGACTTAGGAAAGGGAGACAAAAGATCCTATAAAATGTTATTATCCTAACAGATGCTAGAGAAAATAATTCAGTAATTCTGTTTTTGCTTATCTAATCTATTTTACAACCTATCATGCATTTTTCTTCAAAATTTAATGACAATAAGCGTGTGTCTCTGTACATCTATAATTTCCAGAAGCTATAATTGGGTTCTTTCTAATCTGTCTTTTCTTTCTGTTTCATACTGTGTAATCTGGCATTATTTTTATAAATGAGATTTTATTACTTAAGCATTGTAAGCATACTTATTTTAAACTGTCTTTTAAAATGTTTATACATATTATTATCATGCTAATCGTTCTTAAATGCATCTGTTCTCCCTTATGATGGTCTGATACTTTTCTGTTGTTAAATTTTAAATTGTCAGGTCATTTTAAGAACGATTTGTTTTCTGAAAGAATACTATGTTTTGGGATTGTGAAATATTTTTTAATAAATTTACATTTGCCTCTTCTCATGCCCTATTGGTTTTGCTGTTTCTAGAACAAATTTTATGTTTAGCCTTTACTTAGAGTTGTTGCTGCATTCTCACATTCATAACTGATACCTTCTTATGTTTATCATCTCATGAGTTATTCTTTTACTCTTAGAATCCTGTGAAGGTGACAGTACTTTTTGTGATGCTTTTGTTCAAGTACATAATTATTTTTGTCTTACTTTCATGTAGGGAGCAGTCCTTTGATGCTGTTGACTTTACAAAGTGGATTTCCTGATGGAAATTCCATTCATGACATCGGCTTTAAATTGTTTATTTTTTCGTAGCACCTAAAAATGAGCTTGCTTTCTTCAATGGCAGTTATACATGTAAATACTTTTACTTTTATGTTTTATCCAACACTCCTGTGTGTTTGCTGTGGGGAAGTGGCACATATATGTCAGGTCAGTCTAGCATATGCACCTGGTTACACAGAATAAAATGTTGCTTTTGTTCTTTTTCTGTTTTTTGATTTTTTTACCTTGAACTTAGTGCATTGCTTTTTTAGGACTAGAGTTGAGCTGAGTTTATATTAGATTTTTTTCAATTTTTAAATAAAAGTAACTGTTACTATTATTAAATGCCTAATGCTTATTACAGTTTTATTACATGCCAGTTACTTTAAAATATATTGAATTATTTCCTCCTTTTATCAGTGCAGTAAAATAATTACATATATAGATAAAAACAATGAAATATAGAGACTTTAATTAATCAGTTCATGTCATTGTAGAAACTACGGAGAATCTATAAAGTTTCTCTCTGGATTTTGATGCCTTAAACAGTAAGATAAAGCAATACTGAACTAACATATTCTTACCCTCCCCCCCCAAAAAAAATTGTAATATGAGTTGTTAAAATTCTAGAAACAGCAGAATACCAGAAGGTTCAATGGCATACAAATAATCATAGTTGCTAAAATAGGCAACTGACATTCATAATTGCTTAAATAAAATTCATGTTTTGATGGGTTCTTATCCGTTGTACAGATAAAGCCAATTTACTGAGACAGTGTTCTTGCAATTGTGAAAGAGTTTAATAAACACAGAGCTGGCTAAACAGAAGACCTGAGTTTTTTTTTTTTTTTGAGACGGAGTCTCGCTCTGTTACCCAGGCTGGAGTGCAGTGGCCGGATCTCAGCTCACTGCAAGCTCCGCCTCCCGGGTTCACGCCATTCTCCTGCCTCAGCCTCCCGAGTAGCTGGGACTACAGGCGCCCGCCACCACGCCCGGCTAGTTTTTTGTATCTTTTAGTAGAGACGGGGTTTCACTGTGTTAGCCAGGATGGTCTCGATCTCCTGACCTTGTGATCCGCCCGTCTCGGCCTCCCAAAGTGCTGGGATTACAGGCTTGAGCCACCGCGCCCGGCCAAGACCTGAGTTTTATACTCAAATCACTCTCCCTGAAAATTAGGAGGCTAGGGTTTTTTTAAGGGCAGTTTGGCAGGCAGGGGACTACGGAATGAGAAATGCTGATTGGTTGGGTTGGGGATGAAATCATAGTGTCAGAGCTTGTCTCCTTGTCCTGAGTTAGTTCCTGGGTAAGGACCAAACACCAGATAACCCAGTTTACCAATCTGGGTGGTGCCAGCTGGTCCATAAGAATGCAGGGTCTGAAAAATACTTCAAACATCCATCTGACATTTTACAACAGGAATTTTATCTATAGGAGCAATTGGGGAGATTATAAATGTTGTGACCTCTGGCTATGTGACTCCTGAGCCATAATTTCTAATCTTGTGGCTAATTTATTAGTTTTACAAAGGCAGTCTGGTCTCCAGGGTAGGAGGGTTTTTGTTTCAGGAAGAAGTTATTATCATCTTTGTTTCAAAGTTAAACAATAAACTAAATTCCTCCTATAATTACATTGGCCACTGCTGAGAAATGAACAAGGGAAGCTTGGAATTAAAAGTAAGATGGAGGTTAGGTCATATTTATTTCACCGTCGTAATCTTCTATGTCAGATTTTTCTCACTGTTATAATTTTTGCAAAAGCAGTTTCTTTCATATAGGGTTAATTGTAGCTTAAATTGGTATAATATAGTGCACATATTTTGGATAATCTAATTTAGTGTATATATATTCAATAAAAGATAACCTAAAAACAAAACAAAACAATAGCATAAACTTCCTCTTACTTAAAACTCTTTCTTTCTTTCTTTCTTTCTTTCTTTCTTTCTTTCTTTCTTTCTTTCTTTCTTTCTTTCTTTCTTTCTTTCTTTCTTTCTTTCTTTCTTTCTTTCTGAGACAGAATCTTGCTCTGTTGCTCAGGCTGGAGTGCAGCGGTGCAATCTCGGCTCACTGGACCAAGCTCCGCCTCCCGGGTTCACGCCATTCTCCTGCCTCAGCCTCCCAAGTAGCTGGGACTACAGGCTCCCACCACCACACCTGGCTAATTTTTTTTTTAATTTTTTTATTTTTAGTAGAGACAGGGTTTCACTGTGTTAGCCAGGATGGTCTCCATCTCCTGACCTCGTGATCCGCCCACCTTGGCCTCCCAAAGTGCTGGGATTACAGGTGTGAGTCATCGCGCCTGGCCTGGAAACTCTTTCTTAATCAAAGAGTGATATTTTAATAGTAAACCCTAAATGATGTCCTACAGAATGAAAACCTGAGTAGATAATTTAGACCGAGAATATCTGAAATCAAATAAATAATCTTTTTAAGAAAATACTTGAAATATGTCATCACTATTTAATTTTAAATGTGTTACAGAGTTATCACAATGTTAATGGAGGTTTTTTTGATAGTATATAACAAAAAGCTAACATCTTTTAGGAAATACATATTTTTATAACTACTCAACATTTTGAAATATAGTCATTGATATATTCACAATGTAGACCTTATCATATGATGATATGAGTTTCATTTAGGTACGTGCTCATATTTGTCCATCTGTGGGCTCCACAATGATAGTTTCTAAAAGAGGCTTTCCCTGCGTGTAGTTTTTTTTTTTTTTTTAAACTAATTCCAGGAGATTTAAATTGTATAAATTACCAACTAATGAAAAAGCTTTTTATTACATCTTATCAAGAAACCAGAGTCTCTCAAGTTTAATTCAGGTGCCTAGGACTGAATTTTAACTAATTTGAAGTACGCCATAATGTAAGAGGTAGTGTTGTAATGTGAAATGTGAAGGCAATTTGGCAAGATATAGCAGCACAACTCCAGGGAAGGCCATTTACTTAGATTTTGATGCAAATGGAACCCATTGAAATTATATATATCAAACTATGCAGTCACTCAAGGCCACCCTTTATGAAGAGAAAGCTTGCTCACATAACCAAAACGAAGGAAAGAAAAAGAATGAATGTAAATATGGATCAGCAAAGCTGGTGGTTATGACACGGTGCTTCAGGAGGAGTATCCCCATTTATTTATTAGGTAATATTAGAAGAGTAGGGGAGCTATCCAGACCGAACATTTTCTTTCTATCCAGTTGTAGACTGCTTTAATATTCCCTATTCTCAAATTCCTTCTGGGACAGACATTAGGACTTCCCTTACTATGTAAGTGGTATTCAGTTTGAGACTTTTGCAGTTGACTTAGATTGTTGAATCTATGCTAAGTGACTTGCACATCTTTTCTCATGTAATTATCATGACAAGCTTATGAAGCACATATTATTAGTGTTATATATTTGCTGAGAAAGCTGAAACGTAGGGACCTTAAGGAACTTGCTCAGATTGAAAAGTCCAGGTTAGTCCCAGTATCTGTTCCCTCTGTTATGCTTCCTCCTGTACATGTGTGAGCACGTAAGAATTAACAGGTTTCACTTTCACCTAATGTGCTAATAAAAAGCATAATGTAAACATTTAATAATTAAAATTGACATTTCTTTAAGAATGGTCATCTTTTGTACTAAAATTATGTTTATTTCAGTTTTTACTTAAGTCGTTGCTTTTTCAAACTCACCGTTTTATAAAATTCACATCTAAACGCCAAAGCATTCTACACTTGTCAGAACCATTTTCTCTCCACCCCCTTCTTATTCCTGAAATATGATTTCTACTTCCAATTATTTCCTCAAATAGTGATCTTTTCTTCAATCTTATTTATTTGACTTTTCTGTAGAATTGAACTTATTGATCATTCACTGCAGTTTTAACTCTATTTGATGACCCTGAAGAGTTCCTATAATTGTCAAATGCCCTTTCGTTCACTGATTGCCCATGCATTCCCTAGCCTGCATCTTGCTTGGTTTGGCTTTACTGACCCCACTCTCTTCCATCATCTTCTCACTTTATTCCAAAGCTTATTGTGATTATTATTTTAGAGACAGGATCTCTGTTACCTAAGCTGAAGTGCAGTGGCACAAATGTGGCTTACTGCAGCTTGGAACTCCTTGGCTCAGGTGATTCTCCCCACGTCAGCCTCCCAAGCAGATGGGATTATAGGCATGAGCCATTGCACCCAGAAAAACTTAATTTTAAGCAATAAATTCTTCTCTCTTTTCTATGTGCTTCAGTTACATTATCACTTCAGTGATCTTCATTGAATTAGTTCTGTGTTAACAATCTTATTAATTTCCTATTGCTGCCTTAATAAATTACTACAAATTTAGGGGATTAAAACAACACAATTTTATTGTCTCAGAGTTCTGTAGGTCAGGAATCTAAGCATAATGTGGATCAGCTTGTTCTTTGCTCTTGACTTCACAAAATCAATGTGTCAGCATCGTTGTTTTTTTCCTGGAAGCTCTGGGATAAAACAGCTTCTAAGCATATTTAGTTTGTTGTCAGAATTCAGTTCCATGCAATTGTAGGACTGAGGTTCTCATTTCCGTACTAGCTGTTGGGTAGGGTCACTTTCATCTTTTAGAGACCTTTCTTATTCTTTGTAATATGATCTTCTTCCTTCATATTCAAAGTCAGCAACAGTAGATTTAGTCATTCTAATGGCTCAAATCTTTCTGACCTCCCCTTGTGCCTCAACTCTCCTCTGCCTCTCTCTTCAGTTAAATTTCTATAACTCTTCTGACTTCTGCTTTTAGTAGCTCATGTAATTATGCTAGGTCTACTGGGGTAATCCAGAATATTCTTCCTATCTCAAGATGAAACTGAGCAGCAACCTTCATTCTGTCTTCAAAACTCTTTACTATAATACCTAGATCACCATTTCATTAAATAACCAGGGAACAGGAATCTTATAGGGAAGTGTAGGGGAGCGCATATTTTGAATTTTGCTATGACAACTATGTGTATCTTTAGCCCAACATCCAAGAGCAGTCAAATATTTTTAGTTCTCAATGGAATATTGCCACCTGAATATTCCCCCTAAAATCAATAATTCTAAGCCAAATTAATTATCTTCTGTATAAAGTTGGCTCTTTCTTGAACTGGTTTTCCTATTCTGTGAACATAACCACTCTAAGAGATAGTCTCTTGGGCTCTTAAGCTAGACTTCAAGTTTTTTCTTTTTCTTTTTTTTTTTTGAGACAGAGTCTCACTCTGTCGCCCAGTCTAGAGTGCAGTGGAACCATTTCAGCCAACTGCAACCTCCACCTCGCAGGTTCAAGCTATTCTTCTGCTTCAGCCTTCCAAGTAGCTGAGACTATAGGAACGCAGCACTATGCCTGGCTAATTTTTTGTGTTTTTAGTAGAGACGGGGTTTCTCCTGTTAGCCAGGATGGTCTCGATTTCCTGACCTTGTGATCCGCCCGCCTCAGCCTCCCAAAGTGCTGGGATTACAGGTGTGAGCCACCACGCCTGGCCTCTTATTTTATTTTATTTTTTTTCCGTCTCTCTCACTTCAATCTCATGCATGCATCAGAACTAGCTAAATTTTTTGTGTGTGTTAGCTTTAAGCTTAGCTCCATCTTCTTAATGTATGATATCACTTTTTTTCATGTTATTATATCATTGATTGCCTAAATAAATTTTTTGCAAATACAGTCATCAAAGCTCAATTTGTTATCATATGCTAGCAAATATCTGCAAGAAGTACCCTTAAATAGCTACTGTTTGATTCTTGGGAACATTAGCACAAGATTGATTTTATAACCATAATGCTAGCCATGTTTTTAACTTCACTGAGCACACACATTCTTATACTTAATTCCTTTGAAAATCTGGCTCAGTGTCTTTTCAGCCACCCATAAGCTTTATGTGCTTAATCATGATCAGCTTTTTCCATTGTACACTCCAAAAAACAAACAAATTAATATGTTTTTGCTTCTGACAGATGAGCAGTCCCTAAAGGTAACAGAGCCTTGATCTTCTCTTGAATTGGCCTACACATTGATGATTAACTTAATGGAAATAATCTTTCTTTCTTTTCATAAAACAGGTACTAATTTAGGACTAGGGATAAGACAATAATCAACTCTGAAAAGTCCTAGTTTTGTGGAGATTGTGGTCAATTCATGGAGATCAATGGTAAAACTAATTAAAAATATCAACAAGCAAAACAAACTATAACAACACACGCATGGCTTTTTAGGCTTATAATGGCAGAGGCTGGATTTTATTCTGTCTGTAATAAGAAGTAACTGAGGAGTTACTAAAAAGAATATGTGGATGATGAGTAAAGCACATGAGGAAGTGTCTAAGTAAAAAAATATTGCCAAAGATTGTCTATATATTCCCAATACACCATAGAGATGACAACACAAAGGAAGCCGTTGCTTTTGACAAGATGTTACTTAGTTGATTGTATTACCTCAGAGCCCAGAATCTAAATCTCTGCTCACACAAAATGATCCTAAACTGCAGCTTTGACTGAAGGCAACAACACTAACTTGTGACTTATTAAAATTATAATTCTAGCTTATTAAATTGTAGTGATTAATTTTCCTCCCTTGAAAACCAAGAAATACCAAAGGGCACTTCCATATAGAGGGAAAAATTTGAACCAAGATACAAATGTACAAACTTATATAGTGAGCAAATAACAAGCATACATGGAATTAGGAGTATTAAAGGGACAATTTGTGTGTTTTATGTTTTTATATGACTGAAGATGCCATGCTATTTATTTTCTATTTATCCAATTGTAATTTAATAAGCAAAGTGAAACACTAGGATATAATGGAAGGTAATAATAAAGGAAATGTAAAAGTATTAAACTGGTGAGAGAGAGTAGATATAGTTACAGATAGTACTGTAAGTGCTATCAAACATTGAGGTGACGGTTAGTGTTTTAGTAGAAAATGAATACCAAGGGCTATTTGAAATTGTAGTTATTAAACAAATGTCTGCCCTTTTCCTTATTACAGACATTATATATATATACATATGGTTGGCAAACATTTTCAGGTATCATTTCAAATGTTTAATTTCTTGTGCATTTTGTTGGCATAACAATTGTGAATCCTATCAGTCAGAAATAAAACAGAAGTTAAACCTGTATAAGTTATATTCAGGTTAATTGTGTGTGACTGCCAAGCTGAGAATAAGTTTCCTGTGAGTCAAATGTAGTGTGCCACCTTGCAAGAATTATGGAAGTCCTAGTTAGAACTTACAACATTCTGAGGAACACAAGCAGCATTTACTACTTGATGACCCTTGAGAACAATAAAGATAAAAGGCTCATAAAAGCTATGTATGTGAGTCATAATAGCACTTAATACAACAGAAAATTCTTTTTCCGTACCTGATAGCTCAATGCTTTGATTGGAGCACATAGCTGATGCTCTTAGCAAGTTTGAGTTGAATAACTGCATAGGTGATTCGTGTTTTGTACTAACTGTTCAGATTGTCTGAATGATTTAGTTGATGAAAATGTGGTATATTTCTTGTCTGTGTATATGAAGATAATGTTTAACAACTTTTACTTTCATATGGAAGCACAAAAGAGCCCATATAGCCAAGAAAATCCTAAGCATCATGCTACCTGACTTCAACTATACTGCAAGGCTACAGTAATCAAAACAGCATAGTACTGGTACCAAAACAGATATATAGACCAGTGGAACACTACAGAGGCCTCAGAAATAACACCACACATCTACAACCATCTGATCTTTGACAAACCTGACAAAAACAAGCAATGGGGAAAGGATTCCCTATTTAATAAATGGTGTTGGGAAAACTAGCTAGCTATATGCAGAAAACTGAAACTGGACCCCTTCCTTACACCTAATACAAAAATTAACTCAAGATAGATTAAAGACTTAAACATAAGACCTAAAACCACAAATCCTTAGAAGAAAACCTAGGCAATACCATTCAGGACATAGGCATAGGCAAAGACTTCATGACTAAAACACCAAAAGCAATGGCAACAAAAGCCAACATTGACAAATGGGATCTAATTAAACTAAAGAACTTGGGCACAGCAAAAGAAACTATCATCATAGTGAACAGGCAGCCTACAGAATGGAAGAAAAATGTTGCAATCTATCCATCTGACAAAGGGCTAATATCCAGAATCTACAAAAAACTTAAACAAATTTACAATTAAAAAAACAACCCCATCAAGAAGTGGGCAAAGGATGTGAACAGACACTTTTCAAAAGAAGACATTTATGCAGCAAACATATGAAAAATATCTCATCATCACTGGTCATTAGAGAAATGCAAATCAGAAACACAATGAGATACCATCTCACACCAGTTGGAATAGTGATCATTAAAAAGTCAGGAAACAACAGATCCTAGAGAGGATGTGGAGAAATAGGAATGCTTTTACACTTTTGGTGGGAATGCAAATTAATTCAACCATTGTGGAAGACAGTGTGGCAATTCTTCAAGGATCTAGAACTAGTAATACCATTTGACCCAGTCATCCCATTACTGGGTATATACCCAAAGGATTATAAATTATTCTAATATAAAGACACATGCACACACATGTTTATTGCAGCATGACTTGCAATATCAAAGACTTGGAATCAACTCAAATTCCCATCAATGATAGACTGGATAAAGAAAATGTGGCTCATATACACTATGGAATACTATGTAGCCATAGTGAAGGATGAGTTCATGTCCTTTGCAGGGACATGGATGAAACTGGAAACCATCATTCTCAGCAAACTAACACGGGAACAGAAACACTGCATGTTCTCACTCATAATTGGGAGATGAACAATGAGAACATATGGGCATAGGGAGGGGAACATCACACACTGGGACCTGGTGGGGGGTTGGGAGAAAGGGGAGGGATAGCATTAGGATAAATACCTAATGTTGATGACGGGTTGATGGGTGCAAAAAACCACCATAGCACATGTATACCTATGTAACAAATCTGCACGTTCTGCACATGTATCCCAGAACTTAAAGTATAATAATTAAAAAAAAAAAAAAAAACTTTTACTAAGTGAAATAATCAATTCAAGGAAAATAGTGAATACTAAATTGATAAATGATGGATGATGGTTAGAGAGTTAGATGGATAGATAGATAACAATATGGATATAAATACAGATATTACTTTGCAGTACCATTTTTTGAGAATAATAAACCTCTCGTTAAAAACAAATATACCATAAACACCTCTGAGAGGATATATTTTTAAAAATTAATTATCAAATTATCAGTTTTCTAGAAGTGTCTTTGTCATACATAGGGTGACCATATAATTTGTTGTGACTGCAACAGGGCACTATGAGTAATCATTTCCAGGAGCACAGGTGTGTGGCAATCTTAAACCATGGTTCCCAAATACTTTAACACATCTACAGATCGGTAAAGGCTGTGTCCCATTCCCTTTAATTCAGGTGTGCTTGTGACTGTTTCAAACAATAGAGTGTAGTAAAAGTGATATGGGACTTTTGTGGCTGGATCAAAACAGGTGATGCGCCTTCTGCGTTGATTCCTGTAATATTCACAATTGGAGCCCTGAACTGCTATGTCAGAAGTCTTACTACTCTTAGGACACTAGGCTGTGAAGAAGCCAAGCCATATAAAAGTACTACATGCAGGTCTTCTGAACAGCAGTCTTGGTGTCCCTGTTATCCCAGCCCAGGTGCCAGACATGTAAGTGAATGAACTTCAGATCTTTCTAGCCTCAGCCACTGAGTGACTCACAATGTTAGACTCTTTCTGGCTGAAACCCCTGCTACCAGGGAGCATAGATAAAACACTCCCTTTATGCCCTGTCGGAGTTCCTGACCTACGGAATCTATGGATACAATATAATGGGTTGTTTCAAGCTACTACATTGTGGAGTCATTTGGTACACACTAAAACTAAGAAAACTAGGTATAACAAAAATCATTTCCTTTTTTTTCATGAATCACTGTGAATATGTTATTGCAATTTAGGGTGTATTTTCATACTAATTTGTGTTTATAAAGAAATTCATCAAATAAAGAATAAATGTAAAATGCATGTATTAGAGAGTTTATTAGAATATTTTAAATATTTTTAAAATATGAAAATATTTATTAAAATATTTCTTTATAACTGATTTTGCCTCTTGAGCCATGAATATTTCACATAATTATCTCATATTTTTCTTTATTTTCCGAAGGAGCTAAAGTATAGTGCAAGGCACATGATAGAAGTTCAGTGCATATTTGAGGATCTTTTTATCTTTAACAGCTTTTTTAATTCACATGGTAGATGCACCGAAATAGTCAGAAATGAAAAGGTGAGGCTTACAGAAAAATAGTGTCTACATTTGGAAATGATTTGGAAACCCTTTTAGTGAAATAGATAATTAATTTTTCCAGGTATTAAATAAAATAATAGCTACATCTCTCCATACCACAAAAGTGTCACTGAACTATAATTGCACTGATTGCCTACCTTCATTGGCAAATCAGGAGCAGAGCCCTATACTATCTGAAAGGATATCAACTATGAGGATATTAACCTAATAAAGGAAAAACATTTCTGAGTGCTTTATATTTGGAAAAAAAAGTAAATTATACTTTAAGGATTAGTTGAATTCGTATACAAGGTTATAATGCAATAAAGAGAAAGATGATTCAGTCTCTTTAAATATTGTATTTTTTTCTTTGACAGTATTTTTTATATCATGCTTGTTTGTTAGAGTATATTAGCAGTACTCAAAATATTGTAGACAGGCTTATTTAAAGGTGACAGTGTCCTTAATTGAGAAACTTTTGTTCAAACTCCTAGTTAATATTTGAATCACCTTGAAACTATTTTAGGTATTTTTTTTTCTTTTTCATGAATAACTGTGACTGTGTTACAGCAGTGGGTGAATAGGTTAAACTGTGGAAAATGTTGCTTTTATTGTATTTATGGATAAGCTCAAATTATAATAGTCAATTAATGGGTCAAGCGCCATTATTTCTGACCATTCAACTTCCAAGCTAAAAGCCTGCAATTAGAGATGGTTCGCCTATGTTTAATAAGGTCAGTCAGGGTTGCAAATATGCTAAAGGTGGAGCTGGACAGAATACCTCCACATCTCCTCTTGTTTATTCTAAGATAAATTGTAGAAGCTAATTGACCAGAAATTGCACAATTACCAACATATACTCAAGAGAGTCAACTTTTGATTGTTAAAGTGACAACATGATGAATCCCAGTATGAAATGTCAGTCACATCTCATTACTTTAGTTCATTCTTTTGTCCATCTTTTGGAAGGCAGTCTTTCTCTGCATGCATTTAGTAATTTGACAGCTTACATTTATGCCAAATTTTAAGGACTAATCATCTTTCCTATTCTCTCAGAAATAGTGCTTACGCCATAAAGCATGTAGCAAATTAACTTCTTGGAATGCCAGTGCTATTCCCTTTTTTCCCCAAATACTCAAACATATTTAAATAACGAGTGTTTGTGCCAGTGTGCCAGTACACTCAAAGATGTTTGTTTCTTTTCTTAGTGATTTGGATAATGAGGAGGGATAGGTAACTAAAAAATATCTTTAGTGAAAGACTTCTTAGTTTTTTTTTAATTTTTAAATGACACATTTTAATTATACATATTTATGGGTACAATCTAATGTTTCCATACATGTGTATGTTACATAATAATCGAGTCAGGGTAATTAGCGTATTCATTACCTCATGCATTTATCATTTATTTGTGGTGAGAACATTCAAAAACCTATCTTCTAGTTATTTTGTGAAGTACAATACTTTACTGTTAACCTTAGTTGCCCTACTGTACAATAGAACACCAGAAATTATTCCTTCCATCTAATTTTAGCTTTGTACACATTGACCAACATCTCCCCATTCTCCCATTTTCCCTTCTCTCCCCAGTCTCTGGTAACTATTATTCAAATCTTTACTTCTATGATATAAACTTTTTTTACATGCCGTATACGAGTGAGATTATGTGGTCTTTGTATTTCCTTGTTTAGCTTATTTCATGTTACCTGATGTCCTCCATGTTCATCCATATTGTCACAAATAACAGAGTTTTATTTTTATGGCTAAATAGCATTCCATAGTGTATATATACTACATTTTCTTTATCCACTCACCCATCATTGAACACTTAAGTCGATTCCATATCTTGGCTGTTGTATACAGTGCTACAATAAACATGTAAATGAAGATAACTCTTCAATATACTGATTTCATTTCCTTTGAATATATACCTAATATGGGATTGCCAGATTATATGGTAGTTCTATTCCTAATTTTTTGAGGAACTTTGGTACTGGTTTCCATAATGGCTATACTGCTTCACAGTTTCATCAACAGTGTGTATGTGTTCCTTTTTCTCCACATTTCTGCCAACAGTTGTTTTCTTTCATCTTTTTTTTTTTTTTCTAATAGGAATTCTAACTAGATTGAGGTAGTATATCATTGCGGTCTTGATTTGCATTTCCCTGATGATTAGTAATGTTGAGCATTTTAATATATTAATACCTGTTTGCCATTTGTATTTATTTGAGAAATGCCTTTTAAGATTTTTTTAAACCAATTTTAAAATCAGGTTATGTGTTTTTTTGATGCTAAGTTTCTTACATATTCTAAACATTAATTCCATGTCAGATATATAGTTTGTAAACAATTTCTCCCATTCTGTAGGTTGTCTCATTACTCTGTTAATTGTTTCCCTTGCTGTGGAAAAGTTTTTAAGTTTGACATAATTCTATTTGTCTATTTTTACTGTTGCCTGTGCTTTTGAGGTCTTAAAAGATCCTTCTCTGGCTCAACATTGTGAAGCATTTTCCTGTAGTAGTTTCATAATTTTGGGTTTTACATTTAAATTTTCATCCATTTTCAGTTGATTTTTGTATATGGTGAGAGGTAGGGATCGGATCTCATTCATCTGCATGTGAATATTTGATTTCCCAGCGCTCCTTATTGAAGAGACTATCTTTCCCCCCCATGTGTGTTCTCTTAGCACCTTTATTGAAAATCAGTTGGATGTAGGTGTGAGAATTTATTTCTTGGCTCTCATTTCCATTCCATTGGTTTATGCCTCTGTTTTTATGCCAGTACCGTGCTGTTTTGGTTACTATAGCTTTATAGTGTAGCATATTTTAAAGTCAGGTAGTGTGATGCCGATGCCTCCAGCTTTTTACTCGAGATTTCTTTGGCTATTTGGAGTCCTTTGTTGTTTCATATAAATTTTAAGGTATTTTGTTTCTATTTATATAAATAATTGTTTTGGTATTTTGAGAGGCATTGCATTGAATCTACAGGTAGCTTTGAGTAGTATGGTTATTTCAACAATATTAATTCTTCCAATTCATCAACACAAAACATCTTTCCATTTTTTGTGTGTGTCCTCTTCTATTTCTTTAGGTTTGTTCATAGGTATCTTTTTTGTAGTTATTGTAAATTGAATTGTTTTCTTGATTTCTTTTTCAGATAGTTCACTATGAGCATATAGAAATGATATAAAATTTTGTATGTTGATTTTTGTATTCTGAAAATTTACTGAATTCATTTATTTGTTCTAACAGTTTTTTGGTGGAGTTCTTTGTCTTCAAAAGGGCAATTTGAGTTCCTCCTTACCAGTTTAGATGCCTTTCATTTCTTCCTCTTACCTAATTGCTCTGGCTAGAACTTCCAGTGCTATCTTGATTAGAAGTGGTAAAAGTAGGCATCCTTGTATTTTTCCTGATCTTAAGTAAAAAGCTTTTTCTTTTTATCATTTAGTATAATGGAGGTAACTGTGGGTTTGTGATACATGGCCTTTATCATGTTGAGGTACATAACTTCTGTATCCAATGTGTTGAGAGTTTCTATCATAAAGGATATTCAGTTTTATTAAATGCCTTTTCTCTGTCTATTGAAATTATCATGTGGCCTTTGTCTTTTTTTCTGTTAATGCGAGGTATCACATTTATTAATTTGTATTTCTTGAACCATCCTTGCATCCCTAGAATGAATCCCATTTGATCATCATGAATGATATTTTCAATGTGCTGTTGAATTCAGTTAGCTAACATCTTGTGGAGAATTTTTGCATCTTTGCTCATTGGAGATATTAGTCTACAGTTTTGTTGTTGTATTTTTGTCTGGTTTTGGATTCAGGATAATGCTGGACTCTTAGAATTAGTTTGGAAGCATTTTATTCTCTTTAATTTTCCAGAATAATTTGAAAAAAATGGTATTACTTCTTCTTTAAATGTTTGATATAATTCAGCAGTAAAGTCATCAGGTTCTGGTCTTTACCTTGATGGAAGATGGAAGACATTTTATTATTGATTCAATTTTCTCACTCATTATTAGTCTGTTCAGATTTTCTATATCTTCATAATTTAATCTTGGTAGGTTGCGTGTGTTCAGGAATTCATCCATTTGTTCTGTTATCAATTTTTTGGCATATAGTTAGTTATAATAGTCTTTTATAATCCTTTGTACTTGTGTGGTATCAGTTGTAACATCTCCCTTGTCATTTCTGATTTTACCTGTTTGAGATTTGAGTCTTCACTCTCTTTTTTCTTAGTTAGTCCAGCTAAAGGTTTATCCATTTTGTTTAGCTTTTCAGAAAAATCTAATTCTTCATCTTTAGGGTCTTTTGAAATTTGGGGGTCCATTTAATTTATTTCTGCTCTGAGCTTTATTATTTCCTTACTTGTACAAATTTTAGGTTTAGCTTGTTTCTCTTTTTCTAGTTCTTTAAGACACATCATGAGGTTGTGTTTTTAGAAATCTTTCTTCTTTTATGACATAGGCATTTATTGCTATGAACTTCCCTCCTAGAACTGCTTTTGTTGTGTCTCATTGGTTTCAATGTGATGAGTTTCTATTCTAATTTGTCTCAATAAATTTTTAAAATTTACCTCTTAATTGACCCATTGGTTGTTTTCTGAGCACAGTTTAGTTTCCATGTATGTGTAAAGTATATGGCATTGCTGTTGTTGATTCCTAGTTTCATACTTTGATACTTGATATAATTTCCAACTTCTTAAATTTTTTTAAGACTTGATTTGTGGCTTAACATATGATGTATTCTGAAGAATGTTCCATGTGCAGTTGAAGAGAATGTGTATCCTACAACTGTTGAATGAAATGTTCTGTAAATGTCTTTCAGGTCCATTTGGTCTACAGTGCAGGTTATAGTTGATGTTTCATTGTTGATTTTCTGTCTAGATAATCTATTCATTGTTGAATGTGGAGTCTTGAAGTTCCCTACTATTGTTGTATTATAATCTTTCTCTCCCTTTAGATCTAATAATACTTGCCTTATATATTTGAGTGCTCCAGTGTTGGGTGTATGTATATTTGCAATTGCACTGTTATTTTATTTGAATGTCTTTATCAGATACCAATACTTCAGAGAGCATTTTGGGAGACTTAACTTTCTCTGTTTCTCTCTCTCAAATACACACACACGCACACACACACACACACATACACACACATACACACATGTCATACACACATACTCTTTTATATTCATTGGAACAATACTATGATAGAAAGTTAAAGTGTGTTTCTCTGTCTTAAAGTCTTGATAAACTCTGTTTACATTAATTTTGTAATACTGGCAAAAAAGAAAAATATATGCACAAAAACAAAAGCTCTGACTTAATGCATTCTTTAGTCTTGAATAATTTGCAATTAAGCATCTTAAATGAAACTGCTAAGCACCTTTATCAAGAATGAGTCTCATTAATTGCCAAAAGCACCCCGGATTTGAGCTCTTTCTTTCAGAATAAACACAAGGCTGGGAACCATTTAAAAAAAAAAAAGGAAAATAGTATGTGTGCAATCTGTTATGAAAACTCCTCTCATTTGTTTACATGGGTCTTAAAAGGTAAGAACATGGGAAGAGAGTTTAATAAAAAGGCTGCTAAACTGCTTTGCCCTGCTGGTAATAACTGTGTTTATTGCAATAGTAATATAAGCTGCACTTGCTTAAAAAATTAGTTATTCACTTGTGGATCTTATTTGAACTTACTATGCCATGCTTGAATTCCTGGACTTATGCAAATCATTGGAATGTATAGTATCTCATAAAACTATATAGCAACAAAAATGTTCCCCTTGCTCAAAATTCTATTTTCTTTTCACCACTTGCATAGAATTTCTCTTGTATTTTATTAATCCAAAAATCTATAATTAAAATAGGCAAATTGTTTTACTTAAAATGTCAGCTTTTGGCAAATTAAGGAAATAATCTTCAATAAGTGAAGTCCCTCACTAATGATGCATAACTCCATTTATCTTCATTCTTCTCTAGAAAATGCTAGTAAAATACAAACAAAGAAAAAGAGCAGCACTTAGGATTAAAAATTTTGCTTAGTAAAAAAGATGAGAAGAATATGTTGTGTTAATTCAAATATTAGGATTTTACTATTTGGGTAAAATAACTAAATGGTAACATTAGTAGATGGATTCAAATGAAATTCAATGCATCCTTTAAAGGGAAAAAGAAACCTTATACCCATATATTTCATAAGGATGTCAACCCCAATTTTGGAAAGCATAAGAAAGGTAATTGCCACATAGGATTCTGACTTCATAAACTTTGCAGTTTAAATCAGTTTAATTTTAAGAAATATGTCTCAATCATGTTGAACTTTGAAAAACAATTTTAAAGTCAAAAATGACATACTTGTTGTTTTTCTGTACATGGGAATATGGTAGGTTTAGAGTAAGCATTTTTCTATAAGTATTATCGGAGGCACATTTTTTTAGGAAGAGTTTATGATTTGGTGCTTGATTAAACAGCGTTAGAATTGTAACTGTATTCTAATTTTTAATTAGCTCAAGTCATGTTGTAAACAACTGCTCCAGTGCACAATTCCTTCTCTAGCATGCTTGTATGTCTTCATCTGGTAGGAGGGCTCTTAATGCCTCATGGAAAGCAAAGTTGTAAATACCCCTGGTCCAGCAGTAGTAGGCTCTGCTTAGAAGGGCAGGGAAGAAACTCCTTCTGTAAGGTTAAGGCCAGTCAAAGAGCCTCCCAACCATCTTTTCTCAATGCATGCCTGAATGCACTCAGAGCTGCTTTATCCACTGCATTGCTTAAACTATTCCATGATAGCATCCATTTATCATTTAACCATGGATAGCCCCAATGGTAAAATGGAAATATGCATTTAAAAAGTGGGAAAATCTTATATCTGTTAGCTTAAATGATGAGAATTGAGCATCCTTAATCCACAATTATGCATTTTTTACTAAGTTACATAAGACATACATAATATATTACCAAGCCACACCTCCAAAGAATGGCATAGACAGCATTTGAAAGCATAATAACTCTGTTAGTTGCAGGGTATATAAATTGTAGTTGAAGAGTTCAAGATATTATGAAGTTAGGGTATACTCATTATGAGTTAATTATACAGAAATGAACTTATTTGGAAAATCAATAAAATCTAAT
Source organism: Papio anubis (assembly GCF_008728515.1). Taxonomy (NCBI): domain Eukaryota; kingdom Metazoa; phylum Chordata; class Mammalia; order Primates; family Cercopithecidae; genus Papio; species Papio anubis. The sequence continues at coordinate 48,798,797 of NC_044979.1, forward strand.
GATATCTTTGTCTTAAAATTTAGAATATAAAATATATTTTATGCTCTTTAATAAAATGAATTAGGCTAATAAAATATGTGCATACATATTCTCAAGCTAAAATTAAGTAAAATTGCTCAGAATTTCCATGGCTTGCTTTTAATTTTGTATGCATATTGTTGAGTAATGCATAGCATAAGCCTACTCTAATAAATTAATAAATTTGGTGTTTGGGTCTATCTTTTTTTTTCTTTTCTTTTTTTTTTTTTTTTTTGAGACAGAGTCTCGCTCTGTCACCCAGGCTGGAGTGCAGTGGCTGGATCTCAGCTCACTGCAAGCTCCACCTCCTGGGTTGACGCCATTCTGCTGCCTCAGCCTCCCCAGTAGCTGGGACTACAGGCGTCCCCCACCTCGCCGGGCCAGTTTATTGTATTTTTTAGTAGAGACAGGGTTTCACTGTGTTAGCCAGGATGGTCTCGATCTCCTGACCTCGTGATCCGCCCGTCTTAGCCTTCCAAAGTGCTGGGATTACAGACTCGAGCCACCGCGCCTGGCCTTGGGTCTATCTTTAAGGCTGATTCAAATTGCCTCATAGTGGAGTCAACCAATTATACATGAAATGACCATTAACAGTCATACATATCATCACTGTGTTGCAACTACTTTGTCCTTTCTTAACAATAGACCTAACTTCACTTGTAGTCATTTAGAATGATTATTTTGCCTGTCATCTGGATTACTTCATAACAGTAGTTCTCAAATGGACATGATTTCACTGCCTTCCCACTTCAACAGTGGACATTTAACAATGGCTGGAGAAATTTTTGGTTATCATGAGAGTGCTGTGGGGGATGTCGCTGGCATCTAGCAGTAGGGATCTGTGATGCACAGGACAGGTCCCACCGCCCCTTTAACAAAACGTTATCCAGCCCAAAATATGCACCACCATTGGAAACTCTGGTTAATGACAAGCAGTGTGGCTCCTTGGAAGGAAATCTTACTGTAACTTACTGAGTAACTTAATAAAGTTTCCATTTCATTATTTGCAAGATGGGGACAAAAAATAATGTCATGGATGTTTGAAAAAGTTTGAATAATAATAGTAATAATAAATGATTCATTTCTTGCTGGTCCTCAAACATTCCAGGCATAAGGAATTTTGCATTTATGCTTTCCTCTCTCAGTAATGTATTTTATCATGTCTTCCCTCCTCAGCGGCTTCTTGTTTGGGGGTGAATATAACTGTCTTAAAGAGGCCTCTCCTGATATTTCTATCAGATTGAAAATTCTAACCTACTCTTTTTGCTTATATTACTCCCTATCCTTCTTTACTGATTAAATTTTTTCCATGTAATCCATTACCACCTGACATATATATATTATATGCACACACACATGCGCGCGCACACACACACACACATATACATACAATCATGTACTACATAACGTTTTAGTCAACAATGAACTCCTTATACTTTGATGGTCTCATACATTATAATGGAGCCAGAACTTCCTACTGCCTAGTAATGTCATAGCCATCCTAACATCGTAGTGCTACACATTATTCATATGTTTGTGGTGACCCTGGTGTAAACAAACCAGCTGTATAAAAGGATAGAACGGCCGGGTGTGGTGGCTTATGCCTGTAATCCTAGCACTCTGGGAGGCTGGGGCAGGTGGATCACCTGAGGTCAGAAGTTCAAAACCAGCCTGCCCAAAATGGTGAAACCCCATCTCTACTAAAAATACAAAAAAATTAGCCAGGCGTGATGGTGCACGCCTGTAATCCCAGCTACTTGGTAGGCTGAGGCAGGAGAATTGCTTGAACCCAGGAGGTGAAGGTTGCAGTGAGCAAAAATCACAACACTTCACCCCAGCCTAGGTGACAGAGTAAGACTCTGTCTTAATAAATAAATAAATAAATAAGGATAGCACACACAAGTATGTACAGTACATAATACTTTATAATGACAATAAATGACTATGTCACTAGTTTGTATATTTGCTATACTATATTTTATTGTTTTTTATTGTTATATTAGAGTGTACTCCTTCTACTCATTAAAAAACTAGTTAATTGTAAAAATCCTCAGGCAGGTCCTTCAGGACATATTCCAGAAGAAGGCATTGTTATCACAGGAGATGACAGCTCCACATGTGTTATTAATCCTGAAGACTTTTCAGTGAGACCAGATGTGGAGGTAGAAGACAGTGATATTGATGATCCTGACCCTGTGTAGGAATAGGATAATGTGGGTGTTTGTATTGTAGTTTTTAATTAAAAAGTTTAGAAAGTAAAATTTAAAAATTTTAAAATAGAGCAAAGCTTATAAAATAAGGATATAAAGAAAGAAAATATTTTTGCACAGCTGTACAAGGTGTTTTTGTTTTAAGCTAAGTATTATTATAAAATAGAACTTTTAAAAAATTAAATGTATAAAGTAAAATCCCTACAGTAAGCTGATTTGTTTATTATTGAAGAAAGAAAATGATTTCTGTAAATGTATTATAGCCTAAGTGTACAGTATTTGTAAAGTCTATAGTAGTGTGCAGTAATGTCCTAGGCCTTCACATCACGCACCACTCACTGACTCACCCAGATACTTCCAGTCCTGCAAGCTTCAATCATGGTAGGTGCCCTATACAGGTGTATTATTTTTTATCTTTCACACCACATTTTTAATGTACTTTTTCTATACTTAGATATATTTAGATATACAAATACTTACCCTTGTGTTATAATTGCCTAGAGTATTCAGTATAGTAACATGATGTACAGGTTTGCAGCCTTGGAGAAACATGCTTTACCATATGGCCTAGGTGTATAGTATATACCAGTAGGAAGTTAGAGCATAACTATGAGGAATCCAGGAAGGCAAAGTTGGCACTCTAAGCATGTACTTTGTGTCCAGGAAGTTTGTCCAAGATTACTAGAGATTGAGTTACCGAGTTGGGATTGAATAACATGCCTCTGGATTCCAGGACAGGAAAAGGACTGGTAGCAGACAGGAGAAATTCTATCAAATAAAGAGACAGCAAGAGTTGTGAGAGGAAACACATACCAGAATCTTGGTCATGGCTAATCCATAGCATACCAGGGAAAAAAGTAAACCACAAGGAGGTTAATACCGCAAGACCCTAGCTGTCATGGGCCCCGGCATCCTGATAAGTCTGGAAAACAAGACAAAGCAAACATGGGAACCTGTTTAACTCTAGTAGACTTTGCTCTTGCTCAGTCTAACAGGCTGTTGCTATTTGATCATTATAAAAAATTTGCCTAATGAAGTAATTTTGGACTCAAATAAAGTTTGATTCAGAAGCCAGGGCTAAACCCAGCTAATAGGTAAACCAAATAGCTTTAAAACAGAAGAGCTGAGAAAACCAAATCTTCCATTTTTTTTTTTTTTTTTGAGGATCCATTTACCCCCATCTGCCAAAGAATCTTTTTTTATCAGCAATCCTTTCTCTTTCTTGTGTGTTTAAACTCACCTTCTCATCTCAATCTTTCCCATCACCATTTCAAAGAACTCGAGTCTTTTTCATCTTAGAAAATACCATTGCGTGACTCTGCACCCTTCTGGAAGTATTCTATTACATCTTTCCACTCTTTCATATACATACTTCTTAAAACAGTTGTCTGTTTTACTTTTATATGAAGAATGAGAAACTATACTTCTCATTTATGGCTCAGAACACTCTAGTATGTTTTCTACCTCATGTACCCCAAGATGGCTCTCAAGATTTTCAATGGTCTTCATGTATAATCCGTTGAAATTATTACATTAATATACAACAGGGCTAATAAATTCTTCTTACTAGAAACTCAATTTTAGTTCCGATAAAACAAAACTTCTTTCTGGGAACTCTTTCTCTTGCTTTTCTTGCTTTTCCTTAGATGTATAAATTTCTGATATATTGCATTCATTGTAAGTAAATCTTAATATAGTTATAACATTTTATCTCTTGATATCCAAGATCAAATGGTATTGAAAGTTCTTTGTATATGTGTGCTCCTCTTAGCACAGAAAAATATAAAAACTTATCTGGCTCACGCCTGTAATCCCAGCACTTTGAGGGGCTGAGGAGGGTGGATCACAAGGTCAGGCATTTGAGACCAGCCTGGCCAACATAGTGAAATCCTGTCTCTACTAAAAATACAAAAAACTAGCTGGGCGTTGTGGCGGGCACCTATAATCCCAGCTACTCAGGAGGCTGAGGCAGGAGAATTGCTTGAACCTGGGAGGCAGAGGTTGCAGTGAGCCAAGATCGCACCACTGCACTCCAGCCTGGGCAACAGTGCGAGACTCCATCTCCAAAAAAAAAAAAAAAAAAAAAACAAGCAAACAAAAAAACTTATCTTTTGTTTTTAAGGTAAAAATGCTTTCAAAGTAAAGTTTTATGGAAACATATAAGTAGACAATTTCACTTATTTACATCATATATATTTTTTATACAAAAAGATTTTTTTAGAGCACTAAAAAGTACCAGCAGATGAACAGCACCTGAAAACCTGTTGTGTAGAAGATTCTCTGCCAGGCTTTAGAGAATCCTCAAAAACAGTAACTTTGAATGTAGACTATAAAATTTTTCTCCACTAAATGCTTACAATTTGGTTGAGATAATTACATACATACATGCACATATAGCACAAGTAAAGACAAAAACAATATTATATATCAGCATGGTTTGTAACATTGCATTTTATGTACATGCAATATGCACATGTAACAGCATGCTGGATGAACATGCTTTATTAGAGAAAGCATAGACTTTAAAATATAGATTTGAATCTTAGCTCATGCCTATATATGACCTAGAGCTAGTCATTTAGCTTCTCTGTCAGCTTTTTAATTTATAAAACAATGATAATTCTATGTTTTAACAGCTTTATTTAGGTATAATTGTTTTACAAAGAATTGCACATACTTAATTTGTATAGTTTGATGAGTTTGGACATAGGCAAACACTATGATCCATTACTGCATTCAAGGTAGTAGACATATTAAACCCCTCCCAAAGCTTTCTTGTGTCCATTTGTCTTAGTTTCTGTTTTTGTGATTGTAATAAGAACACTTAAAGTGAAATTTACCCTCTTAAGTTTTGAAATTTGCGATATTTTATTGTTAACTATTGGCATAATGTTGTAGAGTACATCTCTAGAATTTATTCATCTTGTGTAATTGAATCTGTATGCCCATTGAATAACTCCCAATTCCCCCTTCCCCTAAACCCTGGAAACCACTATTGCATTCTTAGCTTGTTTGAGCTTAACATTATAGATACTTCGTATAAACAGAATCAAGCAGTGTTTGTCTTTCTGTGTTGGGCATATTTCACTTAGCATATTGTCTTCTAGCTTCATTCATGTTGTCATAAATGGCAGAATTTCCTTCTTAAATATGCCTCACATATAGAAGACGCTAAAAAATTATAGCTGCTATTTTTTATTATGTAACATAAAAAGATGATACCTTACTACTCTGAGTAGCACAGAAAGTATCAAATAACTTATAATTGCTTTATTTTTAAAACCCACTTGCTTTTTAATTAGCTATCTCTAGTCCATCTGCAAGAGGAGCTGAGAAGAAAACTGTAAAAGTTTCTTTTAATATAGCTACAAATATATAACTTACTCCATTATTTCCATTTTTATTATTGGAGATCTCTCTCCTGGAAGCCCTTTATACTTCTATTTCATTGTAGACTTGTTGCTTTTAACAAGTCTCACCTTACATTTTTTCTTTTGCCCTCATTCTGGGAATTGAGACTCCTATGTGGTTTTGATCCCAGGTCATCAGCTTTCTCGATTTATTTTCTTATTTTTGGCAGAATACATTTACAAGTAGCTTTCTGGGAAAAAAGTGTAATGGAGATATACTTTATAAGAACCTACAGGTTTGAAAATTATTTTTAAAAATCCTCATACTTGGTTCGTGCATAAAGACAATACAGGGTTAAATTTAAGATTGGAAAATATTTAAGTTCAGAATTTTTAAGGCATTATTCAATGTCTTTTGATTTCCATTGTTGTTCTTATTATGTTGAATGACTCTAACTCTTATTCCTCCATATTTACTCACTTTTTGTTCTCTCTGAAATCAATTAGGATCCTCTTTTTATACCTGGAAACATAAAATCACGTGATATGTGTGCTGGGGAAGGGCTTTTTATTAAAGGTATTATTTCTTTGATAATTTTTATCCCCTCCAAATTTTATTTTCTTCTTTTTGGAAATCCTATTAGCAAGATATTCAACCTCCTGGAGTTTGATATTGTTAATTCTTCTTTCCTATTGTTCATGTCTTTGTCTTTTAAATCTTATTTTCTGACTCAGATTTCAAGTATATCTTTCAAACATCTACTGACATTTTAAAAATTATGTAATCTTATATTTAATTACCAAGACTTCCTTCATTTTTTTATGATTATACTTTTTAAACCTTCCTTTTTTATTTCATGTGTGTAATATCTTTTCTCATGGACAATATCAATTATAGTTTGTTCTTTTTCTTTTTGAAGTTATTATTCTCTGTGTATAGCTATTTTCCTTTATTTCATTTTTATTTTTTGTTTCTTTTGGTGTCTTTTACATTAGAACCTTCATCAAAGGTTCGGTGATCCTCAGCTCTCTTTTATATTTAAGAGTGACTTCACTCTTAAATATAAAGGACACCTTGGTATTAGGTGGTTTTGTCAACTGGTTGGCTTCACTGTTCATTAAGTTTAATCAGTTTTTCACCATCTAATTACTGTTGGCAGCCTTTTCAGAAACTACAGTCTGTAGTTAAGTTTCTTCAGAGAATAATCATGCTGGTGCAGGGCAGAGGTAAAAGTGTACTATTTGGGTTGGGATATTCAAATAATGATCAAGTGGTTTGTTGTTGTTTTCATAGGCCACTGTATTAAAAAATACTACCTGAACACACACTGCTTAGAGAAACATTGAATAAATGAAAGGAGAAAAAAGATATTTAGGCAGTACTCCCAAGGTAATGAGGCATTAAAAAAGTCTACTTAAGACCTAAGACTGAAGGCTGAACTGACAACTTCTCTAACCATTAATGCTACATGGCTCTGGCATCAGAATACAATGATCTATGAGCCATTGATTAGAAGTTTCCCCTTGGTTGGATTGAAGTGAAAATAGAGATAATACAATAGCAACCCGATGATGTTATGAAATAAACAAATGGTCTTACGCCAATGCAAAAAAATAAGCACAACCTCTGAGTAGTGTGCAAAATGGAAAACAAGCACTCAAACAATTTTAATATTTATCTTAAGAAAGTTCCTTTTGTCAACAAATTGTATGATCAGTCACTGAGCTAAGGCTTTTTTTTTTAAGGAAGATCTCAATTGCATTATAAGGCTTGATGTTCTTTCCACTGTGAGGGAAGGTAAAACTAGAGGGCCTCAGAAAATATGCACTACTTCACATCACTGATGCTCAGAGAAGAGTCAAAGTCAACTGTTGGATCCCAAAAAAGAAAGATAGTTTTATTATGCTAGCCATGCATGTGAAACTGGCTATCCTCTTCCATTTCACTTAAAATAGCCTATGAAACTTATGGTATAATTATGTGTTACTGTTATTTCTTTGACTGGCTTGTCAACATAGCTGTTATTATTATTGTTACCATTATTAGTTTTTTACTGAGAACCTTAATTTAAGACTCACTCATTTATATTAATTAATAAGTGTTTCTTAGATGGTCTTTAAGGTGGACCTAATACAATTGTGATACTTTTATTACCGTGAAGGAGACTAAGAGAACGTAGGTAACTTGCCTGAGGTAGTGCTACATAAGAACCTAGGTCACATTAAGCATAGCTGTAAAGTATTTAATGTATGCTGATTTTAGAATAATTTTGTCCACTAATGTGATAGAATTGCAATCAAAATACAAAAGTAGTTTTCTCTTCTCATTTTTTTTCATATAAGCATAGGTATCCTGCAGGACAGGTGACTTCTCTGGTATACCCAAGGGACAGTAAACCATTATTGAAAAAAATATTAGGATTGTAATCAAAAGAAAGAAGGTTTCTCTACTTAGAGGTAAAAACACTGAATAATAAATGATGCTGAGATAAAATCATCATTGGGTCCCAGCTAAAGTGACTATTTAGGTCATTAGGATTATGACTAAATTATATTTATGCCTGATACAGTTTATGCCGAATCTGATAATACAATTAGGATTCTGTCTGAGAAGCTATTCTAGGAGAACATTCAAAAGTAAAAAAACTGTTATGATTCTCAGCAGAGGGAAATGCCAGTGTTACAGGAATCACATTAATAATCTGGAAATCTGAGAAAGACATATGTATGGACATGATTTTTAGCTACTTTAACATGATCAGTTGTATTGCTTCATCTTCCTAAAATATTTCCTCTATATTTGACTTCAAATTCCAATGCAATTAATGTTCATTTATTTCTGCTTTCTTATGATCAGCTTGTTAAATAATGCCTAGTTCTGATAATCCTTGTAATGTTTATGTAACCAGCAATGAAAAAATAGTGTGGGATTTTTACCCTCTTCATCCTGTTTCAGTTCATTTACAGCTCCTATCAGCTTTTTAATTTGACATCTCATAAAGAAATAAAAGTCTTTATTCAGTTTCATTTACATCGCATATAAATGGAACTTTCCTCAGCTCCCATGTTATTTTTCCTATTAAATCAATGATGAGGAAAGGAATTTATTTGTCTGGTAATTTAGTTTAGCTATACTGTTGTCTGGAGTTTTTATATGCAATACACACTATTTTATATCAAAGCTATAGCTCTATATAGTTGGATAATGCTACAGCAATCTGTGTATCTGCAAAATGTTTCTCCTATCCTTTCCCTTATTTTTTGGGATTTGCAACAGTGGTGTTGAATATTTGGGCAGGGTCACGGGTTAGATTTTCCAGGAAACATTCTCAGACACAGATTTGCAGGAAGTTTATTGTACATAATAGGAGATCAAAAGAAGTACAACTGAGTAGAAAGGTGTGCAGTCATAAAAAGGCCTCAGCTGATAGCACAGGGAGCTCCTTTGCTTGGATGCCTCTTTAGAGTTGTCTTTAATCAAGGAAAGCAAGACAAGCTTTTATGTTCTATTAGTCCATTCTCATATTGCTATGAAGACCTACCTGAGTCTGGATAGTTTATAAAGAAAAGAGGCTTCATTGACTCACCATTCCACAGGCTGTACAGGAGGCATGACTGGGGAGGCTTCAGGAAATTTATAATCATGGTAGAGGTGAAGGTGAAGCAAGCACATCTTCACATGGAGACAGGAGAGAGAGAGTGAGAGGAGAAACTTTTAAACAACCAGATCTTGTGAGAACTCACGCACTGTCATGAGAACAGCAAGGGAGAAATCCACCCCCATGATCCAATCACCTCCCACCACCTCCTTCCCCCAACATTGGGAATTATAATTCAACATGAGATTTGGGTGGGGATAAAGTCAAGCCATATCAATACTCTACTGTAACCAGTCATTATTCCTGGGCTGCTCCCAGGAAGAGAACTTGACTCTGGACGAACTGCTTTCTTCATCTGAGAATGATGACCTGAGAGGAACTCAGGAGAGAATTGTCAGCTGCCAACACTCCCGAAAAGCTGGGAAAATGAGTGTTTCAGGCCTGGGGTGCAGCAGGTAACCTGCATGGCTCACCAAGGCATACACTACCATCCATTGCTTGCCCTGTGCAGTTCTACATGTATCACATAAGTTCTTAGAGAGCTCCTTCAGGATTTTTGTGTGCCACTTCTCCTGGAGAAGTATATAATAGGAGAAAATGGTGAGATAAATCACAGACTTTCTATTCTCACTTTACTGCAGCTTTTTCTGAGGCTGCAAGTGATATTCTTTGTCTCCCTCCTATATCAACCACTAGACATTCCCCTGACCCTTTCTGTAAGCTGTGCTGACTTGGATGCCTTAACTATAAGGATGGTCCAGAGTTTTATATCTATTAGATTTGAGCCACTAGTCACCATGATCTGCTCAGACCAGGGCTGTTGTATTTTCTGGTTTTTGTTAAAAATTGGGCTAGCATCACAACAGGGGCTCTCATCTAATTGCCAAACATATTCTTCTTTATCCCCACTTATTTGGCCTGCCTACTCCTGATGGTCAGTCTATTATCCCTCCCAGAATGGTGACTCTTTCATTTTGTCTGGTGGTCTCTTGGCATGAGGATTTGGACCTATAAACAAACCACATAATTCAGAGTCCATGGGATGTTTAAGCAAAAATAAGTAGATTACTAGATGTGTTGGTGAGTGGAGCCATTTCTATGTCTATGTTTTTGTTTCTGGACTTGTTTATTCTGCCTTACAAGGACATGAAGGCAAATTATTGGTCACTGGTTTAGGGTATTATTTTGTTCTAGTTCATGGTTTTCTGTCCTTTCAGGATCTCATCTCCAAGACGGTGCTTCAGTTGTATCTTCTGTAGAATGTCTCATTGTTTTATCAGGCCAGCAGCTTCTGGTCGGTGCTGTATGGATGGAGTCAGCGGTTATGTGGCTACCACCACATGGCCTTTGCGATAGACTGCTTTTTGTGCAATACTGTATAGGATCCTGTGCAGTGGATCAAATACCCTTTAAACCCAGGGAGAGTGATGCTTACTGAGGCCCTAATAGCACATTAGGCCAAACTTTACCTTGAATATGTGTGTGTAAATTCTAGTAAAGATGAATCACTGTCTCTTCCAGTCTGGAATAGTCTAATGTAAGCAACCGGCCACCAAACTTCTTGTTGAACCCCTCAAAAGATGGTGCCATGGGTAGAACTGAGCTTAAGTCTTTGTTGTTTGCAAGTTGGACATTTTTTAGCAGCAGTAGCTTGATTAACTTTGTGGAGTGGACCCCAGGCTGTTAGCCTTTATCTGTCACTGTGCTACTTTCTCCATTAATGGCCAATGACAAAGGCTACTAGCATCAACTAGCTGACTGCTGCAAAGTTCTTTGTACCCATGCCTACAGATTTCTCCACATGGCTTTGCCTCTGACCTTTTTAGCTCTGATTTATCAATGTTTCTTCTTCTAAGCACCTGACTAAGCAACTAGGTTATTTGATACTCCCTTAGGGTTGATGACAATTCTATTTCAAACTACTTTTCTTTCCGTACAAAGTGGATTACCGAGAGAACCACATACAGTTCTTCCCATTAAGATTGATCTGAACCAAATTTTATCCTTAAACCAATTTTGACTTTTCTCTCCTCCATCAGCTGGTTATAAAATCCCCCATTAGGCTATAGCTGTGAACTGAGGGAAAAGCTGGTTCAAGAGAGTCAGAAAACATGGGGGTCTGGACCACTTGCTCATCTTACTTATGTCTGCATAACCCTTTTATTGCCTCTAGTCATGCCTAATCTATTATTTCCATTGTACTGTGACTTGGTGTGTCTGATAGAATACAACTTTTAATGGAAAATTCTGGCTAACTGGTATCTCTCTTTTTTAATGGGTTCAATAGCTCACAAGGAGCTATTTTTCAAAAGTGTTTATTATTCTTCACTATAGATAATCCTGAATGCTATGGGTCTATGTTGTGATTATTCTATGGGTACTTCCCATGAACCCATAGCTGTGTCCTTTCTAGCTATATGTTCCACAGGTTAGACCTGATGCAGACATCTTTTCTGCTCTGGGTCCTACTTAAAGCTGGAAGCCTTTTACATTACTTAGAATATGGGTTGAAGAAGTATTCCCAAATACTTCTTTTAAATGTTCTCATATTTAAAGTGAAATACTGTTCACCTTAATATTGTGCAATGCTAGTTTTAAAAGCAAATATGAGAACATTTAATTCATATGAGGAATTGCCAAAATGACATAATTCTTATTTTCTAACTCATGCATGTATATATACCTCACTCTTTTCAGAAATGGAGATGCTCCATAAAACCCAACCATTTTAATTTTACTTGTTGATATGCACACATTCTACCAACAGTTTCTACCTTCAGGTTACTATGAGTCAGGAATGTCTAAAGGAAAGGACGTAAGTTGCTCTCTTTTCTTCTACATCATTATTTTCAGCATAAGTGGTTGATGAATGCAGGCAAATAACAAGAGTAAGGAAGGAGATAAAAGGGCTCCCTGGACATTGTTTTTCTTAGAATGTAACTGCCTTCCTTCTGTGTTTAAAGCAAGTTTTGATTCAACTGGAAAATGTGGCCTTCAGGACCACATTATGTAGTCATAAGTGCAACACACTTGTTCTCACTCGGAGTCTCAATGAATTCCCATGCTTCCTTGACCCACTGAATTTCCGTGCTCCTGGGGTGATACTATGTGCAAATGGAATGACAAGAATCGGAAAGCACACAGATGGTACCTACTCAATCTCCTCTGCTTGCATACATAGTCTTTGTTAAATCAGACATATAAAACACAGAATCAGTTGCAGCTTTCCTTGCATCATTGCTGGGATGAAGCTGGTCCTACTGTAGGGCCATGAGTGGTTCATTAGGCAGATGAAGTATAACTGTGAAGGAGACCTCCTCTTCACCGCGGCCAAGGAACCTATCGTTAATGCATGGTACTCTGTGAATGGTGAGAGGCTGGGCATCTACCTGGGCCATACCAGAGCTGTGTGGTATGTGGATGCTGATTGGGACACCAAGCATGTCCTCGTCCATTCAGCTGACAATAGCTGTCATCTCTGGGCCTGTGAAACAGGGAAACAGCTGGCCCTACTCAAGAACAATTCAGCTGTGTGGATCTGCAGTTTTGACTTTGGGGGCAATATCATCATATTCTCCACAGAGAAGCAGAAAAGCTATCAGTGTTTTGTGAGCTTATTTGACCTGCAGGATCCGAGCCAGACTGACAACAATGAGTCCTACCAGAAGATCCCTTGCAATAACTCTAAAATCACTAGTGCCCTGTGAGGACTGCATCATTGCAGGCCATGAGAGTGGAGAGCTTAACCAGTATAGTGCCAAGCCTGGAGAGGTGTTGGTGAATGTTAAGGAGCACTCCCAGCAGATCAGCAACATCTATTTATCCACGGACATGACCATGTTTGTCACTGCATCCAAAGACAACACAGCCAAGCTTTTTGACTCTACAACTCTTCAACATCAGAAGCCTTTCTGAACAGAACGTCTCATCAGCTCAACTACCCTCTCCCCCAACTATGACCATGTTGTGCTGGGCAGTGGTCAGGAAGCCACGGATGTAACCACAACCTCCACCAGGTTTGGCAAGTTTGAGTCCAGGTTCTTCCATTTGGCCTTTGAAGAAGAGTTCAGAAGAGTCAAGGGGCACTTTGGACCTATCAACAGTGTTGCCTTCCATCCTGATGGCAAGAGCTACAGCAGTGGCAGTGGCAGTGAGGATGGTTATGTTCATAATCTACTACTTCGACCCACAGTATTTTGAATTTTTTTTTCAACCTCTACCTTGTATGAATTCTTATTTTTTTCTTTTTCTTTTTTATTATATTTAAGTTCTGGGATACATGTGCAGAACGTGCACGCTTGTTGCATAGGTATACATGTGCCATGGTGGTTTGCGGCACCCATCAACCAATCATCTACAGTTGGTATTTATTTCTTCTAATGCTATCCCTCCCCTTGCCTCCCACCACCCAACAGGCCCCGCTGTGTGATATTCCCCTCCCTGTGCCCATATGTTCTCATTGTTCAACTCCCACTTATGAGTGAGAACATGTAGTATTTGGTTTTCTGTGAATGATATTATGTCCTTTGCAGGGACATGAATGAAACACTTTGAATTTGAGTTTTAGGCGTAAGAAGCTGGATCTCTATCTAGGCCACGAAATCTTCTCACATAATGTTTTGAACTCTGAGAAATAAATTTGTTTGGTAATTAAAAAAAACAGAGTCAAAGAAAAAATTAATAAGAATTTCATGATAATCACAGTAGAGCACTAAACCAAGCACAGAACGCTTCTGAGTGCAGAGGCGAATGATAGGCCCATGAAGCCGGTCCGGTCATAGGTTGCTTTGGAAGAAAACAGAGGAAGTCATTGCCATATACACTTGCCATAGTATTGCAGAGTACTTCCTTATCAAGACCTAGCTTCTTTTTTGGCCAATCAAAATCTGATTTCCAGATCTGAGATTTGGCTCAGGTCCAGAAACTATTGTGACATTTTATTGAGATAGCTGCCCTCATGCTCCAGGTCACTCATCCTTAAATATATTTTATTATTACAATTGATAAACAATCTTTGTTGTCCTACCCCTAGGAACTGAATAGCTTTCTGTGGGCCAGAGTCTCCTGGCTTCCACTTTGATTTTGCTGCTTATTACAGCAATTGTGCACACATTCCTGCTGATGGTTAAGCATATCCAGTTAGCCTCTATTATTTTGGGATCTCCCTTGTTACCAATGAACCTAGTTCTATGAGAGAATTTTCCACCATCTTCCCTGGCTTACAAAAGATGGCCATCACTGAGTTTTTCAGTTATATTGGTCCTTTTCTCATCATTGTATTCCAGATCACCAGTAAATCCAGTGTCCTCTGAGATGTCACGTGTAACAGTCATCTGGTGACTTACACAGTATATTCCTCTAGCATGCATCTCTGAACCTTCTGAATCCCTTCTTTTACTACTTTTGATAAGAATTCTGGCACCTCTCTTGCATATAATATGGTCTATCACTTTCTTCACACTGCTGAGAGTCCTCCTAATAACATGATATCATTATTTCCTGGGTCTTTGTTAGGGTGTGAAATTTTACATTATAGAAGACTTTCCCAATATTAATAAACTTTTTTTTTTATAAATCCTCCTTGATTCAGTACTCTCAGGATCCAATCCCATGCATCCTCTATCGCAGCCTACTGATATATGTTGCTGATATATGTTCTATACTGATATATGCTCTGTAGCTCCTCTGAGGTTGGTCTTTTTCTCTTCCAAAAGACCCAGGACTTTCCTTGTCAGGTTATATTGAGACATACTGGTGGCCAGAAGAGCAGATGGCAATAAATTCTGATAGAGTTTGTATTTTATTGCAAGAAACAATCATTTCCATCATCTTTAAGCATAGGGAGTGCTAGCCTTTAATAGAAGGGAGTGAGCTACCAGTGAAGGTCAAAGACTGAAGTGGAATCTAGTAATTTAAGTTTCAAATGCATCAACGTGAGTGTCCCTATCTCACATTTCAAGATCTCACTCCTTCCTAATCAAGGCCTTCCAGGATTGAAAATTCAACCTGTTCTCAACCTCTTCTGCCTGTAAAGGTTAAAATATGAACTTCATCCTCGCCTTCTTCAACCTTTCAATTATGGGAGATGAGAACGTCTTTATTTGCTGCCAGGACTTTCACACTTCATGTTTCATTGGTGATTAATCAACCTCAGTCTTGCATTGTTTTTCTCCAGCACATTATATACCCCATCCAATTCTATAATTTCTGAAATCATTTTCTCAGCCTGAAACATTGCACCTGCCAATGAATTTCCTTCCGCCTGTGAAGTTTTAACAATCACATTACTGCAGCATGCCAGGTCTCCCAGCACTTCACATGCCATCACGGCTGGATTCCTCATCTGCAGCCCGTCAGAAGGTGAAATAGCTCCAATATCTCCTTTCAGAGTCTGCCTCCTCAAACCCTTTCTGGAGCCAACTCTATAGGTCAGATTCCTAAGAAAACAGACTCTGATGTGGAGATTTGCATTTAGAAAATGCATTAGTGACCACCCTTCAGATCAATATCTAGGAACATTTAAAAAAAAAAAAAAAGGCTGAGTGCGGTGGCTCACACCTGTAATCCCAGCACTCTTGGAGGCGAGGCGGGTGGATCACGAGGTCAGGAGATCAACACCATCCTGGCTAACACGGTGAAACCCCGTCTGTACTAAAAATACAAAAAAATTAGCTGGGCGTGGTGGCGGGCGCCTGTAGTCCCAGCTATTTGGGAGGCTGAGGCAGGAAAATGGCGTGAACCCGGGAGGCGGAGCTTGCAGTGAGCCGAGATAGTGCCACTGCACTCCAGCATAGGCGACAGAACCAGACTCGTCAAAACAAACAAACAAACAAACAAAAAACAGAAAGTAAGTAAAAGGAAGAAGTTTATCTCTGACGGAATTCCTACAAAAGCCTCAGCTGACCCCAAGCTGAGGTCTAGTGCTCAAGAGCCTTTCACAGTTGTTTTGCTGTGAGGCAAGGGGTCTAGGCTTTTAAATTCCTTTATTGATCGTTCACTGGATATGGCCCTTCCTTGGAGAGAAGTCGTGACCTTGGGCTAGTCATATCTCTTCAGTCTGTGGAAATTTTCAGCCAGGAGGTACTCAAACATCCTGCAACTGAGGAGAGTATGGTAACAGTTACTAAACTTGCTTCCACAGTTATTTTAGGAAATACCATTAAAAAATGACACAATCCTAACCAATTTTAGTTTTCTTTAGTTCATTTGTTTAGTCATTTATAAAAATGAAATATATAAAGTAAAATGAAAATCTGACATTATTTTCCAGAAACCCTCATTGAGAGAAATGAAATTACTTAGATTTTCACCTATCAGTAATTTTCATATTGCAAAGAATGACAATATCCATATGTTCAAAAGTACTGATGCAAATTCAGTAAGATGCAAAGTCAGTAAGCATCAGCCATAGTCTTCTCACTCACCAAAATAACCTTATTTGCCTCATTTTGCATTTATCTGAATAGCCTCACTATATCAACTAGTAAATTAGAGTCTCAGGCTTGGCAGGCAAACCAGCTTCGTCTCAAAAAGTCAATTTAGTTTGGCATTTAAAGATAGTGTTTGAACACTTCAGTTTATCTTATTTCTGTTTTGTTTTTAAAAAATACAAAGTATTAGTTTTAACTGATATTCAGCCAGTTTTTACAAAATTTGAATTAAAAATTACTCTTTTGGTATACAGTTGTATGATTTTTCACAATTAAGTAATGTGACTAACACCACCAACAGGAAAGAGAACAGTTCTATCAACTCATGAGTTTTTCTCATAATACCTCTTTCTGTTTAAGCCTTCTGTTCACTCTCTGTCTTTCTCTTTCTCTTTCATTCTCTTTTTTTTTTTTTAGATAGGATCTCACTCTGTTGCCCAAGCTGGAGTACAGTGGTGCAATCTCTGCAGACTGCCACCTCTACCTCCTGAGCTCAAGTGATCTTCCCACTTCAGCTTCCCGAGTAGCTGGAACTACAAACATGAGCCATTACACATGGCTAATTTATTATAATTTTTTTTTGTAGAAATGAGGTCTTACTCTATTGCTCAGGCTTGGCTGGTCTTGAACTCCTGGTCTCAAGTGATCCTCATGCCATGACCTCCCAAAGGTCAAGGGATTACAGATGTGAGCCACCACACCTGGCCTTCTGCTTCCTTTTAATTCTTAGTAAACACTATTTTCCATCCCTACAGTGATTTTTTTTCCCCAAAATATCATATATATTGACTCATATAGTATGTCTAGATACTATCAGTTAAGATAAAACAATTGAGATTCATTTATACATAAATAGTTTGTTCCCTTTATTTGCTGAGTAATATTCCATTTTTGGATATATCACCACTTATTTCTCCATCCCCTAGTGATACGGTTTGGACATTTATCCCCTCCAAATCTCATACTGAAATGTGATTCCCAGTGTAGGAGGTGGGGCCTAGTGGGACGTGTTTGGGTCATGGTGGTGGATCCCTTGTGAATGGGTTGGTGCCCTCCCTGTGAGTTCTTGTTCTACTCCTTCACAAGAGATCTGGTTGTTTAACAGTGTAGCACCACCCCCTACTCTCTCTTGGTCCTCTTGCCATGTGGCCAGTTCCCCTTCCCCTTCTACCAAAATTGAAAGCTTCCTGAGGTGCTAACCAGAAGCACTTACTGACACCATGCTTCTTGTACAGCCTGCAGAACTATGAGCCAAGTAAACTTCTTTTCTTTATAAAATACCCAGACTCATGTATTCCTTTATAGCGATACAAAGAAAACTAATACACCTAGTTAAGGAACATTGGCTTATTTACAGTTTTTGGTGATTTTGAATAAAGCTCTTAAACAGGATACAAAAATCCATCCTGTATTTATTTGATACATTTCATTTTTATAAATGACCAAACAAATGAACTAAAGAAAACTAGAATTGGTAAGGATTGGATCATTTCCTAATGATGTTCCCTAAAATAGTTTTCGACGCAAATAAAAGGCTTACATTTTATAAGGGTAAATATTTAGAAATAGAATTTCTGGGTCATATGGTAAGAATATGTTTTAAGTTTATATTAAATTTTTTAACTGTTTTCAAAAGTGTATCTCTATCAGCAATGTATGAAAATTCTATTTGTTACCCAAACCCTTTAGCTCTTGGTTTTGTTAGTCTTGTTGTTTTAGCTGGCAATATATCTATTTAGGTTTACACTATATGCTCTATTTCACCTCATTTACATTGTAGTGCCAGATTTCAAAACCTTTTCTTTGCTGTTTGTCCCCTGGTATCCTCCTCGCAGGTGTTTGTGACTTAGGTGTTGTTTAGATTGTAGTTCAATTCACAAAGCCTTTGTTATGGTTCTCAGATGCATTACATGCATACATACAGTTTGAGGATGACCCTGAGGCTTGTATAGGTTCATACACAGAATTAGAAGATCCTCTTCCCTATATGTCTCTTCTCCAGGATATCCTTCACATTTTAGGCTCAAAGAATCATTTTTTCCAGTTTCGCTTGCAAGTGAGATGTTCTTTTAACATTTTAACCTTCCATATTACCGCACAGTTCTACCTAATGAACCCATCTTTGGTGAAGTATTTAAAAAGAGAGAGAAAAATAACAAGAATTCTTTCCATAGTTTTTGTCCCATAGGGACTCTTTTTCTTATTTCTCTACACAGAGAAATTATTTTCTCTTGAGTTTTAGATACAAAGCCACCTCTTCTGCAACTGTGCAGATCCATGACCTTGGGAAGAAATTGGTAGAGGAAAGAGAGAGAGAACAAGAGGGAGAGCAAGAGACAGCGAGAGATAGAGAAACAAAAGGGATTTCCTCCATACTTATCAGCTCACAAAGTCTCTTTTTGCCAGTTATCCAGGCAGGAGGATGGATTTCCCTAGGATGTTTTGATGTTTATGCCTGTGACTAAGTTTCTCAATTTGGGCCTGCCCTTAAGTCAAAGGGTGGGGGAGGGGAATTCCCTCTAGAATCAGCCCGTTCCAATTGATTTACAGAGTGCTTTCTGTATTTTCTCCCACATGGGCTGTATTGGGCTTCTTTTATCTTGGCTGTTACTGGAAGGTCTGGCTCCTCTGTCCAACCAAGTTCACTGTAGGCAGCATCTCCCTGCTACAGTCTAGGTACCTTCTTAGCATGGCGCAACATAGCGTCTAGAACCACGGAGAAGTGTGGGGAGTGGCCTGGAGAAAAGTATGACCATCTCAGGTATTGGTCTGGAAGAAAAAAACTCTTTATTTCAACTGTTCCACTTAGGTTCTGGGATTCAGTTTCTCTACCTTAAAACAGCCATTTTAAAAATATATTTTAAAGGTTTAATTTTTCTTTAATTTCAAAACTAGCTGACCAATAAATTAGCTCTCCATTATCTGATATTTGCTACAATTATATATACTTTAAAGCTGGATAAACAATTAACTGAAATTAATAACCAATGTAAAATTTTATAGTAATTTAGGAAACATATAAATATGCTTTATTTGTGCCTAAATAAAGAATATGGAATTAAATTAGTTTGCCAATATCACCATTTGCTGGGAATGTATCATGAGCTAAAGGTGAACACATGATAAATGAGCTTAGATGAAGCATTTATTTCTGCAAACTTATCTGAGAAGTCCTCTAATACGTTTGATTATGTCCCCACCCAAATCTCATATTGAACTGCAGTTCTTGTAATCCCCACATTGTGCCATGAACCTGTTGGGAGGTAATTGAATCATGGGGGTGGTTCATGCTATTCTCATGGTAGTGAGTTCTTATGAGATCTGATAATTTTGTAAGGAGCTTTTCCCCACCTTTCACTTTGCACTTCTGCTTGCTGCTGCCTTGTGAGGAAGGATGTGTTTGCTTTTCCTTCTGCCATGATTGTAAGTTTCCTGATGCCTCTCCAGCCATGCTGAACTGTGAATCAATTAAACCTCTTTCCTTTATAAATTACCCAGTCTTTGGTATGTCTTTATTAGCAGCATGAGAACAAACTAATATAGTATGTTGGTACCGGGAGTGGGGCACGGCTGTAAAGATACCCAAAAGTGTGGAAGCAACTTTGAAACTGGGTAACAGGCAGAGGTTAGAACAGTTTGGAGGGCTCAGAAGAAGACAGGAAAATGCTGGAAACTTTGGAACTTCCAAGAGATCTGGAGAGCTCAGAAGATGGGAAGATGTGGGAAAGTTTGAAACTTCCTAGAAACTTCTTGAATGCTTTTTCCCAAAATGCTGACAGTAATATGGATAATAATATCCAGGCTGAGATGATCTCAGATAGACATGAGGAACTTTTTGGGAACTTGAACAGAGGTGACTCTTGTTATGCTTTAGCAAAAAGACTGATGGCATTTTGCCCCTGCCCTAGAGATCTGTGAGGCTTTGAACTTGGCAGAGATGATTTAGGATATCTGGCAGAATGATTTAGGGTAAGAACAGAAGAGTTTGAAATACGATTCTTATATCTAAACAGATTTTTCTTACACAAAAGTACACCATCTTTTGAAGTGAAGAAGTTATGGCAGAAAGGTAATACCATTGGCATTATCATTTTGATAGCCATTGACACCAGCATCCTGATGTGTGGAGGAAACCATTTGTTCATCAGTCAAATGATTTCATGAGAATCATACTTGTGTGACCTTGGACAAGTCACTTGTGTGACCTTGGAAAGGGGTCCTGATCCAGACCCCAAGAAAGGGTTCTTGGACTCCACAAAAAAATTTGAAGTGAATCCATAAAGTAAAGCAAGTTCATTAAGAAAATAAAGAGTGGCTACTCCATAGGCAGAAAAGCCCCAAGAGCTGCTGTTCACCCATTTTTTATGGTTATGGTTATTTCTTGATTATATGCTAAACAAGGGGTGGACTCTTCATGAGTTTTCTGGCAAAAGGGTGGTCAATTACCAGAACTAAGGATTCCTCCCCTTTTTAGACTATATTTGGTAACTTCCTGCCATTGTCATGGCATTTGTAAATTGTCATGGTGCTGATGGGAGTGCCATTTAGTATACTAATGCGTTATTATTAGCATATCACGAACAGTGAGATTGACCAGAGGTCACTTTCATGGCCATCTTGTTTTTGGTGGGTTAGGGCCACAACTTCTTTACTGCAACCTGCTTTATCACCAAAGTCTTTATGACCTGTATCTTGTGCCAACCTCCTATCTCATCCTGTGACTTAGAATGCCTAACTTACTGGGAATGCAGCCCAGCAGGTCTCAGCCTTATTTTATTCAGCCCCTATTCAAGATGGAGTTGCTCTGGTTCAAATGCCTCTGACAACTTGTAAACAGAAATGTATCTCAGACAGGTCTCAATCAATTTAGAAGTTTATTTTGCAAAAGTTAAGAACAATGCCCAGAAGGAATAAACAAGGGACCACAGAAACAGTCTGTGGTCTGTGCCTTTGTTCAAAGATAATTTTGAGGGCTTTAATATTTAAAGGGGAAAAGTGGGTTGGAGGGGAAAGAGGGAGGGTATGGTAATCCACATGTTGCAAGGGAAAAGAAACAGGTAGGGGAATAGTCAATTATGCATTAGTCTTACACTCAATATATCGGCACTTTACATAAGATAAGGTGAACCTGTGGCGATATTTAACCTTTTTTCTGTAGCTGTCTGCTGAGGAACAAAAGGAAAGGCATTTTCTTTCATGACTCAGCTCTCAGCTTAATTTTTTACTTTTGGCATAATGAATTGGGATCTCAAGTTTTTATTTTCCTTTCACACACTTAATATCTCTGAGGCTTGGCTTCTTCACCTAAAAAAGAAGGTTGCTTATAGTAGTACCTATCCTCAAAGGATTATTAGGATTAAATAAGATAATGCATGAAAAAAGATCTAGCAAAATTTTTGGCAGAGAGAGCACTGCAAACATGAACTCTTATATTTGAGTGAATAGGAGTATAATGTACAAACTCAAAGTTATGCCAGTCTCTAGAAGCCACA
This sequence comes from Papio anubis, assembly GCF_008728515.1. Taxonomy (NCBI): domain Eukaryota; kingdom Metazoa; phylum Chordata; class Mammalia; order Primates; family Cercopithecidae; genus Papio; species Papio anubis. Next base: position 48,820,896 of record NC_044979.1, read on the forward strand.
GAGAGTTCTATCCCAGTGATGTATACAGAAACCAACAAGTTGATGATTCTGTGAAGACAAAATTTCCTGTTGGCCTTGTTGGCACTCAGAAAATAATATCTTGAAGCATGACACCTTGGCAAGCAGAGTATTTTGAACTAAAGAAGATTGAAAGGCTTCAGAAGCAGCCTCAGAACTAATGTCTCTCCGATCTTCTCTACCATCCTGTCTCTCATTCCTCTTTTCTTCTGGGCACAGGGAGGGGCTTTCTGTGAAGTTCCCTTATCTGACTACAGGCAGAAGAAATGCATTGTCATGAGTCTCCACCCTAGGAATCCATTACCCAGTAAAGATTAACTGTATCACGGAGGAAGAGACTGAAATTTGACACTGCCCAGACTGTCACCTGTTCTTTGGAGGGCCCATTCATTTTTCTTCAAAAGTATTCACTCTCCCTTAAATTGCCTACATCTCCTGTCCAGTCTTCCCTATAAAGAGTGTATGCAGCTTTTAAGTCTCGCTGGCTTTTGGGGTACACACTTTTCTTTCCTTTGATGATGCCCCATGCACGTAATAAACGTGTTCGCCCTTTCTGTTGTTAATCTGTTTCCTGTCAGTTTATTTTACAGACTCAATTATCAACTTCAGAGGGTAGACAGAAAGGTTTTTTTCTCCCCTATAGTCCATAACTACACTCATACCACTCATGAAGAAATTATGTTCCTCAATTTTTTTTAATAATGGGAATTTTCAATGAAAGAGGCTCAGAACAGGCTGGGCGCAGTGGCTCACGCCCTAATTCCAGCACTTTGGGAGATCAAGGCGGGTGGATCACCTGAGGTCAGGAGTTCAAGACCAGCCTGGCTAACATGGCAAAACCCTGTCTCTACTAAAAATACAGAAATTAGCTGGGTGCGGTATTGCGCGCCTGTAGTCCCAGCTACTCCAGAGGCTGAGACAGGAGAATCGCTTGAACCTGGACGGTGGAGGTTGCAGTGAGCCGAGAAAGCGCCATTGCACTCCAGCCTGGGCGACAGAGCAAGACTCTGTCTCAAAAAAACAAACAAAAAACAAAGAGGCTCAGAAAAATAACTGAAGCTACTATTAATATAAAAATTGAAGAATCCACATCACATTTTCTGAGTACTTGGTAAATAAAAAAATGGCCACAAAAAACTATGTAAGTTTATCCGTTATTATCTGATCATATGCTATGATCACATCTTTAGGAAAAAAGAAATTTTTTAATTTTGTATTTCAAATTCCGAGTGTTGTTTCAATTTTCTAATTTATAATCAAACTTTCTAAGCTGAATTGGGAGTAATTTTATTAAAATAAGTTGTTTAGCATTTTCTGAAGTGAACAAATCAGTTGGTAAAATAGATTTTTGAATAAAACTGGTAAAAAAGAAATAAGTATTTTTGTTATATGCCAATTTAAAAGAAAATACAAAAACAATTTACTTTCTTATTTTAAATGAACAGCTAGAATTATATGTTTGTGTATGTGTATATGGCTATATAACTTAGTAATTATTTTAATGTTGTTTAGTATGATTTGTAACTCTTGTGCTAAAGAGAATTAAACAGTCAGTGGTCGATCTTATTTCTTTATGAAATGCAATGCACTGTGGTTCACTGAACGACAATTAATTAAGACAATAGCTCAACTGGCATGTTTTAGCTTCCAGTAAGATATGCAAATGAAGTATAATGTGCTATCTCATTAATTAATATTATAAATAAGAAACTTTTTTCTCTCAACTCATGTCATAATGGAAAATATATTATCTATATTTTTGGATAGATTGTGGAGAAATTCTATATGTTCATCCATATGTGTATTTTTGTAGTATGTAATATTTTACATAAAATTACAAAGTATTAAATTTATGATTAGATGGAAAAGCATCAAGCATTTATTGAGAATGAGAGAAAAAGAAGCTGGTGGGACATGTAGTAAACAGGCAACAAAATGTATCACTCCAGAAAAACAAAGGAGATTTCCAACTACTGCAGAGCTAAGAAACACACAAAAGGATAAATGTTCTGTGATTCCACGTACATGACATACCCAGAAGAGGCAAATTCAGAGTAGTTTAGAGGAACCAGAGAAGGCAGGAGGGCAGAGTGGGAGTTATTAGGTGATGATGATGATGTTCACGTACTTATAGTTTGGTTGAAATTGGGGGAAAAAAAATAAGAAAAAGAAAAGTTAAGTATATAAACCCTGGTATGTTATACCAGGTAAGTTGACTTGGGTGTAGGAAGAAAATACTAGATCCTACATTAAAATTTTAGATTTATCTAAAAATAAATAAGACATTATACTTTACTAATTTTAATTCATAGAGTTTAAAAGCTGTCCTAATTCTGTCCCCTGTGTTAGATGGTCAAATGTCCTCTATGTTGTATGGGCTACTCAGAGACAATCATAGGGGTTGTCCAATAATAAGTAATGATGTCCTCCCCAGTTGGTTTATCTTCAGCATATTGTGACATAGTGCAGTAATATGTGCCTGTGAAGTGGATTTACAGATTATACCCTCCCATTTCAACCAAATGAACCCTATGAAATTATAAATTGCTTAAACCATTTATGCAAAGAGGCCATACATTGAAGGTAATACCTACAATGCAAGTAGAGTAGGCAACAAAACAAACAACAAGAAATATGGCAGGATGGATATGTTGGGAGGCAGGACACACTACCCCCAAAACATTACTGTAGAAAACCAGAATATGTCATCGCAACACATAGTTCTTTGGCATATTTGGAGCAGATTATTTTGAGAAACCACAGACAAAGGAGTAGCTCTGAAAAGCTGTCCTTTTGTAAAGGAAATTTACATCTATAAAAGGAATTTTTATTAATAAGGGCATCTTCAGTCCATATCACCTAATCTGGCCTAGAAGTTTCTTGTGTCTTGCCGTAATAGCCATTGATGTCATGACACTGTCATGATAGAAAAAGTTTTTTTTAAGTTACTATGTTTTAGTTTTATTTGATTCAGTATCTGTTTGACTTGCTTTATATGTGTCAAGATTATTTTATTAAAAGTAAATAGGCATCCTGAGAAGGGCAATGGTACTCACACTGGTAAGTACTTGGTGAGCATATAGCTGTGTTACTGTGGTACTATCATAGAGTCTCCCTTTTATAACAAATATTCAGAAGACTCTAATGTTAACCTGTGAGATAGAATTTTAATATAGAGGGTAGATAACGATTAGGTTTTCATGAACTCATTAATGTGAGCTGCTGGAATGTTTTATATATATTACTTGTATCCCAGTCTGGCTTGGAGGAGGAAGAGAAGTGGGGAGAAGAGGAAAGAGGAATCTTTTCTGAATGCCATTTGTCTTAGATCAGTTTTTGATTTGTTAGCTGACTTTCTAGGAGTACCTGAAAAAGAAGAAGAAGAAAAAAATTATTCTGGGGTGATTTCTGTACACTCCTTCCTGTGAGGCTCTTTCTAAAGCAATGTCTTTTTATTGTCTTTTATGTTTGCCACCATAACATATATTGGGGTATGTATGGATATTGCTGGTGCCAATGAAATCCCCTTTACTTTCTTTCACTGTTTTTGATTCCCAGTGTCTGCCTACTTTTTCTTTCAATAGTACACAACTGTGGTTCTTCAAAGAGCTGCTACTACAACTGCTTGGCCTGTTGAAACTAGAAGTCCTCAGAATTTGTCTTCCCATTGCCACCTTCTCAGAAAGCCCTTAGTTAGTGACAAACCAGTGTAGGTTATGAAAACTCAGGTCCTCTGCCTTAAGCCAGAATACATTTTTGACACAGAATATACATTCCAGGAATTATTTGCAGAATCAGGCTAAAGCACTCCCCTCAAGACTTTCCTGAAATTATACTTTTGCTTAGGTTCTTCTTTTCTTCTCTGCTTCCCACATTCTATCATTTTTTTTTTTCCTTCAGGGCATGTGCACATGAATTCTCAACATGTCTTTTTATTTGGAGGAGTATAAGATTGAAACAAATTTAGAGACTATTAGTATAGAGGAGAAACCAGTTTACTGTTAAGAATAGCAAAACAAAATAAAACCAGAACCACCACCGCCAACAAAAACCCCACATCCTCACACACAAACAGCAGAACAATGACACCTGCATGTATTTATAGCTCTTAGAATTGTGAAAAGAAGAAAAATAGACATGTGAGTGGAACAGATTGGTGTCCTAATTTTCCCTCTTTGGCTTTTAAACAAAAGAAGATGTCCTGCTTATCTATCGCTGTAGAACATATCCCCTGAAAGCACATTAGATTATAACAATGAGTTGTTATTATTTTCTTTGATTCATAAAACTGATGAGTTCAGCCTGGTGGGGCTCCTTTGGAGTTGCAATGAGATTATTGTTGAGGCTAAAGTATTTGAGAGATTTCTTCTTCCCCTGTATGTCTGGTGCCAGGAAGTGCTGAGGCTGGTTAACCATCTCTCTATATGTGGACACTCAACATAAGGAACTGGAGATTCCTCACAGGGCAGTTCTAGAGTACTCAGATTTCTTATATGCTCCAAAGAAAGCATTCTGAAAGACCATGGCAGACACTACCATGCTGCTTCTTGCCTAGACTCAGAAGTCTTACAGTGTCACTTGTGCCACAGTTTCTTGGTGATAAGTGAGTTATAGGGTCGATCCATCCATGAGAGAGTGAATGCTCAGAGACATCATTCACTGGGACCTTCTTTAGATATGTGTTTAATAAAATGAAGGGAGTACAGAAAGCGTGGAATATTTACCTTGTTTCTTAGTGAATTAGGACACCAGAAAGAGACTGTGCAAAGCCTTACTACAAAATAAGGTAACAGGCTAATGAAGAGAATAGAGCAAATGGTCAGGCCCTAGCTGGCGTGTATGAATGCTCCTTATGTCTCTTCAGATGTGGATTCTGAGTTGAGAGCCTATGAGTCTGTCAGGGATCCTACTAGGGTAGAGATAAATTATTTTGCAGCAGAAATTGAAGGCAGACAATCTTAGCAAGGGTTGAGTTGAGGATATAGCAACAGTCAGATGTTTTCATCACAGTAGGAGTTGAAAGGAAGCAAATTCAGCAAAGTAGAATGGCCAGTGCTCCCCTCAATCTTATCACAGCACCAGTTTAGGAGGCATATAGGGAGTGCAGGGACTCAGCATCTAAGAGACGTCACCTTGGACAGTGGCGATTGTCTGCTAGTGCATGCACAAAAAGAACTTTGAAGCCCAGGGACCTCATTTTTCCATGGAATGAGGTCTTGCATCTCTCCCCTCTACACCTACTGTCTCCCTCAAGTATGTGGGAATTTAACATCCTAATTATTACCCTCACTAAAATGTTTCACCTACTACTGTGTTGCAAACAGTGTCTCTTACTGCTCTGAATAGTGTGTATTTAACAGGAAAGGAATTCTGTTTTACAGATCGAAAATCTGTGACTCAACAAGGTTAAGTGTTCCATCAAGTTTGCACAACTGGTAAGGGGAAGGATCCGCTATTCAGACTCAGGTCTGCTGCCTCACATTGTGTTCTTTCCACTTTGTGATACTATCTCTAATATTTACTTCTCTATAAGGTTGCAATTGAAATACAATTCTCAGAAATTCATGATTTTTTAATCTTCACTTTTAACCAACAAATACGTTTTCCTATTTGGTAACTGTAATCTGAAAACTGCTACATATTAATAAAAAATGACACTGATTTGCTTTTAGGTGTTCATTTATGCAGTGTGAATGAAGTCAGCTGTGTAAAAGTGACAAGAGAGAGAATTTCTTATGGTTCATTAGTAGAACATACAGCAGCAATCAATTGTAGTATTTAATAGTCACCACACATTCAAGATAGAGATTTATTTCAACAAAGGAATTAAACTTGAAAACAGCAGGGAAGGCCGGGCGCGGTGGCTCACGCCTGTAATCCCAGCACTTTGGGAGGCCGAGGCGGGCGGATCACAAGGTCAGGAGATCGAGACCACAGTGAAACCCCGTCTCTACTAAAAATACAAAAAATTAGCCGGGCGCGGTTGTGGGCGCCTGTAGTCCCAGCTACTCGGGAGGCTGAGGCAGGAGAATGGCGTGAACCCGGGAGGCGGAGCTTGCAGTGAGCCGAGATTGCGCCACTGCACTCCAGCCTGGGCGACAGAGCGAGACTCTGTCTCAAAAAAAAAAAAAAAAGAAAACAGCAGGGAAGAAATAAAAGACTGGAAGTGATCATAGGAGAAGTTTACCAAAAAAGTCAAACTTTCACCAAGTCACATGATCCTTCCAGTTTTAAAATCACATGGAAATTTAAGTTGAACCAGAAGTATATTCCTGACATTTTTCTTTCCCTTCAAAATCTTTCTGTTTTACTATTCTTAATATAAGTTGCCTAAGATATTAATCACACAATTGATTTTAAGGATAGCCTTACAAAAACAGCAAAATAATAATTTAATTTAATAACATATTAAGTACTTTCTATGTATCACATATTATATCAATTTCTTCACATGAATTGACTAAGTCTAACAACATGTCTGAAGTTGGATATTGATATCACTATCATGAGAAAATAAGGCACAGAGAGATTGAATAAATTGCATGAGATTATACTCATCTACTAAGTGGTAGATTTGGGATGTGAACCAAAGTAGTCTGGTTTCAGAGTTACTCTCATAACCCACCAAAATGCACCTCCTTCCCATCTAAACTGTATTTGCTTGAACAATATTTCAGTGTGTTCTCTCCCTAAATCCAATCAACATCATAATATGCACAAATAGGCAAAGATACTAAGTATAACTACTGAAAATAATTACTATGAATTTAAAAAATAGTCTTAGGTAATAGAGAAGGGAACAGAATGGCAGAGTCCAGAGAGTAGACAGGATGTACACACAGAGAGGCCAGAGAAAACTTCTATCTTCTGATGTAAGACCTGGAAAGTCAAAAAGGCACTACAAGTGTTGTTTTTGGATAGGAAGTCTATGAATATACCATTTATCTGAACATAAGGGAAATGGCCAGAGAATGTGTAGTCACGATTTTGACAGGACTCTGAGCAACTAGAGCAACTAGATTATATCAGACCTTGAGACCATGATAGGATTCTTAGTTCACATTTTGTGTAAAAAGTGGAGCTCTTAGATTGTATGCACAGGAGAATAACATTATCTTTTCTACATTGTATTGATGACTCAGTGTACTATGTTGAGAATAGATCATAAGACCCAAGGGTGGAAGCAGTAAGAACACTAAAAGGGTGATATTAATGATCAAGGATAAAGGTGATGGGGTGATATTAATAATCAAGAATAAAGAGGATGGTGATTGAGTAAGTGATAGGATTAAAGGAGTGGAGAAGTGGTTAGTTCTGTGTATGTCCTGGGATCTCAGAGTTTTCAGAAGTATTGAATTGGAGTTTAAGGCAAAGTGGAGAGTCAGGAATGACTCTGGGTTCTTTCATACATTCCATACATTGATCATTGTGGTTTTTAAGACTGCCTGTTCCTCAGAACGTATGTCTAGCTTCTCAAGAGGACTTCAGTCAGTCCTTCAGGAATGCCTCTTCAGTTTGCCCCTTCAGGAATAATTTCTACCCTTTTTCCCCCTTATATTATCCCTAACTTACTGAATACATCATACTTGTTATTCCGTCCACCTGGAATGTTTTGTTCTACATTTATTTATACGGCTAATGCCATATTATTATCCAGGCCCCTACAAGCATAACTTCTTCAGAACATCCCTTCAATTCTGATTAATCTCTCTCATTATCCATTTTTATGTTTTTCTTTCTTTTCCAAAGACTTCTCTCTATCTGTATTTATATAGTTCATTTTACAGAATATTCATTTACTGTTTTTCTCACTACAGTGTAAGCCATATAAGATCCTGCATCCTACCTTTACATTTCTAGTGTGTCCGTTTCCCAAATACCTAGTACAATGTCTAGGGCATAGAAAATCATGAATGAATGAATGAAACCATGTTATTAGGCAATAGACAATTATTTAACTTTGCATCTAATATGTATTAACTTACATTAAACTTTAAGATGATAATCTCTTCACTATAGGCATAGAGGTAAAACACTTTAAATAAAACATTCATTATGGTTTGTTATGTTTAATTCATATAGACATGGTCAGAACAAAAATCATCTTCTCATTAAAGTCAGCTAAATATTTTGGTTTAAATGAACATGGTAAATATCTAGACATTTTAAAATGTCATTTTATGTATATATATATTTCATATATATATATATATAGACTTAGATTTAAGTCAAATTTATTTCAACAAACAACTTTATTGGATGAAAGCTTATATGCTAATATGAATAATGAATATTTATAGAGTCTCTACAATGTGCCAGGTACTATAATTAACAATTAATCTAGAATTATCTCAATTAATCTTCATAAGAATCCATTAAGGTAGCTACTCTTATCTTCCACTTGCATACAAGAAAACAGACTCTTAGGTAAAGTTGTAGCAGGACAAGCCACAGACAAGAACCTCTAAGACACCAAGTTGTGGAAGGAAAGGGCTTTATTCAGCTGGGAGCTTCGGCAGACTCACATCTCCAAAAACCGAACTCCCTGAGTTAGCAATTCCTGTCCCTTTTAAGGGCTTACAACTCCAATGGGGTCTGTGTGAGAGGTTCGTGATCGATTGAGCAAGCAGGGGGTATGTAACTGGGGGCTGCATGTACCGGTAATCAGAACAGCACAGGACAGGGATTTTCACAGTGCTTTTCCATAGAATGTCTGGAATCTATAGATAACATAACCGGTTAGGTCAGTGGTCAATCTTTCACTATCAGGTCTGCAATGTAGTGCTGGGCTATCTGACTGCTGATTTCATTTCATTTTCTTTAACTCCTACTTTTTCTTTGAGGCAGAAATTGGTCATAAGACAATATGAGGAATGGTCTCCTCCCTTAAAGTGATCTGTTCAAAGTTATAGATATATTAGGTGACATATTTGGAATTTTATTCCAAGTATTCCTGCCTCCAAATTTATACAATATACCTTTTTAAATAAGGTCATTAGTTATAAACAGCCCTATCTTCCATTTGCCCAAGCCAGTATAAAAACCTACTTAAAAAAAAAATACAACTTTAAGCACTCTAGCCAATTATTCCACTCAACTGCTTCTTTCCTCTAGTATTCTGAGAACAACATTTTTAAAATTCGGACTTCAAATTCAATAATTGTACGATTTTTTTCCTGTTCTTTACTAATCTTGTGCTCATTTTTCCATTATTATTCAGTATACATTTCAGGATTCATCACTAAAATTACTCTTCTGAATACTTCCTCAACTGTCTTGCCTCTCTCTGTCTCTTAGTTCTCTCCTAATAAAATCCAATTCTGGTTAAATCTAATTCTTGGGTCACTCTACCTTTGCAAACATCTAAACTGGCACAAGAGAAGAGCACACAACCATGCTGAAAAGTATTACCTTGAACTTATTATCACTAGACTCAAGTTATATCTTAGTAGAGTTGTACAATTATACTAAATTTTTGTAGTTCATTCATTTTTTCCAATTTTTTAGAAAGCCATCATATACTTTCTCTTCTCCTATTGTATCTCCACTTCTTCTTCCATCATCCTCCCTCTGAGGAGAATATTTTAATTCCTATTTCATTCAGGAAATGAAGGCAACCAGAAAACATTTTTTACCTCACTTCTATTAACACATATCCTGAAGTCATTTGAGACCACTCTACCTTCTGTACTCTTAGTTTGGATAAACAACCTATGCTCCTTTCTTAGTTCTCCATAGGTGCAATAGATTTCATCTCCCCTTGCTCAGTTTCTCTGTGGAAAACATACACAAAATGGTCCTTAAAAGCAACTGCTTATGCTTTTGTCTCCACATATTCTCCAGTGAGTTTTTGTCCTTATCACTTCACAAAAAATGTTCATGTCAAGGGTACCAATTATTTCCATGTTGGTAAGTTTAATTGGTCTTCATGTTACTCAACAATTATTAAAGGATGAGACACCATTGAGCATTCCTTTTATTCATTTGCTTTTGAGACATCTACTTTTCCTACTTCTCCTCCTATTTCATTGGTAATATAGTTTAGATATTTTTCCTCACCCAAATCTCATGTTGAAATGTAATCCCTAATGTTGGAGGTGAGGCCCAGTGGGGGATGTTTGGCTCATGGAGAAGATCCATCATGAAGGGCTTGGGCCGTCCCCTTGGTGGTAAGTGAGTTCACACAAGTTCTTGACACTTAAAAATGTGTAGCACATGACCCAGCACTTGCTCCTGCTTTTGCCATGTAAGGTGCCTATTTCTCTTTCACCTTCTGCCATGACTGTAAGCTTCCTGAGTCATCCCTACAAGCCAAGCAGATGCCAGCAGCATGCTTCCTGTAAAGCCTGCAGAACAGTGAGCCAATTAAACCTGTTTTCTTTATAAATTACCCAATCCCAGGTATTTCTTTGTAGCAATGCAAGAATGGCTTAATACAGAAAATTGGTACTGAGGAATGGGGCACTGTTATGAAGATAACTGAAAATGTGAAAGTGGCTATGGAACTATGTAATGGGTAGAGGTTGCAGGAGTTTGGAGGGCTCAGAAGAAGACAGGAAGATGAGAGAAAGTTTGGGACTTCTTAGAGACTGGTTAAATGATTGTGACCAAAATGCTGATAGTAATGTGGACATGAAGTGCAGGCTGAGGAGGTCTCAGATGGAAATGAGAAACTTACTGGGGACTAAAGCAAAGGTCACACATGTGAGGCCTTTGCAAAGAGCTTGGCTGCATTGTGTTCATACCCTAGGGATCTGTGGAAGTGTGAACTAAAGAGAGATGATTTAGGGTATCTGGCAGAAAAAAATTATATGCAGCAAAACATTCAAGATGTGACTTGGCTACTTCTAACAGCCTATGGTCAGATGCAGAAGCAAGGAAATGAGTTAAAGTTGGAACTTATGGCCGGGCGCGGTGGCTCAAGCCTGTAATCCCAGCACTTTGGGAGGCCGAGACGGGCGGATCACGAGGTCAGGAGATCGAGACCATCCTGGCTAACACGGTGAAACCCCGTCTCTACTAAAAAATACAAAAAACTAGCCGGGCGAGGTGGCGGGCGCCTGTAGCCCCAGCTACTCGGGAGGCTGAGGCAGGAGAATGGCGTGAACCCGGGAGGCGGAGCTTGCAGTGAGCTGAGATCCGGCCACTGCACTCCAGCCTGGGCGACAGAGCGAGACTCCGTCTCAAAAAAAAAAAAAAAAAAAAAGTTGGAACTTATATTTAAAAGGGAAGCAGAGCTAAAGGTTTGTAAAGTTTGCAGCCTAGCCATGTGGCAGAGAAAGAAAAACACTTTTTGGGAGGAAGAGGAATTCAAGCAGGCTGTTGAGCAAACACTTGCTAGAGAGATTTGCATAACTAAAAAGGAGCCAAGTGCTAATAGCCAAGATAATGGGAAGGAGGCCTCAAAGGCATTTTAGAAATTTTCCAAGCTGCCCTTATCATCACAGGCTCTGATGCCTAGAAGAATGAATGGCTTCAGGGACCAGTCCCAGGGCCCTGCTGCTCTGTGTAGCTTCAGGACACTGTTCCTCACATACCAGCACTTGTAGATTCAGTCTCAACCCAAAGGGCCCCAGATACAGCTTGCACCGCTCCTCTGGTGAGTGCAAGTCATAAGCCTTGGCAACTTCCATATGGTATTAAGCCTGTGGGTATGCAGAATGTAAGAGTGAAAAATGCTTGATAGACTCTGCCTATATTTCAAATGCTGTATGAGGAAGCCTGCATGCACATCAGAAGCCTACTGCAGGGTCAGAGGCACCACAGAAAACCTCTATTAGGGAAGTGTGGAAATGTAAGGTTGGAGCCCACATGCAGTGTTGCCACTGGGGCCCTGCCTAGTGGAGCTATGAGAAGTGGCTGTTGTCCTCTAGACCCCAGAATAGTAGAATAGTAGATCCACTGGCAGCTTATGCCTTGCTCCTGGAAAAGTACAGGCACTCAAAAACCTGTCAGAGTAATTATGGGGGATATAATCTGCAAAGTCACAGGAGCAGAGCTGCCCAGAGCTTTGGGAGGCTACTCCTTGCACCACTGTGCTTTGGATGCAGGATATGAAGTCAAAGGAGATTATTTTGGAGTCTTAAGATTTAATCACTGCCCTGCTGGATTTCAGATTTGCATGGGTCCTGTAGCATCTTTCTTTGGGGGATTCTTCTCCCTTTTGGAGTAAGGAATGTTTACCTAGTGCCTATACCCACAATGTATCTTGGAAGTAAATAACGTGTTTTGAATTTACCAGCTCATAAGTGGAAGAAAATAAATCTCACATGAGACTTTCGACTTGAACTGAACTTGAGACTTGAGTTAATGCTAGAATGGATTAAGACTTTAAGGGGATTATTGAGTAGAGATTATTGTATTTTGAAATGTACAAAGGAGATGAGATTTGGGATGGTCTAGGTGTAAACTGATATAGTTTAAATATGTGTCCCTGACAAAATCTCACGTTAAAATATAATTCTCAGTGTTGGAAGTGGGGCCTGGTGGGAGGTCCTTGGATCATGGAAGAGGATCCACCATGAATGGGTTGGGCCATCCCCTTGGTGATAGTGAGCTCTTGCTCTGAGTTCACATAATAGCTAGTCATTTAAAAGTGTATGGCACTCCCCTCCCCACTTTCTTTCTTGTTTGCTTGTGCTTTCACCATGTGAGGTGCCTATTCCCCCTTCACCATCTGCTATGACTGTAAGTTTCCTGAGGCCTCCCTAGAAGCTAAGCAGATGGCTGCACAGTGCTTCCCTTAACCCTGCAGAACTGTGAGCCAATTAAACCTCTTTTTAAAAAAAATAAATTACCCAGTCTCATATATCTCTTTATATAAATGCAAGAACAACCTGATACAATTGACAACTTATATTTTCTGTTTCCTCCCAAAGCTTTAAACATTGGAGTAGCCCAGAGATCTTTGAATATCCTCTTTCTTTGTTCATACACATTGTCTTGGTGATCTGATTCAATATTTTCAAATCTCTAAACTGATGCCCACATACTCATCCTTCCAGTCTGAACTTCTATCCCGAACTGGTGCATGGAACAGACTACTTAACATCCCTGTCTGGAAAGCATATACTCCTTTCAAACTTGACAGGCACAAGAACAAGATTTTGTTTTCCCTTACTGCAAAGATGTTTTTCTCCAAATATTTTCCATCTGAGTAAAAAAGAATTCCATCCTTTTAGTTAATCAATCCAAATATTTTGGAGTCTTTTTTTGTGTGCCCTCTTTCTTTTACGGACCATATTAAATTGCCATCCATTAGCAAATCCGGTTGATTCTTTCTGTTTTAAAGAATAATTCATCCACTTCTTAAATCTCCCATTACTACTGAACAGCCGTTATTATATTTTACTTGGATTACATAATGTAACAACTCAATGGGTTCATTTTGCCTCCTGCCCAGAAAAGCCAATACATTAAGAACAACAGATATTGCAGCAAAGAAAGAGTTTAATTATCTCAGGGCCAGCCAAGCAAAAGGATGGCAGACATTTCTCAAATTTGCTTCCCTGAAAGCTCAGAGGCTTGGGTTTTTAAAGATAATGTGGTGGCCAGGGTTCTAATAAATGAATACTGCTGATTGGTTGGGGATGAATTCATGGAAGTGTCTAAACTGTTTTCAGACACTGAGTCAGCTTCTGTGTGGGAGCCATTTCCTTGGTGTAAGTCAGAGGTTCAGGTGGAGTCAGTCAGTTGTCAGAATGCAAGAGTCTGAAAAACATCTCAAATGTCAATCTTAGGTTTTGATAATACTTATGTTATATATAGGAGCAATTGGGGAAGTTACAAATCTTGTGACCTCCAGAACAGTAAATGATTATAGAAAGGCATGCTGGAGAACAATAGTTAGTTGTCATTTAATGATGCCTATATCTTAGCAGAATTCAGATTTGTCCATAATCCTAATTTTGTGACCTTTAATTAATTTTATAAGGTAATTTCGGTCCCTAAGCAAGGAGAGATTTAGCTTCCAGAAGGACTGTTATTATCTTGTTTTAAAGTTAACAAAGGCAGTTATCTTGTGAGGCCAGAAGCAAGATCGAGTCAGTTAGGTTAGATTTCTCTCACTACTATAATTTTTGCAACAGCGGTTTCAGCAATAATATCCTGTCTAACTTCTCTGCATTTTAATCTCTTCTATTTTGGTAGCCATGGTCTTGAAAGGAAACAAATAGCACGCTCAAATTTATTAATTAGAAGAATTTAATAAAATGTTTATAAAGTTGTTGAGATGGTTTGGAAAAAGCAAAAAGAAAAAAGAAAAAAATTGCAGTAGTTGGAGGCTAGTAACAATAGAGAGTGATCACCACACCCAGACTTGGATAATCTAGGCCAGGAGGTAGTTATCAGACCCAGGGGAGAGCCACATGGTAAGGGCTATGACTATTGGAAGTTCTGGTGAAACATAATGAAAAACAAAATCTGTCAGTTCTGAAAAGTTCTTTACAAAGGTAAAAGGAAAAAAAAAAATATTATTGATAAGCATTAAACTAGAACGTGACTTGCATCATAGGCAATTTGCTAAGAGATTTCAAAGGGAGAAAACAAATCTCAGTTTTTTATTCAATACAATACATATATATTCTCAAGATAATAACTTGTCTTCAAGTAAGAGGACTTGACAGCAACATTTGTCATAAACACTTCATCATAAATTCGCCTGGCTATTAGAGTGGCCATCAGTGTTAGTTAATTGACTATATATGAGGGAAAACTAAATCTCACATTTCTGAATGACAGGAGATAGTTTTGCAACTTAGAGTGAGGTGCCTACTGAAGTTACCCTTCCACTAAAATCTGAAGATAACAGCACTATCTTCTTTGACTACATTTCAAAGAGATGGTCCCCAGGTCTTTAAGAAAGACATTTCTGAGGTAAAAGCTAGCAGAAGTCTTACCTAGGTTTTAAAAAGATATACATTCATTTCAAATGGAGACAGAATATATAATTACAAGTTTTCTAAGTAAATACTCTAAGGGAGGGGAGGGGAGTCTCTTTCCTTGTTTGCAAAAGGGAGTATAAAACCCCTTATTTTTAATTTGTATTTGACCTTACAAGCAAGATGGAGTAAACCCACAATGACTGGTCAGAAAAGCCAGAGAAATTGTTATCTCAACCTCACTCTTCTTATAGCTTCTAGATCTTCTCTCAGTGCCTCCCTATTAGTGTCTTAATCTTGGCTTTCAGATTTTTGTGACAGCAATGGCTAAAACAGACACTCATGTACAGGTATATCATTCAGTAGGTGACACAAGAAGTGAGTAGGAGGAACCAGAAAGAATGAAATAAGAAAAGGAAAAGTTAATGCAAACGTGCATTGCTGAATTTGGTCCTCTCCAGAGGCAGCTAGGGCTTCATCCTTCTTGGAACTTCTCAGTAACACACAGAATGACTCTTAGATAGGTCAGCAAAAGATTAATGGGAAAAAGCAATTATCCATCACTCCCATTTCCCATTGTTTGAGGATTAACACAGGGGATATTAACTTCTTCCACACTTTCAACTGTGCTTGTAGCAATACCATGTGGGCTCCTGCTGGCATCTCATGTCACAGTAAATGAACTATCAAGGCTTGGGCTTGAAGCAAGAGGCTACTAAAGGGAAGTAAGTAAAAAACCTTTAGGTAAATGCTTGGTAAGTAAAAACCTGTAGGTAAATGCTTAGCTGTAGCTGAAAAGGGGAATGTGAGGCTAACCTCAAGAGGTAGCTAATGTACCTCTGTTGGACATACCCAACTAAGAGCCAAAAGAAAGGAAGTCAGTTGATGCCATACATATGGGGCAAACTCCTGGGGCAGAGAGCAGGATGGAGAATAAATCAGGAGGTGCAAATAGAAGATATTCAATATACTTCCTCTACAAGCTATTTTTTTTTTGTTGTTGTTGTTTTTAATTTATTTATTATTATTATACTTTAAGTTGTAGGGTACATGTGCATAACGTGCAGGTTTGTTACATATGTATACTTGTGCCATGTTGCTGTGCTGCACCCATCAACTCGTCATTTACATCAGGTATAAATCCCAATGCAATCCCTCCCCCCTCCCCCCTCCCCCCTCCCCATGATAGGCCCCGGTGTGTGATGTTCCCCTTCCTGAGTCCAAGTGATCTCATTGTTCAGTTCCCACCTATGAGTGAGAACATGCGGTGTTTGGTTTTCAGTTCTTGTGATAGTTTGCTAAGAATGATGGTTTCCAGCTGCATCCATGTCCCTACAAAGGACACAAACTCATCCTTTTTTATGGCTGCATAGTATTCCATGGTGTATATGTGCCACATTTTCTTAATCCAATCTGTCACTGATGGACATTTGGGTTGATTCCAAGTCTTTGCTATTGTGAATAGTGCTGCAATAAACATACGTGTGCATGTGTCTTTATAGCAGCATAATTTATAATCCTTTGGGTATATACCCAGTAATGGGATGGCTGGGTCATATGGTACATCTAATTCTAGATCCTTGAGGAATCGCCATACTGTTTTCCATAATGGTTGAACTAGTTTACAATCCCACCAACAGTGTAAAAGCGTTCCTATTTCTCCACATCCTCTCCAGCACCTGTTGTTTCCTGACTTTTTAATGATCGCCATTCTAACTGGTGTGAGATGGTATCTCATTGTGGTTTTGATTTGCATTTCTCTGATGGCCAGTGATGATGAGCATTTTTTCATGTGTCTGTTGGCTGTCTGAATGTCTTCTTTTGAGAAATGTCTGTTCATATCCTTTGCCCACTTTTGGATGGGGTTTTTTGTTTTTTTCTTGTAAATTTGTTTGAGTTCTTTGTAGGTTCTGGATATTAGCCCTTTGTCAGATGAGTAGATTGCAAAAATTTTCTCCCATTCTGTAGGTTGCCTGTTCACTCTGATGGTAGTTTCTTTTGCTGTGCAGAAGCTCTTTAGTTTAATGAGATCCCATTTGTCAATTTTGGCTTTTGCTGCCGTTGCTTTTGGTGTTTTAGACATGAAGTCTTTGCCCATGCCTATGTCCTGAATGGTATTACCTAGGTTTTCCTCTAGGATTTTTATGGTATTAGGTCTAACATTTAAGGCTCTAATCCATCTTGAATTAATTTTCGTATAAGGAGTAAGGAAAGGATCCAGTTTCAGCTTTCTACTTATGGCTAGCCAATTTTCCCAGCACCATTTATTAAATAGGGAATCCTTTCCCCATTTCTTGTTTCTCTCAGGTTTGTCAAAGATCAGATGGCTGTAGATGTGTGGTATTATTTCTGAGGACTCTGTTCTGTTCCATTGGTCTATATCTCTGTTTTGGTACCAGTACCATGCTGTTTTGGTTACTGTAGCCTTGTAGTATAGTTTGAAGTCAGGTAGCGTGATGCCTCCAGCTTTGTTCTTTTGACTTAGGATTGTCTTGGAGATGCGGGCTCTTTTTTGGTTCCATATGAACTTTAAAGCAGTTTTTTCCAATTCTGTGAAGAAAGTCATTGGTAGCTTGATGGGGATGGCATTGAATCTATAAATTACCTTGGGCAGTATGGCCATTTTCACAATATTGATTCTTCCTATCCATGAGCATGGTATGTTCTTCCATTTGTTTGTGTCCTCTTTTATTTCACTGAGCAGTGGTTTGTAGTTCTCCTTGAAGAGGTCCTTTACATCCCTTGTCAGTTGGATTCCTAGGTATTTTATTCTCTTTGAAGCAATTGTGAATGGAAGTTCATTCATGATTTGGCTCTCTGTTTGTCTGTTACTGGTGTATAAGAATGTACAAGCTATTTTTAAAACTGTTGCCAGAATGATCTTTTTAAAACCTAAGTCAGAACATATCATTTCCCTGCTCAAAACCCTATTTCCTTAGTTTTATTTATGTTTTTTCTACATCACAAATTGAAACCAAATTTGTTAGGAAGCAAATAGATTTTCATTTGGCAATATATGGAGAATAATTGTGGTATGCTAAACTGAAATGCCATATAAATATTTGAGTCATGAATATTGCACTGAAAATCACATTTGAACATAGAATTTAGTTGCTACCTGTCACTATGTAGTTTTATATATTTGAAAACATGAAAATATTAATCAGTTCTGGAATGTAAAATTAAGCAGATATTTAGTAGCAAAAAAAAAAAATAATAAAAAGGGACAGGATATAGCTCTTAGGTTAAAATTAATAAAACTAGTGGTATCTTATTAAGAATACTTACCCTGACTATGTGAATAATCTACTTTATAAAATTATGGTTATTGACTTGTTTAAAGACTATTTCTAACCATTTAACTTTGAATTTTTGTTTAATATAGTGTCCCCACTAAAAATGACTAGATTATGTTCCGATACTTATATGACTGCATACTACAGCAAAAGAATTCATTCTATAGCTATTTTTGCCACTATGATAGATAATGGCATTTCAAAAATATGAAGATGGAACATGGTTTATTTTCTCAGTAAGCTCTCAGTAGCCATGGTTTCTTAAAATGCCACTGGCAGTATAGCAAAATATTGGACTTTCACACAATTCTATGATGAAGATGAGGAAAAATGGACAGTAAGAGCCATACTACTTTAGCTTTAATTTGTCCTCTTACAGAGAGTTTGCTCTTTATCCTAAGATGTGATAGCTAGCTACTGAAGGCTTTCCTGCAAGGAGCTAATGATGTCAAGTTTACTCTTTAAAGAAAAAAACAAGTACTTTTACATGAAGTGCAAGTCTGACTACAGGGGCAATTGGAGCTAGGAAGATCAATCAGAAGCCTATTGCAGTTGCAAAAATGAGAGATATAAATTCCTGAATTAAATTTCTGGCTATAGAAATGGAAAAAGTGAAGGACTTCATTAGCTACTTAATAGGTAGAATCTATCAAATTGGTAACCAGGAAACCGAAACCAGGCCAACGAAGAGAGAAATCTAGGGAACTCTCAGGTTTCCAACTATTGTAACTGGACGCATGACAGTCACACAAGGAATGTAGAAAAACTTTTGGGTTTGGGTTAGGTAGAAAAGCCAAGAGATGCAAAGCTACCGTTTCAGTTCTCTATCCTTGTTAGAATAAACCTCCCACATTAAGTGCCAGGAAACAACCACCATTGCTTATGGCCATAGATTCTGTGGGTCAGGAATTCAGAAAAAGCACCACAGAAATGGTTTGTAGCTGCTCTGTGATGTCTGCGGCCTCATCTGAGAACACTCGAAGGACCGGAGATGACTCAGACAGCTGCCGTCTAGAACAACTGGAACAGAAGTCCTCAAAATTTGCACTCAAAATACTTTTACATGTTTAAAAATTATTAAAGATGCCCAAAGCGTCTTTGAGTATGTGGATTATAATCATCAATATTCACAATACTCGAAATTAAAATAAAAAACGTTTAAAGTACTTATTTTTAAATTTAATTAAAATAGAAATGATAAGCTCTCCAACTGGTGTTGCATATAACTGTGTTAATACAAATCTTTATTTTCCTGACCAACAAAACACTGTGAGAGGGGTGGCCTTGTTTTCCATTTGGGTAAAACGCTTTACTATGTGACATAATAGGAAACAGCCAGGTTCTCATGTGTGCTTCTGCATCCAATGTTGCAGTGTATTGTTTTAATTAAAGTATATGAAGAAAATGTGACCACCCATAGATTTAAAGTTAGAAAAGAAAGGAATATTTTAATAGCTCTTCAGATATTTGTGAACATTTTCCTTTTATATGATACCAAAACTTGACAGAAGGCATTTTCTGAAAGTTCGGTTGCAGTACGATATCTGAAACTGTGTTACTGATTTTTTTGGACTCTGCTACATTAAAATCCATTAATCGGTCTTACACTTGAATGAATCTTGAATGGGCCTTTTACCCATAAATCATTTTTGTAATGCCATGCACATGTCATTTGAATATGTTGTTTCACTAAGCTATGCAGGTCTTCCAAATGCTGATATATTTCATTGTAAAATATCAAAAAATACCATTTATTAAAATTATCACCTATTTCATCAGAAGTGCCTTGGGAAGCTGTCACACTCATAGCAGATAAAACTTAAAATTTACCATTGACAATCAATGCTGTCAATTATTTTCCTTAAAATAATACTTTTCTTTTTCAAGCAAGTATCTTCTGATACACCTAATGCTGAATAACCATAGATTTGGGGTTCATTCTTTCATATCAAAATGGTGTTCCGTGAAAGAAGTACATAGTCCAGCCCACAATTCAGTTGCACAAGTGTTTTTCCTTGAGACAAGTGTCATACTTAGTATGCAGCTTTAATAGTTTGCTAAGGCTCTCATTAAAAAAAAAAAAAAATCACCAACTGTGTAGGTTAATCTACTTTCTTCACAGTTCTGAAGTCCAGAAGTCAAAGGGCAAGGTGCCAGAAGATTTGGATTCCTGTGAGACCTCTTTCTTTGGCTTGTGGATAGTCACCTTCTCACTGTATGCTCAAGCAGTTTCTTCCATGCATGCGTACCTCTCTCTCTCTCTCTGGGCTGATCTCTTATAAGAACACCTACATATTAGGCTGGGCGCGGTAGCTCATGCCTGTAATCTCAGAACTTTGGGAGGCCAAGATGGGTGGATCACCTGAGGTCAGGAGTTTGAGACCAGCCTGGCCAACATATTGAAACCCCATCTCTACTAAAAATACAAAAATTAGCCGGGCATGGTAGCAGATGCCTGAAATCCCAGCTACTCGGGAGTCTGAGGCAGGAGAATTGCTTGAAATCAGGAGGTGGAGGCTGTAGTGAGCCGAGATGGCACCAGTGCACTCCAGCCTGAGCTATAAGTGAGATTCTGTCTCAAAAAAAAAAAAAAAAAAAAAGAATACCTATATATTGGATTAAAGCCCACCCTAAAGACCCCGTTTTTACTCAAGCACCTCTTCAAAGGCCTTCTCTCTAAATACTGTCACTTTCTGAAGTATTGAGGGTTAGGGGCTTCAATATCTAAATCTTGGAGGAACACAATTCAGCCAAGAACAGCCGAAAAACAGTTTATGTATAGTATTCATCATGCTACATAAAATGTTAGAAAAATGAGTACTAAGGAGTTATTTCATACAATTATTTTTTCTGCACCGTCAAGAATATGTATGAAGATATGACAATGACTTTTTTTTCCTGCAAGTACATGGGAGTGAAGAATTTTAAGATTAATATTTCAGTGTGATGCCTCTGTATTGATTCATGCTAAGGCACCAGTGGTTTTACCTATCACTAATTTCACACCACTTCAAATGTCAACACAGTGAAAAGGGTGTAGAGTGTGTTAGTATTAAGAAACAATTGTGATTCACAGATCTTTTAGAAGAATTGCAGTGACTCTTGAAGTTCCATCCACTAAACTTTGAGAAATACTGATAATTACTTATATGACTGCAAATAGATAATTTGAAGGATGGACTTAGCTAGAATGATAGACAGGCATAGTTAACTTGGCTTTTTCACACAGCTTGAGTTATCTTGCAGCGTGGAGCTTCAGGATAGTTGGAGATCTTAAATTATATTGTTGTGAATGTTGCAGCAAAGCAGAGGCTGAGTGGCATTATATGATTTAGTCTCTGCAGTGACATCCATCACTTTTATCATATTCTGTTGTTTAAGTAGTCACAAGTCCACCCATAGTCCAGAGAAGGAGACACTGACCCCTACCTCTCAATGGCAAGATTACCTAAGAATTTGCAAACATATTTTAAACTTTCCACAGACTGATTTTTGGCCATAAATTATTTTTATTATTCTGCTATGCAACATGCACTCACTCCTCCAAAGACCTCTGTCAAAATTTGATCCCATTATAACATCAGGCTCATGATTCAGGGTCTTGTCATGTAAATCATGTCTAGGTGTAAACAAAGTGCCTTGGGTTTGGTTCATCAGTACAATTTCTTTTGATTTAAAGACCTATAGTCTATAGTATAAGGAGACCGTTTATCTGCCTCACGATCACCCAGTTTACAACACTTTTCAGGGATAGGATAGCACAGCAGACACTTCTATTTACAAAGAACAAAGAGGGCACATTAGTCGAGTTTCTCCAGAACAAAATAGAATCAAAAGGAAATACGAAGAATAGAAATGTTCTTTATTTTCTCTCTCTGAATCTCTCTGTCTCTTATTATAAGATATTGGCTTACATAATCACAGAGGCTGAGAAGTTTCAGGACCTGCTCTCTGAAGCTTGCAAGCTGGAGGCCCAGGAAAGCTGAGCAATGGATACCTGAGAGTATAGATCTAGTCCCCGTCTGAAGACTTAAGAACTTGTAATGCCGAGGGCAGGAGAAGATCAAGCAGTGGGGCAGTATTAATTCAACCTTTCTTTGCCTCTTTGTTCTATTCAGCCCCTCAACCCAGTGGATGATGCCCACTGGCATTGGAGAGGACCATCTGTTTTACCACCAATTCAAATGCTAATGTCTTCTGGAAAATCTCTCACAGACACACCCAGAAATAATGTTTAACCAGCTATCTGGCCCAATCAAGTTAACACATAAAATTATCTCTCACAGAAGGGAAATGGGAGGCACATAGCAGTCACTTGCTATTAGTAATTCTAAAATGTGATAGGACCACCTCTCAGTGGTTCCTTGATTACAGTCCTTTCCTACTCCCTTCTCTGCTACTTTTAACTCTGTCCACTGAACTTTTAATTATGCCAAGGCATCTTTCCTATATCACAGGAAATGACCTGTTTTGTAGCTGAGTAGTGTTCTTGACTTCTTCTTTTTCCTAGAAATGTTGGGGGTTCAGAAGCCTCTTTTTATTTCGTCATGATTCTAGTTTTTCATCTATTCACACAAAATTTTTAAGTTTCCCTTTGTAAATGCAGTTCTTGATCCTCTATTTATTGAATGCTTGATATGTGAAGGCAAGATTAGCCACTGGGATGTAGAAATGAACAGAATAGGCACAGTTTTTGCTATTATGGGGAATAGAATCTAATTTGACAGCTTTTCATCATTAAGATTCACCACACAACAAAAATAAAGATCTCCACAAAATACCTATCAGAATAATAATCCTATTCTGGAGGGTTAAGGGAGGCTTCCTTAAGGAAGTAACATTTAAGCAAATATCTAAAGGATGAATGCAAATTAACTTTAATGTGTTCACTATTTCTGTATTAGTGCTGTATATATTTTGGGCATTTAATTAATACCTTCTGGGAGTTAAAATATTATTGTTATTTTTTAAATATAAATCTAAAACAATCCACAAAATATGTGTCTTTATTCTGATCTCTCAAGATGAGCAAATATAGACGGGAGAGATTTTCTTCCCTTTTTGTGGCAGAAGTAGTCATTATAATTTTATCCTTACACAACTAAATCTATATGCAGCAATACTGCCATGGCAGTATTGGTAAGCACACATATACTCACATGAGTGATTATTCTTCATCATTTGATCTCTTCCATAAAAAGAATAAAAGTTACTGTTGAAATAAATAAGAATAAGGAATAGAGCTTATGGTTATGGGCCTAGAGCCTATGATTAAATATTTAACAAGGTTCCATTGGAAGCCTGCATTTTCAGCGATTTATTGTTCTGATATAAAATTTGCTGGGATTAAACTAGGCAGACAGCAACTTTTTATTTTTTTAAATCTAGTTAAAATTGGTTTGCCTGTTTTATGTTACAGAAATTTAAAGGAAAAAAAACATGATATTTCTAGTCTTCAATTACATCTGAGCACTTTTACTCAGTGTGGGTCTAAATTTAAAAAGTAGTAATGATAATAAAATAAAAAGATGGGTTTATAGACATGTATTTCATGATAGAAAACGAGAGTATGAAATAGGTTTCTGGTAATTGAATGGGTTTTAACTAATCGTAATTTCTTTTCTTTCACAAAGAATTGTGTAGCATGTGAAAACTGGGACCGGCTGTATGGTATCAAGTATTTAGTACCATTTCTACCCTATAGCAATTGATTTCATCTTCACAAGTGGGTTGATAGATTTTTCTTTTTCGGACATATGCAACTCCTGGCTTTTAATTTGGTCTGGCGTTAGAATAGACATTTGTAACAGTATGATTTTGTGTGTGTGTGTGTCCAGAAATTTAATGGCTTTTTATGCAATGTCCTTTTTAAAAATAACTAATAGCACTGGCCAAAAAAGCAATTTTCACTCTTTGTTTCTAATAAAAAGTATAAATTAATCAGCACAATTAAAGAACAGTTTTTGACATTGTTAGTTTATATAAAACAAGGGAGCAAATATAGAAAAATAAGAAGCCATATGATTAGAGTATACGTAGACTTGTCAACAGTTCTTGGTTAGCATATTCCCACTGTGATGTTTGGAAGTGTAATTTAATATAGAATAATAATTCATCACATAGTAACAGATATATAAAGATTATTATGTTGAAAATTTTATCGGAAAAAGAATTAGAAAACTGAAATCATTTAAATAAAGGTGGATCATTTGAGGGCTAAGAAAGAATAGGAAAATTGATGAGAAGATCAAGCTTATTCTGAAAGTTTTGAGTTCATATGTCCGTTAACATACTAGCGAGGCCGGGCGCGGTGGCTCAAGCCTGTAATCCCAGCACTTTGGGAGGCCGAGACGGGCGGATCACGAGGTCAGGCGATCGAGACCATCCTGGCTAACACGATGAAACCCCGTCTCTACTAAAAGATACAAAAAACTAGCCGGGCGAGGTGGCGGGCGCCTGTAGTCCCAGCTACTCCGGAGGCTGAGGCAGGAGAATGGCGTGAACCCGGGAGGCGGAGCTTGCAGTGAGCCGAGATCGGGCCACTGCAATCCAGCCTGGGCGACAGAGCGAGACTCCGTCTCAAAAAAAAAAAAAAAAAAAAAACAAAACAAAAACATACTAGCGAAAGATAAGATATGGACTTTTGTTGATTTTTTTTTCTAATTTTTAAAATTTTTTTAGAGACAAGGTCTCATTCTGTTGCCCAGACTAGAGGGTACAGTGGTACAATCATAGCTCAATGCAGCCTCCAACTCCTGCTCTCAAGAGATCCTCCCACCTTAGCCTCTTGAGTAGCTGGGACTATAGGTGTGTGCCACCATATCTAGCTAATTTTTAATTTTTTTTTTGTAGAGATTGGATCTTGCTATGTTGCCCAGGCTGGTCTCAAACCTCCAGATTCAAGTAATCCTTCTACTTCAGCTTCCAGTGCAAGTCACTACACCTGGCCCAAAGATAAGGTATATTTAAAATATCAAAAGCAGACACACTGATGGGCAGTGTGATGGTGGATAGAGTTAGAGATTGCCATAAAGATAATCCAGTGTAGCCAACGTGGAGTAGGAAAGTTGAGTTTGAAACTTGGGAGAGGTCAGGGCAGCAGAGGTAGAGTGAGAAGTCACCTACAAAGAGGTGACATTAGATAAATTGGCTCAGGAACAGAGGGATTAAGGAGAGAACAGGGTAGTCCCATTAATTGTCCATGGTGGAATATGGATATTTAAGGGGAAGACTGAGGAAGAGGAGTTGGGAAAGTTAGATAATAAGTTCATTGAAGAAAGAAAGAAAACAGAAAAGAAATAACTTGCTGAAGTGCATGTGTATAGTAAGTTTCTGAGGTAGGTTGGCATAGATGTGTGGAGGATCTTCTATGGGGTACAGACTCTGCTAGACAGTGGTAAATATACAGGCTTGAAAAGATTCAGTCCTTTACTTAAACGAGCTTGCAATGGCAAATAGTTATAAATGAGATATTTTTTAGATATTATAGAAATCATTTTGTGAAGCTAACATCAGAAAAGATATTGAATCAATATTAAAATTGAAAGTGAGAAAGAATTTTCTCTCTTTATAAAAGTACATAGTTTGTAAACTTATTTTTCTGAAGCATTTGTGAATTTCATATACAATTTCCTGAGTGAAAGTATTTTTTTCCATTTGACTTTGGGGGAGATAATTGAATGCAAAGATCAGCTGAACTCTGGAGGCAATTAACATCTGATTTAAATTTAGTCTTCCACGGAGCTTGGGTGATTAGACTACCACTTAGCAGGAATGTATCTGTAGGATAGCCAGGGGGCACGCACACCTGTTATTACTACAGCTGGTTGGCAAATGTCACTGCTGCTTCATATAAATAAAGCATCGAAATGGATAAACAGCATTTCACAGACATATTATGAAGTCATTGTAGGGTGTTTTGATGATTTGTGCATTTCTTCATACATTAACACAGTATATTTGTTAAAATGATATAGTAACATTTAAAGAAAACATATGCTCAGCAAGTAATTGAGTCATTATACAATGTAACATTCATCTACAAATTAAAGTATTTTTTTCTTATTATGGATATAAAGCCTGTATCTCACTGAAAGAATAAGTGAATAGGCTGGAAAAATGAACAGGATAAACAAATATTTAGATGTTATCTATAAAATGAGGCTAGGTAATAAATATAGAAGCAATGTGTCAAACCATGTATTTTCATCTCTTTTAATGTTCTGGCTAAATTATGATAAGTTATATAGTCTGTGTAATAAAAATTCCCTGAGAGGGCCAAAGGAAATATGTTTAAAACCATCATTTTTATAGAGTGTAGATAAAAGTGATTGATACTACCTTATTGGTAAGATTATTATCAAATACACATAAAAGAATATACATCTAATGATGGTTGTTAGGTACTATTTTGTGTGTACAGTGCTATCTCATAAGAGTTTGAGATATTAAATTACAGATAAATTATAAACTAGAAATAAGAAAACAAGCACCTGAGGTAGGGAGTTCAAGACTAGCCTGGCCAACATGGAGAAACCCTGTCTCTACTAAAAATACAAAATTAGGTGGGCGTGATGACGCATGCTTGTAATCCCAGCTACTCATGGGGCTGAGGCAGGAGAATCGCTTGAACCCAGGAGGCGGAGCTTGCAGTGAGCTGAGATCGCGTCATTGCACTCCAGCCTGGGCAAAAAGAGCAAAACTCCATCTCAAAAAAAAAATAAAAATAATAATAAAATTTTAAAAAAAGAAAATGCTAGTATTTGAACAACTCTATGGGCTAGGTTAGTTAGGCTCTGAGAGTGGACCTTCTGAGCCTCCCTAAGCCCCATTCATCTACCCTGATGGGTAACATCTGAGCAGCACTGTAATCTCTTCTAGAAAGTTCTGATAGACAATTTTAAGGGACTAAGGAGTGGAATGACTGAAGATTAACTGAAAATAACACCATTTTTCTTATCATTATTAGCCCTTTGTCACTAGAATGATAACCCAACTTCCATCTCATTGTTGAACCTCCTTAGTCCCCCAGTCTGGCTCCTTCCTATCCATGCAAACTTCTCTTCTGCTGCCCCATTGATAGACACTGTCTGTTCCAGCTACACACGTTTCTTCAGTTTGTATTGTCACACAGTCTTGACTCCAATATTTTGCCCTTCCTAAGACACTTTGCCCTTGCCCTTTGACCTCTCCAAGTGCCAACCATAACTCAACACTCAGTCTCACCTCCTTCATTAGGCTTTCTTTTACTGCTCCATTCTTCATTGATCTCTCCACTTCAAATGTTTATTGGCTATTACTACCTGTAGAATTCGTTGAGCAATTCATTAAGTATTGACACAGGACAGATTTTACAATTGTTCCAAGGTTTAGATCATGTCTACAGAAATAGATTGTTTTCTTCTAGAAGGCTTCAGTGTTTTTATACCTTGTTTCTCATCACAGTAGTATTTTGATGAATACTAGTTAAATTAAAAACAAATAAGAAAAGTAAGTGATATTGTAACAGGCTTATGTTAAGAAATTTAGCAATATATAGTATAATAATAATCATTATTAATAAGAACAATATTACTACAACTAATAATCCTAAAAACACAAATAGATCTTTCTAACCAGCATAGGGCTAGGTTAATACACAAGCTATGACCAAACAACACAATTGATATGCAGTTTATTTAGGTACCCTGATTAATAAAAACAATGTAGGCAGCCAAATCTAATATAACTAAATGTAACTATGAAATAGTAATACGGTCAGTCTAATAATATTCTGCAGAGATATAGCCAGAAATTCCTATTTACCATTGATTGCTTTTCACCATTTATCCATACATGAGATTATTATGTTCTTCCTATATTTGTTCTTTCCTTTGTTGTTAAAGGTGTCAGATGCCTGCCTGCAAATAAAAGAATGGAATCTTTGGTTGCTGTCCTCTTGGAAACGATCAAAAGAGTAAAGTATAAAGAAATAGCCCCATTTTCCTATTTCCTCACCATTTTCAATGACTAATTAAAGCTAAGTTTTGCTTACAGATAACCTGTGATATGCATTTGGGATTGCAAATGAGTGTACATCTAACATCTTACTATCAATATTCCATCCATATTAAACCCACTGTGATTTGATCTATCTGTTATGCTCCTTTAAAAATTAATTTCAAATTATATGTTATCTATCCACACTGTAGCTTTTAAAGGAAATCATTTTTTAATTATGCTAAGATTAATGATTGTAATATTTCCTGGTTAAGAATTTTATTTACTCAGAATGGAAATTAAATTAAATTATGTGTTAAAATGAACAGCTTGTGTATAGAGTAAAAGAGTCTGAATTTGGTAACATTATTTCTGGGATATATTGAAAGACCTTATAATAAATATTGAATATTAAAATGTATTCTTATTATATTAATATTACTCTTATTACTGTTTTTACTATCAATTTATAAGAACCTCCCTTACTAATTTATGAACCTTCTGATCTTTCAAAATTATAAGTTTCCATGACAATATTAAGTGTGCTGTTAAGCATTTTTTAATTTTACTGTGTCCAACTGAAATAGAAATACTATAAAAGATATATTCCCCCGATTATCCTTGCTCAAACTGAGCCCACATCTTGATATGCTGAGAAGATCAAAGTCTATAGAAATGGTCATCTGAAGACAAGTTAACAATTTCCAGTGGTATAAAACAAAGGTATGTCATAACCCATTTCTCTTAAACTTGTATGTTAATGACTCACAACTGCTCCTGAAAGATTTGGGTTCTTGTTCTTTTGCTTTGAGGAAAGAATATTTGGTGTTTTTCTTCATACTGATGACATGATTTTGTTGTCACTACAAAATATTGTCAGAAAAATGGTTCAAGAGAACTATACTAATACTAAAATGATTATTTTGTGCATGCAATGAAAATATCTAACCAGTCTATTTCCAATTACTTTTTACTGAGATCATTTGTAATTAATCTACATGAAAGTATGATACCAGAATCCAAACTAATAAACAGTAAATATTGGTGCTGTGCTTTACCGAGATTTTTAAATGGTGATTTAGTAATTAGTAACATTTACTTTAATATTTTTCTAGACAAGATCATTGAGATTGGTCTATAGGTAAATATATTATGGTCGTTTTATCTCTTGTGTTAGAATAGACTCAAACAATTTCTGAAAAATATCTCAATTAATGCTTGAGGGCTAGTGTAGAGGTAGCATGATTATCTCATCAGGTATCAGCTTATATTAGGTTTATATGAGAATGTCACTGTTTTCTTCACTCACAATATGTTTTTGTTCTCAGATGACAGCAGAGTTTACCTGCATTCCAGGCTTTAGCACAAAATAGAACCTCAGACACTGAGTGGTTGAAGTGATTACCGGTGAGGATGTCCATCTATTTTACTAGATATACAATGTTTGTTTAGCTATTTAATCAGTTGTTTTAGTTTTCATAAACCACCAAGAAGACTTGTGTAGGATTTATTTTACTGAATGTTATGACCGTGCTACTGATTGCCTTGCCTTGAACAGCATGCTATTGTGTTTAAGACAGGACTGTCTTTTTTGTTAGGAAGACATTTGGAAGACGTTTTTTAAGTCTCAGCACTAGAAAAATGTAACTTTATCCGTATAGTTTTTAAAATATCAAAAATAGTGAAGGCTTGTAACTAAACTTGCTCATCTCTTTGCTTTGGCTTCTAGGAAACTCAGAAAATTATTTATCGATTTATAGCAACTTACGGGATACATCGCTATAAATTCTTCTAATAGTTTCTGCTTAATTTTATTTTCACACCCTCAGTTTCACCTTGAGCTGACTCTTATATCTATTTCCTTTCTCCAAATTCCTTGGAAATGAGGCATTACCCAATAGAATAATTACTTGAAATACTTAACCTTTAGAAACTCTAAAGTGGATCAAAACTTATCTTAGAAAGGAAAGAAAAACAGATGCCTGTTAAGAGAAAGAGGGAAGGAGCAAAGGCATCTATGGAGTTCAAACCAAGTTGGGCATTGTTCAAACATTTCATAAAGTTTCGTTTAATCATTATAACAGCCAGGAAAGCTATTTTCATAATAGCCATTATTACTGAAAATTTATTTTTCTACAAACTTATTTGAACGATTTGCATATGTTAAAAAAATTAACACAACAGTCTTGTAAGATAGGTACTAGGATTATTCATGAGGCACGAATAGATTTAATATCCTGACCCAGGTCACACAAGCAATGTGCAGAGAAACTGGGATCCAAATCCAGATGTTCCTGCTCCAGAGACTCTATCTTGGCATGCCATGCTTTTCCTTATTATCCCCGTTTGACCAGTGAAGAAATTTTGGAACTCTAAATATGTAAGTAATTTGATGTAGACAGTGGGTACTGGAGCCTAGATTCAGACCCAGTCTGTTGGCACTAGAATGTGTGTGTTTGTCCTCTGTATCACTCTGTCTTCCCAAACACATTTGATGTTCCAGAAATTGCTCTATGCCAATGTTTCAAAAATACTTTTCCATATTAACATATCAATTATAGTTATTTTAAATGCCTTGCTTGATGATTTTAACTTTTCGGCTATGTCAGGGCTTATTTTCTCTTGCCTAATGCTCATATGCTGTTGCATTTGTACATATGTGATAATGCTTATAAATTTTGCTTGTATAGATAGTGTCTGTACAAGAACAGTAGAGAGAAAAGAAAATATTATTTACCACTGATATTTACCCATTCTTCTGTTACACAGTCAATTTAAGAAGTTGAGTGAATCTAATCTGAGATTTGAGGCTAGGCCTCATTGTAGCTTTCCTTGCATTATTGAAACACTGTCCTCCAAACTTTTATGGGTGTGGTAGACTTTTCCTCTAGCGGGGCTTGAGATTGGCCTACTCAAGATATCCTGACTGTCAAGTGAAAGTTGGTCTGCACACATTGATAGCAGACTTATTCTGAGTGTGAGATTTATTAGGGTTTATATCCATCATAACAGGCCACAACATACACTCCTGAAAATCATAATGATCATAGCAATCACATAGCTGAAAGAAAACACTAGCTTGAACTAGTCAATGTAAGAAAAAAGTCTACTCTCAAGTGAGAGTCAGGATATCTTTACATAGCTGATCTTCCAGCTCTGCAAACCATGGAAGAGTTCTCTCTGCTTTAGAGACTGACTGACACATTTTTGGTCAGTCAGTTTGCTTCCTAGTCTTCTGCCCTTCAGATGATTTCTATTCACCTGCTACTTTGCCAACAGCCTTTGGAAAACATCTGTATACACTTAATGAGGACCTTGAAACTCTCAGAGAAATGTTTCTCAGCTATTCTCATCCTGTCCCCAGTCTTTCAATGTATTGCCCTAATGCACATATTGGTAGCAGATTTATTCTGAGTTTGAGGCTTATTAGGGTTTAAATCCATCATAACAGGCCACAACATATACTCCTGAAAAATCATCATGATCATAGAAATCACATAGCTGAGAGAAAATACTAGCTTGAACTGGTCAATGTAAGAGCATTTAGATTGATTTTTGCATATTCATAATTCCGTGACCTATGGAAGATGTATATTCAGAACTGATCTACTGTGAGCAGGTTTTCCTTGCTTCTTGGCTAGGCTTAATCTACTATTCAATATGAGTATGTTTTCATACCTATATAATAAAAAATATTTTCAAGTTAAAGAGATCCCCTCATAAATAATATTAGCCAAAAATTAGTCATTTTTCCACATCAATATTTTCTTAAAGTACTTGTAAAGCTGAAGTAAAGAACAACAGACCTGAAAGATTAGAACTGCCTTATTCACATCATTGCCAAGCTTGGCTACTTATTGAGATGACCTGTTGAGGTTTTCAGAAACACAAATTTCCTGCCTACACTGTACCACTCTCCAGGTCCTATCTTTTCCATCAAAATTTCATGAGGTGAAGTGTAAGAATCATTATTATTTTTAAAAAATCTAAATTAGTTCTGACTGAACATGTTTGGGAAATCACTACACTAGGGTTATTACTTTTCTTTTAATCCAAGAGAAAGGATTCAAATAAAACAGTGAGTTACACCAAACAGTATATCAATCCTCACCTGTTTAGCCTAACAAATTTCTTACATATAAATAGATCTTAATATTGTTGGAGAATTGGAATTTTATTGTAAAGCGTTTGACATATATATCCTTTATTTCTATTACTCTCTTTGTCTTTTAATCTCCAAGACACCGTGTGAACTATTTAAGTCACTACCTTCTTCCTTGCACAGTATTCCTCTGAAGAAAGTGGCAAAATATTTTACATGTATTTTCACAGGACTGTACCAGTAAAGATGGCAAGGTCTCAACACAGACTTTTTTTTTCTTTTAACTGAGAAGAAAGTTCAGGGACTAAACCCTTATTCCCAAATATGAAAAATAAATGTTAAGTTTCACAAAACCTTGGAGAAAGCAGCATCCAGGAATGCATTAAAAGCATCATTTTTTTCTTAGTAATGAAAACATGAACTGAGAAGCAATTTAAGTGCAAAATGAACTTGAAATTATCTGTCATGTCCTCCTCTCTTTAATAGAAACTAGAGACAGAGATAACCATGCCCAGGACAAAATACTGGAAACCTAATTTAATATAAGTCACATTCAATAGTGGATGTAGTGGGAACATTGTTTAGATTGAGTTATAATGGCTACTTAGCTAATGCAAGGAAAGTAATATTATGAAGACAGGATCTTGAGTTTGATCAATTTTATCTTCCAAATATCTTTGAGCACCAAACTCCAGACAGATGGTTATCTAACAAATGTTTATCACTTCTGACAAAAAGTTCTTAACAAGAGTGGGTGCAAATGTATTACTATCATAATAACCTAATACAAATGTAAAAATTATTAATTTATCATGGACCTTGTATATGAGAAATTATATACAATGAAGATAGCATTAGCCATGAGAACAGTGGATGTCAGAAACTGATAGAAAATTTAAATTATACACTATATATTTAGATGATTTCAGAGTTTGCTAAGTATTTCACCTAAATCATCTGAGTTAATCTTTAAACAAAGCTATGAAATGCCTCTGTAAGTAGGTTGAATAGTGGTCACCAAAGAAATCAAATCTTACTCCCTCCAAATTGTAAATATTACTGTATTTTGAGGAAAGGGTATCTGCAGATGTGATTAAGTTAACAATTTTGTGATGAGAAAATAACCCCAGATTATTTTGTAGAGCAATGAATGCCATGACAAATATTTTTATAAAACAGAGGTAGAGGTTTCACACAGCCAGGAGATGAGAAGGAACTGTGACCTTGTGGACACAAGATATTAGAATGATATGACCAAAAGTCAAATAAAGGGAATACTTCTAAACTCATTCTATGAGGCCAGTATTAACCTGATACAAAACCAAGTTAGGACACATCAAGAAAAGAAAACTACAGGCCAGTATCACTGATGTATATTTATTGATGCAAAAGTCCTCAACAAAACATGAGCAAACCTAATTTAACAACACATTAAAAAGTTTATTCATCATAACCAAGTGGGATTTATCCAAGGGATGCAAGCATGTTTCAACATATGCAAATTAATCAATGTGATATATCATACCAATAGAATGAAGGACAAAAACAATATTGTTATTTCAATTGATGCTGAAAAACCATTTTATAAAATTCAAAATCATTTAATAGTAAGAACCATCACAAATGGTATAGAAGGAACATACCTTAACAGTTAAAAGGCCATATAAGACAGACGCACAGCTAGTATCATACTGAATGGGTAAAAACTGAAAGCCTTTTCTCTAAGATCTAGAACACAACAATGATGCATATTTTCAACACTGTTACTTGACGTAAAGCTGGAAGTCCTAGCTAGAGCCATCAGTAAAAGGAAGAAATAAATGGTGTTCATATTGGAAAGAAAGACATCAAATTATCTTTGTTTGCAGATTATATAATCTTATATTTTGAAAAACCTAAAGACTCCACAAAAAAACTGCTAGAATAACTCCATTCTGAATGTGATAAACACATTCAGTAAAGTTGCACAATGAAAAATCAATAAGAAATAATCAGTAGCATTTCTATATGCCAACAGTAAAAATCTTAAAAAGAAATCAAGATAGCATTCCCATTTACAGTAGATAACAGATAAAATAAAATTCCTAGTAATAAACTTAACCAAAGAATTAAAAGATCTCTATAATGAAAACCATAAAACACTGATACAAGAAATTGAAGAGGACACCAAAAAGTATAGATATTCCATGTTCATGGATTTGAAGAATCAATATCTTTCAAATGTCCATATTACCCAAAGCAATCTACAGATTCAATGCAATACCTATCAAAATATCTAATACATTATTCGCATAAATGGAACAAACAATGCTAAAATTTATATGGAACCTCAAAAGATCCAGAATAGTCAAAGCTATCCTGAGCAGAAATGCAACAGTGAACCCATTTTCAGCAAAGGTGCCAAGAACAAACATTGAGAGAAGGACAGAGTCTGGGAAGGGTAGTGGCGGGGAAGTGGGGATGGTTAATGAGTACAAAAGAAACAGAAAGAATGGACAAGACCTAGTATTTGCTAACACAACAGACTGACTGTAGTAAAAAATCATTTAATTTTGCATTTAAAAACAACTAGAAGAGTATAATAGGATTGTTTATAACACAAAGGATAAATGCTTGAAGTAATGGATAAAAAAATAAATTATTGCTGTCTACTTTGGAGAGTTGGATAATTTCTTCCTTATGTTTCTTAATAGACATTTCCATTTGGTCTGAATCATTAATTCAAGTACAATAGGATATATTAACAATTGCCCAGGCTGCACATTTGCCAATAAGGATGAAATCTATAACAATTCCAGCATCCCTATCATCCCTAGTCAATGAGTTGAGGATAAGCTGAATTCCTTCCAGCTCCAAGATAGTCCAAGATAGTCTGATTGGTTACTTCAGCTAAATTCAAAACAAATATTTTACCACTCTTTCTAATTTGATGACTCACATTGTGGTAATAACTGCCAAAAACAGCAAATAAGTAAGGTGTCAGTTATCCCTCAAGAAATCTACCTTGGAAAATCCAGGGCAGCTTCATTTTAGAGTGAATGCCTCAGTCTTCTGAGCTCTCAGTTACTGGTGGTGTTTCCGTAAAGACTTGGTCTCTTATCACCACCTGTAAGATGAAAATAACAATGTTTTTGGAAGGGAAGCAAGTTAATTCCTAGCTTCTACACAAGAACTATAATCCCAGCAATATGCACATGTTGTCCCAGGGGAGAAAAGATATGATGATTGCTGAGGTCCTGCTCATGGGACCGCCAACAATCAATGTGGGGGCACAAGTTGATATTGCCTCTAATGTGTTCTCCAGCCCTACTGGTGGATAGAGTCTAGTTCCTGATTTTGAAAAGACTCTGAAGGCAGTTCCATCTATCTTGCTTGTTTTTGCCATCATTTGGATGCTATTCATTTGCCCCAGGCAATGACTGAGAATGTGGATGGTGAACTTACAGAGAGAAAGAGGAGACTTTTCTTTGGGAGTTGCAAAAGCTGGAATCATTATGTTGTTTGTGATAGACCTTTTGATAAGGTTAGAAGAAAAAGCAGTGGTTGGAGATGTCTAGTTAGGATAGTTGACCCAGCAGACAATTTAAAGTGTGTGCAACAGTTTTTGTTGTGTCATCACCAGGACATTTTTTCTTGGTATGAAAGGATCCAGGACAGATCTGAAGCAAAAAAATCATTAATGTGTCTCCCTGATCTACACCTCAGAGGCCTAATGGATTGCTTTCTCAGGGGCGAAGGTAGTTGCTTTTCCTCCAATACCCCAAAATTGGTGTTTCTAATTCCTTTAAGGGGAACTCCACACTTGCAAGCATCTTCTATGCACACTCAGAGCTTTCACATAGTGGGGTTAGTTCCAAATGACAACGTATTTTTACAAAACTCACAGAGACCCAATGTTTCCCTCTCTTTGACTTGGAGAGTAATGCACTTAACCAAGTGGTCATTACACTTATGATCTGCTACCGTGTCAATTCAACAGGACAATTCAGGTGTCTGGCCTAAAATTAATTTTGAATTACCGACACTCCCTTTTGCTAGGTTGTTAGACTATGAATCAGGCTATCCTGGGATTCTTGTTAGGGGAAAAATAATCCCGTCCAGGGATGTCAGGAAAGAATTTTGAATTTTTGATAGTTACAAGTAAAGATCAAAGGTGTAGTGTCATGAGTCTGCCAGAAATAGACGGGGGCAGTGCCCGTGGAATATGTTCTCTCACTTAGTGACACTGGGATCAACTTTTGCTCCCATTGATCCACTGGCTTTACTTCAGACAGTAGATTAGGGGTCATAATTTCCTATAAAGGAATCACTGCTACTTTGTCATGTGAGATCAAGTTGCTGCTGAGGATAGGCCAGCTGTGTTCCTGAATATACCATTTTCACCCAGCTAGGGAAGGTTTGGGGGCCCTTTCTTCCTTGGTAATAATGCAATCTGAATTGACCAACCTCAATATAGATATATCAGGGTAAATATTAATAAGGCCTTATGGGTGAGACATTCAGTGTTGACAAGAATGCAGTAGTAATTGTAATGGTCTCTTTTCTTTTTAAAATCTTTGTATATATTTAGTGGGTACAAGTGCAGTTCTGTCACATGGATATATTGCGTAGCAGTGACATCTGGGCTTTTAGTCATCACCCAAATAATGTACCTTGGACCCACTAAGCAATTTCTTATCCCTGAACCTCCTCCCGCACTTCCACCCATCCAAGTCTCCAGTGTCTATTATTTATACTCTATGTCCATGTGTACACATTATTTAGCTTCCTCATGTAAGTGACGACATGTGGTAATGGACTTAACTGTTTCTGAGTTATTTCACTTAAGATAATGGCCTTCCAATTCCTTGAGGATCTAGAACTAGAAATACCATATGACCTAGCCATCGCATTACTGGGTATATACCCAAAGGATTATAAATCATGCTGCTATAAAGACACATGCACACGTATGTTTATTGCGGCACTATTCACAATAGCAAAGACTTGGAATCAACCCAAATGTCCATCAGTGACAGACTGGATTAAGAAAATGTGGCACATATACACCATGGAATACTATGCAGCCATAAAAAAGGATGAGTTTGTGTCCTTTGTAGGGACATGGATGCAGCTGGAAACCATCATTCTCAGCAATCTTTGGCAAGAACAGAAAACCAAACACCGCATGTTCTCACTCATAGGTGGGAACTGAACAATGAGATCACTTGGACTCGGGAAGAGGAACATCACACACCGGGGCCTATTATGGGGAGGGGGAGGGGGGAGGGATGGCATTGGGAATTATAACTGATGTAAATGACGAGTTGATGGGTGCTGACTAGTTGATGGGTGCAGCACACCAACATGGCACATATATACATATGTAACAAACCTGCATGTCATGCACATGTACCCTAGAACTTAAAGTATATATATATAAAAAAAGAAACACATCTATGTATAAATAAAGCACTTTTTTCAAATTAAAAAAAAAAAGATAATCGCCCTCAGTTACATTTATATTGTTGCAAAATACTTTTTAATGGCTGAATACTATTTTATTGTATATATACATACTACACCTTCTTTATCCAATCATCCATTGATGGACACTTAGGTTGATTCCATATCTTTGCTGTTGTGAATAGTGCCATGATAAACATATAAGTGCAGGTCTCTTTTTGATATAATGATTTGTTTTCCTTTGGGTCAATACCCAGTAGTGGGATTGCTGGATGGAATGCACATTCTATTTTTAGTTATTTGAGAAATTTCCATACTGTTTTCCACAGAGGTTTTACTAATTTACATTCCCATCAACAGTGTATAAACGTTCCCTTTTGTCCTTTTCTCTGCATCCTCGCCAACATCTGTTCTTTTTTGACTTTTTAACAATAGCCATTTTCACTGGTATAAGATGATATCTCATGTGGTTTTAATTTGCAATTCTCTTAATGATTAGTGATGTTGAAAATTTTTTGTATGCTTATATTGGCCATTTGTATGTCTTCTTTTGAACAATGTCTGTTCATGTCCTTTGCCCACTTTTTAATGGAATTATCTGTTTTGGTTTTCTTATACATAGTTTTCAAAAAAGGTGGAATTATTAGTAGTATGGGGGAGGCAATGGGTCCAAAACTCAAATAGATTCCTCCAGGTGGAGTCTTGTCAGAGTCTCCAACTGACAAAATCATCATTCTCAGAGAGCTGTAACTCAAAGATGTCACTCAGCATGGAAAACTTGTCTTTAGTGTGACAGAGAAACTTAATTTTTAGTTTAATTTAAATCAAATAATATACATATAAATAGCTAATATGACTAATAGCACAGGTCTACATAAATATCACCTCTTTGAATTACACATAAATCAAGAACAAAATAAAAGATCAGAAAAATCACAAATGGGTTTTATAAAGGATATTCTGTGAGAACAAGTGAAATATCTTACTGTACTAAAGATTTTAATAAACTGTTGGTCTCTGAAATGTATGTACCATATGGACTAGAAAGACACTAAAAAAAGAAACCTTGTCACCTATGAAAGAATAAGGATGACAGAAAACAGAAGCCAACTATGAATTAAAGATGTTTCTGATTATGAAAGGGCAAAAACTGGAACAAAATCAAAAATCAAAGAATAAAGTAATTCAAATTAATTTCTCCTGTAGCTTAAAAAAGTATAACTATGAAGAGCAAGAGAGCTCATTAAACTTTAGATAGAATTAATGAAAAGAGACACCAAGAAAAATACTCTTAAACTTTCCATAAAAGGTTAATGAAAATAATTCTGCGCTTATCCAAATTGCCTACAGAAGAACAAAAATCAAGCTATTTTTGGTTTTATATTTGCAGTAAAATATGCCTAAGCTAACAGCATCTATAGAATTTTGAGAGACAAGAGGTTAGTGTTTCTCAAATTTTATGATAACCTAAATGGTTTTGATATTTGAAGAAAAGAGAAAAACATTTGCAAAATACTCAAGGGCTCAGGAACCTTGCTAACCATGAGTATTTCTGAACAATACATTGGAAAATAACTCTGTCAACTGACAGTTTAGTCCAAACAGTAACACAAGAATGAAAAATTATCACTTTCTCTGAATAAGTGGTAAGCATTTAAAATAGTTAAATAAAATTAAATCTAAAACTACTTTGAAATTAATGTTATCAGTCTAAAAGGTAATGCCAATTTCATTATTGTGAGGGTATGTTAAATATAAATGAATTAGAGATAAGCTGAGTATTAAGATATATATTACACTTACAAAAACCCATGTATACGAGAGTGGGTGGAAAATAAAAATGTGGCAAATATTTCATTTTTCATTCTAAATTGTTAAAAAATAAATGTTAAAAAGTAGTTTTGAAAATTTTAATAAGTATTTATAAAATAACTAGTAAACACTGATAACATTAAAATTACTGAATAAATAAAACAAAATAAGTCAACATAGCAAAAATTTTAAAAATTTGAAAAAGTAAAATGAGAAAGTATGAAAACTATAAAAGATTATATCAAAACGAAATATGACCAAACATCTATTATAGTAATAAGCACAAGCATTTATTTTTTCTCTGTCATAAGGTAAACTTAAATGCAAATCTACATGGCTTATATGAGTGAAGACTAAAATAAAATTTCTTAGAAATGTAAAAAATGAGAATTGTATAGTTTTATCAAATAAATTCAAATCAGATGAAAATAAGCAACTATTAATTTTATGTAAAATAATAAACATATCAAAAAGCACTAAATAAGAAGTAGTTTTGTATCCATAAGAAGTACAAAATACAAAAATATATTTATAAAGCATCATAGTTTATGAGAATAATGAAAAGTACAACAAATATTATTTAAAAACGCAAGAAGACAATGATAGAAACATAACTGTGCAGTAATTTAACAAAACTTTATAATGCTAGATGATTTTATAATCAATAAAGCTGCAAAAATTTCACTTTTTTACCACACTGAAAGATAATATTTCTGCAATAAGCACAAAAGAATGGCATTATCATCAGAAAATCAAGAATTCATATAATTATATCAAATCATTAAAAAAGAAGAGTCAAAATAATCAAAATAA
The DNA here is from genome assembly GCF_008728515.1 of Papio anubis. Classification (NCBI taxonomy): domain Eukaryota; kingdom Metazoa; phylum Chordata; class Mammalia; order Primates; family Cercopithecidae; genus Papio; species Papio anubis. The sequence continues at coordinate 48,861,239 of NC_044979.1, forward strand.
TATCCTTTATGGAGAATATCCATGTGTACATAGCTTATCAATCAATCAGTGGAATTATTCTGAAATTTAAAAATCTACAAAAATGGTAAGCCAATACATAAATATATGCATTGGCTATATTAAACCAAGAAATTTCACTGATAAGACTCTGAGAAAAATTCTTCAAAATAACCAGGCCGTATATTGGTAGACACACACACACACATACACACACACATATACACACACACATATAGAGAAGGACAGTGAATGTCACTTATTTATGTCGTCTTAATATGATCATTTAAAAGGGAGAAACACTTTAAGGAAGAAAGTTTATCCTAAATTCACTTATATGATGAATGCAGCCTCTACTAAAGTTTCAATGGATTTCTTAAGAAGAGGACATTCTAGAATTAAAATTCAAGAGTAATGTCAAAGTGAATTTTAAAACAAAAGTGATGAACAAGCTCCTTGACTTTATATTCCAGATGTGACAGTACTTTGCATATAACAATATTATTGTGGAAGGAAATAAACAGATCAATGGGAAAGAATAGCTCTTGTAAAGAGTTGAAAAATATTACAAGATACTGATATTGAACAAAGGATGCAAATCAAAATATATTTCAATATATATTTCAGTCTGCAAAATATTATTGGAAAATTAGCTATTTAAAAACGCATATTTAAACCTTATAATAAACATGAAATAAAGCCAAGAAGCATTAAAATATTAACCACAAAACTTCATATTATAAAAGCAAGATGATTCAATATCCTTAAAACATAAAAATTATACACAGTATATATAAATTTTATATAAAAGTAATGTATTTTATATAAATATATAAAAATAAAATGCTATTACCTCCAATGAAAAGTAGCAAATGACACAACCTTCTACTCACAAAAAAATAGAAATAATATGTATGACCAATTAAACTACAAAAAAACATTTTTCTGATATATATGACCAATTAAACTACAAAAAATGTTTTTCTACCATACATAAATGAAAACTAAACTAAAACTAAAAACTGTTATCCTGGGTTCAGTTTTATTTTATGAGCTTTTAAAAGCAGCAGCAGAAGGCAGAAGTGTCAGTCAGAAATGGCACGGAAGGAGGGAGGAGAGATGAAACAGAAGGGGAGTTTGGGGAGATTAGAAGCATGAGAAGGACTCAACCTGCCTTTGCTAGCTTTGAAGATGGAGAAAGGCGCTCCAGCCAAAACATTTGAATGGCTTCACAGCCGACATACAGCAAGTTATCTTGGACTTCAGTCCTACAACTGCATGGAAGTACATTTTTCCAACAGCCTGAACGAGCTTGGAAGTGGATTCATTCCTAGATCCTCTAAAAGTAACACAGCCGTACTCACACTTTGATTTCAGCCTTGCGAAACCAGGACCAGAGAAACAGCTGAACCATACTGTGCCTGAACTTCTGATCCATAGAACGCTAAGATAATAAGAGTATTGTTTTATGTCTCAAATTGGTGGTAATTTGGTGAGAGAACAATAACAAACTACTGGAAAAATTTCTCTCCTGATGATTTGGCAGAGATTACACAAACAAAAAATCATTGCTAGAAGACAGGCACAACTATATTTAGTACTGGCAACATAATTTATCTCAGATTTTCTAGCAACTAATTTCATAGTATGTGTCTAGAGCCTTAAAGATGTTCATAGTCTGTGCTAATTCTATCTCTTTCACAATCCACCATTATGACCTAAGCAGAGCTATGAACTAAGGTTTAAATATAAGGGTATTGACCAGATGCAGTGGCTCATGCCTGTAAGCCCAGCACTTTAGGAGGCCAAGGGGGGCAGATTACTTGAGGTCAGGTGTTTAAGACCAGCCTGGTCAACATGGAGAAACCCCGTCTCTACTAAAAACACAAAAATTAGCCAGGCGTGGTGGCGGGTGTCTGTAATCCCAGCTACTCGGGAGGCTGAGGCAGGAGAATGGCTTGAACATGGGAGGCAGAGATTGCAGTGAGCCGAGATCGTGCCACTATACTCCAGCCTGAGTGACAGAGCGAGACTCCTTTCTCAATATAAATAAATAAATAAAATAAATAAATAAATAAAATATAAGTGTATTATCCATGGTAGCAAACATTTAGAAACCACCTTTAATTCCAAATAAATTATAATCATTTATATGTTGAAGTATTATTAAGGGAATAATGTCATATTATCAAAAATAAATATATTTGAATATACTCAATATATAGGACTAGATGAAAAAGTGTGCTTCAAAAATAAACAAAATCTCTCAATATCTCTACTGTCTATCCATCCACTCATTAGCACACACATGCACATACATCACATTGAAAACAGACTGGGAAGAAATATAATCAAGTGTTAATAGTAGGTATTTCTAGTGGAAAAAAGTATAAATATTTTAAGTCTTCAAATTTCTAATTTATAGTTTTCTGTTTTTCAATATTTTTGTAATCATGTGAATTATGTTTGTGATAAAACTATTAAGAATCAAACATTATTTCATATTTTTGAAATAGAAATGTTACATGTGTAGATTTAATATGTAGATAGACTCTTAAATACATTAAAATTTTAAATATGCCTCTTACTTTGTATATCTGGTTTTTACTTTTTTTTTCAACCAGGAAATATTGATTATATATCTGGGAACACTTGATTTTTCGGAAGCATATCTTAGAGTTGTCACTAACCTTTCTTTTTTCTATTTCTTGGGCTTATAATTAATGTTTCCTTTTATGCTTACATATTGACATATGAACAAAAACCTTGTATTTATTTTTGGATTACACACGTAGAATCTAATAGCATCTAAATAAATGTAATATTCAGCCGATCAAATAACTGGACATCTGTTGTATTGCAAATAAAAAAAGGTACTTTACTCAGTGGAAACAATAAAAAGCTAAAACAAACAAACAAAACCGGACCAGGCCATCTTCATTATGATCAAGGCTGTGAAAATTAGCATCATTTCTTCTCTTAGAAATTGCAGCTTCACAAATATGTTCATATATACTCACAAAATCCAGTTTTAGTGAAGTTACAAGAAAGATAAAACCCACAACCCCCACCTCCCATTAAGACTGTTAAGAACAACTGATATTGGGCAAAAGCCATGCAGGAACAGGTAAGAGGAAAAGAGGAGGATCCAGTGGAACCAAATTTTAGGAAATTTTGGCAAGAAAGTCTTTCAGAGTTAGGGTATTTTTTAAAATATAAAAGCATGATCCTGTATTTTCAACAATGGAAAAGAAAATTAGAGTAGACAGAAGTAGACCCTTTAGAACTAATTTGGTTCAGAGTAAACAAGAAGAGATGGCTTTAAAAAGAACCACATTATAAACCATATTTGTAGAAAGTGGTTTGACTTTGGAACAGCAGAGAAGGATCCTTTAAACTATAAACACATGTCATGACAACGCTGGATGCTATGTGTTTCTTCCTGACTCAGTCCCAACTCCCATATCACAGGAACCTCCTAAAAATAACACATCAGAGACAATCCAAATTCAATACTGAGGCACAAATCAGCACAGCATAGCACAGAGATACTGCAACAAAACATGTAAAAAGAAGTAGCCAAACTTACTAATAAATAAATATCACCAGGAAAATGTTACTACATAGCAGATGAAAATTGTGCCAAAATATTTTGTTTTAAATGTCATAAACAATCAATGGCTTCTTTAAACAAAAACTGTATCAGCAAAACAAGAATTCTGTAACCAGATAGTGAGTCATGGGGAGAAAATGAAACATAAGAAAGAGGGATAAGAAAAAAAAAAGACATGCTTAGAAAACTTAAGACAGAACTGACAGGGATACAAGCAAGAAGAGAGATTATGTAAGGCTCAGTAATGATCAAAGATAATATAGTAATAATACTTTGAAACAAGAATGTATTGTAAAATGTTGGAAAGGCAATAATACACATAAAAAAGGAAATTTAACATGCCAATAACTGGAATTCCTGAAGAAAATAGATTAAATAATGGAACATAGCAAATACTTAAATATATCATTTAGACTTCAACTTTTGGTACTGATTGTACCAACAGATTACCCACCAAAAAGAATATAAAATTTGGGTGTAATAAAAAAGCAGCTACCTTAAGACAGTAGAGAATAAAGAAAAGTAGGCAGATTCCGGTGGCAAGTATATGCTCAGAAGAGTGGAGTTACATGAAGTGGATTTTTGCCTTCCCAGCTGTTATCCTGAGGCCAGATGCAGTCATCCTACTGTGCGCATTCTTTTTCTTTTGAAAATTTAGAAAAACAAATTCAGGGAAACTGGTTACTGGAAGGGTGTTCTCAGAAGGTGAAGAGCTGGAGAGGGGATTCTGTGACTAGCCACATCACCGGCTCCCGTAAGTCAACAATAAACAAGCTCTACAAAAACAGTTCTGCCAAAGATAAAGAATATGAACTTATACCAATGCTATAACCTAAGGAAGAAACCCTAACAAAAAAGTTTAAAATAGAATAAAACTTATAGAATAAGAAAATACATATTTTTTGACAGCTGTATATTGTTTGTATTTTAAACTAAGTATTGCAAAAGAGTAAGTTTTTTAAAATTAAAAAGTTTACAAAAGTAAAAACAATTCAGTAAACTGAAGTCAATTTTTTATTAAAGAAAAAAAAGCTTTAAAAAGTAAGTCTACTATAGTCTAAGTAAGCAGTGTTTATAAAGTCTATAGTAGTGTACAGAATGTTCTGGGCCTTCACATTCATTCACCACTCACTACTCACCAAGGGCAACTTCCAGTCCTGCAGGCTCCATTCATGGTAAGTGCCTTATACAAATGTACCATTTTTCAAAATCTTTTATACCATATTTTACTGTACTTTTTCTCTATTTAGTTATGTTTAGATACACAGATACTTACCATTCTGTTCCACTGGCTACAGTATTCAGGACAGCGTGATGTGCAGGTTTATAGTCTAGGAGCAATAGTCTATACCACACAGTTTAGATGTGTAGTAGGCTATGCCATCTAGTAGGTTACGCTTTGTGTAAGTACACTTTATGATGTTCGCTCAAGGATAAATCACAATATGTTATTTTGATATATTAGATTAATTTTTATATATGTTTAGATTGAATTTGGATATTTCTATTGTTTATTTTAAAAATCTATTTTTAAAAATAAATGTTTCCTGCCTCCAATTTTCAGTGAAGCTTTTGGTTTTAATTCCTGTTAATATATTTAAAAGACCTTTCCTTACCCTTTTTTCTACCACAAAGAGAAAAAATTCTTCCAAAGAGAATAAAATCTAATTTGGCAGTGTTGTATGTCAGGGAATCACTACTTTTATTTTGTTATGTTGCAGAATTTTGAAAAGAGATTGCTGTAATTTACATTTTACTAGGGATAAAAAAAATCTTTTTAGAAACTGTTGAATGGTCTGTTGTTACTGAATTCAATATCTTCTAGTCTGTCCTTGACATGAAATATTCCTGTCCTGTGAGTTCACAGTTTGTATTTCAGGTCCTTCCACTTTTTCATTTAATCCACATTGCAGCTATATAAAAAATAGGCAGTTGAGTGCTTTTAAAAAGAAAATTATCCAACAGAATATTTTAGGAAATAAGATGCTCAAGACCTTTTCACCTGCCAGAGGGAAGAGGAGGGGGCACTATATATGATAGTCACAAATATGAGAAGCCACTGACATTGTGTACTGACAGTGAGTCAATAATTTTCACCAAATATTTTAGAAAAGTTGTGGCTCAAAGTAACTTGGATAAATGCTGAAACTGATTATTTCTAAATTTAGTAGAAATAATAAGTGACAATCAATGTAATTTTTACTCCACAAGGATGTGTGTGTGTGTATACGCACACACACATAAAAATATGTGTGTGTATATATATATATAAATGTATATGAAATTTCACAAGTAATTAACACATTTCTAGTTTTCTTATAGCTTACTGCTGGGAGTATCCTTTACACCAGTAGTTCTAATCTTTCATGTGACTATGAATTACCTGTGCTCAAAACAGAAGTTAAGATACCTTAGTTCTACTCCCAGAGACTTCAATTCTGACAGTCCTGGACTCTAGCCTGGGAATTTGTGATTCTGTTGCGGAGATGGATGGACTACACTGATAAGAAAAGACTTTCATAATCTCTTTCGTTTTAAATAGTGGTTTATTCTTTCCCCATATATTGTTATTCTTTCCTTGAAAAGTTGAGTTAAGCCCCAAATAAATAGCGCACTTTTTTACATTCTGCGTTTCCACTTTTTCCAGCATTGTTTTGAGATACTTCAACCAAGCATGATTCTTTACAATACGCAATTTATTAAAATAACTTATAATAAGTGTCTTACCTTCCTTTTATTTATCAATAATCTGTTCCTTTTCTTATTCCCAAATCACAGTAGAGACATGATTTATTATTATTATTATTATTTTGAAACAGGGTCTTGCTTTGTCACCTGGGCTGGAGTGCAGTGCCAGGATCCCAGCTCCTGCAGCCTTGACTTCCTCAGTCTCAGGTGGTCCTTCCACCTCAGTGTCCTGAGTAGCTGGGACTACAGGCATGTGCCACCACATCTCACATCTGGATTTTTTTCTTTCTTTCTTTCTTTCTTTTTTTTTTTTTAGATACAGGGTTTCGCCATGTTGCTCAGGCTGGTTTTGAACTCCTGGGCTCAAGAAATCTACCTGCCTTAGCCTACCAAAGTGCTGAGATTACAGGAGAGAGCCACTATGCCTGGCCATGGAGATTTATTATTGTTCTCATTTCTTTCACTCTAGTTATTGCAACCTATAATTATTCAATCTGTACAAAAATTTTCCAATCTGTATATTCCCTGTTTCAGTTTATTGGCCATGAGATATCTGTCAATTTCTTGAACATTTACTATCCCAAAAATTGAAAAGCAGCATAAGATCAAAGCTGCTTGAGGTGGTAGCCTACTAATGTCGTATAGCTTGAGGCATGCCAGATGGTGTCCTGACAAAATAATAAGTTCTGGGGTACATGTGCAGAACGTGCAGATTTGTTACATAGGTATACACGTGCCATGGTGGTTTGCTGCACCCATCATCCCGTCATCTACATTAAGTATTTCTCCTAATGCTATCCCTCCCCCAGCCCCCGACCAGCAGACAGGCCTTGGTGTATGATGCCCACCTCACACTATGTCTATGTGCTCTCATTGTTCAACTCCCACTTATGAGTGAGAACATGTTGTGTTTGGTTTTCTGTTCTTGTGTTAGTTTGCTGAGAATGATGGTTTCCAGCTTCATCCATGTCCCCTCAAAGGACATGAGCTCATCCTTTTTTATGGCTGCATAGTATTCCATGGTGTGTATATGCCACATTTCCCTTATCCAGTCTATCATTGATGGGAATTTGGGTTGGTTCAAGTCTTTGCTATTGTGAACAGTGCTGCAACAAACATACATGTGCATGTGTCCTTATAGCAGAATGATTTATAATCCTTTGGGTATATGCCCAGTAATAGGATTGCTGGGTCAAATGATATTTCTAGTTTTAGATCCTTGAGGAATCGCTATACTGTCTTCCACAATAGTTGAACTAATTTACACTCCCACCAACAGTGTATAAGTGTTCTTATTTCTTCACATCCTCTCCAACATCTGTTGTTTCCTGACTTTTTAATGACCACCATTCTAACTGGCGTGAGATGGTATCTCATTGTGGTTTTGGTTTGCATTTCTCTAATGACCAGTGATGATGAGCTTTCTTTCATATGTTTGTTGGCTGCATAAATGTTTTATTTTGAGAAGTGTCTGTTCATATCCTTCACCCACTTTTTGATGGGGTTGTTTATTTCTTGTAAATTTAAGTTCTTTGTAGATTCTGGATATTAGCTCTTTGTCAGATGGATAGATGGCAAAATTTTTCTACCATTCTGTAGGTTGCCTGTTCACTCTGATGGTAGTTTCTTTTGCTGTGCAGAAGTTCTTTAGTTTAATTAGATCCCATTTGTTAATTTTGGCTTTTGTCATCATTGCTTTTGTATTTTAGTCATGAAGTCTTTGCCCATGCCTATGTCCTGAATGGTATTGCCTAGGTTTTCTTCTAGGGTTTTTATGGTTTTAGGTCTTATGTTTAAGTCTTTAATCTACCTTGAGTTAATTTTTATATAAAGTGTAAAGAAGGGATCCAGTTTCAGCTTTCTGCACATAGCTAGCCAGTTTTCCCAACATCATCTATTAAATAGGGAGTCCTTTCCCCATTTCTTGTTTTTGTCAGGCTTGTCCAAGATCAGATAGTTGTAGATTTGTGGTGCTATTTCTGAGGCCTTTGTTCTGTTCCATTGGTCTATATATCTGTTTTGGTTACTGTAGCCTTGTAGTATAGTTTGAAGCCAGGTAGTATGATGCCTCCAGCTTTGTTCTTTTTGATTAGGATTTTCTTGGATATGCTGGTTCTTTTTTGGCTCCATATGAAATTTAAAGTAGTTTTTTCCAATTCTATTAAGAAAGTCAGTGGTAGCTTGATGGGGATAGCACTGATTCTATAAATTACTTTGGGCAGTAAGGCCATATTCACGATATTGACTCTTCCTATCCATAAGCATGGAATGTTTTTCCATTTGTTGTGTCCTCTCTTATTTCCTTGAGCAGTGATTTGTAGTTCTCTTTGAAAAGGTCCTTCACATCCCTTGTAAGTTGTATTCCTAGGTATTTTATTCTCTTTCTACCAATTGTGAATGAGAGTTCACTCATGATTTGGTTCTCTGTTCATCTGTTATTGTTATATAGGAATGCTTGCAGCACATCAAAAAGCTTATCCACCACGACCAAGTCTGCGTCACCCCTGGGATGCAAGTCTGGTTCAACATATGCAAATCAAAAAACGTAATCCAGCACAAACAGAACCAATGACAAAAACAATATGATTATCTCAATAGATGCAGAAAGGGCCTTCGACAAAATTCAACAGCACTTCTTGCTAAAAACTCTCAATAAACTAGGTATTGATGGAACATATCTCAAAATAATAAGAGCTATTTATGATGAACCCACAGCCAATATCATACTGAATGGGCAAAAACTGGAAGCATTCCCTTTGAAAACTGGCATAGGACAAGGATGCCCTCTCTCACCTCTCCTGTTCAACATCGTATTGGAAGTTCTGGCCAGGGCAATCAGGCAAGAGAAATAAATAAGGGGTATTCAATTAGGAAAAGAGGAGGTCAAATTATCTGTTTGCAGATGACATGATTGTATATTTAGAAAACCCCATTGTCTCAGCACAATATCTCCTTAAGCTGATGAGCAACTTCAGCAAAGTCTCAGGTTACAGAATGAATGTGCAAAAATCATGAAGTTTCACATTTTAGGGTTTCACTCATTTGGATTAAACCTTGTCCCCATCATGTGGTGAAAAGGGAACACTTATACATTGCTGGTTGGAATGTAAATTACTACAACTTCTATGGAAAACAATATGGAGATTTCTTAAAGAACTACAAATAGACCTACCATTTGATCCAGTAATCCCTGGTTCAATACTAGGTATGGAACCAAAAGAAAATAAGTCATTATTTTAAAAAAGTAATTATATAAAGAAGACACCTGCACGTGTATGTTTATCACAGCACAATTCACAACTGCAAAGATGCGGAATCAACTTTAATGCCCATCAACCAATGAGTGAATAAGGAAAATGTGGTGTGTATGTACATATACACACACACCATGGATACTATTCAGCCATAAAAAAATAATGAAATAATGTCTTTTGCAGCAACTTGGATGAAACTGGAGACCATTATCCTAAGTGAAGTAATTCAGAAAAGGAAAACCAAATACCAAATGTTCTCACTTATAAGTGGGAGCTAAGCTATGGGTACACAAAATCATATAGCATGGTATAATGAACATTGGAGATTTAGAAGGGGGAAAGTAGCAGGGAGCAAGGAATGAAAAACTACCTACTGGGTACAATACACACTATTTGGGTGACAGGTACACTAAATTCCAAGACTACCACCATACAATTCATCCAAGTAAACAAAAACTACTTATACCCCTAAAGCTATTGAAATAACAAATAAAAACAATTAAAAATTTAAAAATAAAATAAATAAATCTTATCTTCAGCAGACATCCTCTTCTTCAAATGCTCATCTAGTGGGGAGTCTAGCTTTTAGAATGCAGATTTAAAGAATCTTTAAGGACTCTTGATATGTCGCTTTGAAAAATTTACTTATGTCTAAGAAATTGCAAATGAGGATTACATGCAGGATTTTTATAAGGATCAAATAAAATATCATCATGTAGGTAAAATTTATTTTCATCAATGGTTATTTTTGGGGTGAACTATATTGCTACTTAATTTGTTAGGATGCCTGAAAGGAAGAGGCAACAAAACAAGTTTAGAAGTGAAAGAAGTGAGGTTTGGTAGTGAGGAAGAGGAAACAAATCAAAGAGAGGTCAGAGGAAGAAATGGGGTAAAGACAAGGAGAAATAATGAAAACAAAACTTCATGAAAGCAAGTTAGCAAAGTAAAAAATTTGCCTAATTCATGATTTTGCCTGGGATTAGCTTTGTGTTGAGTTAGGTCAATAGAATAAACTTGTTGGTCAGAACTTGAATTTGTGTTTATTAAACCAGTGAGACCTCAATTCTTCCTGCTTATGATTGTGATGGTGGTGAAATGAAAGTGTGTCTATAAAGCACTATTCACTCTAAGATATTAACCACATTTTACTTAATACTAATGAGGATGGTGAGAATGAGGTTGATAGAACTTGATCCATAGAGCTACATGAAAGTTGCCACTATTTGTTTATTCAGGCACACTGAATATGGTGGAAAATTAGCTAGTTCAGGTTAAGTGACAGCTGAAAATTCTGACTCCTGTAATGAGAGCAATGTGATATAAATCTGAGGTGCAAACTATTTGTTTACGTATGACTAGCTAGCCCAATGCATAACAGTTATAGGTGGGAAAAACAGAATATTTCAAGAATAATGCGCTGATCCTGAGGAATTTGTTCTTGACTTTTAGGCAATATCACAAGATAGTGTAATTGTTATTCATTCATTCATTACCAGTGGTGGGTGTCTGGATGGTTAATTGGCTTCTTTTCAAGCCCTTGGGAAATACTGGAGATTAGGCAGCATTATGCCCCAGACTCCTGCATGCTTTGAGGAGAATGTTAGTAATAGTCTAGTGGAACAGGAATTTCTTTTTTTTTTTTTTTTTAATGAAAATTAAGTCCGTGTCAGGAAAGAAAGGATAGATGAGAAAGATCAAGACAGAAAGCAGCTATCCCTTAAGGACACCAATCTTAAAATGACAATGACAGATGAATGGTGAGCATAAAATGATTATAATGTAACTAAATTATTAAATTTATTTCTACTAAGCAAAGGTTGTTTTATTGCATTAAAATAAATGAGAAAGTAACATTGGTTTTTATTCCTCTAAATCAAGGCACTGTACTTAACAACTGATACTATTTTAGTATGTTTAGTATTTTAATAATTTTTTATTAATAATTTCATAGGAATACTCTTTCTTTAATAAAAATATTATATATTTTAACAAAGCATATATTATTATAAGTAGAGAGGTAAAAAGGTACTTTTTGAAGTCTTAATTTTTTCTTTAGTGAAAATATTTATTTTCAAAAATCTGCAATAAAACCTCACAACTTGTAGTCCATAGAAATACTTTAAAAAATATGTGTATGATTTACCCAAAACTTTGAAATAGTTGTTATGAGTGATAACTGATGTGTATTTTTATGATTGTAAAATAATGTATTAAAAGAGAAATTTCTATCTCTGCTTAGATGAAATGCTTTTCCCTACCATGTCTTCAGGAGTTGTCACACTTTCATGTCTAATTTGTATCCTCATTGAACATTTTGGTGCTACATGGGTAGCTTCTACCTTTTTGGCTTTGCAATATTCAACCTTAAAATATGGTTTTACCTGAATCATGTCAGAGAAGCTCTTCATTTAGCTTATCTTGGTATCACTCTCTGCCCCTCAGCCCCAAACCACACGCAGAGTTTAATTTCTGACAGATCCTTTTATGGATGCTGTTGGGTAGCAGTGCACCATCTAGGTGAAAGTGGTGATCTAAATCAGGCCTTTCTCAAGGTAGCATGGCTGGATTCACTGTGGAACCATATTTCATTTCAGCTGGTGTCTACAAGGATATCTCAGCATTCATGATGCAGCAGCGACATTCCTAAATTGCTGTGATGCAGAGTCTCTGAAAATCACAAAGGAGTAATTACAGTTACATAAAGTGGAAATTTAAACAATGCTGGCCCTTCATGTCCACAGTGCATTTTTGCTGATTTAAGGCAAATATTGTTTAACTCACAGGATTCTGTTGACACTAACTGTTTTCATTATTTTAACTCAGCTTTTTACTTAAAAAAAGTGTACCACATGGTTAAAATCATTTTGTACTAAGACTATCCATTTAAGATCCCTTCCCCTCCCACTCCAGTTAAAATCTAAAAATAAAATAAAACCATAGTTTTGTTAAAGGAGGGGGGTAAACATTAATGAAAAAAATGTTAATTTTGGATTAGCATAATTAATATTTGAAAGCAGGTGGTTTAAAAGTCTCTGGAAAGAATTATGTATTCCTGCATGTATTAGTTAGTATACTTCTAAAATATATTTTGGTATATTGCAACCTATAGTCTTTTTCAGTGACCACAATACCAGGCAAATAGAGGCCAAATTAATTTCCTTTTGTGGTACTGTTAATATGCTATTAGGTTTGAACATCTAAGTGCTGACAGACAAACCACAGCAACAACAACAGACAGTAGTTCTATCTTGAAGGTTTGACATGGCCAAGTGTATTTTAATAAAATAACACCAAGATTGTCAAGTTGTTGGTTGAATGATTTTTATCATAATAATTGCAAGACTTAAAACGCTGACACATGATGCACAGAAGAGGAAAAGGAAGGTGGGGAGGTGGGGAAGAATATCTATTTCACATGTCTAAATGGCTATAATGTGAAAAAGAGATTTTTTCATCAGAAGAAACTGGAATCACTTATAAAATTTACAAAATAGAGATTTTAGGACCCTACCCCAGACTATTGAATAAAAAGAATTACGGGTGTCTCCTGAAAAACTGCATTTTAAAAATATCTCCAGGTAAGTATAATTAGACAGCCAAAATTGGGAACCCCTGTTTATGTGATTCATAATAGAATCAGAATAAATCAGTGTTAGCTCCCTGGGAACAGAAACAGGAATTAAATGAATTTTCATCCTTTTTGTCCTATATAATGCCTGTCACATAGTAGTTACTGAAATATTTGTTAGATGAATGAATGAAGATACTGGGAGGCATGTTTCATTCAAACGTAATAAAAACGTATTTTATCAACTAGAATTGTCATTTCTCGTGCATGCAGCTGTTAAAGCAATGGCTAGATGATTACTTTTTGGTGTTGCTGGTATCAGAAAAGTGCAGGGACTGACATATAGTAAGCGCTCAAGAAATGCTTCACAAATTAATGCATAAACTAAATGTGAGTTTATACTCCATGCATTTCTTGATCAAATTAAGTGACTGTGAAACAGATCAGTGGTGGAATTATAATCAGATCAATAAGAACAAATGAGCTTATGAATAACTCATTCTATAAGAGAACATAGATATTATTAAACAACTTTTTGGTATTTCTCAAAAATGACAGATCTTCAACTTTAGTGGTATACGAACACCTCTAAGATCCGTAAGTTTAAATGCCAAATCCACTCTTGATTCTTCAGCAACATTCCTGACCCAAATTAATCACTAGCAACATTGTACCATTCAAAGTACCTTGTATTTACCTTTCTTTTACCGTTCATTATTTCTTTGAGAATGTATTTGTTTTTCTCTTGTAAAATCTACCTTCCTTAAGGACAAGGGCATTATCATTTTGCTCTCCTCCAACCTCCTTCCGATGATAGGTCTGTTTGACTTGGTAGTTGTTAACTGTTGTGCCTGAGCTATGTCGTTCATTGCGCCAGCACATGGAGCACTTTTAGTAACTTGACAGTTCTCTTGACTGTCAATCAATGTTAAGGTTCTGCTATTGCTTATCAGGCACTAAAATTGTATGCTGATTTAAAGACAAAAATCCAATTAGACATGAATATTTTATGTCTGATTCTTTACCTCATTACAGCACATGGATCTTCTTACTTTTTCTTCTTCTTTGGGTAGGGAGGAGTAGCCAGCTGCATGGTCAATTTTCTTTCTTTTTGTTCCTCAAGATTTGCTTGTTTAAAAAATCTGTATCTATCTATCTATCTATCTATCTATCCATCCATCCATCATATACTTAGGCAGAGCTCCATCTTACACAAGATGGTTACATGACTTTCAAGTTTGTAAATGCATTTTACCTGTTCTTTCAGGTAATGGGCTTCGAATAAGTTATACAATATACATTTTGACAGTTCAAATTGATTTATGCACCCAGGATGATTGATTTGTGTATTATTTCAAGAATAAGGCACACTTCATTTTACAGAGCTCATTTTCACTGTTGTCTCTTGATGGTCTAAAGGAAATGTGAGCCCCCCCCCCCCTTTTTTTTTTTTTTTTTTTTTTTTTTTAATTTGCAGCTCCATTAATCTCTCTGTGTTCCCTTTGTTCATAGGATTGAAGAAAAATATTTGGTGAATTCCTTCAAAGACACATTATTATTGTCCAAGCTTTTTTAAGGTGTCTAGGCTCTTTGATGAATGTGTGATTGGAGGCAACCTTCAGGCTGAGGTTATTGATGGCATACTAAGTAATCACCCAACTTTTATAGTAGGAAGAATAGTACAGGTGGTGGCTGCTAGCTGACCAAAGAGCTCAAGCATAATCTCCCCCACCCGCTTTTCCTTAACTGACTGTTCACAATATGCTCCATGTATGTGTGGTTTAGGTTTGGTAGAGACTTAGGTAGAGAATACACACAATGAGTGGGTTTTGCCCTCGGTTATTTTAGTTCTTGGATTTCCTCATGTTCCGGTGGCTGTGGTTTGCCATGAAGTCTCTAAGAATTAAAGCTGAAAACAATGAAAAATGTACCCCCATGGGAATACCTTGTTAAGTCTTAGAGCCCCCTCCAGAATCTCCCTGTTCTGATGCTGTTGATGCTCTAGAACCGGCAAGTAGTGTTTATTGTACTTTGTCCAGGGTTTGCATTTTGTATCTGCTGGGAGATGTGTCTGGTAGGAGTTTATTTGGTCATTTTATTAGAACTCCCCTAGTATTTTTCAAATATTGCTCCCTTAAATTTTAAAGGAGAATGGCAGCATATCAATCCTACAATTTACCCTCTGAGATTGTTTTCAAAAGAACTTGTTTAGCCTACTTTGTGTAAGTAACTGAGTTTATTTCCCAACATAAATTATAAACTCAATAATTAAAATGGGATTAGCACTTAGTAATTCATTTGATAAGGGCAAAATTCATGGAAATAGTTAAGGGAGTCTCCTCACATCTAAAATAATATGGACTAATCTGCCACAAGATCAGACAATTAAGGACTGAGAATTAGAATTCATGGAATCATCAAATCTTGGTATTGGACAGTACCTTAGAACTCATTAAGCTTTGTACCTAAAACTAGAATTCCATCCATAGTATCTCCCAACAACATAGTTATTATGGACTACAAAACTATGCTGATAAAAATGTTAAACATGACAGTAGATAGGAATAGTTAGCTAGAAATGGTGAAATGTCACATAACTTTTCTCATACTGAACTACAGTGTAATGTTTTCTATTTTATTTTAAAATTTCAAATTTCTAGGTTAGTTTTGCCATTGTACTATTTTATAATTTTTACTGTGTAACTTTCATGCTCATAGAATCAAAGAATCAGGACACTTCTGAGTGATTAATGTCATAGGCATACATTAGAAACTAGAATTAATTTATTTTTTGGAAGGATAAGTTACAAGAGAGTCAATTAAAGCAGTTTCCTAATGACAAAATAAGAAAAACAACTTTGGATCACTTTAGTTTCTTTTATAATCCTTACAAAGTCAACTCCAAAGAGTTTCTGAAAACATAAATTCTTATATTGAAAAAATTTAAAAAGAGAATCTAAATGACAAAGAATTATACAATTTCTGATCATGTATCAAAATGATAGCATTAGGAAAGCATTAGCATCTTTCTTGGGGGTGTTCTATATACCAACATAAAAGAACATTTGAAATGAACTTTAAAACTTACAAGCCTTTGCCCAAAACTCATTAATTCTCATCTAAAATAATTATAAATATTGGATTAGCACAGTAATCACTTAAAAACTAAATGCAAATAAACATGTGGAATTTTTTTTTCAAATACCCTTAATATTTATGCAGTATGCTGCTTCCAAGAACAAATATACATAGTAAATAACTCCAACAGGGAACAGAACAATGTATTGAGGACAAGAACTGAATCTAATCAGATTCATAATATGATAATTTTCAAAAGATAAACTTAATGTTGTATCCATATATTCCCTAAGGATCAGGGAGGCACTGGTGTTTTATAACAGTAATACATTTAAAAATAATCTACCTGCTTAGTAAATCTTAAACAAACACCACGGCACTCCCACCCCTTCCACCACGAACATCAAGTCCTGTGAGGAAAAAATGAAGCATAAATGCAGTTAATCTCAGAATAAAGCTATTTTCTTTCTACATGATAACAGGATGAATGTGGAAGATCCACAATTTTCAAAATGCCAGTGTGGGGAATAGCATTATTTGTATCCTTTAAAAAAAATGTCAATGGTATTCCTGCCTATTCAGTTCTACTGCAGAGTCTAGTCCACAAAGTGAACTCAGTGAAGGAGAATTTAGTGAATGGATTTATTACAGCTAAGTCTCCTTGAACACTGTCTTTTATGAGAGTGGACATACAAACTCCCTCCTTTCTTATTTTCTGGAGCCAGGTTTTTCACTGCAAGTGAACCAGGTTTCACTCCCTTCTTACATGTATGTGCTCGTGCATTACCCTTTCCCATCTGCCCCTTCAGCCTCTCCCTCTCTACTCTTTGCTTTTAGCTTACAAATATGGTCTAGTGCTGCTCCTCCATAAACACCACAATAGAATTATTTTTCCAGGTATTTTTTTCCATTTCCAAAGGCATAATACTTTTTTCCCCCCCTTTCAAAGAGAGCCAAGCTACTTAAAAGTACGATGTACAATTTAGGTCTCTTCCTTACCTTCCTTCACTTCTCAGCACATTGCAATTGGTGTTTTGCCCACATCATACCCTCTAAATGACTCTTGCCAAGGTTAGCAATCAGTGCCCACATTACCACCTCTTCCTTCCTGCTAGGAACTTCTGTTTTCCCTAGGCTTCAGGTACTTTTTTTTTTTTTTTTTTCACCTTTTCATGTTCTCCTCCCTCCTACCTCTTCTGACTATTTATTTTGTCTTTTCTCAATACCTCTTGCTTACAAGCTACTGTTTTCTGAGATTCTGTCCCTGGATCTTCCTTGTCACTCTGTCAAGTCAGGATAAGCTAAGTTACAACTAAATACCACAACAATCTCAGTGGCTTAATACAACCTTTTTTGTTGTTGTTGTTCATACTACACGTTCATTTCAATTCAACCAAAGATCTCCTTCCCACTGTTGTTATTCAGATCCATGGGCTTACAGAGCCTCCAATACCTGCAATATGCCTAGTCACAGTGGCAGAGGGAAAAGAACATGGAAAATTATGCATCAGTTCTTCAAAGTTTCTGTTCCAAGGAAGCATAAATCTCTCCCTTTTTTATTGGCTCAAGTAAGTAATGTGGTCAAACCTAACTTCAAATGAGGTGAGTAAATATAATACCATAATGTGCACAAAAAGAGGAAACCAGAATATCTGAGAATGGCTTCAATGACCATTACAATCTCTCAGTTATGAAGTAAAAATATGAAATATAAAATAAAATATGAAATAAAAATGATGGTTTCGATGAGCACATAAATGTTAATGCCTTGAAATCTTTATCTTCGGCTTATATCTCTTAATCTAATTAACTACACATACAACTTTCTACTAGATACCTCCACTCAAATATACAAATCTTGAAATCAACCTATCTCAACTGAACTCATTACTAAAACTTCTTATCTTGCTTACCTTCCAAGAACAAAAGTCAGACACTTGGGTGGGGGTTATTTCCATTTTATTCCTCCTCTTTATCTCATGTTATCAATGAGAATGTACTCTAACTCAATTAATGATAATATTGTTAGAATCTATGACCTCCACTCTATTCATATTGTTTCCTTAATGTAATCTCTTCCTATTTATTCTTGAATTGCTGCAACTGCCTCTTTTTGTGATCTTCCTTCTACTGTCCAAACTATCTTTCCTAAACTATCCTTGTCACAGCTGTCAAAGTTATCTATGTCATGAATTTGATCACTTATTATTATTACTACTTTTTTTTTTTTTTGAGATGGAGTCTCGCTGTAGCCCAGACTGGAGTGCAGTGGGGCCATCTCGGCTCACTGCAACCGCTGCCTCCCGGATTCAAGCAATTCTCCATCTCAGCCTCCTGAGTAGCTGGGATTACAGGCATCTGCCACCATGCCTGGCTAATTTTTTTGTATTTTTGTAGAGATGGGGTTTCACCATCTTAGTCAGGCTGGTCTTGAACTCCTGATCTTGCGATCTGCCCGCCTCAGCCTCCCAAAGTGTTGGGATTACAGGCATGAGCCACCACAGGTCACTTATTATTTTAAAATGCTTTCTTCTTGTTAGCTGTAGAATAATATCCAAACTTATATTGCATTGTCCCTTTTATGATATGATCTTTGATCATCTGGCTAGTTTCATCTCTCTCCTCTTCCTCCAGTTCACCACTTTCTATGATGTGAAATTGGCAAGTTCACTAAGAAATAAAGGAGAAGTGAAAATAAAAGACACCTTCATAAAGAATTTTTTTAATAAAAAAGCATGGAAAGAAAGAAAACTCAGGTTTGATGCCAAAACTGAGAGAGCCTATGGTCCTTAGTAGGAAGTTCTAACTCCTTTTAGTCAGACGTTGTATTCACCTGGAAAGATTGTTGAGGTCTGAGTAGGAGACTGACAGAGATAGTTTTGCTTTTAGAGAAAGACAATTAGCATGTGGAATCAGTAGGTCCTTGAATTCAGACCATGAAGGGGTGTCCAATCATGACATTTAGGATATTTATACCTTGATGAAAAGCTGTATCTGTAGGTAATAGCATATGACTATGTGAACAGTAATAACACTTCTCAGCTACATAGCAATGACCAAGTGAGTAGGGTCGTATAGTACATACGGCTTGCCCCTTCCAGGTTTATGGGAGAGCACATTCTTTATGAACATGGTGCAGGATTAGGATGAGGATGATCGTCAGATATGATTGGCATTCCATGGGATTTTTAAACATGTAAATGCTACAGATTCAAGATAGAAGAAAATAAAAGAAAATTTTAGAAATTTGGCTTCTTTGAGACAAGAAAAATAAAAGAATAACATAGATTTATATTTTCACACCTACACAATCCTTGCTACTGGATCTGCACAAGGGCTAAGCTACAGTAAGTGGTGAAGGAGGAGAGGTTTTTGTAGGAGTAACTTTTTTTCCCTTGTTTTTCTTTCCCTCTACTTATACCTATCTCTCTCTCTTTTTTTTTTTTTTTTTTTTTTTTTGAGACTGAGTCTCGCTCTGTCGCCCAGGCTGGAGTGCAATGGCTGGATCTCAGCTCACTGCAAGCTCCCCCTCCTGGGTTCCCGCCAGTCTCCTGCTTCAGCCTCCTGAGTAGCTGGGACTACAGATGCCCGCCACCTCGCCCGGCTAGTTTTTTTGTTTTTTTTTTTAGTAGAGACGGGGTTTCACCGTGTTAGCCAGGATGGTCTCGATCTCCTGACCTCGTGATCCACCCGTCTCGGCCTCCCAAAGTGCTGGGATTACAGGCTTGAGCCACTGCGCCCGGCCATACCTATCTCTTATAATATAATTTAAAAGAGAAAAAAACATAATTCCTCTAGTAGACTGCAGTCTTAGAAAGTATCTTTTATTTCCTACTAAGGGAAAATCAAATGCAAAGAGGAAAGTTTCCCAAGTTACTAGTACAACATGAGTGAATAAAAAGTAGATGTTTTCCTTCAACTGCCTAACATTTATAAGCAGAAAGATGAATTAGCAGAATGACAGGTGTTGGGAAATGACAAAAGGAAACAGATTACTGATGGGAATCAAATTACTTAGTCCTTCAGTTACATTTCAAGCATAAATAAAGTAAAACAATTAATCTTTTATTTCTGCCACCTGTAAATCTGCCAGGGATTGCATGCTCAATAGCATTAACGAATTGCAATGGAAAGACAGGCTGGGCTAATTTATCCTTTACTCTGTAACTTCCAAGCCACCATATTTGACAGCTGCAATCATTTCCTACAGTGTCTGTATGACAGTCCATGAGGTAGAATGGCTTATAGACTGAAAAAACCCTCACAATTACATTGAACGGGGGTGGAAATCGTTAACATTCACCAGAAAGGAAGGTGCAAAGTACACGATCCCACACTAAGGATAATATTAAGCATTATGTGGCCAATTTCTGGATTGCAAGGCACAAGTAAGGATGGGAGATTAAGAATGGATAAACTAGAAAACAATTATCGTGTGTTGTTTCCGCTTTTAAGAGGTCAGAAAGTGTAATGATTTGTTGTCACAACTATGGCATTTTTAAAAAATAAATAAAATGTAAAGAAACAAACAACTATCGTTTGTGGCAGATGCCACTAAATTTTCACATGTTACTGCTTCTCTTAACCATAATTATGATTTTAGAACTTATGTCTTCATCATAACAAACTGAAAAATCTGAATAGGCACTGTAATATGAAAGAAATCCTTATCTATTATTGTACCATAATAAATTAGCCTGAAAATTTGTTTGTAGACCTATACCTCGACTCCTACCCCAAAGCTATGATGTCTCTAAGGCCGTTCAGCCTATTCCTAACACAAGTCTTTGGTGTTTTCTTTTCTCCTGATACTGACACAAATCTTTCTCCTCCTTTGTAGTTTTCTCTGTTACACACCTCCCCTCACTAAGTAATTGAACATATGTTTGACCATCCTCGCTTTCCTAACTCTGGAATTATGAGGAAATACATTAGTAGAAGACCTTATGAAAATTCTGCTAAATATTAGGTTTTCTCTTATTTTAATGACAAATTGTTTCTTTCTAGTTAAGTATCATTTCCTTTTCACCATCCCTAACTCAAATTCAGAAAGACTCTTTTTGTTTATGTAATTGGTGTTTTCCTCTAGGTTGTCACCCAGCATATTTACTTCTCTTTAGGTTGCCCCTCTTCTGAGTGATTTAGCAGTTAATCATACGCCTTGTCATGACTACTGCAAGCAATTGGATTTTGTTTGATTTTTAATGAAGCTGTGCATTGTGATGTTTCATTTCCATTTTTGGCCTGTGGTGATAACTTATTAGCAAAGCACAAGGAGAGAAAAGGGATTGAGGGAAAGAGAGAGAAATGAAACCTCTCAGGTCATTCTGGCTTCTTCTAATTTTTAAATATATTCTCAGCAGTTGTATCTCCCACATCCCATAAAATTGCTGAAAGCCAAATACTGCCTAGATACAAGAAAATATGAATTGATTCTGGCCTGTTGGAAATTCCAAGCCCTGTGGAGCTCTCAGTAGTGTTTTCATCTTTTAAAAAATGTTTCTACTTGGATTATTTTTTTCTTTAGAATCAAGCTTTATAGTTAATTGCTGATAACATCCTTTTTTACTTAGTTTTATATGGAGCAATCAAGTCTGCTTTCTTCTCTCTCTATCTAGCTTCCAAAAATCATGGCTATTTTGAGAATTTTTTCCCTCTGAGGTTAGCTAGTTTCCTGGAGCGAACAACAAATGCATTAAATGTCCAACCAAAGAAAAAATGCAATCTGATTTTTAAAAAAATGTTTCAAAAATGTGTTCTCTAACTAAATTTTGTAATTGTCACTCTGGAGAGTGAGTCACCCTGTTTAAATCTCCCAAGACATTTTCCTCCAGCATGTAAGCATTTTAAGATGCTCACGAAGATAGTCTGGGCATAGAAGCAAGGGGGTAGTTATGGCCTCTGCTTGACCCCAGATAGCTCTGTCCAACTTTGTGTCTTTATAACACCTCCCCTACCTGAGCCTAAAACCTTGTTGTTTTTTAATGAAAACAAAAATTGGGTATTGATTCCAGAAGCTACGTAAAATATATAGACTTGGAATGAGGGTTGTAGCTATCTTCTGGTATAGCTCATCTATAAGCTTGTTAGTTGTTACCTTGGGACCCTAAGGGAATAAAAAAACGATAGGCAAATGCTGGAAAAAGCGGTGCAGGGTCGGGGGTGACAGTGGCATTCGGCTATGGCAGCAGTGGCCCAGGATGTCAATAAATGAAGCAGCCTAAGTACTGGCAGACCTACATGGGGTTTGGATAAAAGTGGTCGACTTTTTAATTACTATTTTTTGGTAGTCCAATTTTATTACTATGGTTAAAGACAATGATGACTATAATTATTTTTGTATCACTTAGCATTGATATCTTTTGACATAAGAAACTACCACCACAGTGAAGGTGAATACCATATTCATCCATTTAGCATTAATAATAATTTTTTAATCTGAAAACATGTATATTTATCTTTTAGTCTTATGAATATTTTGTTTTGAAATAATTGTAGATTCTACACTTGTAATTAATAATGCAGAGAGATCTCTTATATCTGCTACTCAGTTTCCCTCAATGGTAATATCTTTTAAAAAAATGTTTTAAAGTGACAAATAAAAATTATACATATTTGTCATATACAGCATGTTCTTTTGAAAGATGTATATATTATGGACTGTCAAAATCAAGAAAGGTGCCTAAAACTTAAAGAACATGGAGAACCAGCTGGTCAAGATTCAGTGCTACACTACATTTATATCCCCCTTTCTTATGTCCATACCCAATATTTCTTATGCTTCTTCCCTTGTATCACCCCAAAACAGCTAATTAAAATAAAATACACACACACACACACACACACACACACACACACACACACACACTTGATTCTATTGGATAATTAAACAGGAAAAAAAAAGATTAATCTCCCATATAACTATAAAAACATTCATTCAAAAAATTTCTAGCTCTTTAAAGTGAAAGGAGCAGGCCCTCAGAAAGATGGGAGTATTATGACAGACATTGAATAAAGCAAATACAAACATACCCACTGCCTCAAAGATCCTTTATACTCTTCAATGTGAGTTAAGCAATTTTTAATAAAAGTTACTATTTTTCATTTGCTGCCATACCGATTTCTTCATACTTGTAAGAACACATTATACGGGCTAGGCGTGGTGGCTCACACCTGTAATCACAGCCCTTTGGGAGTCAGAGGTGGGTGGATGACCTGAGATCAGGAATTTGAGACCAGCCTGGCCAACATGGTGAAACCCTGCGTCTACTAAGAATACAAAAATTAGCCAGGTGTTGTGGAGCGCCTTAAATCCCAGCTACTCGGAAGGCTGAGGCAGGAGAATCGCTTGAACCCGGGAGGTGGAAGTTGCAGTGAGCCAAGATCACGCCACTGCACTCCAGCCTGGGTGACAGAGTGAGATTCTGTCTCAAAACAAACAAACAAAACATTATAAGTAGTTATAAACATGTTACTTGTTACTTGCCACTGTTACTTCAACAGTCACTACCAGGTGATAGGTATTGGGATTTAGAAGGGAAACCCAAATGTAGACAAACTTGTCAAATTTTGTGTTGGTCTTTTGGCCTGTGCTGCCCTTAAACCACTTACCACTTGTGCAGGGCTCACTTGCAAGCCCTTTTAGTGTGCCAGTGTGTTCATTCTTTCTCCTCGTTTTCCTTATCAGGAAAATATTTGCACACATTTATACCAAAAAAAAAAAAAAGGAAATAATGACTTTCTTAGTGTTTCTATTCCTAAAATGTCTATGTTTTAAGAATGTCCAAATCCATGAGTTAAATGAATCACTTAAATAGTAGACTTTTAAGGATCAATGAAAAGACGGCAGATAGATTTCTCTGGAAACCACCCAATGTGGGTATACATTATAACATTTAAATGTTAGGCAGACAATTCTTGAGATGGTTGGCAAGGTTGGATAAGATTGATTGAAGTTTAGTAATTTAAATGTTTATTGTGTTTTACGTAGCAGAGTCTATTTACTGAGTATTTTTGCTTATCTTTCATGATTGAATAATGCCAATTTCTAGATTTGATCCCTTGAAAAGGGGCCATAGGATGCCTTTGAGAAAAATTTTTAGAATTCATGAAGTTTTATAGAAGAATATGTCACTACCTTTACCTAGGAATGATAATCCATTCAGCAATCCAAAGCAACATTCCAGTTCTTAATATATTGCCTTGAAATCCCTTTAAAAAGGGGTAGTCAATATAAATTTTCCCCTTGGTTTTAGAGAATGTGCTCATAAAGGCTTTAGTGTAATCACACCTGTAATCCCAGACCTTCGGGAGGCAGAGACGGGTGGATCACCTGAGATCAGGAGTTCGAGACCAGCCTGGCCAACATGGTGAAACCCCTCCACTACTAAGAATACAAAAATTAGCCAGGTGTGGTGGAGCACCTTTAATCCCAGCTACTCAGGAGACTGAAGCAAGAGAATAGCCTCAACCAACTTAATTGGGTTAAAACTAAGTCCATGAAGGCATACGTACCCACTATTTTTTAAATAAGATTTATTTTTTAGAGCAATTTCAAAGCAAAATTGAGCAAAATTAAGGTACAGAGGTTTTCCATCCACTTCCTGCCCCTACGCATGCATAGCTTCCCCCACTGCCAACATTCCCCACCAGAGTGGCACATTTGTGACAATTGAGGAACCTACTTTGACACATCATTATCACCCAGAGGCCATAGTTTACATCAGGACTCATTCCTGGTGTATATTCTATGGCTTTGGGAAAGTACGTAATGACATATATCTAGCATATATAGTATCACACAAAGTAGTTCTACTGCCCTAAACATCCTCTGTGCTCTGCCTATTTATCCTCAACACCCTAACCCCGGCAGCAACTGACGTTTTTACTCTCTCTATAGTTTTGCCTTTTCCAGGATTGTTTCTTAATATAAAGATATAAAAATTAAGTATCTTCAAATTAGAAGCTTGAAGTTTTGAAACTATCTCATTGTAAAAGTTACTCATGCCTCAAGAAACTTAATCCGTTGTTACTGTTCTTTGGAGAAAAGTTTCTAAATTTAGAATAAAGTCTCTTTCACTATGAGCAAATCTTCAAAACCATATTACAAACATTCAAACATCAAAAGAAAATATAGGTGAAAGACCCATATTATATGAAAATATTCTTGATAGGCTTTGAACATCAATGTATCACACATATCTTCAAGTACATTGTAAAATTAGAGTTTTTCAACCAACTTGTACCGGATGGACCACTAATATCCTGGGGTGTTAGTCAGGGTCAGTCAGGAGACAGAAAAAAAAATACCAGTGAGTTGAATAGGAAAAGTTTATAAAGGTTTGTTAACTACTAAAAAGTGGTTAACTATGAAAGGATACAATATGCTACGGTTACTATTAAAAGAGTTAAAATGGACTGTAAGAGGTCAAGAATTAGCGAGCTAAAAGAAACAAGAACAGCTATTACCACTAAGTTGGGGGAGAGAGGGGAATGACATTTCTCCTTTGCCAGCTGTTAGACTTTGTCAATAAAGGCTGCTGGAGGCACATTGCTAGGCACATGGCTCCAGGAAGACACTCCCTTCTGGGTACCAAGATTGCTTCCTTATTATTTAGCACAGGGGCTCAGTAACCTGCACAAGACAGCTCTTTCCACAAACAGTTCTGGAGACCAATTTGGTAGTAGTTCCAGTCATGTCTGCAGGCAGCTGTCTCCCAGCTGGTGTGCCAGGCCTATCTAGCAGCTTCATTTCCCATCTTCTGACAGGTTTCTTCACGACTGGCACACTGAGTGTTACTGTGGTAGCTGTACCAGCTTTGAAGAGACCTGAATTCACCCTTAGGGAAGACCTTCTAAGTCCTCTGCTCTTTGTTCTTTCATTCCCCTCTCTCTCCCGGTTTAGTGGTAATAGCTGCCTTTGTTTCTTTTAGCTCACTGATTCTTGACCTCTTAGAGTCCACTTTAACTCTTTTAATAGTAACCATAGCATATTGTATCCTTTCATAGTTAACCACTTTTTAGTAGTTAGCAAACCTTTGTGTTAACTTTTCCTGTTCAACTCACTGGTATTTTTCGTGTGTCCTGACTGACCCTTACTAATATACTGATTCTTTTTTTGATATAGTTTATTACCATGTCGTAGAAAAAGTAAAGCTGTCCACATTCTCCATTCAAGAAATTATATTATTATTGTCTTAACAAATAGGAAATACACTACCAAGCCATTGAAAACAGCACAGAGAGAAGCCATTTTATGATCGACTAATGACATTATTAAGTGTGTGTGTGTGTATATATATATATTCTAAATTAGTGTGATATATTGTATTACTGAAGTTCAAGAAATAACATGATTTTTAAAAAGTGACTTCCTATGAGAAGATAGTATCTCCTACTGTCAAGTAACTATAAGTTCTATAATGGTTACTGGATTAAGTGGTTATAAATTATTATAGTGTATAGTTGGGTAGAATGAGGAGAATATGATTGTGGGAGACTTATTTTTATCATCTTATAGGCAAGAATGATAAAAATTTGCTCACAAGCTATTTGTAAGTAATTATGATAGTGGATATTAGCATAACTAGTGCAACCTATAACATAATAGTCAATAAAAGGACTGAATAATACGTGTGACAGAAGATATTTAAGAATTCCAAGTCACATATTAGTGATTGGTAGAACTAGGATTGTAGTCAGTGTATACCTAAATCCAAAGTCCATGCTCTCCCTAACCTGGTAATTATAACCTGAAAATGGAAAGTACAATAAAAAAGGCACCTGGGAAGCAGGCAATACAACATGTTGATGAAAAGATTCTCTCCTTACCAAATCAGAGTGATTTTGATGGATTTTTATGTATGTCTTGAGTAATTGTAAACTATAATGTGTTACTGTGCAGTGATTTAAAAACACCTGGTACACTATTCCTTTGCTATCAATCACAAACCCCTTCCCCTTCTTAGTTTAAAAGCAGCAATTTAAAAGCAGAATTCTTCCCAGTACATGGCTGGCAGCCAGCACCTTCAGATCAGAATTGACTTCCAGGATAAAACTCAGTTGCCATCCCTGCTAGGCAGTGACAGGATTGGTAGAACTCTCCATGTAATCAGAAAGGCTGGGTGCTAGGCAGATGAGTAAAGCAGGGAAGAAAAAAAAAGATATTAAATCACCTTTCTACCAGGGAATCTACCAGACAAAAAGAAGAGATTGGAGCAGAAGGTGAGGTATAGGGAGGTAACACAGAAACTGAGATAAAAGGAAGTATTATAGCCAAAGGGTAGCCAAGGTCTGAATTGAGTGATGGCTTACTGAACACAGCTAGAGTTAGAAAAGAAAGTACTGTGAGCTATGGCAGATATGGGTGACAAAGCTGGAAATATTTTTAATTAATAGAAAGGCGAATACAAAGAAAAATAGAATGGCAGATATTTTATCATAATGACATAGTGATAGTAGAAAAACTTGAAACTGTATCACAGCATACAGACAAAAATGCAAATCAACATACAATAATCTGTTTCTAATGGACAGCTGAAGCCATAAGGTGTATCTCAAGGAGACAGTGATGAAGAGAGAACAACAAAAACAAAAACGAAAGAACAGAGGGATGTGTTTCTGCGCTTACCATGTGGCTGCATTGGATGGAGTTAGATGGATATGGGTTATCTTTGAAAGACACTTAAGTCTTTCATATGAGATTTATACAGACAGGAATTAAGAGTTTGGGGATTTGAGTAGTGGAGAGTTGAAATAGAGGCATGAGACTGGGATTCTTAAAGGGAGGCATGCTCATTAAAGGTGGCATGAAGAAAAACATGTGTCCACTGTCACAGGGAGATGCCGGAGTGTGGAACGTGTGGCGTAAGCGGTATACATTTGAATGTCCTATCTTTATGTACTTTATGTCTCTTGTTTCTGCATTCTTAAGTGTAACTTTTTGTCACTCTTACCCAAAGTTATAAAAAATATCCTCCATCTCTTTGAAAACACAATATTTTAAGTAATAGTTTAAAAAATTCAGAACACATAATAGTGATTACAAATACTTTAGTACTGAATAATAATGAAACATGAAATGTAAGAAAAGTATTATTGATAAGGAAAAGTATAGCCTTTAATATTTATATTACAAAAGAAAAACAATTTGAAAATTAAGTATCCAAGTCAACAAGTTAGATAAAAAAAAATAGCAAAACAATGCTGAATTGAGCAGCTATCCCCTTGAGAGCCTATTAAAAATTGTACTGTGTGTGTTAATCCCACTAGATAAAATGGAAATAAAAGTGAAACATTTTAAAAGAAAAGCATGCACAAAAAAAGCCCTGGATAATTTTTACACATTGGGTGAGAGAAGAATTTATTACATAATACAAAATAACCACAAACCAAAGAAGGAAAATATTGATCCATTTTGATATACACAAAGCCTAGCAAATAAACAAACAAAAAATACACAGGACATCAATACACATCATGAACAAAATGTGAATGTAAACCATGGACTCAGAGCAGAGATTTGCACACTCATAACAAACAGAGTAGCTATCCAAAATATATAAAGAACTACTCTAAAGAAATAAGAAAAAGGCAAAAATTTCAATGGAAAAAAATAAAGGAAATTAATAAGTATTTCACAGACATGAACACCTAAATGGCTAATAAACATTTGAACAGATGTTCATTTTAATAGCTATTCATAAAATGCAAATGTAAACAATAAGGCATTATTTTACACCCATCAGATTGGTGAAAATTAAAAAGTTGACAATAACAATTGTTGCTCAGACGGTCTGGCAAAAAAAAGTTCTCATGACAGATTGACAGTTGTTTGAGTTGTCACAACGATTTGAAGAACAATCTGGC
Organism: Papio anubis; assembly: GCF_008728515.1. NCBI lineage: Eukaryota > Metazoa > Chordata > Mammalia > Primates > Cercopithecidae > Papio > Papio anubis. The sequence goes on from NC_044979.1 coordinate 48,890,304, forward strand.
AGGATATGGTAACGTCGAAGAAGAAATTAAGCAGTTGCCACATGAGAAGTTTCATTTATTGAATGTGTACCTTTGAGGAACTCTCATTTAAATACATGATATAATATGAAGAAAAATCTTTAAGTATTATTTTTAATAGGAGTAAATTATAAGCAACCTTAAACATCAATGGATAGAAGAAAAGATAAATTGTGGTATGTTCATATAGTAAAATAATATTTAGCAGCCAGTAAACTAAAATTTCTTCTGTCAGCACTGGTAAATTGCTAAACATAATATTTAATGTTAACATAATATTTAACCAATACAGAAGAATGTCCAATACAAAATGATAGAATGTTTCAAAGTTTAAACATGCTAATAATAATACATAGTTTAAGAATATATACAGATAAAGTAATAACATAAACACTTGTAAATAAAAAAAGTGAAATACCCCAGTTAGATAAAAAGTCAGCTGTGTACCACTCTGGGCAATATACTCTCTCCTCAGGTTATTGTTTTTTATCTGTACAGCCCAGGAAAATTTCTTTTGCCCTGCTGAACGCCTGATGCTAACGACAGTAAGAAATGCTGGTTTCCAAGATGAATAGTAGAAACAAAAATTCCTGATGTGCAATTTCTTATAGATGCTGAGGCTTGCCAAATTCAGCTTCTTTGAATTATACATTAAGAAACAGATAAATAAATGAAGAAATTAAGAGATGCAAGAATCAAGGAAACAATGAAGTTTCTATCTTTGACCTGAGAACCAGAATACCTGGAATCTAGTCCAGTGTATTTCATTAAAGGATTGTTTGGTTCTGTTTGTTTGTTGTAGATAATCAGCTTTCTGGGTTTCAGTTTCCTCCATCATAAAATAAGAGCATTGAATTAATGTTAGCTCCTTTCCATTTAAAGTCCACTTGCTCTGTAATTCTAAATCTGTGTTTGAAGATTCTCATCTTTCTGACACAGAATTGCAGAGGGATGGATTACTGTCATTCCTAACTGATGTCCCAAAGATGATGAGTTCCTTGTTGGTTTAAGCCTGGTATTTCCTTAGTCAATAGAGCAATACTAAGCTGTCCTTGGCACTGGGCATGTTATAGGTATCCCACTGACACAGATTAATTAACTGATCTTCTTAATGAGGCAGGATTCCCATGGCACCTGAGCCAGAAGTGGTTAATGATGTCTGCTGCTGCTTAGTTTCATAACTGTATACGAAGTAGGTTTTCAAATAAAACACTCTCAGGGATGTCAATGGCAACTAAGACATTTCTGATGCTCTGATGTTCTTTTGGCAATTGCTAGAGTGTGATACAGTCAGGAGGGCTCTTCTTGGTGCATCTTTTACTAGAACTGGTTCTGTTTATGCAAGTTACTGTCTCCGTCTCTGGCCTGACCTTGATTAAAGGAGGCTCTCTAAGGGCAGGTACTGCTCTCCTCTGCTTCCTAATACATTGAATTGAATTGTACGTATTTGTTGAATTGTTTGATAATAGAACAAAGTGCATCTGGTGGCACTCTGGTCAAATTACAGATTTCAGAGTTCCCTAAAATAGATGATATCAGGCTTTTTTTCTAAAAAAAAATTTCAACTTTAATTTTAGATTCAGTGGGTACATCTTCAGGTTTGCTACATGGATGTATTGCATGATGCTGAGGTTTGGGGCATGGGTGATCCTGTGTCCCAAGTAGTGAGCATAGTATCCAAAAGGTAGTTTTGCCCATGACCCACTCCCTCTGTCTTCCCTCTGGTAGTCCTTAGTGTCTGTTGTGCCCATCTTCACATCTATATGTACTCAATGTTTAGCTTCCACTTTGTGGTATTTGGTTTGTTTTCTGTTCCTGTGTTAATTCACTTAGGATAATGGCCTCCAGTTGCATCCATGTTGCTGCAAAGAATATGATTTCATTTTGTTTTCATGTTTGCGTAGTATTCCATGATGTATATATACCACATTTTTCTTTATCTAATCCACTGCTGATGGGCACCTAGATTGATTCTATGTCATTGCTATCCATCAGATGTTAGTGAAGACTCTCCATTGATCCCTTTTCAAATATAGACTATATAAGTGATCTGTGAGCTTAGTGTATCAGATCACTAACAGGATTGCTTAGGGGTGTAATTGGTAGCTTAGTTTTATGTGTAAGTGATATCTGTGCTTTGCTGCAGCTAAACAATTTTTCTACATGAAGCCACACAATTATTGCAATCTGGGGAGCAACAACTTTGGTATATAAAAGTAATTCTAACAGAATCCAAAAATGCTGTGTTAACAGTTCACTGATCATTTAATGGGAGCCTCATCTATTAAATGTCTTCATATTGTTATGAGGAATATTTTATCACTGGAAATAAAGCTAAACTCATCAGGAAGTCAGGGAAAGAGCCCTACAAAAACGGACTAACACACACTTTGGAGTCAGCTGATCTTCAATCTGGTAATCTACCATTATATCAGTCAAAATTCATGTATCACTTTTTACTATATTCCAGGCTATGTTCTATGTGCTTAAAATGTGTTTCCATTGACAATTCACAACAACTATATTAAATAAGAAACTGCTATTTTTCCTATTGAATATGAAGCACTTCTGAATGGTCAGGGAATTTGACCAAGGTCACACAGATAGTAAATGATAGCAAAAGGATAAGAACCCAGATGAAAGCCAGCAGCCTTAATGTGGTTTCTATTACTTGGCATTAAAAAGTAATATTTGTGGCTGGTTGTGGTAGCTCACACCTGTAATCTCAGCACTTTGGGAGGCCAAGGCGGTGGATCACAAGGTCATGAGATCGAGACTATCCTGGCTAACACAGTGAAACCCTGTCTCTACTAAAAATACAAAAAATTAGCTGGGAGTGGTGGTGGTTGCATGTAGTCCCAGCTACTCGGGAGGCTGAGGCAGGAGAATGGCGTGAACCCAGGAGGCAGAGCTTGCAGTGAGCCGAGATTGCACCAATGCACTCCAGCCTGGACAACAGAGTGAGACTCTGTCTCAAAAAAAAAAAAAAAAAAAAATTTCTTTCTCTTGTACCGAAACAAATATTGCTAATAACATTAGCTACAAAAATTCCTTGAAAACAAAATTATTTTATGCATTTGATGATTTGCTTCTTTACATCTAATGAAATCCTTTTGGAAAAATGCTAAAACTATGAAACCCAGGTGAAAGCCTTTATTTTTTGGAACGTCTTTTCCAGTCATATCCAGTTTCACATGACCTGGCCCATCATGCAGTTTTTATGCCGTACCTAACTGGCACTGAATCTACAAGTTCACAGATTAATTATCTGAAAATCAATCTACCAAATACTGTACAATGTTTTAAAATATTCTTAAACCCGAAATTTTTCAACTGTTGGGAGATTTCATGTCACTGGTCCTCTGCAAAGACCATAGTCAAATAATCAAAGCCCTTTCCTACACATCTTTAATTTTCCCTTCTCTGTCATTTTTGGTAGAACACATGCAAACTCATATACCCAAAATATTTTCTATTTTAATGTGAATCTTAGAGAATAAATTTTGCATGGTGTCCTTATTTTATACATAGGTTCTGGTGCAACAGTTGTTATAAAGTTTATAATAGGATTACCTTTCCTCATGGAAATAATTTCATAAATGATAGTAATGTTCTTGAACTAGGCCATACAAGACTCCTTAACCTCTAATATCTTCTGAGGTTTCTTACTAATAGCACACTCTATTCACAAAATTGTCTTTTGTAGTGTCCCATGGAAAAGGCATTTTTTGCATGCAGAAGACATATCTTCCTTCATTGGTGATGTCAGAAGTACTTTCAAAGTTAAGCATTCAAATTTCTTCTAGCTACAGAAAAGCAGTTCATAGATCTAATACTTTTAGATTTGAATGGTTCTCAGAATCACCCAGATTTTCATTTTATAACCCACATTTTTTTTCTCAGAATTTCTGTAAATATAATCCCCTTTTTCTATTTGTACTCTGAGAAGTTTCAAGAGATCTGAAAACCTCTGAGGGCACGTACATGTTCCTAAGAAAATGATCACCAGCTTTAAACTGACCATTTTTAAAAACTAGGGTGGTTTCAAGACCTTGTCATCTGAAGATTTCATGACCAATATGTTTTGATAAGTGATTAACAATGTTTGTAGTCACCATAACTGAAGATAAGGAGGCAAGTAGACTATTTGTAAGTAATTTCATTTAACACTGTGTCTATACAAATAGTATTGTCAGTAAGCAGCAGGTATCCACAAACACTCTAGACTATTTTCCCCAATTATGTTCTATGGAACACTTGTATTCCTTAAGATACTTTACATATTCTACTTTCTCTCTCTCTCTCACACACATACACACACAGACACACAAACACACTCAGACATATAGTTCTGTAATAAAATCAACAGGCGGGAATTGCCTATTATATTATCTCTTCAGAGATCCATAACTAAAGCTCTGAAAAACTTTATGCAGTAGAAAGCAATGTAACTATTTAATTTAGCATTCCCCAAAAGTATTTAATCTATACTTTTTAAAAATAATTCAAAAAATTCTCTTTTCAGCGAGAATTACATGAGGATGTGACATATATATTTTCGCCATATATATTTTATTTTAACGTTATTAGCATATTTCAAATATTGTTCGCTTTATTTTTGTCATGGTGTTAAAATTTGAACCGAGAAACAGGAACATAGATCTCTACAGTGATGGAATTTGAAAAAGGAATAATCAGTAGGAAGAAGGTGGCATTTTCTTTTACCTCTATTTAATTGCTGATCAGGCAGTAGTGGGCACTTTTCAAAATTCTGCTCTATGCAACAGCTGTGCAATTTTTCATCATAATTAAATCATTCATAAAAAGCGTCCTTAGAAAAATCATATAACGCCCACTTCAATATTTTCTATAGCTCAAATCCATTGTGATGAAAGGTGTGCTCATATATTCACTTGCTCCTTATCTAGTTGAACAGGATAACAAAATTCAACCATCAGCACAAAAATTATGTAGGAGAGCAAACTGGGCTGAAAAAATGAAACTTTTATCATCTTTACATTATTTCTAGAAGTTGGATGTTGGTTATTTTTCCCCCAGCATATTTTTACTGTTACACTTTTTGCATCTATCTATACTCAGAAGGATTTTAGGAAAGCCAAGCAGTATCATAAAACCTTGTTGCCTATTTCTCTCCTGGCTTGCACACTCTGTGGGGAAAAAGCCTCCCTTCACACCTCCCTACAATCTGTTCCATTTGAACGGATAATCATTCAGCAGTAGCCAGCAGCTGCTGCCTAATGCCTAAGCCTAATGCAGATTCTGGCGACTCACAAAGTCATTAAAAATCTGTCTTGGTGGAACATGTGAAATCTGCTCAGAAGGCTAGGGTGTGTACTGAGGCAGCACTGCCTCTTCCTCACCCATTCATGGTGATACCCTGGAAGCACTGCATGTATTTTAGTATTCAGAGGAAGCTGCTTTATCTTAGCTTTCAACACCAGTTAATGGAGGGTAGAAGCAGGCCACAATTTTGCTTCAATTTTTCTCTTGTGCATCAAAGAGCATCTAGTACAGTAATATTCAGTTGACGTATGTTTTAGATAGATTCATTATTTTTCTCAAATAAAGTCATTAATGGAGTGTAAACCTGATTATAAGCAGAAAAATCCTGATTGAAAGAAGGCTTGGACATTGCAACCAATCTGTTCACCTTCCCTTATTTACCCATACCTAAGGTATTTCCATGGAATTCCAAAAATCTGAGAAAGAAAAGAGTTTAGAAAGTAGACATATAATTTCACTGACTGAAAACAAAATTCCATTATATTCTTTTATAAATAAAATTTCATTCTTGCAGAGTATGACAGGATGGACATTTATATTAATGATGTTAAGCAAATAGTTTTTATTTAATCAACTTATGACACTTCTTTTTTTTCAATTACTGATTTTGAATATTTTATTTATTTAGAGATAGGGTCTTGCTACATTGCTCAGGCTGGTATTAAACTCTCAGCCTCAAGAGATCCTCCCAGCTCAGCCTCCCAGTGTTGGGATTAGAAGTGAGAGCATCCACATATGGCCTGATGTTGAAGATTTTTTTTTTAATACTTTAAGTTCTAGGGTACATGTGCACAACGTGCAGGGTTGATACATAGGTATATATGTGCCATGTTGGTTTGCTGCACCCATCAACTCATCATTTACATGAGTTATTTCTCCTAATGCTATCCCTCCCCCAGTCCCCTACCCCCCGACCGACCCCGGTGTGTGATATTCCCTGCCCTGTGTCCAAGTGATCTCATTGTTCAATTCCCACCTATAAGTGAGAACATGTGGTGTTTGGTTTTCTGTCCTTGTGATTGAATGATGGTTTCCAGCTTCATCCATGTCCCTACAAAGGACATGAACTCATCCTTTTTATGGCTGCAGAGTATTCCATGGTATATATGTGCCACATTTTCTTTTCTTTTTTTTTTTTTTTGAGACGGAGTCTCGCTCTGCTGCCCAGGCTGGAGTGCAGTGGCCGGATCTCAGCTCACTGCAAGCTCCGCCTCCCGGGTTCACGCCATTCTCCTGTCTCAGCCTCCCGAGTAGTTGGGACTACAGGCGCCCGCCACCGCGCCCGGCTAGTTTTTTGTATTTTTAGTAGAGACGGGGTTTCACCATGTTAGCCAGGATGGTCTTGATCTCCTGACCTCGTGATCCGCCCGTCTCGGCCTCCCAAAGTGCTGGGATTACAGGCTTGAGCCACCGCGCCCGGCCCACCACATTTTCTTAATCCAGTCTATCATTAATGGACATTTGGGTTGGTTCCAAGTCTTTGCTGTTGTAAACAGAACTGCAATAAACATACATGTGCATGTGTCTTTATCGTAACATGATTTATAATCCTTTGGGTATATACCCAGTAATGGGATTGCTGGGTCAAATGGTAATTCTAGTTCTAGATCCTTGAGGAATCGACACACTGTCTTCCACAGTGGTTGAACCAATTTATACTCCCACCAACAGTGTAAAATTGTTCCTATTTCTCCACATCCTCTCCAGCATCTGTTGTTTCCTGACTTTTTAATGATTGCCCCATCCTAGCTGGCATGAGATTGTATCTCATTGTGGTTTTGATTTGCATTTCTCTGATGACTAGTGATGATGAGCATTTTTTCAAGTGTCTGTTGGCTGCATAGATGTCTTCTTTTGAGAAGTGTCTGTTCATATCCTTTGCCCACTTTTTGATGGAGTTGTTTGATTTTTTTCTTGTAAATCTGTTTGAGTTCTTGGTAGATTCTGGATATTAGCACTATGTCAGATGGGTAGACACTAAACTTTATGATATTGCTGGTCAGCATCAGTTAATTTCAAGACCTTGTTTAGTTTTGATGTTACATGTTTTCCCTTTGATTATAATGTCTTCAACTTCTTCATTTGGTAAACAATGACCTTTCCTTAAGACCTAACATAAGTTTCATCTGGATAAAGTGGATAAAGAGGCACTTTTATGCACTAGGCAGTTTGAGGCTCGGTCATTGTACTCATTAGTATTATTATTATTACCGTCTCTTTAAAAAAAATGATGGGATAAGGTTATTAAAAATAAACAGGAATTTATTACTGTTGAATATTCTATTATACCTTGAAATTCATATTTTGATATCTTAAACATATGCTTTCAATGCTTTTTAAATTATTTAAAGCATTTTTGTTTTATGAAAACAAAATAAGTTTACTAACCCACATTTGCTCCTCCGCTGGTATCTGGTGTCTGGAGAACTAGTGGGCCTTGGAATCTGGCCTGGTATTTATTTTTCTTTCTGATACAGTGTCTCTCTCTGCTGCCCAGGCTGGAGTGCAGTGGCATGATCTTGGCTTATTGCAACCTCTGCCTCCCGGGTTCAAGTGATTCTCCTGCCTCAGCCTTCTGATAGCTGGGACTTTAGGTGCGTGCCACCACACCCCGCTAATTTCTGTATTTTTGTAGAGACGGGGTTTCACCATGTTGGCCAGGCTGGTCTCGAACTCCTGATCTCAGGTGATCCGCCTACCTAGGCCTCTCAAAGTGCTAGAATTACAGGCATGAGTCACCGCACCCGGCCCTGCCCTGGTGTTTCTACAAAGACCTAAGCTTATATGGTTTTAGACATCATAGAAATACATTACTTGATAGCTTTGTTGAATTTTATTACTTAAGTGAGGATATTTGACCCAATTCACCACATAGTTGATACATGACAAAGGTGGAAGGCATTTGAGTTTTTAGACTCTCTGCAAAAAGACACACTGCCATCATTGACTATACAATTTAGTCTCCTTTATAAATATTGATAACTTGTAAATTTCTTCTTTTACTATGACTGACCTTGCATATTTGGTAGTAATCTTCATAATAGGTTGTGATTCATATGTAGTAATAAATTCTGATTGCTAAAATGAACAGATAGCCATTTTCATAAGATAAAAGAAGGAATATGGCTGGTTAAATAATAACATATTTGTGTATACCTGTTTTCTGAGTGAACACATACATATGAAAATTGTCTGCAGATGTAAACATCCTCAGTACAGTTGCCTGCTCCACTGATGTTGAACTTAGCCATATGACTTGCATTGGCCAAAAGAATGTGTAAGAACTGACAGATTTCCAAGGAAAGACAAGCTAAAGCCATTGCAAGCTTCTGCAAATTCTCTCCTTCTTTCATCACAAGGAGGCCACACTCCAAAGAATCACATTTTAGAATTCCATAATAAGATGATGTTTGGAGAAGGCTGACAGCTAACATACTAAAGCAGAGCCTCAGCACACAGCTACACAGATAAGGCCTCCAAAAATGACAGAAATGGTTGTTGCTTTTTAAAAAATTATTGCTATGCTTTAAGTTCTGGGGTACATGTGCAGAACGTGCAGTTTTGTTACATAGGTATACACGTGCCATGGTGGTTTTCTGCACCTATCAACCCGTCACCTACATTAGGTATTTCTCCTAATGCTATCCCTCCCCTAGCCCCCCACCCCCCAACAGGCCCCAGTGTGTGATGTTCCCCTCTCTGTGTCCATGCATTCTCATTTTTCAACTCTCACTTATAAGTAAGAACATGTGGTGGTTGGTTTTCTGTTCTTGTGTTAGTTTGCTGAGAATGATAGTTTCCAGCTACATCCATGTCTCTGCAAAGGGTATGAACTCATCCTTTATTATGGCTGCATAGTATTCCATGGTGTATATGTGCCACATTTTCTTTATCTAGTCTATTATTGATGGACATTTGGGTTGGTTCCAAGTCTTTGCTATTGTGAACAGTGCTGCAATAAACATACATGTCCATGTGTCTTTATAGTAGAATAACTTTTACTCATTTGTGTATATACCCAGTAATGGGATTGCTCGGTCAAATGGTAAGAAATAGTTGTTGCTTTAAAGCCACTTAAATTTGGGGATATTTGTTACAATGCATTATCACAATAAAAGCTAAATAATGAGTGAGAATAGCAAAACAAAACAAAACAACTGAGATTTAGATATCCAAAGACTGCATTGCTACAAATACTAGAATTGTTAGAGACAGAATATATACTAGCTATGTACAAAAAGTGTAAGTAAGCAAGGATACAGTTGTTGAAATGTAAAAAGAAGAGGCCGTAAGGTATAAATAGGGAAAATTAACAAAAATTAAAAGCTAGAAAAAGGGATAATATATTGTTATGAAAGAAGAATTGGAAGTGACAGTGAGTTAGACAAAGCTGAGTAGAAAATTAGTGAACAGAGAGTTTTATCTGAACATTTTACAAGGAAAGAAACATGAGTTTGAATCTACAAAAGAGAAATTAAGAGATGAACAGGTTTGAATGAGATGTTTGACATATATCTGATCAGTCCTGGAAAGAGAAAATTATTACTGAAATAACATATGTAAAAAGATAATGGCTGCTAGTTTTCTGAGCTGGTGAAAAGGATGTATCCACAGATGAGGAATCATGATATATCCCAAGTAACATAAATAAAATGTTTAGAAATCCCTAGAAGTATAATAAACCAACATAGCAACCAGGAAAAAAATCTTAAGAACAAGCCAACCACCTATAAAGGAATAAGTAGAACGATAGTAGAATTCTTACAGATAATAGAAGCCAGAAGATTATGGCATAATATCTGTAAGGATTTAATAGAAAATAGGTGTTGACTGAAAATTGGGATCTACTTTATTGTCCAAGGTTGTAAAAACATTAATAGGTACATAAAATTAAACAGCTTATACAAGGAGATATAAATTAATGGAATCTTTACTCATTTGTGTACTTTAGAATTGGAAAAATGATCCAAGAACCATCTAAAATGTGAGAAAATGAATACGGACAAAAAAGGGCAAATAAGCATTTTAATGCAAATACATAAAAAATTATGCTGCTTTGTGGGGTTAATTTGGACTTTGAGGAAGAGTTAAGAAATTGTATATTGCATATTTATATTTACAATAAGAAAAAAGCAAAGTTAATATTATTAGAAATAATGCCTATATTCTTAATGAGTAAAGAATGAGAAAGAATAGAAAAAATATAAGATAAATTTTAAAAATGAAGTATTTTTTTAAAAGGCAAGAAGGAGGACACCCTGAGTTACACCAGTATAATATAAAAATGCTAAAAATGTGAATAATAATAATAATACTCAAAATTTGATTGAACTTTTCAGTCAAAAAAAGAGACTGTCAGATTGAATGTTTTAAAAAATCTAGCAATATGTTGATTTCAAGGCCTAAACTTAAAACAAAATAGCAAGGATTTATTGTAAGTAAAAATATAAAAAAGAAAATTGGGCTAATACTTACCATGAAAACAAACTTGGTTAACCATGTCAATATTAGACAAAATTTAACTTATAAGACAATACTAGCAAGAGTAGGTCATTAGATAATAATAAAAGTTTAAACCCTTGAGGAAAAATGTCACTCTAATGTATGTAACTAGTAAAGTTAGATTTGTATGCTTAGTCGAATTACTAACACATACTAAGAGCTCAAGAAACTTCAACTACTATTATCACTATTTAAATGAAAAATAATCTAAAAATAGAGGATCCATAATATAGACAATTATCGTCTATATAGATCAATGAGACAATAGAGAACACACAATTAGACCTTATTACAAAGAAGACTTTTGTATCTGATGAATGCAATATGACAGATTAGTGGAAAAAGTAGGAGGAATATACATAAATACAATAAAAGAAACAGTTTTTTTTTTTTTTTACTAAAAAGCCAGCAAAATGTAGAAATGAAAGCAAAATATATGTCTCTTATGAATACATATTAAAATAATACTTTTATGCATATACAAGGTGGGTAGAAAATTGGTATAAATTTCTAGACAGCAATTTATCAATATGAATCAGTAATCTAGTCATTCAATAACACACACAGTGGGAATAACATTCATGTGACTAAAAAAGGGAAAAAATTGCTTTTAATAGCATCTTAGCCAAAAAAGTGTCTAAAATAGGGCAGTGATTCAGTAAATTTCTCTTTAACAGTAATTACTATAAAACTAGTAAAATTTATTTTCTAAGGATAGATGAGAAAAAGAAATCTCTCCTAATGACAAAAAAATCCAGAATATAAAGTTGTCTATAATGTGTGATCTGAGTTTTATAAAACCCTAGACAGAAATAGCCATGGATATAATACAGACAGACCAAACAACTGGCTCCAAATAATGAGTGAGATCAAAAACTTCTGAGTGAATAAATTCATATATGGCTTTCTTTTCTTCTTCTTCCTCTTCTTGGATTTTTTTTTTGTTTTGTTTTTGAGATTGAGTCTTACTCTGTCATACAGGCTGGAGTGCAGTGGTGTCATATTGGCTCATTGCAACCCCTGCCTCTCAAATTCAAGTGATTCTCCTACCTCAGCCTCCCGAGTAGCTGGGATTACAGGTGTCTGCCACCTGTCTGGCTAATTTTTATATTTTTTAGTAGAGACAGGGTTTTACCATGTTGGTTAGGCTGGTTTTGAACTCCTGACCTCAAGTGTTCCCCTGCCTTGGCCTCCTAAAGTGCTGGGATTACAGGCGTGAGTCACCACACCCAGTCTTCTTTTTTACTTTACATTTCAAATTATCTACACTTATTTATATAAGAAAAAGCTTTAAATTCAAAAGCATAATTTGTTTTTCACAGTATTATATATATATTTCTGTCAAAAGAGTGACCTTGAAGATGTTACTGAGTAAAGCTTTAATTACTTTTACTAAATACTTTCCCTCAAATTACAATTTTAATTTTACATATATCTTTTTGAATGTTATAACATTGAACTCTGCCTGTCTCTGATCTTTTATTCAGTAACTGCTTGATATTCAAAATTTACACTTTTGCAAAACATAGATTTTTATACATTGATAGGAAAGAAAATGCACTTGAAATCAGAATACTTAAATTGCACTGTTCTTACTTGTTAGCCTTAATCATGGATACTTTCTATGCTAAGTCATTCTTGAAGGAAAAACATCTTGGAGCTCTTTTTTTTTGATAAATAGAAATTATTTCTTAAAAATTTCAAGATGATTGAAGATTGCTCAGTGTTTCCCAGATCATCAGAACATCATCTGAAAATCATCACAGCCATCTGTTCTCAATCACAAGAGATATGAGAGAACAGTTAGTAAAGACACATTGAACACCCCAGGCTGTAACAAGAAAACACATCTACATCATTAGAAGACACTCCCTTGACCTGAAAACCATTCTATTTTTATCATTGCCATATCCCACATACTCCATATATCCATAAATTTTGGCTAGGTTGGGCTGTGTTAACATACAACCCCCAAATATCAGCACGTTACAGTAACAAAGGTTATTTCTCCTTCTTGTAATATCTCTAAAATGAGTCTCTTCAGCCAGGTTTTTCCTCCAGGACCCAAGATGGTGAAACAGTTCCTGTTCTGAACACTGCAGGTATAATGGTAAAGGGAAAAGAACGTATCAGTGAACCAAGAATTGACTCCCACAGTTTCTGCTTAAAAAATCTGCATTTAGTAGTTTTACCCACTTTTCATTTGCCACCTCAAGACAAATGACCTTTCTGAGTTAAACAGCAGTAGTAGCATTGGATAAAAAGATATTTACTGTAGTGGCCCATTATCACACTGCTATAAGGACATACTTGAGACTAGGTAATCCATAAAGGAAAGAGGTTTAATTGACTCAGTTCCACAGGGCTGGGGAGGCCTCAGGAACCTTATAATCATGGCAGAAGGGGAAGGAAACATGTCCTTCTTCACAAGGTGACAGGAGAGAGAAGAATGAGTGCCCAGCGAAGAGGAAGCCCCTTATAAAACCATCAGATGTCTCTAGAACTAACTCACTCTGAAGAGACTAGGATGGGGAAAATTGCCCCCATGATTCAATTATCTCCACGTGGTCCCTCCCACAACATGTGGGAATTATGGGAACTACAATTCAAGACGAGATTTTCATGAGGACACAGCCAAACCATATCAAATCTAATCCTTCCCGAGAGCGCACAACACAACTCATATGGCCAGGCATGGTTTTGCTGAAGTACAAAACTGCCTTCACCTAGAAAGAAGCAGCCAGTATTTTGAATAATATTGCAACCTACCAGTCGTCTGAAAATCTAAATCTTGTCTAATATTGTTCATTCAAGATTCAAAAGATACTGATTTAAAATCTGCTATGTTTCTGGAAATGTGCCCAACACTGGGGATTAAGACAGAAAATTCTCTGCTCTGATAAAACTCACAGTGAACAAACATATATGAATATAACATACTGTCAGATTGTGTTCAGAGTTGTGGCATAAAGCACTGGTTGGCAAATGTTTTCTTAAAGTGCCCGGTAGCAAATATTTTAGGCTTTGTGGTCCATACGATCGCTGTCAAATTATTTCACTCTGATGTAGAACTAAAGCAACCACACACAAATTGCAAAGTTACATTCTAATGAAACTATATTTACTAAAACCAGCCGCTGAACTGGGAGTCTAGAGAATAAATGAGGATGTGGGCTTCTTGAGATAGAATTGTCAGGAGACACCTCTCACAGGTTGTGAGTGTGCTGAGTTCTGAGTGCTAAGTGACCAGGCATGTGAATATATGGGAGCGGAGTTGGTAAGCCAAGGGTAAAACCTGTGTAAGAGCCCTCCAGTGGGAAAGAACTTGGTGTTGTTGAAGAATAGAGAAAAGACCACTGTTGCTAGTGCACAGTATGCTAAAGTTTGCAGTTATGAGCGAAGAGAGGTATAGATTATATCAAGTTTTATTGACCATGTAAAGAGTTGGATTTTATTCTAGGTGAGATTGAAAGTCACTGAACTCTTTGAAGTAGAGGGATGGCATAATTGTATTGACTCTGAAAAGCATGATCCCTTAAGCTGCTGTTTGGAGAAGAGGTGGGGTAGGCAAGAGCAGAAACAGGGTGGTTATTGCAGTTATCCCAGAAAAATATTGGTGATTTGGACTAGCAGTGGAGATGAAAAGAAATGAGTGTGAGCAACATATTTTCAAGGTGAAATTGGTTGAACTAATTGAGGGCATCAGAAGGAAAGCAGACATGTAGAACTTCACATCTGGGAGTTTAAGCACATGAGTTGGGGATGAACTCTTTCAGCTTTACCTACATATACAAAATCAGTTTGAAAGTTGAGCCAATTATCTGAAGAATTTAAGCAAAAAGAGCACTTTTATGCAAAACATAATTATAATATATCCTATAATTGCTTCATTACTCCATTTGCGTTTTACATTTTTAAATTACAGATTAAATTTATCCAGCCAATGGTAAAATGCACTCAATTAAGAGACCTGGCAATTGGATCAGTTTTAGCTGAGTGAGGCTTTTCCAGTTAGCAAGTTTAGCTTTCTGATTTCAGAATCAAATAGGTTCCCAAGACAAATATGACAATTTTTTTTAACATACAAACCCATCAATATATATGCAGATGTAACCCAAAATTCAAAAAGTTAGTCTTTTAATTTTTTTTCTAAAAGTAGGCATGTATATATTTATTAAACAGATTTTTTTATTGAATACGTTGGATATGCTGAGAATCCACGGACACAACAAAATCAAAGCCCATATATGAACTTTATATTGGGAGAATTAGATAATGTTTAAGTAAATGAGTAAAGCAACATGTATAAATTGTGATTAATATTTACTGAGTAAATATTTTTTATTTTATTCTTTCATATCTACCTCCTCTTTCAAATTCATTACATATTTTCTAAATGCATTTACTTTTTATTTCATTCTTTATATACTGTGTAAGATTCTGGTAGAAATAGTAAGGGTAAAATCAGTAAAACATTTCAACATGATCACATTTCCTCAAATTGAGAAAAATCTTTGGCCCTGGTTGACAAGACTATATTCATTAAAAAACCTCATGATTCAAGACTAGAAGGATTCACAGCATACAAAGTATATATGTTTAAGTCAATTCATTATGTTGTCATGGTTAGTGAATTTGTTTTTCCATTTTAATAACATTTTTGTGTGGAGAATAGGTAATGGAACAATTTTTCCATTGAAATGACCACTTTATCAGTTTAATAATTTCTCTCCAAAGTAATTTGTTGTCACAATTACTGAACAAAGTGTGACAAGGAAACAGATACTCAAATTATTTTCATTACAACTATCATATGATAGTGACAAAAAATAAAAGAGAACCATATGAAAGTTGACTTTCAGGACTAAATGTATAGTGGTTAATAGAAAGCCTTTCAGAGAGGAGAGATTTTTCCTATTATAGGTAAAAAGAGTCAAATAGAGAATATTGAGGAGGTTGAAATTTGAACTGGTATAAATGAGATTGAGCAGAATAAAAATGGAAACTTCAGGCCATTTCTTGAATTGATATGCAAACAGTCAGTAAATATGAAATTCAGATGAGTAACATCTAAAAACATTTATTTATCCATTTATTTCTTATTGCCTCTTTCTCAACCTTTCTATCAACACACACTTATAGCACCTTTTTTTATCTCATTTACTTTTTTTTTTTTTTTTGGCTGGTATTACATCTGAAAAACAAAGTATAGCCTTTCCTTTTATCTAAAACAAAATCAGTGTTCCATGGGTAAGTATGCCACCTACCACTTCAACCTGTTGGCATGAGAAAATTCCTTTTCTGACAGCTCATGCTACCTACCAGTTAATTCTAACAACCCTAGAAAGAAGTGAGATAGAAATTAATGCAATGGAAGAGTGTTGATTTGTTAAAATACTATTAACACTCTCAATCATCTAAAAACATTTTCATGGGAGGAAACCGAGCTGAACAAAAGTGTCCAAGTAATTTGAGCATTTTGGAAATCAGAATATTTTTAATTATTGTTTTTACATTATATTTAACATTTTTCTATCTTTGAGGTTTGAAAAATAAATGCGGTTTCCCCAATGCAACATACTGCAATTTTTCTTTTAAGAATGTTATTATTATTGCTTTAATCAGAAATCGTTTTGGAGAAATATATCCCCCACACACTCACACTATTATTACTGCTATTTGGTGCTAAATGAAATTAGCATTTGATTCTCACTTTACTTTGACTTCAG
Organism: Papio anubis; assembly: GCF_008728515.1. Lineage (NCBI taxonomy): Eukaryota > Metazoa > Chordata > Mammalia > Primates > Cercopithecidae > Papio > Papio anubis. The sequence continues at coordinate 48,906,857 of NC_044979.1, forward strand.
TTCAAGTATCTTTTTAAAGACAATATAGGTTTTCACTCTAATTTCCTAGCATCCTTGATTTGTTCTTCCCCCTCCACTAATCCTTTTCATGTTTTTCTCACTCTCTATGCAAAATTCAGGTTCTCATCACTTTTTGGCATTCAGATATTCACTAATTAAACAATTCTCTTGAATCTACATTTTTTTCTCAAAATATAACTGAAAAAAGTATTGAACCCTGAGTTGTCTAGTGTATAAATAGAAGACAGTACTAACAGATATTCTCATTTGTAATGTTTCTTTAATATCACCTCCTTATTTCTTCATATACTCATTAATAAGCTCTCAGTCAGAAACAATTGAAGACAGAAAGACTCCAGGATTTTTTCTTCCTTTTGGAAGGCATAATTTTTTATTTTATTTCACCAGATTCTACTAAACAAGTAGTTTAATTCTCCATAAAGAAATGAGTTTCTTTCTGAGGTTTTTAATTGTTATTTGTGTTGTTTTCTTTTACTGTGGAATAAAATAGCAGAAATTAAAGGGGGAATGTGCCAAATTTGGTTAAGTAATTCTTTTTTGAGTTGGAGTCTCACTCTGTCACCCAGGCTGGAGTGCAGTGGCATGATCTTCGCTTACTACAACCTCCACTTCCCAGGTTCAAGCGATTCTCCTGCCTCAGCCTCCCGAGTAGCTGGGATTACAGGCACACACCACCATGCCTGGCTAATTTTTTGTATTTTTAGTAGGGACAGGATTTCACCATGTTGACCAGGGTGTTTTTGAATTCCTGACCTCAAGTAATTCACCTACCTCGGCCTCCCAAAGTGCTGGGATTACAGGCATGAGCCACTGCACCTGGCCTGGTTAAGTAATTCTGATACAGTAGGGAATGAACAGTCACTGAATATTATCAGTCTGGTTCTTTGCACATACAACTTACTTCACTTAATCATTTAAACATTTTTACTAAGCAGTTATTCTCTGTCTTTTGTTAATGAAGAAACTGATAAGAAATTAAAAAACCAAAATATGAACCTTGGAAATAACATTAACCTTCTCTAAACTATTGGAACACTGTAATTTTGTATACTAACCATTAATGTGAAGAAAGATTATATATTTTTTTTACCTTTAACCTCTCATGTTGTTTAAAAATAAATTCTGTTTCTAGGAAGTGTTCAGTAAATGAGAAATTAATTTCTAGCATTTATGTTGTAAGTTCATATCTATAATATACTTCCATAGAACTATCCTCTTTATAAAGACATCATCCATTCATTGAATCAACAATTATTTCTGGAGCATGTACTATGTGAATCTATGTACTATGTACTCAAGATAACGAAGTGAACAAGGCAGACATTGTCCCTGCACACAGTGAGCTGCCTTCTGTTGCGGATGGTATGTTAAATAACACACAAGTAATTCGTCCTTAGATATGAAGTAATGTAGAGTGCTATTACAACATATACCTGTGGGATCTGAATTAATTGAGATACAGAAAGAAGACTGAGGATGAAGGTGAGAATATTTGTGCATGGACAAGTAGACTGAGTTCAGATCCTCCAAGGCCTTCTATGATTTTGAAGACCTAACAATAACTTGAACTAAGATGATATCACTACAGATGAATGTAGGTGAATAGGCTTGATAGATATATAAAAGTAAAATTAATTGAACTCGTAATTGATGGAAAATGAAGGGAGAAGTAGAGGTTGTGGGATGTTAAAAAATACTTCTAGGTAAGGTTATGGTACCACAATAATGGCGTTTCTCTCAGTAAGGGGAATCAATGGTTTCAGGTGTTTATGTGAAGTTCTAAGCCATACCTTGGCAAAATCAGTTCTATTGTGTTGCCATGATTGCTTTGGGCAGGGTAATGACAATAACTAAAACCAATAGTGATAGCATCTCACTGTGTAGTAGAAAATCCATTTGATTTTGTAGGTTACAAGAACAGTTCTAAATTTCACTCATAGTCTAAAAACCCTTTGCACTTCCATCAGTGTCCTTTCACATTTTCATGCTATGTTGTTTGGAATACCTGCTATTAAGCTACCTATTTGATTCAGTGCAACTGTTGACTCTTTTTCTCTCCTCTTACACAGTCCCACAAGTAACCATAGTATTATCTCTTCCGAAACTTGTAGGCACCTGCTGTTAGTAATGCTACCTAACTGCTAGTTACCAAACAGTATTAGGATAACTGGCTAGAATTAAATATGTTTATATTATATCACCCAGAAGATAAATGCTTCTCAAAGTAATGCCAACAGACTCACTAAAATATTTGAAAATTATCTTTCTTGGATTCTGTCTTTCTGAAGGACAAAAATTGGCTAAATCTTATACTTTATGATATTTCATTCCTATGGTAACTTTTAATGTGTATAACACACACATGCACAGAGAGAGAGAGAGAGAGAGAGAAATTAAGATCTCTAAATGTATTTTTCTAAATGTATTTCTCACCCAAACACATTTTTAATTTCAGGGAAAGAGCTACAGCTTTCTCTCTAAATTAACACATGCAAAATGAAAAAAGTGGAAGTACAGAGTGATAAAGAGATAATGATTACATTCCCAGCATGCTCTGTGTCACTTTCTGGCATCCTTTGGATGACAACAAATTTGTACAAAAGTAATTGAGATTATATTGGAATATTTGGGTATTCTTGATAAACTGTTTCTCAATAACACTACCCCCTTATAATTGAACATATAAATTTACAATTTATTTTTTCCAGAATTGTTTAATATAAATGAAAATAAACTGAGACCCAAACTGATAATAAACTGATAGACTGAGGTTTTTCTCTTCAGGACTTTCACATATTTCTAAAGAAAAATATGATGTAATAGGATTTTATAATTTTAGTAATCAAAGTCATCTTTTGGATAAGACTACAACACCACCAAGAACATTTTTATGAAATAATGAAAACTCTCATATTAAGAAGTTTATACAATTTATTTGTTCAATTTGAATATTTTAACCTATCAATCCATCCATTTATCCATGTACATTATCCATTCAAAGTTAGTATGTTTATGCCCTTGATGGAACATATAATTTTGCTCTTTTTTCTGTTGGAAAAATAAATCTGTGATATATAGAATGTTTTCTCAGTGATTTACAAAGACATAATCAATTGTGGATTTTTTATTGATACCTAAACTCTTGTATTCTTTTCAAAGGACTTTCTAATGTCAGCTCAAGCATTACAAGTTAGTAAGACATTGCCTTCTCTTTTCTGTTAGAAATATCTAGCACATTATCTTTATAAAAGTCATATTTTCATATATAAATATTTTATTTACATTTATGATAAGATCATTAGGTTATTGAAAGGAAGTTCTTAAAATAAATTTATTTTTAATCATAAATTAAACAATAAACATATAAATAGGTTTGTTCTTCTCTTTTGTTCTTTCTTTCCAGTGCCTGTTTCAGGATCAAAATTTTCTGTGCTTATGTTTCAAATGTTAATACCACAAGAAAATAAGTGTGGTAAACTTTTGTAAAATAGAAGAATCCATATATATTATGCAAGATCTTAATACAAACGATCAATAAAAAAAGAGCTGGTCTAGCTGACAAACAGGGAGGACACTCAGAATCTTGTCATTTCAGCCATCATCTGGCAGCTTTTAGGACTCCATTCTCTGTCCCTGGGATACCTCAGAAGTTGCTAGGATTTCTCAAAGAACAGGCTGAAAACCATTGATAATATAGAGAAATATCAAAACCATTTATATCAGAGGTAAAAAGATTGAAGTTCTTGACCAAACTCGACCACTGATTTGCTATGTGACTCTTAGCTTCTTTCAACTTCTGTTGGTCTCAGGTATTGAACTGCAGCATTATTTCTTTTTTTTTTTTTTTTTTTTTTTTTTTTTTTGAGACCCAGGTCTCGCTCTATCGCCCAGGCTGGATGCAGTGGCGGATCTCAGCTCACTGCAAGCTCCGTGCCTCCCCGCGCCATTCCTGACTCGGCCTCCCAGAGTAGCTGGAGGACTACAGAAGCCCACACGCCACCTAAACCCCGGCTAGTTTTTGTATTTTTGAAGTAGAGACGGGGTTTTCACCAGGTTGTAGGATGGTCTCGATCCTCCTGACCTTGATCCGCCAAATCTCAGCCTCCCAAGTGCTGGGATTACAAGGCTTGGAGCCACGGCCCGGCCAGCAGTGACTTCTTAATTCATGGGTCAAATAATGATTTAGAAATCTTCACTTAAAGATACGTATGCCTATACATTGTATGTAAGTCAACTGAAAGTTAGCGCTACCTAACTACTGTATTACAATTAGAATTTTTGTTTTGAAAAAGTTAAAAAGATTATAGTGTCATTTTAACCCGGTACAGGTCAACTGAAACTTTATTACATATTCACAATAATAATAATTGTTGTTATTATTCCTATTATTATAACTAAATGCAGACATTTAGATGTGTTATTTCATTTAATTTTTACCACAGGTCTGGATGAAGTCATATTTCCATTATATAAATGAGGTAATTAAAGCTCAGAGAGGTTAAGTAATTCATACATAGTTAGTTATAGTCATGGTTAGGATTTGAACCTAGGCTTGCTTGTCTCAGCATTGTTTATTCTTAGCCAATTATTTTGCTCTCAGGAATGGTCAAGAATGATAAATTTTTTTAAGAAAATATTAAGGAAAATGTGTGCCTTAAATTTTACAGTGATAATGCAGTGAGTTCACTAGAAATTGTACATATGAAATATAAAATATGAATGGAATTAAACACAAGGTGTTACCAAAAAAAAAAAAGAAAACAACAGAGGCCGGGCGCGGTGGCTCATGCCTGTAATCCCAGCACTTTGGAGGCTAAGGCGGGTGGATCACGAGGTCAGGAAATCGAGGCCATCCTGGCTAACACGGTGAAACGCCGTCTCTACTAAAAATACAAAAAATTAACTGGGCGTGGTGGCGGGCGCCTGTAGTCCCAGCTACTTGGGAGGCTGAGACAGGAGAATGGCGTGAACCCGGGAGGCGGAGCTTGCAGTGAGCCGATATCACGCCACTGCACTCCAGCCTGGGCGACAGAGAGAGACTCCACCTGAAAAAAAAAAAAAAAAACAAACAACAAAAAAGGCGGGGGGCGGGGCGGCGGAATACTTATACAGAAGGCATTTGCACTTAGGAGATTTGAGTTCTGGCCCTATGTAGCCATTGATTTTTTGGTATCCTTTTACATGTCACTTAACCTCACTGGGTCTTAATTTCTTCATGTATACAATAAATTTTTTTTTCTGAGTTATCTCCAAAGACCTTTCTAGTTCTCAAATTATGAGATATCTAGAAATGCTGATTGGTTAATTTATATTAAAAAGTGATAAAAAAAATCCATATAATGGCATTGCTTATTATCTAATGAAACATTTTAAAATAATTTTGATAAAGACCATTTTTAGAATAATATTATGATTTACCTATAACTAAAATAGGAAAAAAAACACACTCATATAAAATCTTATTATCAATAATAATTGAACTATTTAATATGTCATCTTGAAATTATTATTCATAATACTTTTCACCTTGTAGCTATAGACAAATACATTCCCATTTTAGCAGGTTAATGAAATTATCTTTATAATACTATAGAAGCATTTATTTTAATAATACCAGAAGGAACAGCCTGAAAACCAAGAACTCAAAATGGCTTTTTAACCCAAAGACATATTTTTAAAATGTATACCCATTCATCCATTTGTTTTCACAAATGGAGTTACAGAGAACTTTGAACATAATGATGTACAGCAGAGGCTTGTTCCTAACATATTTAAAATTTTAGTTCAACCGAACTTCGCTGTGGAAACTGAATTGAAATGCAAAATCTTACAATCCTAATTTCGAGCCACTTTCATTTTAACTTAATTTTAACATGTTTTGCAAAACATTCCCATATAAACTTAATAGTTACTATACCACCAAACATGGATCGTGATGATTTTATTTTCTCAATTGGCCGACAGGCTGAATAATCTTCTGCAGGGTAATAAGTGTCAACTGCATCAAGCACAGGGAGGTGGACTGGTTACAGAAGGAAGGTTTTCCAAATAAAATTCCAAGTATTTTTTAATTCAGCCTGCTAAGACCTCCAGCCGTTCATTGGGTCATAGAGTGTCTCCTTTAGGTTTTTGTTGTTTTTAGCTAGGTTTTGTGTAGTCAGCTTTTCAAAAAATATAACTGCAGTTTAATCCCAGTTCTTGCAGTAAAAGGCACTTTCTTCTGCCTCCCAGTTAACACCTGAAGCTCAAAAACAGAGGATTTCTACTGACTCTAATATTGGAAAAGATTATACAGAGAGTTTAGGAGACATTCCCAAATATCTTATTTCTGATACAGAAAGAAGATTTGGGGATAATATGACATTAAATTCCAGTAGAGAGTAAACATAGATGCTGCAGGTTTGAAGTTATGTCCCACACTCGCTAGTTGGCATTGGATCAGATGACATGACCTGGATCTTTGAATTTCCATCTGCAAAAGAGAAGAATCCAGACATACTTTAAGCACATAGTAAACCCTGGGTATCTGAAACCAAATGTTGAAATTGGTTCTTTTGTCCTGGCTAAAGTGCTGAATGAACATTGTGCAAATACAAAGAAATTGATAGAGTGAATAGAACTGTAGACTGAAAACTCGTCTCAGATGGCATAATGACAGCTGGAGAAGTTTAGATAAGGAAAAATGAAATGTCAGGATTCTTGTCTTCGAGGTTTGTAGTCTGCTGGCATATGCTTCTGTTGAAGCTTTGGGAAACCCAGCCGTAATCCAATTGTTGAAAAGAGCTGGTTGAAAAAAATACATAATGTGCTTCTTCTTATGATGTAGAAAAAGTTCCTATTTAAAACGAAGACAACAAAGGACCGTGAGTTTTTATATATATATATATATTCAGTTTTTCTAGTTTTAAAAATTGGAGAAAATAACTATCTACATAGTACTCAAAGCAAAAGGGAATTTATGAAAATGTATTATGCAAGGCTATTTTAATACTGGGGGAGAGTAACACTTAAAAAAATTCAAAATCCAAACACTTCTACCTATGCTGTATGAAAATCTCATTGTAATGCCACTTTATTGAAGTTTTTCAAAGACAGATATGGATGAGTGCTACTACACTGCCACCTGGTGATTAGGCAGGTAGGAGGGATTTCAGTAAAAATTCCTGACAAAGATCAGGATTTGTTAATGAGTATTTAATAATGCTGAATTTCTCTAATATACCCAGATTTGTTAATAACATGAAGATGCTTTGTATCAGGTCACATGTTACTGAAAAGCATGTTCCTGGGAAATTTTAAATTGATTTCTATCAAAATGTGTGTGATCTCCATTTCATATCTGTTTGCAGCTGTATCCTTCCTTGATTTATTTTAGATTGGGTAAAGTAAATGAGCAAACTCTTTGCAGAGGTTCAGGAGCCAGTGACCTATCCTTGGAAATGGGAGAGGAAAAGAATGATATGACCTAAATTTATTCTATTTCAAATGGTACATTTGATGTTTGCAATCTTGACTTGTACTATCAAACTATTCCTTCAATTTGGAGTTACTCACTGATTTTATAGTCTTATGTTTTTCTTTTAAAAATGATTTTGCCTAAGAAAGAATGGCTTCAGCAACTTAAAGTTGGATGTCAATGCAACAAATATAAAGAAAAAAAGGAAACAAAAAATGTGAGCATTCCATGAAGTTGCGCATTTTCTTTCTGTTATATTTTTACGCTGGTGAGGTTTGTTAACAGTTTTAATGAGCAAATATAGGTGTTGAGACAACAAAGTTCTTAACTAACTCATTGTTTGGGTAGATTTATTTATCTAGTCACAGATAGGAGGTTAAATTTAATATTTACTTTTATTTCCCAGCGTGTTTCTATGCTCATACCTCTAAAGTGTCAGAGAATGTAAAGGGATGGAACAAACCCCCGGGAGAATCTATGGCAGAGCCATGCTACAGAGATTCGGCTCTTCCTCAACTGAGCTGAAATAACTTCAGGAACTGCAAAATGGGAAGTGTTCTTGCCAGTGCTTTCATATACATAGCATATTCTTAGTGCTTGTGGTAAATTATGAGACAGTAGTTCACCACTAATATGGATTTCCAGTTGAGTTAGATCATCTTCTTTTCAAACCACTATTCAAAATGTGAGATCATCTAAGCTTTTTACTAGAAGATAAAATAATCATTTACTTATAACAATCTTCAAGTATGTATGATCAAAAAGTCTGCATTGCTGGTGAAGCTCTATACAGTTGTAAATGCAGGCATGTCAAATAGATGTCTGATCCATACACCATTTTTAGTTTCACTATATTCATAAGAGGATAGACAGATCCTTTTGGTTACTACAGAGGATGAGATCTTGGAGCATGTCTATATAGACAAAAAGGCAATAAAATGCTAGGAGGTAAATGGTGAAAACAGTTTCTCTTGGAATGGATGTGAGGTGTGGGGTGTTATAGTGCTGTACTCATATCCTGAAAAAAAAAATTCTATCCACTCAATTTTTATCTACTGACATTTTTATTTCCCGTGCTTTCCTATTAGTATGTTAGTTTATTAACTTGTCTAGGCTAGCAGGTAAAAGCGAAAAGCTAATTTATTTGAGCTGAATTTTGGTCATTGTGTTTCAGGAAGCAAAAAAAAAAAAAAAAGATACAATAATATGGAAAAGCCTGAAGGAAGACTATTGGACAAAATATTTAGAAAAAAAACGCTTTTCTTAAAATGGACAATCACATTTAAAATAATGTGGGCAGTTCTATTCATTGCTCTTTTGAAGGACGATGAGAGATGGACTATTTATGTTCTCCTCAAACTGGGCCAAGCCTGCTCCCAGTGTTTCTCCCTCAGGTTCGCATTCACAATCTTCACCCAAGAGTGGAATTTTGGTTGACCAATTTTAGAAGCACTGAATAAGTGACAAAAAAGTTGGAAAGGAAGTAAAGAAAAAATCCTTCTCTCTTCCTCTCTGCATTATAAACCGCCAATGAAGTGCACAGCAGATAGTGAGCACTAACAAATCTTGGTTTGACTGAAATTTCTGGGCGATCTAAAAAAGCAGAGCTTCTCAGTTAGGAAATATGAAAGGTGAAAGCATGTAATTCTTTTCTATCAAATCACAAAGAGCAACTTGTGAACCAAGTTTCAGAATCTCCCTTAAGCATGATGTCCATGGGCAGAGTGCATTAGGGCATACAAAGCACTTTAATATTCTTTATCTTACTTTCCTTTCTGACCAATTCTGGAAGACAGATAATATTCTCACTGTACATTGGGTGAAACAGGGTCTTGAGAGATCTCATGACTCAAATTAAAATCAGCCATTTTTCAAACTCTTTGTAACTTCCTGAGTAGAGATTTTTTAAGCCAAATAATAGAAGCCCTACTTTACACACCATAATTTGAACGTATTACTCTGAGAAATCATTCAGGTACAAGAAAGAATTAATTCAAGAGGGCTTTATTGATCATAGAGCTTTAGAATAGTTAGGATTATTAGGGTTGTTCAGTTAAAAATTCCTACTTTGAGATTTAAAACATGGGGAGCAATTCCCACATTAAATCATACCTTTTGATAGCAATGACAGTGCACAATGTTGTATGTCTCCTCTCTATATTGTATGTCCCATAAATACACGGTAACTACTATTTCTAAGTCATGAAAAATTTATGTTATCTGCATTTTGAAAAACAAATCTGATTTTAACTAGTAGAAACCATAACTATAATACAAAAACATTTTAGAACATAATTATTCAATAAACATTTACAATGTTTTGAAAATGTTAAAGAATAATATTGATTCTTTTGTGCTGTAGATAGTTGAATAAAGAATATCAAATAAACATTTGATAAGTTTTATAATTAATCTTTTGGATATTGAGTTCTGGGGATTATTTTTTTCTAAACACATTGTCATCATATTTGTCAAACATGTCCTGGACTCTAAGAATAGTAATTTAATTTTTAATTTTGCTCAGAATATATGTACTTTAAATTATTTAAACAAGACTATGTAAACAAGATTTTGAATAGAGAATAAATAAAGGTAAATTATTACAGGGAAGAGCCCACATTGTTCTTCCATTTCTTTTTCAGTTGCTTTTAATTGGTGGACTTTGTTGAGTGTGTCACCATCAACTGCACAAAACAAATGGAAACATGTATGAATGACTCTTAAAGAATTAATGGATCCAAGCCTGCTGATTCCTTGTTAACAGGTAAACCATTTTCTTGCATTAAGTTTTGCACCCTTGTAGCATATATATTAAAAAGGAGGAAAGAAACTCAATCAGAATAAGAATTGGGGTGCTTTGTAAACTCCTCTTATAGACATTCATTCTTTAAATCTTACAGTAGAAACCAGAAGATTTCACATGCTTGAAACAACATTGTGGTAAGTTGTGTAAGCATTTGTATTATATGTGCTTTTCCTTTTAAATACATAAAGTAAAAAAGGAATATAAATTTCTTCTTTAAATGGGCACATTTTCATTAACATTTCAGAAATACTTTAAAGTCTTTAAAATATGATTGATAAATATCAAAGCTTGAGATAATAAATAAAGTAGAATGATAGAACAAAATATAAACTAGAATGAGTTCTTCCCTATATTTGTTTTCATATGTCTGTCACCTACAAAAATGTAAACTACAATATTAATGGTTTTGTGTGTCTTATTTCTGTTTGTCTCTCTCTCTTTGGTAAACTAGGTAAAGTTTTGTCAATATTATTGATCTTTTTAAAGAAACAGATTTTGGTTTCATTGATTCTATTGTTTTTCTATTCTTTTTAATTTATCTTCACTCTATTCTTTACTATTTCCTTCCTTCTGGTAGTTTTAGTTTAAATTGCTTATCTTTTACTAATTCCCTAAGATGTAATATGGTAGAGATATTTTGTCTTTTTTAATGTGTGCATTTACTGCTATACATTTCCTTCTGAGCACTGTGTCCACTGGATCCTCTAAGTTTTGGTATGTTATTATTTTTATTCTCTAAATATTTTCAAATTTCATTTGTGACTTCCTTTTTGACCCTTTAGTTTTTTACAAGTGTGGTTCTTAATTTTCACATATAGGTGAATTTTACAGTTTTCCTTCTCTTTTTAAAAATTTCTAGGTTCATTTGTTTTAGTTTCATGATCACAAAAGATACTTGGTATAATTTCAGTCTTTTCAATTTTATTGAGACTGGCTTTATGATCTAACATGGGGTCTTATGGAGAAGATTCTCTGTGCAGTTTATGCATATATAAAGGTGGCACATTTTACTTTTATTTAGTAAATTATTCTATTTATTTCTATTAGATATAGTTGGTTCATAGTATTCATCAAGTCCTATATTTTCTTATTAATCTTTTATCTACATATTTAATCCATTATTGAAAGTGAGGTATTGAAGTCTTCATCCATTAGTATAGAACTAGTACTCTATTGAATTTTGTTAATGTCTGCTACATTGGGGACTCTGTTGTTTGGTGTGTATATGTTTGTAATTATTATATCTTCTTGATGGTTGTTAAAACTTTTATCACATTGTATGTCCTTCTTTGCTTCTAATAATTTTTTTGGCTTAAGGTATATTTTGTCTGTATTATTATAGCCATCAATATCTCTTTTGGTTACTATCTACATGATTATCTTTTTCCCTTCTTTCATTTTTAACTTGTGTGTTTGTATCCAAGATGAGTAGGATATAGTTATGTCATGTGTTTTTATCCATTCTGCCTATCTCTCTCCTTTGCTTAGAGTGTTTGATTCCTTTATACTTATAACAGTACTTACTGCTAAGAAATATCTTACTTATGCCATTTTATCTTTTTTCTTTATGTCCTATACCATTTTTTAGTCTTCCATTTCCTCCATTACTATTATCTCTTGTGTTTGGTTGTTGTTGTTTTTGTAGTGTACTGTTTTGAGTCTCCTTTCATTTCTTTTTTTGAATTTTTAAAAGATATTTTCTTGGTTACCATAGAGATTACAATTAACATCCTAAATTTATAGCAATCTAGTTTGAATTGATACAAACTTAACTTCAATAACATAAAAAACTCTCCTCCTGTTCAGTTCTGTCCCTTCTATCTTTATGTTGTTGTTTTTGTAAACTACATCTTTATACATTGTGTGACCAATAACCTATATTTATAACTTTCCATGCTTTTGTCTTTTAAATCACATAGGAAATAAAAAGTAGAGTTACAATTTTAAAACGCATACTAATTTTTACATTTACCTCTGTAATTATCTTTACCAATGACCATTATTCCTTTACACTTTACAAGTCTTCAAGTTACCATCAGTGGCACTTCATTTTAGCTTGAAAGGCTCTATGTAGCATTTCACCTAGGGTAGTTCTACTAGCAATACAAATAAAGTGGCAAGATTGCTACCAACTTACAGAAACAAAAACAGATTATAAAATAATTACGTGAGCAAATATTAGCTAATAAATCAGATAACATATATGAAATGTACAAATTTCTAGGAAAACAAAATTACCTAAACTGACTCAAGAAAAATATAAAATCTCGATTTGGCGGAGGGCGGAGCAAGATGGCCGAATAGGAACAGCTCCAGTCTCCAACTCCCAGCGCCAGCGACACAGAAGACCGGTGATTTCTGCATTTTCAACTGAGGTACTGGGTTCATCTCACTGGGGAGTGCCGGACAATCGGTGCTGGTCAGCTGCTGCAGCCCGACCAGCGAGAGCTGAAGCAGGGCGAGGCATCGCCTCACCTGGGAAGCGCAAGGGGGAAGGGAATCCCTTTTCCTAGCCAGGGGAACTGAGACACACAACACCTGGAAAATCGGGTAACTCCCACCCCAATATTGCGCTTTAAGCAAACAGGCACACCAGGAGATCATATCCCACACCTGGCCGGGAGGGTCCCACACCCACGGAGCCTCCCTCATTGCTAGCACAGCAGTCTGTGATCTACCGGCAAGGCAGCAGCGAGGCTGGGGGAGGGGCGCCCGCCATTGCTGAGGCTTAAGTAGGTAAACAAAGCTGCTGGGAAGCTCCAACTGGGTGGAGCTCACAGCAGCTCAAGGAAACCTGCCTGTCTCTGTAGACTCCACCTCTGGGGACAGGGCACAGCTACACAACAACAACAACAACAACAACAAAGCAGCAGAAAACTCTGCAGACGCAAACGACTCTGTCTGACAGCTTTGAAGAGAGCAGTGGATCTCCCAACACGGAGGCTGAGATCTGAGAACGGACAGACTGCCTGCTCAAGTGGGTCCCTGACCCCTGAGTAGCCTAACTGGGAGACATCCCCCACTAGGGGCAGTCTGACACCCCACACCTCACAGGGTGGAGTATACCCCTGAGAGGAAGCTTCCAAAGCAAGAATCAGACAGGTACACTCGCTGTTCAGAAATATTCTATCTTCTGCAGCCTCTGCTGCTGATACCCAGGCAAACAGGGTCTGGAGTGGACCTCAAGCAATCTCCAACAGACCTACAGCTGAGGGTCCTGACTGTTAGAAGGAAAACTATCAAACAGGAAGGACACCTACACCAAAACCCCATCAGTACATCACCATCATCAAAGACCAGAGGCAGATAAAACCACAAAGATGGGGAAAAAGCAGGGCAGAAAAGCTGGAAATTCAAAAAATAAGAGCACATCTCCCCCGGCAAAGGAGCGCAGCTCATCGCCAGCAACGGATCAAAGCTGGACGGAAAATGACTTTGACGAGATGAGAGAAGAAGGCTTCAGTCCATCAAATTTCTTAGAGCTAAAGGAGGAATTACGTACCCAGCGCAAAGAAACTAAAAATCTTGAAAAAAAAGTGGAAGAATTGACGGCTAGACTAATTAATGCAGAGAAGGTCATAAACGAAATGAAAGAGATGAAAACCATGACACGAGAAATACGTGACAAATGCACAAGCTTCAGTAACCGACTCGATCAACTGGAAGAAAGAGTATCAGCGATTGAGGATCAAATGAATGAAATGAAGCGAGAAGAGAAACCAAAAGAAAAAAGAAGAAAAAGAAATGAACAAAGCCTGCAAGAAGTATGGGATTATGTAAAAAGACCAAATCTACGTCTGATTGGGGTGCCTGAAAGTGAGGGGGAAAATGGAACCAAGTTGGAAAACACTCTTCAGGATATCATCCAGGAGAACTTCCCCAACCTAGTAGGGCAGGCCACATTCAAATCCAGGAAATACAGAGAACGCCACAAAGATACTCCTCGAGAAGAGCAACTCCAAGACACATAATTGCCAGATTCACCAAAGTTGAAATGAAGGAAAAAATCTTAAGGGCAGCCAGAGAGAAAGGTCGGGTTACCCACAAAGGGAAGCCCATCAGACTCACAGCAGATCTCTCGGCAGAAACTCTCCAAGCCAGAAGAGAGTGGGGGCCAATATTCAACATTCTTAAAGAAAAGAATTTTCAACCCAGAATTTCATATCCAGCCAAACTAAGTTTCATAAGTGAAGGAGAAATAAAATCCTTTACAGATAAGCAAATGCTTAGAGATTTTATCACCACTAGGCCTGCCTTACAAGAGACCCTGAAGGAAGCACTCAACATGGAAAGGAACAACCGGTACCAGCCATTGCAAAAACATGCCAAAATGTAAAGACCATCGAGGCTAGGAAGAAACTGCATCAACTAACGAGCAAAATAACCAGTTAATATCATAATGGCAGGATCAAGTTCACACATAACAATCTTAACCTTAAATGTAAATGGACTAAATGCTCCAATTAAAAGACACAGACTGGCAAACTGGATAAAGAGTCAAGACCCATCAGTCTGCTGTATTCAGGAGACCCATCTCACACGCAGAGACATACATAGGCTCAAAATAAAGGGATGGAGGAAGATTTACCAAGCAAATGGAGAACAAAAAAAAGCGGGGGTTGCAATACTAGTCTCTGATAAAACAGACTTTAAACCATCAAAGATCAAAAGAGACAAAGAAGGCCATTACATAATGGTAAAGGGATCAATTCAACAGGAAGAGCTAACTATCCTAAATATATATGCACCCAATACAGGAGCACCCAGATTCATAAAGCAAGTCCTTAGAGACTTACGAAGAGACTTAGACTCCCATACAATAATAATGGGAGACTTCAACACTCCACTGTCAACATTAGACAGATCAACGAGACAGAAAGTTAACAAGGATATCCAGGAATTGAACTCATCTCTGCAGCAAGCAGACCTAATAGACATCTATAGAACTCTCCACCCCAAATCAACAGAATATACATTCTTCTCAGCACCACATCGTACTTACTCCAAAATTGACCACATAATTGGAAGTAAAGCACTCCTCAGCAAATGTACAAGAACAGAAATTATAACAAACTGTCTCTCAGACCACAGTGCAATCAAACTAGAACTCAGGACTAAGAAACTCAATCAAAACCGCTCAACTACATGGAAACTGAACAACCTGCTCCTGAATGACTACTGGGTACATAACGAAATGAAGGCAGAAATAAAGATGTTCTTTGAAACCAATGAGAACAAAGATACAACATACCAGAATCTCTGGGACACATTTAAAGCAGTGTGCAGAGGGAAATTTATAGCACTAAATGCCCACAAGAGAAAGCAGGAAAGATCAAAAATTGACACTCTAACATCGCAATTAAAAGAACTAGAGAAGCAAGAGAAAACACATTCCAAAGCTAGCAGAAGGCAAGAAATAACTAAGATCAGAGCAGAACTGAAGGAGATAGAGACACAAAAAACCCTCCAAAAAATCAATGAATCCAGGAGTTGGTTTTTTGAAAAGATCAACAAAATTGACAGACCACTAGCAAGACTAATAAAGAAGAAAAGAGAGAAGAATCAAATCGACGCAATTAAAAATGATAAAGGAGATATCACCACCGACCCCACAGAAATACAAACTACCATCAGAGAATACTATAAACACCTCTACGCAAATAAACTGGAAAACCTAGAAGAAATGGATAATTTCCTGGACACTTACACTCTTCCAAGACTAAACCAGGAAGAAGTTGAATCCCTGAATAGACCAATAGCAGGCTCTGAAATTGAGGCAACAATTAATAGCCTACCAACCAAAAAAAGTCCAGGACCAGATGGATTCACAGCTGAATTCTACCAGAGGTATAAGGAGGAGTTGGTTCCATTCCTTCTGAAACTATTCCAATCAATAGAAAAAGAGGGAATCCTCCCTAACTCATTTTATGAGGCCAACATCATCCTGATACCAAAGCCTGGCAGAGATACAACAAAAAAAGAGAATTTTAGACCAATATCCCTGATGAACATCGATGCAAAAATCCTCAATAAAATACTGGCAAACCGGATTCAACAACACATCAAAAAGCTTATCCACCATGATCAAGTGGGCTTCATCCCTGGGATGCAAGGCTGGTTCAACATTCGCAAATCAATAAACATAATCCAGCATATAAACAGAACCAAAGACAAGAACCACATGATTATCTCAATAGATGCAGAAAAGGCTTTTGACAAAATTCAACAGCCCTTCATGCTAAAAACGCTCAATAAATTCGGTATTGATGGAACGTACCTCAAAATAATAAGAGCTATTTATGACAAACCCACAGCCAATATCATACTGAATGGGCAAAAACTGGAAAAATTCCCTTTGAAAACTGGCACAAGACAGGGATGCCCTCTCTCACCACTCCTATTCAACATAGTGTTGGAAGTTCTGGCTAGGGCAATTAGGCAAGAGAAAGAAATCAGGGGTATTCAGTTAGGAAAAGAAGAAGTCAAATTGTCCCTGTTTGCAGATGACATGATTGTATATTTAGAAAACCCCATTGTCTCAGCCCAAAATCTCCTTAAGCTGATAAGCAACTTCAGCAAAGTCTCAGGATACAAAATTAATGTGCAAAAATCACAAGCATTCTTATACACCAATAACAGACAAACACAGAGCCAAATCATGAATGAACTTCCATTCACAATTGCTTCAAAGAGAATCAAATACCTAGGAATCCAACTTACAAGGGATGTAAAGGACCTCTTCAAGGAGAACTACAAACCACTGCTCAGTGAAATAAAAGAGGACACAAACAAATGGAAGAACATACCATGCTCATGGATAGGAAGAATCAATATCGTGAAAATGGCCATACTGCCCAAGGTAATTTAT
The DNA here is from genome assembly GCF_008728515.1 of Papio anubis. Taxonomy (NCBI): domain Eukaryota; kingdom Metazoa; phylum Chordata; class Mammalia; order Primates; family Cercopithecidae; genus Papio; species Papio anubis. Next base: position 48,924,008 of record NC_044979.1, read on the forward strand.
AGATTCAATGCCATCCCCATCAAGCTACCAATGAGTTTCTTCACAGAATTGGAAAAAACTGCTTTAAAGTTCATATGGAACCAAAAAAGAGCCCGCATCTCCAAGACAATCCTAAGTCAAAAGAACAAAGCTGGAGGCATCACGCTACCTGACTTCAAACTATACTACAAGGCTACAGTAACCAAAACAGCATGGTACTGGTACCAAAACAGAGATATAGACCAATGGAACAGAACAGAGTCCTCAGAAATAATACCACACATCTACAGCCATCTGATCTTTGACAAACCTGAGAAAAACAAGAAATGGGGAAAGGATTCCCTATTTAATAAATGGTGCTGGGAAAATTGGCTAGCCATCAGTAGAAAGCTGAAACTGGATCCTTTCCTTACTCCTTATACGAAAATTAATTCAAGATGGATTAGAGACTTAAATGTTAGACCTAATACCATAAAAATCCTAGAGGAAAACCTAGGTAGTACCATTCAGGACATAGGCATGGGCAAAGACTTCATGTCTAAAACACCAAAAGCAACGGCAGCAAAAGCTAAAATTGACAAATGGGATCTAATTAAACTAAAGAGCTTCTGCACAGCAAAAGAAACTACCATCAGAGTGAACAGGCAACCTACAGAATGGGAGAAAATTTTTTGCAATCTACTCATCTGACAAAGGGCTAATATCCAGAACCTACAAAGAACTCAAACAAATTTACAAGAAAAAAACAAACAACCCCATCAAAAAGTGGGCAAAGGATATGAACAGACATTTCTCAAAAGAGGACATTCATACAGCCAACAGACATATGAAAAAATGCTCATCATCACTGGCCATCAGTGAAATGCAAATCAAAACCACAATGAGATACCATCTCACACCAGTTAGAATGGCGATCATTAAAAAGTCAGGAAACAACAGGTGCTGGAGAGGATGTGGAGAAATAGGAACACTTTTACACTGTTGGTGGGATTGTAAACTAGTTCAACCATTATGGAAAACAGTATGGCGATTCCTCAAGGATCTAGAACTAGATGTACCATATGACCCAGCCATCCCATTACTGGGGATATACCCAAAGGATTATAAATTATGCTGCTATAAAGACACATGCACACGTATGTTTATTGCAGCACTATTCACAATAGCAAAGACTTGGAATCAACCCAAATGTCCATCAGTGACAGATTGGATTAAGAAAATGTGGCACATATACACCATGGAATACTATGCAGCCATAAAAAAGGATGAGTTTGCGTCCTTTGTAGGGACATGGATGCAGCTGGAAACCATCATTCTTAGCAAACTATCACAAGAACAGAAAACCAAACACCGCATGTTCTCACTCATAGGTGGGAACTGAACAACGAGATCACTTGGACTCAGGAAGGGGAACATCACACACCGGGGCCTATCATGGGGAGGGGGGAGGGGGGAGGGATTGCATTGGGAATTATACCTGATGTAAATGACGAGTTGATGGGTGCAGCAGACTAACATGGCACAAGTATACATATGTAACAAACCTGCATGTTATGCACATGTACCCTACAACTTAAAGTATAATAATAATAAATAAATAAATAAATAAATAAATAAATAAAAAAAGAAAAATATAAAATCTCAACAGTCCTATAACATGTAAAGAGATTAAATCAGCAATCAGTAGCTCCCAATGAAGAAACATCCAGGACTAGATGGCTTTACTGATAAATTATACCAAATATTTTAAAAATTAATACCAGTTTTTTCAAACTCTTTTTAAAAATCAAACATGAGGGAACACTGCCTAACTATTTCCTTCAGGTTGACATTACCTTGATACTGTAAGACCATTCAGTAGGGAAAAAAAGTAGTTTCTTGAACAAATCATGCTGGGACCGAATATCTACATGCAAAAGAATGTAGTTGGATACCCATCTCTCTCCATATTTAAAAATTAACTCACAATGTATCAGTAACTTGAATATAAGAGCTAAAATCATAAAACTCTTAGAAGAAGACATAGGGGTAAATCTTCATGAGCTTGGATTTAGTAATGCATTCCAAGATATGACACCCAAAGCATGAATATTAAAGAACAAAAACAGCTAAATTTAGCTTCATTAAAAGAAAAAAATTTGTGCTTAAAGGACATTTTCAAATAACTAAAAGATAACTACAGAATGAGAAAACATATTTAGAAATCATACAACTGATAAAGGCGTACTATTCAGAATGTATTAAAGAACTGTTACTAGTCAATAGCAACAAAACAAAACAAAACAAAACAATTAAAAAATGGACAAAGTTCTTAAATAGACATTCCTTCAAAAAAGATAGAAGCAAGCACATAAAATATGCTCAACATTAGTCACTAGAGAAATGCATATCAAAATCATAACAAGGAATTACTTTAAATCCACTGGAATTATAATAACACAAAAAAGGAAATGTGTTAGCAAGAATGTGGAATACTGGAACCTTTGTGCACTGCTGATGGAAATACCCAAAGTTTCAGTCAGTACTATTCATAATAGCTGTAAAATACAAAAGGCCCGAATGTCCAGTGGTGGATGAATGAATTAACAAATGGTGAATACAAATATACAGTCAGCCTTCCATATCCATGGGTCCCACATGCATGGATTTAACCAACAGCAAATTATAAATATTTGGGGGAAAAGTTCTACAAAGTTTCCAAAAAGCAGATCTTGAATTTGCTGCGCAACAAGTAACATACTGAATCTATGCAAGTGAAATTCTGTGTAGGCATTACATTAGGTATTATAAGTAATATAGAGATGATTTAAAGTATAAAGGAGGATATACATAGGTCATATGCAAATACTATGTCATTTTATATAAAGGACTTGTTCATCTGTAGGTTTTGGTATTCTCAGGAAATGAATCTCCTACAGAGACCAAGAGATACCAAGGGATAATAGAATGCGCACGTGTGTGTGTGTGTGTGTGTGTGTGTATTAGCCAAAAAAAAAAAAAAAAAGTAGTGATACATGTAACAAAGTGACTAAACCTCTAAAACATTATACTAAGTGAAAGAAGCCAGACACAAAAGCTCATATATTGCAACATTCTTTTTAAAAGAATATCCAGAATAGATAAATACATAGGGACAGCATACAGATTGGCAGTTGTCAGGAAATGGAGGTGGGAGAGAGAGAACTGGGAAGAAACAGTGTATAGATAACAGGTTTTACTTTGTAATAATGGAAATATTTAATTTTCTGAAAAGGAAAAAAACATTGTCTGAATCTACGCAGAGAAAGGATGACTTAAACAAGTGTAAGAGTTAGGCCACAACTCCCTTCTTATTTCAAACCTAATGAATTCCTGAGGTTTCGGTCGACATCTGGAATTTGCCACTATCAGAAGAGAAAGAACAAACTGGTTAAGAATTATGCCATGTGATTGGGTGTTTTGAGCCATTAGTCTTTTCTGTAGAGCAATAAAGCTTGACATCAGTATACTAATTCTCCACTTTCCAGTCATTTTCCCACTTTGTAATGGGCAGACTGAATTTTATCACAATGCACATTTTAAATTCTTTGTTAGGATCATACAGATTAAATCTAAATTTTGCATAGGTACTTAAAACCTAAGCTTTTACAAATTGAGAGATCCCAGTAAAGATGAAAAATAAAATAAAAAAGGAATTTACAAAGATTCTCGAATAAGTCCAGATAGAAATTGAAGATAATATAATAGAGCTACATTCATTTCAATCACTCCTCACTTTGGTTTTCTCATTCTGTATCTTTAAAAGCACGATATTCAAGGTTTTACCTCAGTAGGCAGCATCTACCATTTAAGAGGCTCATTTTATTGTGTGAAACCCCAGGTGTCCTCTGCCTTCATTCTATTAAGTGACAATCATGTGGCAGATAGCTTAGTTGGAGCTGTAATAACACATATATTATAGAGTAAATTGTCACATTCTAAAGATCATTAAAATAATGATGATTCCTGCAGAGTCATATTAATAAGTAAAAGCTACACATGTACTGTAAGAAGTATCCAAAACGAGTACTTTTATGACAGAGTTTGACATCTCACTCACTATTGAGTGTACTTAACGTTCATAAATTAACCAAGAAATTTAAAAAAATGCATTCAACCAGAAGATGAGTTAATAATAGGGTGATGTATGTGTAGGGAGCAAAAGGCATGCTTCCTACCTTAGCACTACTTCCTAGCAAAATATGTTATTTCCTGACTTAGCCTACATTGCTTATAAGCTAACTAAAAATGTCAAAAATTTCAGCCAAATGTTGTATTTTTCTACAATGTATCCTTTTTGCTTCATAGTTTTATATATAATTATATGCTTCAAAATGTAAAATAGACATTTGTATGTATATGGTCTATTTGAAGTTTTGAAGTTTGCATATAAATGAAAACTCTAAACCATTCTCTCGAAGAGTTTTATATGACTTTTACAATTAGAAAAAAAAAGATCCATTTTTTCCATAGTTTCATTAACAAGGCTTTAAATCGTCTCTTGTTTTGTAATGCCACTTGGGTCAGAGTCAGTGAATAAATGATGTGACCAGGGGTGGGAAATGGTGAGTAAATTTAGGAATATTTTTGAACTCTAAGTGCCATTACCATACAAATATTTTCAAGGGAATTAGTTTTCAGGAATTTGCAAAGCAAAAGAATAAAAGTAAAAGAAAAATAAATAATTACAATATATCATTTAAGGAATAGTTATTATACATTGAAAGTTTTGTCTTTGTCATAACCAAAATCTAATAATAGAAGTTTTGGTAGCTTTTAGCATGCTAAGAGGATCATAATAGGTAATAGTGGTGAAGAAATGTCAACAAGACTAGCCCTTTCCAGATATATAAATTATACTCCTAGACAAGCCATTAATAAAATGGAGGATATTCAACACTTGAAAGAAGATCTTGGAAAGAAAATAAGATCATGAAGTTTTTACTTAAAGGAAGCTGGAACTTAAACTGAAATTCATCGTTTTACTGGGTTGAGAGGTTGAAGAGCTGAAATAAAGACTTCTAGAGTGTTTGGAAAGTGATGTGATAAATAGTAGGCAGATGAGACCTAAAGAACTGGAAGCCCCAAAATCTACATGTAAATTCCTTCTAAATCTTTGATTGATCACTTAACTGCCAAAGAATTCAGGGTATCCCATGAAAATAACAGGTACTTGAAATGGTTGAAAGAAGAGGAAAGTTTCAACTGTTGACAATCACAGCAGAGTTTGGAGTCAAGTCAAGGTAATTGCCTGGTAAAACAAAAATCAGTGCTCTTCAGAGGAAAGCATTACACAGCAGAATTCACTTTCTGCACAATATTGTAAACATAATTTTCAATTAACAGACAAAAACTGCCAAACATACAAAGGAACATGAACACAAATTTTAACCCTACAACTATTCTGCTAGATGTTTAATAAATGTATTCTGAAATTGTACCCAGGTATGCATGTATGCAATATTATTCCATTTTTTTTTTTTTTTTTAAGACAGAGTCTCACTCTGTCACCCAGGCTGGAGTGCAGTGGCGTGACTTTGGCTCACTGCAACCTCCACCTCCCGGGTTCAGTCAATTCTCTGCCTCAGCCTCATGAATAGCTGGGATTATAGGTTCCTGCCACCATGCCCGGCTAATTTTTGTGTTTTTAGTAGAGATGGGGTTTCACCATCTTGGGCAGACTGGTCATGAACTCCTGACCTCATGAGATTACAGGCGTGAGCCACCGCGCCTGACCTATTGTAATGTTTTAAAACTATACTGTGTACATGTGGAATATACAGCCACAAAACAAAGAAAGATCCATGTATGTGGACATATATTAATACATACAATTAAGTGAAAAGTAAGATGTAAATCAGTACATACAAAATATAATATAATAAAATATAATATATTGTCTTCACATAATATTTTATATAGGTAAGGTGTTTCTAGGAGAATACACAAACAATAGTTTTTGGGTTAATAGCTTTAGGAAAAGAGGATGAGGTTTTGTTTTTAATTTTGACTTTTGTCATTTGCATTTAAAATATTGTAATTTACTATTTTAAAAAATATAGAAAACTATCTGAATGGTAGTAGTGAGAGTAATTTTTGTTGTCTTTCCTACATAATGCTAAATTTAAAAGAAAACATACATATTCTAAAAATAGAGAAGGTAAATATAAACTCACTTGCTAACTTCTAATTTAGTCACTAAAATATTACATATATACACACATGTATATGTATATACACATATATATGACAGTATAATAATTACATATTTATGTTGTATGCTATAAATTTATATAAATTTTTTGCTGAGACAGAGTCTCACTGTCATCCAGGCTGGAGTGCAGTAGTGCTATTTTTACTCACTGCAACCTCCGCCTCCTGGGTTCAAGTGATTCTCGTGCCTCACCTCCTAAGCAGCTGGGACTATGGCTGCGTGCCACCACACTCAGTTAATTTTTTGTGTTTTTAGCAGAGACAGGTTTCACCAGGTTGGCCAATGTGGTCTTGAACTCCTAGTCTCAAGTGATCTGCTCACCTTGGCCTCCCAAAGTGCTGGGATTACATATGTGAGCCCTTGCTATACATTTATATAAATTTTATTTGTCAAAAATTTTTCTTAAAAAACAGATAATGTATGTAAAATAGTTGTTGTCACAGTGCCTGGACCATGGTAAGTCATATTAGGAGATTCTCAATCAATAAATAAAATGTATATATTTAATAGTTTTATTTTTATATAGTTTATTAATATATATTAATTTATTCAGCTAATATTTATGTGTACTAGATTCAAAGAACTATTTTGAGTATAATAAATTTAATCTATTCAACAAACCTATAAGGTAAATATTAGCATATGCCATTTTTACTTAAGAAAATTGAAGCCCAGAGAAGTTTCAGTAACTTGTTCAAGGTTATGCAGTTAGAACATGTGGGGTAAGAATTACATGTACCACACCACAGTATATCTCTTCAGACCCCAAGCTCTTAAAATCTGTTTATGAAGTAGTAACACCAGTATAGCCTCTATCTTTCTAAGTTAAAGTTAAAATGACAATAATTGAAATAAACATTAAGGTCAAATTGTTTTAGTGTGAGAAATAACAATTATTTAAAATACACAAAAATAATCTGTTTCTATATGTATACATGAAAATGAATCCAATAAATATGCAATCTATTCTGAGTTAAGACTATTTTCTGTTTAAATATGTTAGGTACTTTCTGATCACTCCAAATATTCCTAAGAGGGAAAACTAGATTCGTGGATTTAGTAAATCTTTAAGATTGCACATTTTATTTAAGTAGATTTCATCAATTTTGCCTTTACCAAAATGACCCATTACGCTATTTAAAATGTAGAAGAATGACAACATATTAAACTTTTCTAGTTCTAATTATTTTTGATTAAAGTTTTGACATAAAGCTCATTTGTATTTTAAAAAGTCAAATTATAGTATTGAACATTTTAAAAAATTCCACTAAGAAACACAGCTAATACTTGTAATCTAGGCCGGGCGCGGTGGCTCAAGCCTGTAATCCCAGCACTTTGGGAGGCCGAGACGGGCGGATCACGAGGTCAGGAGATGAGACCATCCTGGCTGACACGGTGAAACCCCGTCTCTACTAAAAAATATGAAAACTTAGCCGGGCGAGGTGGCGGGCGCCTGTAGTCCCAGCTACTCGGGAGGCTGAGGCAGGAGAATGGCGTAAACCCGGGAGGTAGAGCTTGCAGTGAGCTGAGATCCGGCCACTGCACTCCAGCCTGGGCGACAGAGCGAGACTCCGTCTCAAAAATAAATAAATAAATAAATAAAAAATACTTGTAATCTGCCTCTACATAACTTTAATTAATTGTACATACAAACTTAAGTTGTAAACTTCTTTTATTAAACTTTTTCCAAATTTGAGTGATTCTTGTGAATGTTTAAGAAGAAAGAAAGAAAACTAGGTCAACAAATATTTATTCAATATCTACTTTGGGGAAAAGATAAGGGGAATATATTTTTAAGTTTGTTTAGAGAATATTATCAGAGCATGAGGTATTGTAATATAGAGATCACACCCCAATCCGATAACATTGATATCATTATGCAGTGAGTTTTGCAGTAAGGCATTTGTTCTTTTAAAATATAGGATATTAATGAATCCATTTTAACATAGCTACAAAAGAGATAGGTCAGGATGGAAATCTGGTTTTGTGTGTGTGTGTGTGTTGTGAATGTGTGTGTGTTTGTTTAACTTTAAAGCATACAATAATTTTTCCAAAGCAAGAGGGTTCCAAAAAAAATGTATACATATGATGTTAGATTTTTGGAAAAAAAAAAAAACAATAAACCACATAAAAAGTGTATTTAAACAATAAAAATTGTCAGAGTGATGGAGCACTAAGTAAAGTATTTCTTTTCTTTCTGTTGATTTTTTAGTTACAGAACCTTGGTGATCAAACTATTTTGATATTTTTGCTATGAATGCTCAATCTTTATTTTTCTTCTATAAGTCTTTTAGTATCTACATTTACATATGGTAAGCCTACATTTGGTTTTTTGTTTTCAGGAAGAAACAATGGATAATTGAAGATGACTGTATTAAAAGATCCCAGTAATGAGATCTAAATATATCTAAAGAGGAGAATAAATGAAGAACACTTACTTGGCCAGTCAATAGTATTTATTGAGTGCCTGGAGGTGTCCTTAAAACACAGTAGTGTCATTAAGAAAATCCAATAAGCACACATAATGACACCAATCCATACACCCAATATCAATAATTTGCAAAGTTAGTGTCTACACAAGTCACATCAGTCCGAAGAAAGTATTGTTTATTTCAAGGTGCTTTTTGTCCTCTTTGATCTGCTTAGGTCAATATATTATCTTTAATCGATAATACTAATAACTATAAAATAATAATAAATAAAAGAGCCACTACACTACTTTTATAAAAATACATAAAGGAGTAACAAATCCATATATATGGACACAGATGACACTATCAATATGTTTATTGACAGGCTATTCCCTGACTCTTTCCTACTATGTAAAGAAATATAAATCTTTTGTCAGATGATTAGGTGATTTTATTTTATTTTATTTTTGTCACATTAGATGAAGCCACTCTTCACTTCTATTAAAAGACTGAATTGCATTTTTAAAAAGGTTTTATCTAAATTATATGATATTCAGTGTTAATAATTGGAGATTCTTAATCTCCAATAGTGTCTTACTCAAAATAATTTCTTGATTTAATGAAGTTGTTTGATAGTAGTGGCCTATTTCATAATTTGCAAATATCTAGAACATGCATTATTACATACATGCCTAACAGAGTAAAATACCTGATCATTGAGGAGCAGTCCTTTGTTCCAATTTCACAAAAACATCTAAACAGGCACTCATGTACTTAGGTCCTTATGCCTGGATCTTGACTAATTTTATCTCAGGATGGTGAAGACATGCTATAGTTTTTTTAAGCACACATAAGCAAGTTTAAAACTTATATATTTTATATTTTTGTATACTCCTATTTAATAATATCTCCAAATAAGTATTTACAGCATTGCCAAGAGGAGATCATTGAAATCTGAAACTATAAGCATAGTTTTATAATAAGCATAGATTTATCAATTGCTTCCTTTATGTCCTACAGTTTTTAATGCATGTATTCTGAGACTCTGTTGTTTGGTATGTACACACCTAGAATCATTAGATCTTCTTTGTGGGCTGATTTTTTTGTTTTCATTATGCAATGACCTTCCTTGGTAATTTTCTTTGCTCTGAAGTTGAGTTTTTCAGATATTAATGTAGTTACCTCTTTAAAATCATTTGTATTTATATTTGCACAGTATGACTCTTTTTTCATATTTTATTTTCAACTTTGTTATATTGTTGAATTTGAAATGAGTCATTCAGTCATTTCTCCCAAGAATTATTTTTTGTCGTTGTTGGAAAATGGCTTTAGCACCCGAGACTTTGATTCTAACTTTGCTGAGTTTTCTGGAGTATTGATGTTTCTGGGCTCTCTTCTGTCAGAGCAAAGAAATAGTGTGTACATACTAATCCATTCATATATACAAGTCTATAAATATTTCTATATATAATACCTGTATCTGTATTCAGCAAACATGAATTCCTACTGTTGTTTCCAATTCTGTATCACATGGATCATTCTAGCCTCTTCCCTTTGCCTATCTGTAACCTCCTTTTTCAGTGACGAGAAACCTGTCTCCCACCGTCATTTACTTAATTATTCATTTCAAGTATACAGGTATTAGTGGTTGTATTCGGTTGCTAGGGCTGCCATAATAAAATACTACAGACAGGATGACTTAAACAACAGAAATGTATTTTCTCACAGTTCTGGAGCCTGGATGTTCACGATCAAGAGGTCAGTAAGTTTGGTTTCTCCTAAGTCCTCTGTCCTTGGCTTGCAGCTGGCGGCTTTTCTTGCTGTGTTCCTTGGGTGATTTTTCTTATGTGCATGGGTGCCCTGCTATCTCTAAATATATCCATGTTTCCTGTTCTTATAATCACGCCAGTCAGACTGAATTAGGGCCCACCCTAGCAGCTTCATTTAAACTTACTCATCTCTTTAAAAGCCCTATCTTCAAATTTATTCACATTCTGAAATATTGTGGGTTAGGCCTTCAATATGTACAGTTGTGGGTGAGATACAAAATTTTTCTTGTGTACCCTTGTGGGAAACAACTTTATCAACACCAGTGCAATGGTGTTTATGTGTAATTCCTTTTGCCTTTCGTCTTACAGATTCCGCTAATTTCAAATTTACTCAGGTCATCAACTTTTACCCCTCCCTCTTCAGTGAGATTGTTTCATTGAATGCAGGTAAATTTCTTTATCACATTCTCCATTCCATGTTAGGATTCCTCTTGACCTCCTAAATGCTTTAAAACAAATTGCATGCTTTGAGGTTCACTCTTTGTGCTATAAAATTCTATGGGTTTTGCGGGAGGCGGAGCTTGCCGTGAGCTGAGATCCGGCCACTGCACTCCAGCCTGGGCGACAGAGTAAGACTCCGTCTCAAAAAAAAAAAAAAAAAAAAAAAAAGTTCTATGGGTTTTGAAAAAATGCATAGGATCATATAAGTACTATTATGATATACAGAATAGTTTCACTGCCCTAAAAATTCTGTTTCATTTATTTATTTATTTTTGAGACAGAGTCTTGCTCTGTCACCCAGGTTGGAGTATAGAGGCACGATCTCGGCTCACTGCAAGCTCTGCCTCCTGGGTTCACACCATTCTCTTGCCTCAGCCTCCCAAGTAGCTGGGACTACAGGCACCCGCCACCATGCCCAGCTAAATTTTTTTGTATTTTTAGTAGAGAAGGGGTTTCACCGTGTTTGCCAGAATGGTCTCGATCTCCTAACCTCGTGATCCACCCACCTTGGCCTCCCAAAGTGCTGTGATTACAGGCTTGAGCCACCGCACCTGGCCTGTTTCATCTGTTTAACCCTCTCTCCTTCCCTCGAGCTCCTGGTCACTAACAGTCATTTTACGTGAAACACTATACTTTTACTTTTCTAAACTAAACTCTATAGAGTAAAACTCCATGGTTTTACTTTTCCCAGAATGTCATATAATTGGGATCACACATTATATAGTCTTTACAGGCTGGTTTCTTTTACTTGGAAATATTCACTTAAGATCCACCCATGTGTTTTCATGGCTTTGATAGCTCATTTCTTTTTGTTGTTCAATAATATTCCATTGTATAAATATAGCACAATTTATCCATTCAACTATTGAAGAGTATCTTGGTTGCTTCTATTATTTTGGAGATTATAAATTAAACTTCTGTAAACATCAGTGTGCAGATTTTTGTGTGGACATAAGATTTGTGATGAATTGGGTAAATACCTACCAGTATAGTTACTGTGTTATATGGTCAGGGTGGTAGTTAATACTGAATGTCAGCTTGATTGGATTGAAGGATGCAAAGTATTGATGTTGGGTGTGCCTGTGAGGGTGCTGCCAAAAGAGATTAACATTTGAGTCAGTGGACTGTGAAAGGCAGACCCACCCTTAATCTGGGTGGGCATAATCCAATCACCTGCCAGGGAATATAAAGCAGGCAGAAAAACATGAAAAGGTTAGACTGGCCTAGCCTCCCAACCCACATCTTTCTCCTGCTGGATGCCTTCTGCCCTTGAACATACGACTCCAAGTTCTTCAGCTTTGGAATTCGAACTGGCTTTCTTGCTCCTCAGCTTGCAGACAGCCTACTGTGGGACCTTGTGATTGTGGAAGTTAATACTCCTAAATAAACTCCCATATATATCTCCTATTAGTTCTATCCTCTAGAGAACCCTGATTAGTACAGTAAGAATATGTTTGGCTTTGTAAGAAACTACCAACTGTCTTCCAAAATGACTGTGCTGTTTCTCATTCCCATCAGCAATGTTTGAGGGTTGCTTTTGCTCTGCATCCTTGCTGGAAGTCAGTGTGCCTTTACTTAGCAAAAGTGCAATTAATATGTGTATTGTCATTTGCGATTACCCTGTTTCAAGTTTAATCAGCTTCTTGAACCTATAGGCTTGTGTCTTGTGTCAAATTTGGGAAGTTTTCTGGCATTATTTTTCCAAATTCTCCAAGTTCATGCTTGCTTTCTTTTCTTTTTGAGGATTCCAGTGATGGTAATGTTGGATCTTTCGATATTGTTCCACAAATTCCAGGGGCTCTGTTTATTCATTTTATTTTTATTCTATTTGTCCCTGTTATTCAGATGGATGAATTTTGTTTTTCTGTCAAATTTGCTGCTTGTAGCCTTTGTCATCTACACTCTACTATTAAGTCCACCCAACAACTTTTTAAAAATTTGTTATTGTATATTTCAGTTTAAAAAATTCAACTCGGCTTTTTCTTATAACCTCTATTCTTTAGTTGAGATTTTCTATTTTGTTTTATATGCTTCAAGAGAATTTGAAATGGATTCTTGAAGCAGTTTTATGATGGCTTCTGTAAAATCTTTGTCAGGTAATTCTAAAATGTGATTTCTGTCAGTGTTTTTAGAAGTTGACTATCTTTTCTCATTCAAGTTTTGAATTTTCTTAATTCTTTTTATGAAGGGTAATTCTTGAATATATGCTGGACATTTTGTCTATTGTGTTAGGAGACTCTGGTTTCTGTTTATATCTTTTATTTGGGTAGACAGTCACCTTGTTTTGGTTTATCATGTGAATGAGCCTTCCCTCATAGGCTATAGTTCCAGCAGCAATTTAATTTACAGAGCCTTTATGGTATTATTTAGATCTGTTTTATTTCTCTTGTGCAGTTCTCACTGGTCCCTGCTAATGTTGACTAAAGTGTATGTGTGGGAAGGGAGGATGAATTTCCCCAGCCCTGGTTTCCAGGTGTCTCTCTGAGAGGAAGTGGTATGGTGGGATCCCTCTTACCAGTGTACCCTGATTACCCAAGCATCTCTGGGGAGAACGGGAGAGTTGCAAGTCATAAAGAACAAGGAGGCTTCCCAGGCCAAGTCTCTAGATATGACTGATTCTCCTTTACTGTTTCTACCACCCAGCTGTACATCTTTGGATGGGAGAGGAGGGTTGTATTAGTCTGTTTTCATGCTGCTGATAAAGACATACCCGAGACTGGTCAATTTACAAAAGAAAGATTTGTTAGACTTACACACAGTTCTACATGGCTGGGCAGGCCTCACAATCATGGTGGAAGGTGAAAGGCAAGGAGGAGCAAGTCACGTCTTACATACATGGTGGCAGGCAAAGAGAGAGAGAGAGAGCTTGTGCAGGGAAAATCCTTTTTTTAAGAAACCATCAGATCTTCTGAGACTTATTCACTGTCATGAGAACAGTATGGGAGAAACTGCCTCCATGATTCAATTATCACCCACCGGGTCCCTCCCACAATACATGGGAATTATGGGAGTACAGTTCAAGATGAGATCTGGTAGGGGACACAACCAAACCATATCAAGGATCTTGGGCCCATGGGGAAAAAGAGGCTTCCCTGGACCAGGCTGCTTGTTATGACTGTTTCATTTTTGGCAGTTCTGTTTTCTTGCCTCCACGCCACTGTCTGTGGCAGGGTATGAGGGTCTCAGGGACAAAGAGGCATCTGGGTTGGGACACTTGTTATGACTGAGTCCCCCTTGCTAGTGCTACTTTCCTGCCTGAGTATCCCTAAGTAGAAAAGAACTTTCTCAGGCCTAGTGAGGACAGGAAATATTTCTCTTGACTGCTTATTTCTGGTGGTACATTTAATTAATTTCTCTTGATAGTGTTGTTAGGTTCTCCTGATATCATCAGAGAGACTCCCATTTGGTCCATGGGAGGAATGAGACTATCTGACTTGCCTCTTGTTCATCAAGTAGGGATCAAGAACAGTCAGGTCTGGGTGGTCTTCCTGTGTTGGGTGGTGGTATGCAAGATATCCTACTGTTGTTCCTCCAGTCCTGGGATCCCAAACCAGATTCTCTTCTTCTTACCACATTTCAGAGTTCTCCTTTCGTTATCTCTTCATCATTTCTAAGATTTACAGTTGTGCTTAGCAGAGAGAAAAAGAGCAACATGGGTCTATGTCATCTTTTCTACACTAGAAGTCTCAAATACATTTTTAAAAGGTAATTTTGTAGAGAAAATACAAACTATTCTTTTGTTTCTAGAATGTGCTGGCCTGATTTAATTATATTTCTTTAAATGGCTAACATTTTAACATTTCTTTAAATGGCTAGCAATATGTTGAGGTCTAATCATAATTCTTTATTTTCAGTCTGATCACTTTCCCTACACTATAGGTTTTAGACACAGCACTAAATGCCATTTACCCAGCAAAGATAGGTAGGCTTTACTTTGATTCCTTCTATCATTTGTTTTTGCTTCCTTCTCTTCTCTTTTGGATGATTATTTTTAAGGTTTAGCAAATAGTAGCTGTGAATATCAACTGTCAAGAGAGAACTCTAGAAGGACACTGCTGTTAACTGGATATCTTAGTCATGTTCACATGAAGTTGCTAAGGCTTGCTTCAGAACATGAAGAACAATGGTATATAAGAAAACTCATTATGGCAAAATCTAATCTGTTTACTTACTTGGCATGAAACTTATCCCTGGTTGAAAATATATCTAAAGAAGCCTATTGTATTTTTGCCTTGTTATGGAGACTATCAAGATTATATATTTCATCTACATATGTATATACGATTATATAAATATATTTCTTTAGGATATAGTATTACATGATACTATATTATAATGTTATTATAATACCATGTTACAATAGTATTATAGTAAGTGATCATCCAAAAGTGAAGAAGGAAGGAAAAACAAATAATATAAAGAACCAAAGTAGAACCTACCTGCAATACTATATTATAATGTTATTATAATATAATACCACATGATAATGTTATTATAATACCATATTATAATGTTGTTTTCATATAAGATTTAGTGTTAAGAGAATACTAAATCATATTATAATACTAAATTCTAGCGTTATTATAATAGTACATCATAATGTTATTATAATAGTATTTTAATATAATACTATATTATTTTGCTAACAATACTATATCATAAAGTTTTAATAATATAACACTGTATTATACTGTTTTTTATTATCTAATTCTACATTATCATGTTTTTGTAATATAATATTATCTTATACAATTGTAACAGTGGTTAAAACTCAGGTTCAATGTCAGGCAACACTGGTTTGTTCCAAAATTTATTGTCAGCCTTAGACAATTTGATTAATTTTCAATTTGAAATACCTAACAATGTATTTCATAGCCTTGTTTCTGTATTCTAGTAGATAATGCATAGAAAATGTTTAACACAGTGCCCTGAACATAGTAAATATTTAATAAACATCAGTTTCATTATTTAAATGTCATCATTCTTTCCCTAAGGCTCTTCATTTTAAAAATGACAACAGTAAAAGCAGAGAATGAGAGCATTTGATATAAGTTTCTTGAAAATATTTTTAATAAAAAATGTCCACTTCTGGTTTGTTTAGAAATTTTTATCTTTTGTGTCTTTCTTTCTCCCAACATGATTAAATAATGACCTAAAATATTTCATTTAATTAAAAGTTTATTTTTGTTTGTTTTTAATTAATAAAAGTTTTACCAGAAACGATCTGCATTAATCAACATTATAGCCAAAATCTAATTATATCACCCTGTCAAATCAAAATGATTCATAACTTATTTCTAAGGTTCTATTGATTAACTTACATATCAAGTAAAAATTATGACTATTTGCTTCTAGGTTTTTCTTCAATTAGGTGTGTATTATATAAATGTTAATATAATTTCTATTAAATGAGAAAGTGAGATGTTTGAAAAAATAGGACAATAATTTTATTTTGAGAGATGACATTGACTTCATTGTTCCCTTTGGCCAAATCTACATTGTACAGTGTAATATCAATTAAACAAATATATATTTACCAATCATCAATGATAGTCTTCATTGATTTGGCATTTGAGGAGGGTCCATGCAGTAACACGGTTGTGGTTTCTACCTCAAATGGTCTAGTTGTTAATATGATGAATTCTGAACAGTTGACAATTTAAAATTCTCTGAAATTTCATTATGTGATTTGTTTCTAGAAAATAAATGAACTAGTAAAAGATAAATGATTTCTGCAATTACACTGAAAAGTGAAGATAAACATGATTATTAGTTTATTTGTTTACAGTGGGGGGTCTTAAGTACTATCAGATTTGTGGTTGGGGAATGTGGTCTGCGATTTGGCTAGGTAATGATGAGACTAAATGACAATAGAGAGGCCTATTACAGCACATTCCCATGTTAATCTGTGAAGAAAATATATAGTAACTTCTCTGTAGTCTACTAAGTATTTTAGAAAGTGAGTTGTTTATACACTTTTGATACTGTAAACTGGTAAGTGCCCAAATGACTTACGAAATTTTCTATGCTCTTTGGTCAGTAATTTATTTATTATACTCTGAGTCTAACTGAAATACATGAAAAACTATCTAAAGTTAAAATAATGCATCTAAATAAGTCATACATGTTGTAGAATCTATTTTGGGGGAGTGTCATTTGAATATTACCTATAGAATTTAAACTTATTGAGTATGACCTCATAGGATGCAGGCAGCATTATGAATATTTTCCCAGTAATTGTATTTTACTTTTATAGATGATCCATCATGTTATTCAGTGATAAAAGGGAAAAAAAATTAGCTAACAGATATTGGAAATCAATCGTATAGACATACATGCATAGTTTTGATTTAAATTGTATGGACAATTCGCATCATTTGCCAATATACTTGTTCATAGCTCCAGTGATACAGGTTCATTAGGGACTTGAAGTTCTTATGTTAAAAAGTTGCCTCTCTAGGCCGGGCGCGGTGGCTCAAGCCTGTAATCCCAGCACTTTGGGAGACCGAGACGGGTGGATCACGAGGTCAGAAGATCGAGACCATCCTGGCGAACACGGTGAAACCCCGTCTCTACTAAAAAATACAAAAAACTAGCCGGGCGAGATGGCGGGCGCCTGTAGCCCCAGTTACTTGGGAGGCTGAGGCAGGAGAATGGCGTAAACCCGGGAGGCGGAGCTTGCAGTGAGCTGAGATCCGGCCACTGCACTCCAGCCCGGGCGACAGAGCGAGACTCCGTCTCAAAAAAAAAAATAAAATAAAAAAATAAAAAGTTGCCTCTCTTTTCAATCAGATCAAATATAATTGTGTGTTCAGGTATATAGATGCATAGACATGTCATTTTCCTTAATCTTTTTATTCCTGATAAATAATCTCCACAATTCTCTCTATAATATTTACTTCGACAAAAGCAGACGATATCCTCTCATGCTTATACTACTAAAATTTATAACCTGAACAGAACCTTTTCCTCTGAGTTTACCTTTATTAACTGTAAAAATGGTCACTGTGTCTTTAGGTCAGTAAGTGCATTTTCTTTTGGTTGTGCCAAGTTTTAGATTACTAATTCAATTTCATCGATTCCTCCCATGAATCTAGGTCCCATCTGGGAATGCCAAACAAAGCCAAAACTGGTATTAGAGTTCTAGCATGCAAGTGGATAAATCCTTCCTTAGGAAACCAATGGGTCAGTTTCAATGGAGGAGAACTGTGCCCAAATGGATAGGATAATTACCCAAATTTATCTGAAGCCAGTAGAGGTAGCAAAGTGGTGGAAAATAATGTCTTACAAAAGATATTTAAAAATGGTAAAAAGAAAAGAAGCTATATCTCTCATTAGCCCAAAGGGTGAGAGTGGGGTCCAAAATAGAAGTGAAAATTAGAGATTACAAATCAAGAACACATGGAAATAGAACAAAGCATGAATGATGGAATAATATTCAAGGATTTTTTTCTTATAAAGGCTGAGTCATCCCAAAGTTCCTATTAATGGATGCTGGTATTAGAGTGTTTGTGTAGATCAGAGATCTATACAGATCAGGAGAATTATTGTTAAGGCTATTTAAACATTATGCATAAATATATCAATATATATTGCAAGAAAGCTTAACACCAAGTTGGGTTACAATACTAATATAAGAAAGTGCTAAAAATGGGAGTATGGCTGCCTCAGTTTTGGTCCAGTTCTCAAGAGTATAGCTGCAATTATATATCCTAGTTGGAATTATATATGCTACATATATATGCATATATAGTATATATATGCTATATGCTCCAATTATATATGCTAATCATATATATAAGGCAGAATCATCAAAACAGAACATGGTCAAAACCCAATTTTGTAATGCTTAGCTGTCAACCCCAAAGAGGGTACAGAGTGAGAGACAGAAGATAATTATTTGAAGATAATTCTGGAGAGCTATTGGGTTGCTGGTACTGTTACTGTGTCCTGTGTCTCAATGGGAAAAATTAAATACCTTACTCTATACTCAAGTCTAGAAAAAGAAGCCTCAGGAATGCCACTGGGATAATGTATTTGGGTTTCTTGGAGCATGGTGTATGGGATGAACTTGTTCTGAATCATGTCTGAAAAATCTTAAGTATGTGTGACTGTGACTTCTTGACTCCTCTGAAGATGAGGTCTTGTTATGGAGGGGTTTTAGATCCTGCCCAAGAGTACTGCCTGGAGAGGAAAGACTAGAAAAGAAATAATATAAAATATAAAATAATATATATTATATATATATATAATAAAAATAATATAAAAATATATCTTAGGATCCAGAAGGATCAGAAAGAGATGATTTGCACACACTAAAGAAAGTTCAAGTGAGAGATCACCAATGATTGGGTGGAGAGCTACGTTTCAAGCACACCCAAGAAAAAGGATCCATTTGAGAAAATGTAAGTTTAAACATCTGCCAAACCAGGTGAGTACAATTTGCCAGATCACCTTTAGAGTAGCAGTCAACTTCTGTTCTGAAGAAGCCCAAGAGAATATAAATAGGGGAGAAGGAGTAGAAACTATAGGTAGAAACAGGGAGAAACTGGCATCATACATTCCTTTCCCATTCATCTGAATAAAGATGAATTTTGGTGGTGATAGCTGTAGGTATGGCGTTACATATTTTAAGTAATTACAATGTACTTCAGGTTAATTCTGTTGAAAATAGAAACTTTGCTCCAATATAATTCCCTTTCTCTCTGTTTTTAGTACTATTACTCTCTATTTTTTTTTTTTTTTTTAGACGGAGTCTTACTCTGTCGCCCAGGCTGGAGTACACTGGCGCCATCTCCGCTCACTGCAAGTTCCGCCTCTCGGGGTTCACGCCAATCTCCTTCCTCAGCCTCCCGAGTAGTTGGGACTACAGGCGCCTGTAACCACGCCCGGCTAATTTTTTTTTTTTTTTTTTTTTCATTTTTAGTAGAGACGGGGTTTCACTGTGTTAGCCAGGGTGGTCTTGATCTCCTGACCTCGTGATCTGCCCACCTCGGCCTCCCAAAGTGCTGGGATTACAGGCATAGTACTATTACTCTTAAACACACATATACGTGTGTGTGTATGTATGTTGATAAGGCTCTGTTAATTAATACTTATTTGTTTCTTTCTCTGTTATTCAACCAGATAATTCTCACTGATCTTCGAGTTTACCGATTGTCATTTTTCTACCATTTAAATATGCTTTTAAATTTCTTTAGTGAATTTTCTATTTTGATTATTATATTTTTCAACTCTGAATTTCTCATTTTGTTTTTTAGTTTTTATGCATTTACTGAGATTCTTATTTTTGAGCCACTGTCTTCATACTGTCGTATAATCTTTGAATACATTCAGAATAGCTACTTTGAAATATTTCTGCTAAACTAACATCTGGGCCCACTTGGAATCAGTTTCTATTGCCTGCTTTTCATTTCTTCTAAGTATAGGTCTCAGTTTACTATTTCTTTCCATGTTTCATCATGTTTTGTTGAAAAATAAAAATTTATATAATGCATTTTATCTATTTTCCTCATGGTATATAGCCACTTATGTATTTAATTATGTTTCATTCCTTTTTATTTTACTTTGCTTGACTGCTTACTGGTTGCTCTTATGACTGCATAAATAAGCGATCAGCTAATTATTTGAACAAATATCGTTAAACATCTCAAGTCTATATGACTTTTCATCCTCTGTCATTGGATTTGTTTGGGGGTTTGTGAGCACTTTCCAAGTATGACCGTTTTATATACCACCTTTGATTTTCACTTTCTGTGGGCCTGTTATGGATCTCTTTTTTGACTAATTTCTTAGCTATGGATGTAGGAAGCACTTATTTATCTCTTGTATGGCTCTCTCACATATAACTACCCCATAAAATCTGACTGGTCTTCCACTCCCATAACCAGTTCCGTAAACTCAGGCTAGCAAAGCTCTGAATTTTTCCCATTTGTTTTCTACTGAGGTTTCTATTTTCACCAACAAACTACTTTCATGTATTTCCACAATCTGCCTCAAATCAAATCCATTTATCCTGGCAGCATGACTATTTCTAATAGTCAACATTGCCCTGGGAACAGTGCAGACCTAGAGGGAATGGGAGAAATTCTAACAAAAAAGACTACGATGTCCTGCTATTCATAGCAGCTTTTCATGATAAATGGTTTTAAATTTGATGTTTGTTTTTGGGTAATTTTCATAGCACTGACATGGTTATTTCTAACAATTTTGCCAAGATTTCCACTTTTTGGGAGGAAGAGTATTTGCTAATTTCTTCAGGCAGTCATAACAGTTAGCCTAGCAGTTCTGCAAGGTTTATTTAACATTGGAAAATGAGTTATTTATTTTTTCACCATTAAAAATTTGCAATAAAAATGTGATAATATGACCATCTATATAGATGTAACTTTAATGTAGATAAATTTTAAAACATGTTCACTAATTTAAGGTCTTAAACTAGAATGAGCAAGAAACTTCCTTAAACTAAAACAATACATGGCATGGGGGAAATAACAATAGCAATAATTACACTTATTTCAAAACATTGAACACACTCATTTTAAAGACAATAAAAAATGGTGCCAACTATCACTATTTCTATTAAACATTAATTTTTTTACCTTTTTGTTTCACATTGCCATGTATTCATTAGATACCAAATATGTTCATATTAGAACACTCACTTTTATTCAGTATGTTCATACTATCAGGTTTGAGTGCTTAATTTGGGGATATTTTATTGAAGTTAGGTATTAAATTATTTAAGGTAAATATTAAACTCAACTTTGCTTGTAATGTAAGGTTTATGATATCTTTATAGTATTTGGAGAGAGTGGAAATCTTGATTTAATCTTCTTACATTATTGCAACTGTGACACATAAATACTCCTACAGTTTATATTGCAATAAATATAAAAATCACTCAAAGGCATATTCACCACGTACTAAACAGATAGTTTTAGTTTATTATACTCCTTATAAAATTATGAAACACTGTATTTTTACCAATAATCACTCATCTCCAAAATACTAAGCTCATTACTGTGGTAGAAGCACCTAATCATTGTCAAGATTGATGAGAAATGTTCGGTAATGTTTTTGTTTCCCCATTCTTTATCACGTCTGTTGAAGACATACCTCAAACTATCATTTTCTTGTTCCATCATAGGATGCTGTTCGTCATATCACATTTTTGCCATACTTTTTTGTTCAGGCTGACAGTTTACATAATTTTTCTCAATCTTATCATGATGGGTATAGACGAAACTGAAAAAGTATATGTGTTCCTGAGACATTAATAAAACATATTTATATCAAAACTCATACTTTTCTTACTGAACTATGTTATCAACAAATATTCTAATAATGAAAATAATTTTATTTGAAGCTAAAATGTTTCCTTTGTAGTTTCACTATTTTGTATCAGGAGAATTTGACCACTACTGAAAGACATTTGTCTTTCTTCATTTCAAAATAAAGCATCCTTCACAAGAATATGATTATCTTATTTTAATATGTAGTTATTCTCACATGAATATCCCCTATTCTCGTCTGCAGTCATCTGGACTTTATTACCTATTCACAAATAACTCTTCCCTATTTCATTATCATAATTATATCTTTTAAATTTCTCTCAAATCCATTTTCTTCCCATTTCTTCTCATATTAAAATATTATTTTTGTTATATATCTTTATTCAGGAACATATAGTCACCTTTTTTGGACTGGTGCAATAGCCTGTTAACTGATTTCCAGCCTCTAGTCACGTTAAGTTCTCAATTTAATATGAGTATTATAAGGAATTTTTAAAGCATGCAAAGCACATTGACATTTCTCTGCATGTCCAATGCACGAAACAAGACAAAAAAATAGTAGGTTAGATAAGGAATAAAACTGTCATTATTTAAAGATGAATTGATATTATGTGGAGAAAATCCCAAGAAATTCAAGTTTATGTACACTAAACTACATAAGAATTGAAAACTAAATTCAGAAATTTCAAAAACTGTTAAAAACACAGGAAAATATAAATAGTAATTTCATGAAATTTACACAGAAACCTGCAATTTTTTCCCTAAAATCGAGAAGGAAGGAACAGCTTATGGTATGTTTTACACGTTCAAAACACAAAGACGTATCAAATATACTGCAGGCCACTATAGACCTATTTTGAGTCTATAGAAATACAACTACAAATTCTTTAACAAGATATTAACAGAATGATTTCAGAGACACATATAAAAGAATACAGCATGACAGAGTGGGATTTACTTCGAATATACAACGATGGTTTTCATTTAGAAAACAATCAATTTGCTTCGCAAGGCTAACAGAATAATGGAAAACTGTCAGGTGGTAATTTCAAAAACTGTAGAAAACCACTTGATAAAATTCAACAATCATTCAAGATAAAAACTAACAAAGGTAACCTATAAAAATCTTACAGCTACAAAAAATTAGCCAGGTGTGGTGGTAGGCGCCTGTAGTCCCAGCTACACTGGAGCCTGAGGCAGGAGAACGGTGTGAACTTGGGAGGCAGAGCTTGCAGTGAGCCGTGATCGCCACTGCACTCTGGCCCTCTGGCCTGGGCAACAGAGCGAGACTCGGTCTCAAAAAAAAAAAAAAAAAAAAAAAATCTGGTAGCTAGCTTCACTTTTAATAGCAACATATTGAAGTTTGATCATGATGTGAAGGTGCTTGTTTTTATTATTCTCATTCGCTATTATATAGAGGGAGGGGGACAGCTATTATAATGTAGCACAAAAGAAAAGTTTAGCAAGGTGAAAAGATACAAGTTTACTTTACAAAAGGTTTTGATTTTGTATATGCTAGAAACAACTTTAAAATAAGACATTCATAAAATAGTGAAAAAATGGCACAAAATACTTAGGAATCCGTTTAACTAAAGACAAACAAGAGTTTCTGATTAGTCTTTAAAAAGGAGGCAATCAGGTAAGAACCTATCTTAGTAACTGAACAGAATGAGAGGAAGGTTTTCCCTAAGCAGTTTCCAGCTTAAGTTGTCCTTAGTGATTTTGGGGTCCCAAGATACTTTCCGTTCACACATTTCACTGACTGTCCAACCAATACTATTTGGCAAAACAAAGACAACAATTAGTTATCTCAGCAAATGTTTTGCATTTGTATATCTATGAATTGATATACAAAGTCTGTATACACATACAGACACACAGACAAACACAAATATATACATGAGAGAGAGGGCAACAAGAATGTATTAATAGAACTTTCACTACTAGATATTAAGGCTTATTAAGTAATTAAAACAAATCAGTATTGGCAAAAGAATAGATGATCAACAGACTGTTGGGACTGAATGAAATCCATACATACACAGTAACATTATTTGTGACAAGGGCAAAAGACATGAATTTATAGATTTAAAAAGCTAAGCAAATTAAAAAAGGGATAAATGTGTAAATGATTTATATTAATAAATCAGAAGCAAACTAGAAGGCTATTAATATCAGATGAAGTAGACTTCAGAGAAAGGAATATTACTAGGGATAAAAAGGCATTGGATAAGGATGAAAAGGTAAATTTTAAAGATGATATAAAAATTTAATGACTATGCATCTAAAAATAAAACTTCAAAATACATGGTGCAAAAACTGGCAGAACGAAATGAAGAAATAGAAAAACCTACAACTATTTTTTTGATATTTCAGCTATTCTTTCACCGCAATAAATAGAACAATTATGCAGAAAATCAGCAATAATATTGAAGATCTGAAGAACACTATTAGTCAACTTGCCCTAATTAACATTTATGAAACATTTTACTCCACAATTGTAGAAAAAGATTTTCTTCCAAGATCACATGGAACATTCGTTAAGATCAACCATTTTCTAGACAATATAACTAACTCTAAAACATATTTTAAAAATAAAATTATAGAAAGTATTTTCTGTGAACATATTGCAATTCAACCAGAATTCATTAACAAAAACAACACACTTAGAAATAACCCAAGAGTCAAAGAATATGTCACAGGGGAAGTTAAAAAATATGGAATGAAGGAAAACCTCAACATTTCAAAATTGTTTGTTTCAGCTAAATTAGTGTTTAGAAAGAAATTATAGCATTAAATTCAGATTTTAGAAAAGAAGAAACATCACAGGTTAAGTCAATAATCTAAGTTTCTACTCAGAGAACTTAGACAAAGAAGGACAAATTATATCCTGAGCACATAGAAGGAAAGAAAAAAAACACAGATATTAATGAAATTAAGCTAATTACACAAACACTTCCAGAAACAGAAGAGACTGGACTATTTCTCAATACGCTTTTTTTGCAGCTACTATTATGATACCAAAAGCACAGTCATTATAAATAATTAGAACTGCAATCCAATATTGATGGTAAATAAAGAAGCAAACTTTCTTACTGAGATATTAATAAATTTATCAAGCAATATATAAAAGATAGCCTATGATGACCAAATAGGACTTATTATTGGAATAGAAAGCATTTGGCACTAGAAATGCAATCAATCTAATTCCCCATAAGAACAAAGAAGAAAATCCATATGACAACCTCCATAGAGAATTAGAGAAATTATTTGAAAAAATTCTAGATCTGTTTTAGATTAAAACTCTCAGCAGCTCGTCTAGAAGGGAACGTTCCTAACCTAATAATGGGAAACCCATTAAAAACAAACAATAATTCCTCTAGCTAACATCAGAGCTGATGGTGAAAAATTAAATGCTTTTCCCTTAATCTTGGGAAAGACACAAGGGTGTCTACTCTCACAAATCCTATTGAACATTATACTGGAGGTCTTAATCAATACAATGAAGCAAAAAAAAATAAAAGCATAAACACTTAAAAAATAAAATCATTATTCACTCAGAAGATATGGTTGTATATGTAAAAAATCCCAAGAAATCCATCAGCACTGGAACATAAAAATGAGTTTTGCAAGATTACAGGATATAAGCTCAGTAAAGAAAAGTTAATTGCATTTCTATGTATTATCGATGAAGTAGAAATTGAAAAGCATTACCATTTAATGATACTAAATCTCATGAAATATTTAGGCATAAATCTGGCAAAATAAGAACAGGATCTCTAAAACTAAACTGTAAATCACATGAAAGAAAAGAGAACACTAAAAATTGGGAAATAGTATATTTTATGAATTGGAATACTGAATATTAATGTTAGTTTAAATTCAGTGCAATTGTGTTGAGATTCAGCGCACCTCCAATCAAAATCCTAGCATGTTTTTGTGCATAAGTCAACAATCTAATTCTAAAATTTACATGGAGAGAAAAATAAACTAGAAACTAGACTAGCTATACAGTTTTGAAAAAGAACAAAATTTGTTCTGATTAAAAAATTAAAGCCATTCTACAAAGCTTCAACAATAAAATGTTGTTGTTTTGCTGAAAATATGACTACATTTCAATATAACATAATAGTTAATCAAGAAATACACCCATTCTTTCATGATCAATTGCTTTTAGACAAAATAACAATGTCAATTGATTCAAGCAGAAATGATCTTTTGGAAAACATGTTAGAATTATTGAATACATACACGCAAAAAGAATAAAAACAAAACCCAAAACCTCAGCTATTTATTTTTTACTTTATGCAAAAAAACAATTCAAAATAGATCATAAAGCTAATTGTAGGTATAAAATCTCTGCAGGAAAACAAAAAAGGAAAATTTTAAACCTCACCTCAGACGAAGATTTTTTTAATCTACTACCTATAGAGTATGATCCATAAAAGAAAAACAAAGGTGATAAATTGGTCTTCATCAAAATAAAGATCTCTGCCTTTTGAAAAAGATTGCTAAGAGGATTGAAAGACAGAATATAGATTGGAATAAACTATTTACAAATAACCCAGCTCGGAAAGGACAAATAAGGCATTTTAAAATTATGGACAAAACATTTGTATAGACACTTCACAAGAAAAGACTATATGAATGACAAATAATTACATAAAATTCTTAGCATCATGAGTCATTAGAATAAATGAACATTAAAAACACAATTACATGGCACCACTAACTTATTAGAATGTCCAAACGCACATACACACAAACAACAGCAAAGTAGGTAATTCCAAGTGCAGGAAAGTATAAGCAACAACCAGAACGCTCATACTCTGCTAGTAGGAAGGTAAACTAGTGCGCTTCTGTGGAAAACTGGCAGTTTCTTATAAAATTATAAAAAATATATGTAAAATTATACATTCTTAACATATGATTTAACAATTCCACTGCTATTTACCCAACAAAAATGAAAATTTATGTTCATGCAAAAGCCTGTCCACAAATATTTATTTGTTTATTTTTATTTTTGTTGATATATCATAGTTGTACATGTTTTGTTGGTATGTGTGATACTTTGATATATGTATACAATGTGTAATGATCAAATCAGGGTAATTGGGAGGTTCATCACCTCAAACATTTTTCTTTGTGTTGGGAACACTACAAATACTTAGCTTCTTTGAAATATACTATGTGTTATTGTTAATTATGATTTTCTCACTATACCATTGAATTTATAATACTTATAATATTTAATAATATATCATCAAATACTAGAATATTTATAATGGAATACTTATAGGTTTATATTTATAATAGAAAATACTTTATTTCCTAATCTGGTAGGTGTTCTCTTTTCTTTTATGAGATTTACAGTTTGAGTTTATAGATCTTGTTCCTATTTTGCTAGATTTATGCCTAAATATTTTGTGGTTTAGTATTATCCAATGATAATGCTTTTCAGGTTCTACTTCATTAATAGTATTTATAATATTTATAAATGTTAGCATTTATAATTGCTAACAACTGCAAACAACCCAAATATCTTTCACTTGATGAACAGGTAAATAAACTGGTACAGCCATGTAACAGAATACTACACAGCAATTGAGAGGTACAGACTACAGATGTACACAACAGCTTGATACAATGATAAGGATCACTAAAAAGGATACAAATGAATATTTTTGGAGAAGATGAGATATTTCTGTATCTTGGCTGTGGTGGTGGTTACAGAGCTGTTGCAAAACAGTGAATTTTATTGTATGAAAACAAAAACTTTATTTAAATTATTAACCATTAACAAAGATTAGGAAAAATGTTTATTACAGCAGAAAATGTTAATACTTACAAATTCATCAGGGGACTTGTGGTTTCTGATTTGGCGTATGAGTTGAGAGATTTGCCATCCCATCTAACAGTAGAAAACAGAACTTAGTAATCAAGCAAATGCTAGTTTCTCAGATAAATGAAGTCGTGGGGAAAAATCATTGGCCTTCAAATTTGGAGAGACAGGTGAATGTACAGAATCTCGATTTACCAAAGCAGAAATCCACAGACAGAAACCTCTACGGGAACTAGTACTTGGTAAGAAAATCTAAACTGTAATTGAAGAATTTTTCAAGGCTCAATGTGGACAAGTCCGATAATTTAAAACTTCAGAGGAATCTTGACTGAGGGAGGTCCCAGAGTTTTTGTATTGTACATTCAGAGCTCAACCAGGTTTTTCCAGTGAAGGTTGGAGAAAAAAAATCCCTTCTGCTTCCATTAGAGGAGAAGAAAAGGAACCATATTGAAATATACCAAAGCATTCTGTACTTTTCACAAAGCCTTACTTCAGGAGAAAATGTTTTAGGAGACCTGCTGAGTCTTGTCAGAACCTAACTGATCTGGGGGCTGGGAAATACCCAACTCCAGCCCATTCTGGCCATTCTGTTTCACCTAAGGCCAGAAACAGAAGCAGTTGTGAAGATGACAGTGTAGAGACCCAGGATCACTAACAGACAGACCTAAGCAAGGATTTTCTCCCCACATCTTGCCACCATCTCACTGAAGGCCTCTTGACCATAGTTCCTTTTACCCCAATACACCATATCCAGCTATAAAAAAAAAAAAAAAAAGAAAGAAAGAAAAAATAAAATATGTAAGATATAATAAAAGGAAAGAAACACACCCTGCCCCCCCCCAAACCAAAGAAAACAAAGTTTGAGGAACAGAACATCATAACCATTCTCAGATATGGCAGGGATTTTGAAATTATTAAATCTGGAATTTAAAACACCTATGATTAATATGCCAAAGGCTTTAATGGATAAAATAGATAGTATACAAGAACAGATGGGCAATGTAAGCAGAAAGATGAAAAGAGTGGAAAGAGGAAAAAATCCAAAAGAAATGCTGAAGAACACCACCGCTATAAAATAAAGAATGTCTCTGATGAGCTCATTAATAGACTGGACATGACTGAGGAAAGAATTGCTGAGTTTTCCTCATGCTAATGATCTCATGATAGAAACTTCCAAAGTTGAAAGGCAAAGAAGAAAAGATTGAAAAAATATGTCCAATAACTATGAGACAACTACAAAAGCCATCAAGTGTGTGTAATGTGAATACTAGAAGGAGAAGAAAGAGAGAAATAAACAGAAGAAAAGTTTTAAACAGTAATGACTGAGCATTCCCCCCAAATTAATGTTAAAGACCAAACTATTGTTCCAGGAAGCTCAGAAAAAACAACAAAGATAAACGCCAAAAAAACTTAGGCATATTATATTCAAAATGCAGAAAATCAATGAAGAAAAACACTTGAAAGAAGCCAGAGGAAATAATTAAAAAAAAAAAAAAAAAACCTTTACCTACAGCAGAATAGATTAGAATAACATCTGACTTCTCAGAAAACACACAAGTGAGAGAAGAGTGGAGTAAAATATTTAAAATGTTGAGAAAATTTAAAAAAGGAACCCACAGCAGCCTAGAATTTTACACCCTGTAAAATTATCCTTTAAAAGTAAGAGAGAAATACAGACTTTCTTAGACAAACAAAAATTGAGAAAATTTTTGCCAGTAGACCTTCTTTGAAAGAAATGTTAAAAGGTTCTTCAGAGAGAACAAAAATACTATAGGTCAGAAAATTGGACTTACATATAGAAAGAGCATTAGAGTAAGGAAGTGTCAAGGTAAAATACAAACTTTTATATTTCTTATTCTTAATCAGCCTAACCGATAAAAGTCTGTTTAATGACAATATATTTGATTATTTTATATACTTATATATATACATATTACATATGTATGCTTATATGTGCTTATGCATAAATGAAAGAAATGACAACAATAATACAAGAGAAGTGAGGAAGAAATTAGAATCTTATTATTTTTTTTTTATTATAAGGCACTTGACTAACCCATGAAACTTTATAGTGTTATTTCAAAGTGAATATAGATTTGTTGTAAATGCAAATTGCAAACTGTAGGGCAACACTAAAAAATGTGAAAAAGGAAGTATAATTAGTTATGCTAAAAAAGGAGAGAAAATGGAATCATAAAGTGCTCAATTAAAACCACACACACACACAAACAGAAAAACAGTAAAGACAAAATAGGAACAAAGAACAAGGACAATGGATCAAAAAGAATCTAGGTTGAGAAGAGCTGAACTTCATACATGAATTTTAAAACTGTGATAGATATAGCATCACAGCTTAGTAAGGAAATTATAGAATTTCAATAAAAAAGCTGGGGCTTGGGTTATGGATGTGAAAAATGTGATATTGCATACCTACTCCATATAAACAAAAATTAATCCTAGTAATATTAAATGAAAAATTCAAAACTTGGTCAATGTCAATATAGTAAAATATATGTACATGTATTAGTCAGGTTGGGCTCCACAGCAAAATGGCATAGACTTAGTGGCTTAAAGCCTTGAATAAGAGAAATGTATTTCTCATAGTTTTAGAGGCTGGAAATCCAAGATCAAGGTATAGGCTAGTTTGGTTTCTGGTGAGGGCATTGTTTTTGGATTGGAGCTAGTCATCTTCTTGCAGTGATCTCACATGGTGGAAAGAGAGAAAAATATCTGTAGTCTCTTTCTGTAAGGGCACGAACCCCATCATGAGGACCCTACCCTCATAATCTCATCTAAGCCTAATTACCTGCTTCCAAAAAGCCCTACCTCTAAATACCATCATTCGTGGTTAGGGCTTCAACATATGAAATTTGTAAGGACTTAACATTCAGTTCATGACGTATGTCATTGGATTAATAAAAATGTTTTCTTAAGATACGAAACAGACACAGGTCTTCCTTAAGGAAAAGATGATAACTGAAAAGTCAGATATTACCAACTTTTGGCAGAAAGCTGACACAACAACAACATTCCCTCTCTGCTAGTGCAATTCTTTATTGAAAAAACATTTTAGAAATTATTTTGACAATTCCTAGCAAAGTGTAACATGTACTTGTTCTATGAGCCAGGAATTTCACTACTAGGTATGTATGTTAAACTCTTACACACGTGCATAATATGTCACAGACAATAATTTTTGTAAAGTGACAAAATTTACCTAATAGTAAAACAAACACACAAGTAAACAGAAAAATGAGGAAGAACTCAATAATCTATTTACAATATAATTGATAAACAAATTATGGCTTATTCTGTATTAATCTGTTTTCATGTTGCTGATAAAGACATACCCAAGACTGGGCAATTTACAAAAAACGACGTTTAATTGAACTTACAGTTCCATGTGGCTGGAGAAGCCTCACAATCATGGCAGAAGGCAAGGAGGAGCAAGTCATGTCGTACATGGACAGCAGCAAGCAAAGAGAGCTTGTGCAAGAATACTTCCCCTAATAATAACCATCAGATCTTGTGAGACTATCACAAGAACAGTATGGGAAAGATCTGTGCCCATGATTCAATTACCTCCCATCAGGTCCCTCCCACAACATGTGGGAATTCAAGATGAGATTTGGGTGCGGATACAGCCAAACCATATCATTCATCCCCTGTCCCCTCTCTAATCTCATGTTCTCACATTTTAAAACCAATCATACCTTCCCAACAGTCCCCCAAAGTCTCAACTCATTTCAGCATTAATTCAAAAGTCCACAGTACAGAGTCTCATCTGAGACAAGGCAAGTCCCTTCTGCCTATGAACCTGTAAAATCAAAAGCAAGTTAGTTACATCCTAGATACAATGGGGATATAGGTATTGGATAAATACAGCTATTCCAAATGGGAGAAATTGGCCAAAACAAAGGGGATACAGGCCTCAGGCAAGTCCGAAATCCAGTGGGGCAGTCAAATTTTAAAGCTACAAAATGATCTCCTTTGACTCCATATCTCACATCCAGGTCACACTCATGCAAGCGGTGGGTTCCCATGGTCTTCGGCAGCTGTGCCCCTGTGGCTTTGCAGGGTTTAGCCCCTTTCCTGGCTGCTTTTCCAGACTGGCATTGAGTGTCTGTGGCTTTTCCAGGTGCACAGTGGATCTACCATTCTGGGGTCTGGAGGATGATGGTCCTCTTCTCACAACTCCACTGGGTGGTGCCCCAGTAGGGACTCTGTGTGGGGGCTCAGAACCTACATATTCCTTCTGCTTTGCCCTAGCAGAGATTATCCACGAGAGCTCTACCCCTGCAGCAAATTTTTGCTTGGGCATCCAGGCATTTCAATACAGCCTCTGAAATCTAGGCAGAGGTTCCCAAACCTCAATGTTTGTCTTCTGTGCACCCACAGGGTCAACACCACATGGAAACTGCACAGGCTTGGGGCTTCCACCTTTTGAAGCAACAGCTGAAGCTGTACCTTGACCCCTGTTAGTCATGGCTGGAGTGGCCGGGACATGGAGCACCAAGTTGCTAGACTGCACACAGCATGAGCACCCTGGGCCAAGCCCAGGAAACTATTTTCTTCTAGGCCTCTGGGCCTGTGATGGCAGGGGCTGCCATGAAGACCACTGACATGCCCTGGAGACATTTTCCCCATTGTCCTGTGGATTAAAATTTGGCTCCTCATTACTTATTTCTGCAGCTGGCTTGAATTTCTCTTCAGAAATGATTTTTTTTCTTTTCTATCACATTGTCAGGCTGCACATTTTCCAAGCTTTTATGTTCTGCTTACCTTCTAAAACTGAATACCTTTAATAGCACCCAAGTCATCTCTTGAATGCTTTGCTGCTTAGAAATTTCTTCTGCCAGATACCCTAAATCATCTCTCTAAAGTTCAAAGTTCCACATATCTCTAGGGCAGGGGCAAAATGCCACCAGTATCTTTACTAAAACATAACAAGAGTCACCTTTGTTCCAGTTCCCAACAAGTTCCTCATTTCCATCTGAGACCACCTCAGCCTGGACCTTATTGTCCATATCAGTATCAGGCTTTTGGCCAAAGACATTCAACAAGTCTCTAGGAAGTTCCAAACTTTCACATATTTTCCTGTCTTCTGAGCCCTCCAAACTGTTCCAACTTCTGCCTGTTACCCAGTTCCAAAGTCACTTCCATATTTTTTGAGTATCTTTTCAGAAACACCCAACTCTACTGGTAACAACTCTACTGTATTAGTTTGTTTTCACCCTGCTGATAAAGACATGCCCAAGACTGAACAATTTACAAAAGAAAGAGGTTTAATTGGACTTACAGTTCCACGTGACTGGGGAAGCCTCATAATCATGGGAGAAGGCAAGGAGGAGCAAGTCATGTCTTACATGGATGGCAGCAAGCAAAGGGAGCTTGTGCAGGAAAACTCCCATTTTAATAACCATCAGATCTCCTGAGACTTATCATGGGAAGAGCATGGGAAAGACCTGCCTCTATGATTCAATTACCTCCCACTGGGTCCCATTCACAACACATGGGAATTCAAGATGAAATTTGGGTGAGGACACAGCCAAACCATATCAATTCTTACCATGGTATATTATGATATAACAGTGCAATTGAATTAACTGTAGGTATATGTATTTACATAAATTGATCCTAAAATATAGAAAGCAAAAATAAAGTCACCAAAGAGTATATCCTGTGTACTATAGTGTATGACTTCATTTATATATTTTGCACAGAAATAAAATTAGTAATATACCTTTTGGAAGACATATATAGGTGGTGATTATAAACAAAAGCAAAAGGATAATTTACTTGGAATTCAGAAAACTAATTACTTCTCAGTGGGCTTTTGTAGAAGTTTAATATTCTATATATTTTTGTTTGGATAATGAGTATACAGATGTTCATTTAAAAAAAACTTTCTATATTATTATTATTACTTGAGATGGAGTCTCTCTGTGTCACACAGGTTGGAGTGAGTGCAGTCATGTGATCGTAGTTCACTGCAGCCTTAATCTCCCAGAGTCAGGCGATCCTCCCACCTCAGCCTCCCTAGTACCTGGGATCACAGGCATGCAACACCATGCCTGACTAGTATTTTATTTTATTTTATTTATTTTTTTTGTAGAGATGGGATCTCCCTATGTTGCCCAGGCTGGCTTCAAACTCCTGGGTTCAAGGGGTCCTCCTTCACAAAGTGCTATGCTAGGATTACAGGCATAAGCCTCCATGCCAAGCCCCTATATAACTTTTTATCCTTCCTTTTCCTGTGTCTCCTTCCTTTCCTTTCCTTTCCTTTCCTTTCCTTTCCTTTCCTTTCCTTTCCTTTTTTCCATTCCTTTCTGTTTCTTTTTTCTTCCTTTCTTTCAACAGATATGTGATCTGATCACAGATAGGCGTTTTAATCACAAAGTAAGTTAGAGAGCACCTTGAAGTAAAGCAGATTGGTGGAGTGTAAAACTATCCTAGTTAAGACCAAGTGGATTTGAGTAGTCTATGAAACATCCAGGTAGAAAGGATGTCTAAAGACGTTATATGGCATATCTGGAACTAGAAACTAGGCACTATTAGCATAACTGGATATTTAAAACCATGAGAGTAATTGGCATTTCTCAGATAAAGCAGGCAGAGTGAGAAAAGTCATTGTTGAAAATGAAACCCTATGGAATACTAATACTTAAAGGGAAAAGAAAAGGAAAAAAAAAAAACAAAAAACACCTGATAAGATAGGCTAGCAAAACATCCTCAAAAAAAGTAGAGAGGTGTAGTGGTAGTGTTTTCAAAGTCAACTGAGGAAACTGTTTTTACTAGAAGGAGACTATTAAGAGTATAATTATTTATCAGGACAAGTAAAATGAAGAACAGAAATGTGACCATGGGGTTGTATAATTAGCAACTCTAACTACGTTTTCTGACCCTGCTTTTCTCTGTCTCAATCTGGAGGGTAGAGAAGTGGAGTAGGGAATTGAGTGTTAAGAGTTATTGATCCATTCAGCCAATATTTGTTAAAAATCAACAGTTACAGAATACTTAGAAAGCTCCAGGTTAAAAAAAAGTATCTCCCTCATTGTTTTTTCTTTTCTTTTTTAATGAAGTGTCAGGAATTGGTGAATGTTAGGAAGACAAAGCAAGGTAAAAGGATAGAAAATAATGGGGTTCTATTTACAAAGGATACTCAGACAAATCCATTAAGAGAAGATGCTGTTTGATTGAGAACTATACAATGTGAGTACTAAGACCATATTTAAGGGAAGAACATTTCAAAAAATTGAATAGCAAATTCAAATTTACTAGATTGGGAATTTTTCAGGCAGAGAATTTTGTGGCATATTCAAGATATCATTGGAAGGTCGGCAGAGCTGAAGTGCAGTGAGCCGCAGAGACAGAGGTAAGACACTGTGTCAGAGAAGAAGTGTAGTGGGAAGACAGAGAAGGTAGTGGAGAACCTGGATTTGAACCCAGCTAGTTGGGCTCTAATGTCCCCATATTTAATCTCTAGCTGGTATTACCTCTCAGTTTAGAAACGATGCCTTAGGTTCTACAAAGCATTTGCAGAGATTGGGACCCTATGTACTCCTGCCAGAGTCTATCGTTACAGGTCAACAGAGCTCCCAATGTTACCGTGAAGGACACGTCAGTCCATGTTGGAAGTCAATTTCTGAGAAGAGACTCCATTGGACAATCACCCTGGTCTTCCTTAGAGGTCAGTTAAGAATTTCTGGATAAACAAAATAGGATGTTCCTCAGATTTGGTTACATAAATATATAATGTACAGCAATTACTACTACTACTATAAATATTAAAAATAATGATGATAATCTCACCAGTTTCTTATGATAGAAATGGTTACTTACTTATTTACAGAAAGGCACATATACCCTTGGAAGTTTAACCACAAGCTATGAGGTCATAGGCTAAAAGAGATGGACTGATTGATATTGTATATTCATTAGGTATAAGAAGTGGGCCACCGAGGATTAGGAATCACCAAGAACTGACCCAAACATCTCTTAGGCAAGCTACTGATCCAATACCAAGAGAAGTTCAAATAGGCGCTAAGGCTAAGAATAACAAAAGGTTTGGATTTCATCTCCATTAGGTGGACTCATACACATACAAATCTTCATCCTTATTACAAAAAACAGAAATGTGAAAAGGATCTCAAGTTTTTATGACCAACTAAAGCTGTGTATTATTTGCAACCACTGTTTCCAGTTGTCAGTTGTGCTCTTTTCTCAGATTCACAGAGGATACCAGGTAATAACTTAAGCCCCACTTGTGAAAATAAAGCCGACTATTAGCTTTCTGTAGGTTTCCTTAGCAATTGCAATATCTACTCTGTTACAGATTGAATGTGTATCCTCTCAAAATTCATATGCTGAAACCCTTCTCCCAAGTGTAATGATATTAGAATGTGTGGCCTTTGGGAGCTAATTAGGATTAGGTGGGATAATGAGGGTAGAACCCTCAAGAATGGGATTCATTTTCTTAAGAATCACTAGAGAGTTTGTTTCTCCTCTCTGCTCTCCACTGTGTGAGGGCACAGTAAGACAGTTGTTAACAAGTGGAAGAGAGTCCACACCAGAACCCGACTGTGCTGACACCCTGATCTTGGATTTCCAGCCTCCAGAATGGTGAGAAATAAATTTCTGTCATTTGTAAGCCAGCCAGTCTAATGTAATTTGTTATAGCAGTTCTAACTGACTAAAATATGCTCTATACAGAATGAAGATATATCTGAACTGTCAACTTTAAATCATTCTGTACATATCTAAAGATAATTTTTACTTTTATTCTTATTTTTTCTTAAGCTTTAATGATTCAAATTTAAACAAAACTTCCAATTTACCTCTCACTAAAATATTTTATCAGAAACTTAGTGCCAAAGAAGTCAAAATCATTTCCCCACACACTTAGAGCCTTCCTCTAGGATTCATGTCATTTTCTTTCACATGTATTCATGGCAAAACTGAATTAAAGAGCTTTAGGCTCTATTTCTCATGGGCAAGTCAGAGGTATAGTTATATTCTTACAACATTTCAAAGTGGTGTGAGAAAAATGCCCCAATTTCTTCCAAATGTGTATATTTTCTATGCATATACTATAACAAGAGGTGAACAAATATTGAAGTTTTGGTCACACATTAGTCCTATTCATATTATGATATGAGCAGTGTTTCTTAGGAAAATAGTAACAGCTTGGCGTTTGAGAACTGCCAGAAGTCTAGTAGCTTGGGCCATCACATCCTTTTTAAAATGACTACATTGGCAAATATCCTTCCAATTATTTGCCATGTTGTGATGGTTAATACTCAGTGCCAACTTGATTGGATCGAAGGATGCAAAGTATTGATCCTGGGTGTGTCTGTGATAGTGTTGTCAA
Organism: Papio anubis; assembly: GCF_008728515.1. Classification (NCBI taxonomy): domain Eukaryota; kingdom Metazoa; phylum Chordata; class Mammalia; order Primates; family Cercopithecidae; genus Papio; species Papio anubis. The sequence goes on from NC_044979.1 coordinate 48,961,406, forward strand.
AGGAGATTAATATTTGGGTCAGTGGGCTGCAAAAGGCAGACCGACCCTTAATCTGGTTGGGCACCATCTGATCAGCTGCCAACATGGCTAGAATCTAAAAAGAAGGAATAAAATATGAAAAGATGAGGCTGGCTAAGCCTCCCAGCCTACATCTTTCTTCTGTGCTGGATGCTTCTTGCTGATGAACATCGGACTCCAAGTTCTTCAGCTTTGAGACTCAGACTGACTTCTTTGCTCCTCAGCCTGAAGACAGTCTATTGTGGGACCTCACCTTGTGATTGTGTGGATCAATACTCCTTAATAAACTCCCCTTTATATATACATCTAACCTATTAGTGCTGTCCCTCAAGAGAACCCTGACTAATACAGATTTTGGTACCAGGAGTGGTTCTAGAGGAACAGAATATTAAGGATGGAGTTCTTCCATTGGTTTTGGGGTTTCTAGAGTTTGGTGCTTAATACCCAAAATGCTAAAGACTCTACTTCTAATAGTATGGAGAACATTAATAGTCCTTGGCATGAACTCTTTAGAGTTAGACAAAATAAATGCATTTGATACTCCTGATTCACCACTTGTGAAAGGCAGGAGCTTAGTGACTCTATACATAATACCTTTGGCCATATATGGAGAACCAATGAACATAATGAAGCTGGCTGGTTGCTTCTAAGTTCACTGTAAAAAGTGATGAAAGAAAATGATGAACTCAGGAATTCTAACTCCTTTCTTCAGAAGCAGATACTGAGCCTCAAATCTTCTAAGACTCCCCTAAGTGAGAGTCTTATCTCCTGTAGAGAAAGAGCTGAAATTGTGGAAAAACAGACAGAAGCTCTTATCATGCAAGTGGCTGACCTGCAACCAAAAGTGCATGCACAGCCTTGTCAGGCCTCACCAGGTGTCTACTGGTAAAGTGAGGGCATCGATTGGAAAAGAATAAGATCCTGCAACTTGGAATGGGGGTATGTGGGAGAACCCTGATGAAGCTGGAGACACTGAGTTTGTAAACTCCAAAGAACCTTTTTTGCTAGAGGAAACAGCTTCCCATTTTCAAGTAGTGCCAACATCCCCTCCCAACCCATGCTGCCATCAACCTTTCCACCTTTGTCTGAGGAGATAAACCCTGTGCTGCCTGAGGCAACAGTTATGGCCTCCCCTCAGGCAGTTGCCAGGCAAGATAATGTTGATTATTCTCAGGGGCCACCCCTCAACACCCTCGTTAGCTTCTAGACCTATAACTAGACTAAAGTCCTGGTGGGACCCTAGAGATGAGGTTGAGAGTGTGACCCATGAGGAGGTGCACTACACTCAAAAAGGATTGCTTGAGTTTTCTAATTTATGTAAACAGAAATCTAGAGAACAGGGTGGAAATAGATATTATGGTTGTGGGATAATAGTGGAAGAAACATAGTGTTGGATCAGGCTGAATGTATTGATTTGTGTCAACTAAGTGGGGGCTCTGCATTTAATGTTGCAGCTCAGGGAATTAAAACAGGTTCTAATAGTTTATGTGCTTGGTTAGCTGAAATATGGATTAAAAGATGGCCCATTGTAAGTGAGCAGGAAATGCTTGATCTCTCTTGGGTTAATGTAGAGGAAGGGATCCAAAGGCTTAGAGAGATTGGGATGGTGGAGTGGATTAATCACTTTAGACCTACTTGTCCCAGCTGGGAAGATCCAGAAGATAGACCCTTGACCAATGCCTTGCGAAAGATTTGTGAGGGCAGCACCTGTGTCTTTGAAGAGTTCTGTAATAGCTCTTCTCTGTATGTCAGATCTAACTGGGAACCACAGTCACTCAACTGGGAATAATTGGATCATGAAGTGGCAGAGACCAAGTGACAGCACTCAACTGTCAAAGGCCAGGTGGGAGTAGCTACTGTAATGGACAACAGAGGCAAAGGGGGAATCAGAATAGTCTGACTCCTGTACAGCTCTGGTATTGACTAATAATTAAGAGTGTGACTATTGACTAATTATCAATAGTGTGACTATTATCAATAGTGACTTCTCAATTTCCAGACTTGAGTCAGTTTGCAGACCCAGAACCCCTTCAATGAAAGGGAGGCTGTGTCCCCTTGAGGAAGGACCCCACTTCATTACTGAAAATTTATACTGTCAATCTTTCTCCCATCATTACCCAAGGAGACCTCTGGCCTTTTACCAGGGTGACTGTACACTGGGGAAAAGGAAATGATCAGACATTTTGGGGGCTATGGATATTGGTTCTGAGCTGAAGGTGATTCCCAGAGACCCCAAATGTCATTGTGATCCACAAATTAAAGAAGGAGCTGATCGAGGTCAGGTAATTAATGAAGTTTTAGCTCAGGTCTGACTTTACAGTGGGTCCAGTGGGTCCCTGGACTCATCCTGTTGTCATTTCTCCAGTGCCAGAATGCATAATTGGCATAGACATACTTAGCAGCTGGCAGAAGCCCCCTGCCTGGTAGGGTGAAGGGTATTGTGGTGAGAAAGACCAAATGGAAGCCATTAGAACTGCCTGTACCTAGAAAAATAGTAAATCAAAAATACTATCACATCCTTAGAGGGATTGCGGAGATTAGTGCCACCATCAAGGACTTGAAAAACACAGGGTTGGTGATTCCCACCACATCCCTGTTCAACTCTCCCATTTGGCCCACAAAGAAGATAAGTGTATCTTTGAGAATGACAGTGGATTATCATAAGCTTAACCAAGTGATGACTCTAATTACAGCTGCTGTAGCAGATATTTCATTGCTTGAGCAAATTAACACATCTCCTGGTACCTGGTATGCAGCCATTGACTTGGCAAATGACTTTTTCTGTATTCCTGCCCATAAGACCCACCAGAAGCAATTTGCCTTCACCTGGCAAGGCCAGCAATATACCTTTACTATCCTACCTGAGGGGTATATTAACTCTTTGGCTTTGTGTAATAACTTTATTCGGAGAGACTTTATCTCTTTTCACTTCCACAAGGTATCACACTGGTCCATTACTTTGATGACATTATGCTGATTGGATCCATTGAGCAAGAAGTAGCAAAGACCCTGGACTTATTGGTGAGACATTTGCATGCCAGAGGATGGGAAATGAATCTGACTAAAATTCAGGGACCTTCTACCTAAGTAAAGTTTCTAGGAGTCCAGTGGTGTGGGGCCTGTCGAAGTATTCCTTCTAAGGTGAAGAATAAGTTGCTGCATTTCACCCCTCCTACACCCAAGAAAGAGGCACAATGCTTAGTGGACCTATTTAGATTTTGGAGGCAACACATTCCTCATTTGCTTGTGTTACTCCAGCCCATTTAGTCAGTGATCTGAAAGGTTGCTAGTTTTGATTGGGGTCCAGAACAGGAGAAGGCTCTGCAACAGGTCCAGGCTGCTGTGCAAGCTGCTCTTCCACTTGGGTCATATGGCCCAGCAGATCCAATGATGCTTGAGGAGTCAGTGGCAGATAGGGATGCTGTTTGGAACCTCTGGCAGGCCCCCATAGGTGAATCACAGCAGAGGCCTCTAGGATTTTGGAGCAAGACCTTGTCATCTTCTGCAGATAACTACTTGCCTTTTGAGAGACAGCTCTTGGCCTGTTACTGGACTTTTGGTGGAAACTGAATGTTTGACTATGACTCATCAAGTCACCATGCAACCTGAACTGGTTATCATCAACTGGGTGATTTCTGACCCATCTAACCATAAAGTGGGTCGTACCCAGCCACATTCCATCATCAAATGGAAGTTGTATATATGGGATCGGGCTTGAGCAGGTCTTGAAGGCGCAAGTAAGTTACATGAGGAAGTGGCTCAAGTGCCCATGGTCTCCACTCCTGCCACCCTGCCTTCTCTCCTCCAGCTTGCACTGATGGCCTCATGGGGAATTCCCTATGACCTGTTGACAGAGGAAGAAAAGACTAGGGTCTGGTTCACAGATGGCTCTGCGTGATAGGCAGGCACCACCCGAAAGTGGACAGCTGCAACACCACCACCCCTTTCTAGGACATCCCTGAAGTACAGTAGTGAAGGGAAATATTCCTGGAAGGCAGACTTTGAGCAGTGCACCTGATTGTGCACTTTGTATGGAAGGAGAAATGGCCAGATGTGTGATTACATACTGACTCATGGGCTGTAGCCAGTGGTTTGGCTGGATGGTCAGGGATTTGAAAGAAGCATGATTGGAAAATTGGCGACGAAGAAATTTTGGGAAGAGATATGTGAATGGACCTCTCTGAGTGGTCAAAAACTGTGAAGAAAATGTGGTCAAAAAATGTGAAGACATCCCATGTGAGTGCTCACCAACAGGTGACCTCAGCAGAGGAGAATTGTAATAATCAAGTGTATAGGATGAACCACTTGTTCTGTGGACAGCACTCAGCCCCTTTTCCCAGCCACCTCTGTTATTGCCCAATGGGCCCATGAACAAAGTGGCCATGGTGGCAGGGGTGGAGGTTATGCATGGGCTCAGCAACATGGACTTCTCACCAAGGCTGACCTGGCTATGGCTACTGCTGAGTGCCCAATTTGCCAGCAGCAGAGACTAAAACTGAGCCCTCCATATGGCATCATTCCTCAGGGTGGTCAGCCAGCTACCTGGTGGCAGGTTGATTATATTGAACCTCTTTCATCATGAAAGGGCAGAGGTTTGCCTTCACTGGAGTAGACATTTACTCCAGATATGGGTGTGCCTTTCCTGCATGCAATGCTTCTGCAAAGACTACCATCTGTGGATTCATGGAATGCCTTATCCACCATCATTGTATTCCACACAGCATTGCCTCTGACGGAGGCACTCACTTTACAGTGGGCTTATGCTCATGGAATTCGCTGGTCTTACCATGTTTCCCATCATCCTGAAGCAGCTTGTTTGATAGAACGGTGAAATGGTCTTTTGAAGTCCCAATTATAATACCAACTAGGTGACAATACTTTGCAGGGCTGGGGCAAAGTTCTCCAGAAGACCGTGTATGGTCTGACTCAGCTTCCAATATATGGTACAGTTTTTTCGATAGCCAGGATTCATGGGTCCAGGAATCAAGGAGTGGAAGTGGAAGTGGCACCACTCACCATCACCCCTAGAGATCCACTAGCAGAATTTGTGCTGCCTGTTCCCACCACATTACATTCTGCTGTCCTAGAGGTCTTAGTTCCAGAGGGAGTAATGCTGCCTCCAGAAGACACAACAGTGATTCCATTAACTGGAAGTTAAGATTGCTACCTGGACACTTTGGGCTCCTCCTACCTTTTAGTCAACAGGCTAAGAAGTTAGTGTTTAAGTTACATATCTTTAAGTTACGGGGTTGACTGGGTTGATTGACCCAGACAATCAAGATGAAATCTGTCTACTACTCCACAATGGAGGAAAGAAAGAGTATGCATGGAATACAGGAGATCCATTAGGGTTTCTCTTAGTATTACCATGCCCTGTGATAAAGGTCAATGGGAAATGACAACAACCCAATCCAGGCAGGAAGGACTACAAATGGCCCAGACTCTTCTGTAATAAAGGTTTGGGTCACTCCACCAGGAAAAAATAATAAATAAATAAATAAATAAATAAATAAATAAATAAATAAACAAACAAACCACCTGCTGTGGTGCTGGCTACAGGCAAAGAAAATACAGAATTGGTAGTAGAAGATAGTCATAAATATCAGCTATGACCACGTGACCAGCTGCAGAAAAGAGGACTATATTTGTCACGAGTATTGTCACAAGTATTTCCCCTTCTTTTGTTAAAAACTTGTTTGTGCATGTATACACTTGTACTAAGAAAATATCTTCATTTTATTTCCTTTTTCTTTTATCATGAGTGACATAAGTTTTATTGAATTCACATCAGCATTTAAGCATTGTTAACTTTATGTAATAGCATTTAGGTTGGGGACTGTTGGGTTTCTAGTATGAAGGATAGTTTTATTATGTTAGGCATAGTTACGACCTTATTATTGTCTTTATTTGAAGATTATGTGTGATCTCAGAAGATGTGTACGGGTTCAAGTTGACAAGAGGTAGACTTGTGATGGTTAATACCGAATATCAACTTGATTGGATTGAAGGATACAAAGTACTGATGCTGGGTGTGTCTGTGCCAGTGTTGCCAAAGAGATTAACATTTGAGTCAGTACGTTGGGGAAGGCAGACTCACCCTTAATCTGGGTGGGCACTATCTGATCAGCTGCAAGCATGGGTAGAATATAAAAAGCAGGCAGAAAAATGTGAAATGACAGACTAGTCTAGCCTCTCAGCCTATATCTTTCTCTTGTGCTGGATGCTTCCTGCCCTCGCACATCAGACTCCATGTTCTTCATTTTGGGAACATGGATTGGCTTCCTTACTGCTCAGCTTGCAGACAGCCTATGTGGGATATTGTGATTGTGTTAGTTAATTCTTAATAAACCCCCCTGATATATATATATACACACACACACACAAAAGAATATATATGTGCATATGTATACATAAATATATATATACACACACCCACACATATATATGTATCCTATAAGTTCTGTCCCTCTGGAGAACCCTGACTATTATACATGTAAATGACGTAATTTATTTTCAAATTTTGTTTATTATTTTTACATTTTATAATATTTAATTGACGAATACGGATTATATATGTGCCAGGATTACAAATGTGGTTACTTGATATGCATATACTATAATTTTTATCCTATCACATTAATTAACCAAATTATCACTGCCTATGGTTTGCATTAAATTCCAGAATTGCTCCCGTTATAACTGAAAGTTTGTTCCCTTTGAGCAACATCTTCCCATTTTCCCCAAGGGACCAGTATTAAAATCATATCACAGCCAGAAAAGAAGGCTAGAAAATAAGCAAAGTATATACGTATTATCAAAATGTCCATACTACCTGAGGTGATCTGCAGATTTAATGCAATCCCTATAAATTTCCTGTGACATTTTTAACAGAAATAGAAAAAAATATTCGAAAATTCATATGGAATCTCAAAAGACCATGAATAGCCAAATAAATCTTAAAGCAATGTTGGGGCAATCACATTCCCTAATTTTAACTATATTACAAAGCTATAGTAATCAAAACAGTATGGTATTGGGATAAAAACAGACATATAGACCAATAGAACAGTATAGAGAGCCTAGGAAAAAAACCCAATCATGTACAGTGTACTAATCTTTGACATAGGTGCCAAGAATACACAATGGGGAAAGGACAGTTTTTTTCAATAAATAATGTTGGAAAAACAACACATACACATGCTAAACAATAAAATTGGACTATTGTTTTACATAATATACAAAAATTACTTCAAAATGTATTAAAAATGTAAATGTAGGTTCTGAAATCATAAAACTTCTAAAAAACGAATTTAGATAAGTAGATAGATATCTACTTAGCAATTTCCTCTTAACTAATTAATTACATGAGAAAAGTGTCACATAAGAAAGGGTGCTCAGTTCCATTAGGAGCACATCAACTTTGCAATTTGAAAAAAGTGAATGAATTATGTTTTTATTTCAGTTTCACAATTTAAATTAATAAAACTAAGACAAGTAGACTTATTACAGTGAGCCTAAGAGAACATAAATATATTTCTTTAAAATGCTGAACAAAGAAAAATTTCACCAAATGGAAGAATGTAATATTATAAAAACATCTACTGTTCCAAAACAAATGCATGATTTAATCCATTTTCAGTCAAAATGACAATTTTTGCTCTTTTTTAGTCATTTGAGAGTGACAACTTGTTGAAAGTATTTTAAAATATATGGTAAATGTTAGAAATGCCAAAAGATTTTTGCAAAAATATTTAAAAATTATTTTTGCTACACCAGTTTCTGAAACAGATCTACTGTAAATATAACATCTTTTATATCGTTAAACAAACAGATGAAAGGATTGAAATATAGAGTTCAGCATTAGGCCCAAGGATGTAAGGAAAACACATATGACTAAAAAGTGATGAGAATGTTTAACATTCAGCTCTCTGGGACTGGAGCGGGGTAGTGGGGAGACTGATGTAGAGTTTACCAGTTTCTGTGATATAAATGCTTAGACTATAGCCAATTATAAGCTACCAATGTCATACCAACCAGCATGCAAAACTCCTAAAAATTTAACAATTGGAGCACACCACTGATAAAAGTGTTATTTCAGTCTCCTGAAACATGTTTGCTTAACAAATGATTGCCTAACCAATTTAACAAAAAAAAAGTTAAAAGCCTAACACACTTAACACAAAAATAAAACCTCTATTGTCTATATGTAAATTAGCCACATTTTATTATATGAGAAAATAAAACTTGATGGATAAAAAGACATAGATAGATATAGATAGATGATAGATAGATAGATAAATTTACACTGAGGAAAGCTAAAAGACAATAGACTAGGAAAGCATTTGAACCATTTATTGTAATCAAAATTTAATATTCCATATATATATATATGGACCATCATTTTTATATGGTCAATTGTGTGTATACACATCCACCCATCCCCACACACACAGCACTATAAATTCAAAAGCAGCAAAAATTAAAATAGAAATGATACAATAAGCAAGAAAGGCAATCCATAAAAGATAACTGAAAATTATTAAAATAAGGAAATAAATAAAAAAATATTCTGAAACTCATGGTAAGTAAACCACAAGAAAACATCATTTTTAAAATAGAGCCCGCATTGCCAAGACAATCCTAAGTCAAAAGAACAAAGCTGGAGGCATCACGCTACCTGACTTCAAACTATACTACAAGGCTACAGTAACCAAAACAGCATGGTACTGGTACCAAAACAGAGATATAGACCAATGGAACAGAACAGAGCCCTCAGAAATAATACCACGCATCTACAGCCATCTGATCTTTGATAAACCTGACAAAAACAAGAAATGGGGAAAGGATTCCCTATTTAATAAATGGTGCTGGGAAAATTGGCTAGCCATAAGTAGACAGCTGAAACTGGATCCTTTCCTTACTCCTTATACGAAAATTAATTCAAGATGGATTACAGACTTAAATGTTAGACCAAAAACCATAAAAACCCTAGAAGAAAACCTAGGTAATACTATTCAGGACATAGGCATGGGCAAGGACTTCATGTCTAAAACACCAAAAGCAACGGCAACAAAAGCTGAAATTGACAAATGGGATCTAATTAAACTAAAGAGCTTCTGCACAGCAAAAGAAACTACCATCAGAGTGAACAGGCAACCTACAGGATGGGAGAAAATGTTTGCAATCTACTCATCTGACAAAGGGCTAATATCCAGAACCTACAAAGAACTCAAATTTACAAGAGAAAAACAAACAACCCATCAAAAAGTGGCTGAAGAATATGAACAGACATTTCTCAAAAGAAGACATTCATACAGCCAACAGACACATGAAAAATTGCTCATCATCACTGGCCATCAGAGAAATGCAAATCAAAACCACAATGAGATACCATCTCACACCAGTTAGAATGGCAATGATTAAAAAGTCAGGAAACAACAGGTGCTGGAGAGGATGTGGAGAAATAGGAACACTTTTACACTGTTGGTGGGATTGTTAATAGTTCAACCATTATGGAAAACAGTATGGTGACTCCTGAAGGATCTAGAACTAGAAATACCATATGACCCAGCCATCCCATTACTGGATATATACCCAAAGGATTATAAATCATGCTGCTGTAAAGACACGTGCACACGTATGTTTATTGTGGCACTATTCACAATAGCAAAGACTTGGAATCAACCCATATGTCCATCAGTGACAGATTGGATTAAGAAAACGTGGCACATATACACCATGGAATACTATGCAGCCATAAAAAAGGATGAGTTCATGTCCTTTATGGGGACATGGATGCAGCTGGAAACCATCATTCTCAGCAAACTATCACAAGAACAGAAAGCCAAATGCCGCATGTTCTCACTCATAGGTGGGAATTGAACAATGAGATCACTTGGACATGGGAAGGGGAACATCACACACCAGGGCCTATTGTGGGGAGTGGGGAAGGGGAAGAGATGCTATTGGGAGTTATACCTGATGCAGATGATGAGTTGATGGATGCTGATGAGTTGATGGGTGCAGCACACCAACATGGCACAAGTATACATATGTAACAAACCTGCACGTTGAGCACATGTACCCTAGAACTTAAAGTATAATAATAATAATAATAATAAACACATCAGATTAACAAAATTTAAAAGACTAGTAATATCCAATATTAAATGGGGAAATGTGTACACTGGAACATTTTGTGGATAAATGTAGTCTCACATATTCTATAACCACTGTGAGTTAAACTTATACATACTCTGACTTAACAATCCTATTTTGTTGTGGGTGTGAGATGGAGGAGATGTCTTTTCAAGAGAAAAATTCAGTAAACATGAGTAGATACATGTATGTCTACAGGGACTTTTTTAATGGTAGCAAAATATTTGGGAGTAGATGTATATATGCCAATAGAGTAGGTAATGTTTGAATTGGTTATAAAATATTAACACTGTGTAGTGTAACCCAGCATCAAAAGTGAATCATATCTCTAACTATTGATCCGGTGGGATAGAAATCATACTCCAGAGACAAAAATTGCTAAATTGTTATTAAAATCTCATTTTTCTAAGACAGAACTAATTGAAGTCCCTATACATGTCTATATATTGGCACATGTGTGTTTAAAAACAGAATAATATGAGATTTCTCTGCTAAAAAGACAGACCCAAGGTAAGTATGTTTGTGAAGTAGATAAGGTGAGTGAAAATTACTAGCACTATCATTTAATGTCTCAACATTATTTAGTTTGTTACAAAGTGCATCGTGTAAATAGTTATGAGAGAAGGTTTGAAATGTTTCCAACGCAAAGAAATCATAATGTTTGAGGTGATGGATGAGCTACATACTCTGATTTGATCATTACACATTATAGATACATGTCAAAGTATCACGTGTATGCAATAAATAAATACAAATATATACCAATTTAAAAATAAAGTACATTATGTGACATTTATAATTTAAAATATACTGAAATTTTGAAATAACTTATTAGATCAATATATACTGAATTGAAAGATTGCTGTGACGTATTTCATGACTAAAAGAAAATGATTATGAACAAATAGACCTGTTTCAAAATTAAAACAAATAAAAGTGTGTTATATATGTTATATATGATAAGTTGAATTTATTTTTATTGTTATTTTGTGTTTGAGACAAAAAACATGATAGAAAGATTGAGAAAAAAGACGGGCGGATCACGAGGTCAGGAGATCGAGACCATCCTGGCGAACACGGTGAAACCCCGTCTCTACTAAAAAATAAAAAAAAATAGCCGGGCGAGGTGGCGGGCACCTGTGGTCCCAGCTACTCGGGAGGCTGAGGCAGGAGAATGGCGTAAGCCCGGGAGGCGGAGCTTGCAGTGAGCCGAGATCGCGCCACTGCACTCCAGCCCGGGCGACAGAGCAAGACTCCGTCTCAAAAAAAAAAAAAAAAATTCAGTCTTTTACAATATTTGTAGGAATGGAATTGGTATAAGCATTCCAGGAGACAATTAGGTAAATAAATAGGAAAATACTTAAAAACTATTTGTCATTGTCTCCCAGAAACTTAACTTTTAATCATTCATCTTGAGGAAATTGTTGAAACATTTATTTGATGAAGAAATTTAGCAAAGATTTGGTGCTAACATGTCACAACTTAAATGTAGCTTTTACTAAGCGACTGATTAAATGCACTGATGTTACAATCAGGCCTGATAAGGAGCTGATATCACCCACAGTCCCGATGGTTTATGTTAGCATCTGTTTCTTTCATTTGCTTTATGGTCATTGGTTGGCAGTTTGTGCCCACAACATGCAAGATGTTAATATTCTAAATATGACACCCAAATATATTCTTCTGAGAGTACAGTCTATAACCATTAAAAGTGACATGGTGGAATGGTATTTTCCTGCTTTAATAATTTGCTATTTTACCCTCAAGAATTTTGCCATATGCGTGTGCCACCTGAGTCAATATTTTCTTAATATATCTCCCTAAGCCTGCTAATAATCTTGTCAAAAATAAAAAAAACAGCATTGTTTAATATGAACGAAGAGTATGATAAATACAAATATGATCAAAATAATATTATTAATTTTAAGCTTGATAAGCCTGTTTAGGCATTTTATAAAAGGATAATTAACCAAAAAATGACTATGTAAGTCATACTTAAGTCCTCTTTATATAATCCAAATGACTGCAGTAAAATGAGAAATGTTTATGTTATTGACAAAATATTATTTAGTGACTTGTTCTAAACACGAAATTAGTTTCCGTAGTCATAACATCAAAGACATATATCCTATATTTAAGAAAACACTGAGATAGATGAAAAATGAAAGATGTATTTGGTTCCAAGCAAGAGAAAACCCAAGCACAATGGCTGAGGCAATTTATGTTTATTTTTCTCTCATATTGAGGAATCTGGTGGTAGGCAGTGCTGGGCTAGAGGCTCAAGGAGGATGTGTCTGTGATCCTCTTTGCCTTCCTCTCATGCTCCAAAGATAGCTGTTAAGATGCCAGTCTTCAAATCTATATGCAAGTTGGAAGAAAGTAAAAGGAAGGGGAAAAGAAAGAACATAGCCATATGGACTTATTTAATTGGAAAAGCAAATGTTTGGCAGGGTGTCGTGGCTCACCCCTGTAATCCCAGCACCCTGGGAGGCTGAGGTGGACAGATGACTTGAGGCTAGGAGTTCAAGCCCAGCCTGGCCAACATGGCAAAACCCTGTCTCTACTAAAAAAAAAAAAAAAAAAAAAAAGCCAGACATGGTGGCACACGCCTATAATCCCAGCTACTCGGGAGGCTGAGGTACAAGAATCACTTGAGGTGGAGGTTGCAGTGAGCAGAGTCACAACAAGATGCTATTAAAAATAAAAAAGTAAAGAAAAAAAGAAAGGAAAGAAAGAAAAAGAAAGAAGAAAGAGAAAGAGAAAGAAAGAAAGAAGGAAAGAAAGAAAGAGAGAGAGAAAAAAAAGAAAGAAAGAAAGAGAAAGAAAGAAAGAAAGAAAGAAAGAAAGAAAGAAAGAAAGAGAGAAAGAAAGAAAGAAAGAAAGAAAGAAAGAAAGAAAGAAATGAAGGAAGGAAGGAAGGAAGGAGGAAGGAAGGAAGGAAAGAGGGAAGCAAGGAAGGAAGGAAAGAAGGAAGGAAGGAAAAGAAAAGAAAGAAACAAAAAAGAAAAGGAAAAGTTTTCTGGAACCCCTCCAATTCCCTTCTCTTAGACCTTTTTTTGTCCAGACTGGATAATTGCTCACCCTACATTCCAAGGAGGCTGGGAAATCAGGGAATGGGATTCTTGTGAGTAGCTTCACTAATCTTCATCCATTCCCTTGGATTGGACACCTTGCTGTTTCACAGACATCCTTTATAGGAAGAAAATAGGGGGTGGATGGTAGCCAACAATAGCTACCATAACGTGCATGATGTTCACGACATATTTTCAACACAGTTTTAAAATAATATCTACAATATTATCCTGTTTTACAAAATAATTTGGCATGTGTGTATACACATGTGTGTATCTATTAATGAAAATCTATGTGTTGCTTAAAGGAACTCCCAGGGTGCTGGGATTACAGGGGTGAGTCACCACACCCTGTCAAGGATGTGGTTAGAGGAAATGTGAGATGACAATTTTTTAACTCAATTCTATGTTAAATATTAGACTTATACTATTTTAAAAAGTAAGACTGATGTCCTTTTCGAATCAGATTTTGTTAGATTTTAGAAAATAGCCCAGGTTTTCTGACAGGCTTTGTTCTGCTCACCTAGTGTCTTAATATCTCAACTACCAATACCTGAAAGTTACTTAACTGGGGTAAGAGGCATTACATGCTTCTTGTTCAGCAAATGTGTTGTTTCATTTGGGAAAGTCTAAACTGTAGATAGAAATCTGACTTTAACCTTCTATTTGTGCCTTCACAGCAGCATAAAGAGCTGGGTAGACAGTGCAGGGCTTACCGTTTTGACACAAGAGCTTTCTCTCTTATCTAATTCTTCAAGAATCCAGATTTTGTGGCCTTTAGACAAAATGTAAGTTACATCTGTTTGATTCAACAATTGTATAAATTTTATTTCTGTCGAGACAGAAAGTATCCTACAAGAAAAATAATGAATCTCCAATATTACATCTTTGTGTATTTATATGAATGGCATGACTGAAATTTTGTTCAGCTGAGTGGGTGTCTGCCTGGTGCCCTGGGATTTTAGTGCCTTTTAAACATTCTGGCACAAAGCAAGCCTTTTTATTTTCTATTAGTTGTGTGTGCGTGTGTGTGTGTACACACACATATATATGTATATATACACACATATATACATATATATGCACATATTATATATATGTGTATGTGTGTGTATATATGTGTGTATGTGTATACACACACACACATAATGCTTAACCACAATGATGATTCAACTAAAAATCATTTCTGTATTAAATAAAATTTCTGGAAACCAAAGATAACCTTCATGCATACTTGATATTAAAACAAGGTCAGTGGTCCCTGTCAACAGTTCCAGCTCACTCTGGAATCAGTGAGCATAAAAGGCCACTCAGTCTGTCATAGGATTGCTACTTTTTATTTAATGCCTCTTGGTTTTCTCATTTACTGGTGGGGGCAGGGATTTCTCAATCTTTTCTGAAATTTTAGATAGGTGTAAGGCCAAATTCTAAATGATGGCTGAGGCAGCCCCACTGACTAGACTTTATTTATGACCTATATCATGCAGGGCAAAATGAATACGTACAGGTGCACATAGTAGTGAAGATGGAGAGAATAAGACTGTCTATAACACCGTATTAGTGCTTTATCACAGTGTGACTATAAGCCACAACTACATTCTAATTAAAAATTCAAAATTAAACAAACTTCATCCTTTCACACACCTGTGTTCTCTCTGCCCTTCTCATCCCAAGGGAACATCTGGTCTTGGTATTTAGAAATCATTATATTAGTGAATTGAGAACCAAGGCAGCCAGCATGAGGATGATAAGATCCAATGAATCATTCATATCCAGGCGTCGAGCTGATTCATTTTAGAGCCATTGAAGTGGACACAGAGCTTTTCTTTGAGGACCAGCATAAAATACCCTCCAGTTGTCAAGCCAGATTGAGCAAAAAGGCAAATTATCTGAGCATCATTTCAGAAAGTGTCAAAGGAAATGCCAACCAAGCAGCAGCAGAAATTTTTGCGTTTCAATACTGCATGATTTGTCATGACAGAACTGTAACCATTTTATTTTTATAAGGTATTCCAAAGGTGAAAGAATTGCAAGTATTTCTACCTTATGCTGACATTTAAGTGATATTTATGGGTAAATATAGGCTTTACTTTTTTATGTGGAATAATAAACCCCATGGCATTTTCTTATGAATATGATCATTGAGGTATAAATTAAAGTTGTTTTTTTGTTTGTTTGTTTGTTTGTTCTTTTTTGAGATGGAATCTTGCTCTGTTGCCCAGGCTGGAGTGCAGTGGCGTGATCTCCACTCACTGCAAGCTCCGCTCCCAGGTTCACGCCATTCTCCTGCCTCAGCCTCCCATGTAGCTGGGACTACAGGCGCCCACCACTGCGCCCGGCTAATTTTTTTTTTTTGTATTTTTAGTAGAGACAGGGTATCACCGTGTTAGCCAGGATGGTCTCGATCTCCTGACCTCGTGATCCGCCCGTCTCAGCCTCCCAAAGTGCTGGGATTACAGACTTGAGCCACCACGCCCGGCCTAAATTAAAGTTTTAATGAAAAGAAACCAGAGTGACAAGGAGGATTCTCCAAAAACAGCCCTAGATACTTATGCCAGGTTGCCTAGAAGAATGCAGGCTCCAGAGGGAGGGTTCTACATCCCACAGTCTTGTATTCATGCCCTGTGTAATCTCCTTCCTTTGAGTGTGGACTGCACCTGCTGTCTTGCTTCTAACCAAAAGAATATGGCAAAAGTGATGAGATACCACTTCCATAGTTAGGTTACAAAAGACTGTGACTCCCATCTTCCTAGCGCTCTCTCTCTCTCTCTCTCTCTCTCTCTCTCTCTCTCTCTCTCACTCTCTCACTGCCTTGCTTTCTTGTCTTTTACACTTCTCTGAAAAATGTCGAAGAAGCTTGAGTGGCAAAGAACCGAGAATGAACTCTGCCCAACAGCTGGCAAGGAAATAATACCAACAATCAAAAAAATTGAATCCTGCCAACGACCACTGAGTAAGCTTGGAAGTGGATCCTACCTTGTTAAACCCCCATGTGACTGCAGTCCAGTCTGATGGTTTGATTATAGTTTCATGGGACACCCTAAAGAAGAAGACTTAGTTAACTTGTGCTGTGATTCCTGACACACAGACACTGTATGATTATGAATGTGCTTTATTTAAACTGTTAAGTTTGGGGTAATTTGTTACACAGCAATAGATAACTAATACACCCACCAAACCTCCCATGGCTTCCCCAGATTTCCAAGCGCTCAGCAGCTGCTATTTCACAACTGAAAACTGCTGACATTAAGGTCAGAAAGCCTGGTGACCAAATAAATCTGTAGGTAGGAGTTGGCTTTCACACTTGCCCCATGTTTGAGGTCAAGTTATCTGAAAATAGATCCTAACCCAAGATTAAAGATTATCTTGTGCAAGTGAAATAGTATAGAACTCTTTCTAAGGAAACGTATAAAGGAGTGGGGAAAAGGAAGTCAGAGAAGGAGAAGACAAGCAAAGATGTGATCCTCGATGAAGTCTGGAGAAGAGTAGCTTTAGCTTGATCCTACAGAAAAACTCTGGGGTCTAAGTTACTTCTCAGATTTGTTCTGTGCAAAAGCAAGACAAACTCTCAGCTGTTTGTTATTGACTGGGGAAGGTCAGGAGTTGGTGGGATGTGACCTCCCAAGCACTTTTTACCCTTTGTGCTTCTGGGAAGTCAACTCTAGTAGTCCAAGGATTGTGTGATGAAGAGGAGTCTTACAGTATGGACTGTATAAACCAAAAGCACAGTGACACTGAAGAAGGAGAGCACAGACCTGGCAAAACACATTTGAGAAGATCTGAGCAGATACCAGCAGGGTGCACTACTACACCCTTTAGAAAACACCTACTGAAGCACATTTGTCTAGCTCTGACCTGGTGCAAGCACACTTCTACACAGGATACTGGGGACACCTGCTCTCTTTGTGACTTCCAGCCTACGTTTCCTTCAAGTGTTAAAGACAGAAACTTTGCAGCGTCTTGAATTTATAATATAATTATTTTTTTAACTTATAAATACAGTGTACCGTTTAAAAAAAATGTTGATTCACATGACCATAAGTAACAAAATTACAATGTTCTAATCATGGATTTATAAAAGTTAGATGATCTGATAGTGATGTTGGAGAGAACAAAATGTAAATATTATGCTGTATAAACCAATATGTGGGAGGATTCAATAATCCTGTGTAGTTGAATTTATTCCCACAGTCTGAGAACCAATCCGAGGCAGAGCACAGGTGTGGTAGCAGAGACCTCTGTGACAGGGACAGATGTGCTAGCAGGGGCCCTCTGTGCTGTGTCTCTGTGACTTTGAACAAAGCCACATTTCTTTGCCCAGAATTAGAACCAGAAGATTCTATTTGGTTCTTTTGTTAAAATTTTTATATTCATGACAACTAAAATATACACCTTATCCTTCTTCAAGCCTGGTTGGCTTGGTTATTATTTAGTGAATCTTTTACTTCCACAAAAGAATATTGCTAAATAAAATGCTCTGGTGGACACAATGCATAAAATGGGTTATGTGTGCCTTCTGACCACCTACATATGTATCTGGATTTTCCATAGTCTCATGAATGCTCAGTTGTAGTAAAAGCCTAGGACATTAAAGATGAGGCTCCTCCCTACACTTGAGTCCCAGTGTGCAAAAGTTAGAAACATCCAAGGCCACCGAGTGAAATGAAACAACAAATGAACCAAAAAAGCAAAGTGATCTGAGGATACTCACTCTAATGAGTGATGTCTTCCACGTTTGTGTCTTCATCTAATGCCAATCTGTAGGTTGATTCTGACATGCAATAGAATCACAGGTGCCGTCAAGTTACTTCAGCTTCTGACTGTCCATCTATCAAAAGAAGTCACCTCAGAGTGCTAAGAATGGCTGCACAATCTCAGCCAGACAACTGATGTTGCTAAAGGAAGACAATCAAAATGTCCAGTAGCTCAAAACTAACAATCATCCACCACTTGCTTGCTGGTGATGAAGTATCTACCAAGAAAAAGTGTAAGACTAGACTGCAAAGCAGTAAGACAAGTCATTTACTGGGGTCCTAGGCATTGCAATTTGAGGAACAGAACCTGCTAGAAGCCAAATTGTGTTCTGAAGACAGAGAGGGGAGTAGTAATGTAAAAGAAAGCCAAGGGGGATTACACAAGTTGTTTTCAAGTAATTAACGTTGAAGGAGTCTGGCTTACTACATTATTCCATAGTTGATTGGTTTTTGCTGTTCAAGAGTCACAGTGCTGGTGAAATTTAGCTGTGTTGCAGAATGTTGTGGTTGTTGAGGTTTGGACCAGTTTAAAAGTTCAAGGCAAAATTCCAGGATTTTTTGTTTGTTTGTTTGTTTGTTTTGACAAGGTTGCAGGTCATGCAGATAGTCTTTAGAATCGCTTCTCAAATTTATTTTAGGCCTCTGAACCAGAGAGATGCCATTTTGTATATCACATTTCACAGAAGGAAGAATATTCATTATAACTTTGCCTAATCTGGGGAGGGGCTGCTGGGATGCAGGTGGTACTCACACAGAGGATTAACCCTACCGAACAAAATTATCAGGTACTTTCCCCCATAAAATAGTCAATAAAGTGAGGCTTTGAGGCTGATTACTTGCCAATTTGACATTTGAAGCTAATAGAATAGTTTCTTAGATAACTTTAAGCCACTACTTTTTAATACATTGGTAAAGTTTCCAAAACTTCTTTTCTTCTTATATAACTCTTTAAGATAAAGGTTGTGAATTTCACTTTTTCACTTGCTCTCAAAAGAAAAAAAACTGGGAGCATCCCCAGGAGCCCCATGTACTGGGTGGAGGTTCAGAGATAATGAAGGATAGAAGAGAACAGGAAAAAGGAGAGCATGGCAAGTGCACTCATAAGAGCAAAGTTCACACATACAAATGTCATTAATGTAAAGATTTCTGGCATGGCTTGAAACAAACCCTAAAACCATAAGAACACTTTAAAGGAACTTTCTTTTTTGCCTTAAACATTTTTTCCCTTTCTTTTCCTTTTCTTTCTTTTCCTTTTTTGTAATCTCAAAATTGAGAGACCCTCAATTGTTTCCCAGGAGGCAGATTTTTTGGGAAAAGCCAACATCCATTGGTTTTTAATGGGGCTTCTCACAGGAATTTTGGTACCTGGATAACGAATCAGATAAGAATTAGCTATTTCACTTTCTCATTACCAGTATCTCCAGGTAGGCTTGACCTCTGTGTGCCCCAGGCTTTCTTGAAAAGGTTTGGTTCATTATTTTGAAGCAACAGGTCAACTATTATCTTACTGCAATCATTTCCTGCCATCAGACTGTCAAAATCTTTAGAATACAAAACTGATATTTTGAATGTTAATACTGGCTCAGCAATGTATCATTTATCTATAGCCATGAATGAAACTTTCACTTTTTAATGGCATCACAGATTGTATGATTTTTTGAAAATGTTATTTTATAATTATGTTCTTCAGATTGCTTAGAGTTTTTTAACCACTACATCAAATTCAAAGAACAATTTAATAAATATAAAGAAAATAGTTACTTTATTGTAATTGGAAACAACTATTGATTTTACTTACCATTAATTACCTAAGAGGCCAAGAGGAAATAATTTTTTTAAAGCAATTCTCAATTGTCTATGGAATTCATGTATATCTGTAGGAGACTCTATGTTGGATTGTTCTCTTGAGAAAACAGTCATCAGTAAGAATAGCCATGCAATTTTCATAATTATGTTTCTTATTTTACTGGTTAGAAAAATGGTATCCAAAAGGCATCCTGAAGTCAAATTTCATCAGCATTATGTAAGTGAAAAACTTTCACTAAAAAACAAATAGATTAATTATTTGTCTTGAAATTGTACACTGTGCACTATAAAATATATATATATTTTTTTCTGTATTTACTTATTTATTTCTTTTTACAAGAACAAGTTCTTTAGTGATTATTTCTGAGATGTTGGTGCACCCATCACCTGAGCAATGTACCCTTTACTGAATATGTAGTCTTTTATCCCTCACTTCCCTCTCACCCTTTCCCCTGAGCCCTGCAAGTCCATTGTATTATTTTTTATGCCTTTTTGTCCTCATATCTTAGCTGCCACTTATAAGTGAGAACATAAAATATTTGGTTTTTCATTCCTGAGTCACTTCACTTAGAATAATGGTCTCCAATTCCATCCAGGTTTCTACTAATACCATTATTTTGTTCCTTTTCACAGCTGAGTAGTATTCCATTTTATACTGTTTTCCGTAGTGGCTGTACTACACTCCCACCAACAGTATAGAAATGTTCCCTTTTCACCACATTCACTCCAACATGTATTATTTTTTACTTTTTGATTATGACAATTCTTGCAGGAGTAAGATGGTGTCGCATTGTGGTTTTCATTTGAATTTTCCTGATCATTAGTGATATCGAGCGTTTTTTATATATTTGTTCATCATTTATGTATCTCTTTTTGAGAATTGTCTATTCATGTCCTTAGCCCACTTTTTGATGGGGTTGTTTGTTTTTCTCTTGCTGCTTTGTTTGAGTTACTTATAGATTCTGGATATTAGTCCTTAGTCTTATTATAGATTGTGAAGGTTTTCTCCCAGTCTTTGGGTTGTCTGTAAACTCTGCTGATTATTTCTTTTGCTGTGCAGAAGCTTTTAAGTTTAATTAAGTTCCATCTATTTATTTCTGTTTTTGTTGCATTTGCTTTTCAGTTCTTGGTCATGAAGTGTTTGTCTAAGCTAATGTCTAGAAGGGTTTTTTCCAAAGTTGTCTTCTAGAATTTTTATAATTTAAAGCCTTAGATTTAGGTCTTTGATCCATCTTGAGTTGATTTTTGTATAAGGTGAGAGATGAGGATCCAGTTTCATTCTTCTACATGTGGGTTGCCAATTATTCCAGCACCATTTGTTGAATAGAGTGTCTTTTCTCCACTTCATGTTTTTGTTTGCTTTGTCAAAGATCAGTTGGCTGTAAGTATTTGGATTTATTTCTGGATTGTCTACTCTGTTCCATTGATTTGTATGCCTATTTTTATACCAGTACCATGCTGTTTTGGTGACCATGGCCTTATATTATAGTTTGAAGTTGAGTAATATGATGCCTCTAGATTTGTTCTTTTTGCTTAGTCTTGCTTTGGCTATGCAGGCTCTTTTTTGGTTCTATAAATATTTTACGATTTTTTTTTTTCTTGTTCTTTGAAGAATGATGGTGCTATTTGGATAAGAATTGCATTGAATTTATAATTGCTTTTGACACTGTGGTCATTTTCACATATATTGGTTCTGCTCATCCATGAGCATGGAATATGTTTGCATGTGTGTGTCATCTATGATTTCTTTTAGTCATGTTTTGTAGTTTTCCTTGTAGAGGTCTTTCATGTCCTTGATTAGGTATATTCCTATGCTTTTCTTCTTCTTCTTTTTTTTTTTTTTTTTTTTGCAGCTGCTGTGAAAGGGATTGAGTTCTTGATTTGATTCTCAGCTTGGTCGCTGTTGGTGTATAGCAGAGCTACTGATTTGTGTACATTAATTTTGTATCCTGAAATTTGATGAATTTATTTACCAGTTCTAGGAGCTTTTTAGGTGAGTCATTAGGGTTTTCTAGGTATATTATCATGTCATCAGCAAATGTGACAATGTGACTTCCTCTTTACTGATTTGGATTCCCTTCATTGCTTTCTCTCGTCTGATTCCTCTGGCTAAGACTTCCAGTACTATGTTGAATAAAAGTGGTGAAAGTGGGCATCCTTGTCTTGTTCCAGTTCTCAGGGAGCATGCTTTCGACTTTTCCCCATTTAGTGCAATGTTGGCTGTAGGTTTATCATAGATGACTTTTGTTACCTTATGGTATGCTCCTTCTATGCCAGTTTTGCTGAGGGTTTTAATCATAAAGGAGTGCTGGACGTTGTCAAATGCTTTTTCTGCGTCTATTGAGATGATCATGTGACTTTTAAAAAAAAATTCTGTTTATGTGGTCTATCATGTATATTGAATTGTGTATGTTAAATCATCTTTGCATCCCTGGTATGAAACTAACTTGATCAGGGTGAATTATCTTTGTGATATGCTGTTAGATTGGGTTAGCTAGTATTTTGTTGGGGATTTTTGCATCTATTATGTTAATCATATAATATGTTCATCAGGGATATTGGTCAGTAGTGTTTTTTATTGTTGTTCTTATGTCCTTTCCTGGTTTTAGTATTAGGGTGGTACTGGCTTCATAGAATGATTTAGGAAGGATTCCCTCTTTCTCTATCTTTGGGAATAGTGTCAACAGGATTGGAACCAATTCTTTGAATATCTGATAGAATTCAGTTGTGACTCCATCTGGTCCTGAACATTTTTGTGGGTTACTTTTTTTTTTTTTTAATTTATTTATTATTATTATACTGTAAGTTGTAGGGTACATGTGCATAATGTGCAGGTTTGTTACATATGTATACTTGTGCCTTGTTGATTGATGCTGCACCTATCAACTCATCATTTACATCAGGTGATATAACTCCCCGAGGTGCAATCCCTCCTCTTCCCCCCTCCCCATGATAGGCCCGATTGTGTGATGTTCCCCTTCCTGAGTCCAAGTGATCTCACGTGTTTCAGTTCCACCTATGGTGAGAACATGCGATTGTTTGGTTTTTCTGTTCTTGTGATACTTTGCTAAGAATGATGGATTCCAGCTGCATCCATGTCCTATAAAGGACCTAGAACTCATCCTTTATATGGCTGCATGGTATTCCATGGTGTATATGTGCCACATTTTCTTAACAATCCAATCTGTCACTGATGGACATTTGGGTTGATTCCAAGTCTTTGCTATTGTGAATAGTGCTGCAATGAACATCGTGTGCATGTGTCTTTATAGCAACATAATTTATAATCCCTTTGGGTATATACCCAGTAATGGGATGGCACAGATGTATGGTACATCTAGTTCTAGATCCTTGAGGAATCGCCATACTGTTTCCATAATGGTTGAACTAGTTTGAGTCCACCAACAGTGTAAAAGTGTTCCTATTTCTCCACATCCTCTCCAGCACCTGTTGTTTTCCTGACTTTTTGTGATAAGCCATTCTAACTGGTGTGAGATGGTATCTCATTGTGGTTTTGATTTGCATTTCTCTGATGGCCAGTGATGATGAGCATTTTTCATGTGTCTATTTGGCTGTATGAATGTCTTCTTTTTTGAAATGTCTGTTCATATCCTTTGCCCACTTTTGGATGGGGTTGTTTGTTTTTTTCTTGTAAATTTATTTTGAGTTCTTTGTAGGTTCTGGATATTTAGCCCTTTGTCAGATGAGTAGATTGCAAAATTTTTCTCCCATTCTGTGGGTTCTGTTCACTCTGATGGTAGTTTCTTTTTGCTGTGCAGAAGCTCTTTAGTTTAATTAGATCCCATTTGTCAATTTTGGCTTTTGTTGCCGTTGCTTTTGGTGTTTTAGACATGAAGTCTTTGCCCAGCCTATGTCCTGAATGGGTACTACCTAGGTTTTCCTCTAGGATTTTTACATGGTGTTAGGTCCTAACATTTAAAGTCTCTAATCCATCTTGAATTAATTTTCGTATAAGGGTAAAGGAAAGGATCCAGTTTCAGCTGTCTACTTATGGCTAGCCAATTTTCCCAGCACCATTTATTAAATGGAATCCTTTCCCCATTTCTTGTTTTGTCAGGTTTTGTCGAATCGGATGGCTGTAGATGTGTGGTATTATTTCTGAGGACTCTGTTCTGTTCCATTGGTCTATATCTCTGTTTTGGTACCAGTATCATGCTGTTTTGGTTACTGTAGCCTTGTGGTATAGTTTGAAGTCCAGGTGGCGTGATGCCTCCAGCTTTGTTCTTTTGACTTAGGATTGTCTTGGAGATGCGGGCTCTTTTTGTGGTTCCATATGAACTTTAAAGCAGTTTTTCCAATTCTGTGAAGAAACTCATTGGTAACGATGGGATGGCATTGAATCTATAAATAACCTTGGGCAGTATAGCCCATTTCATGATATTGATTCTTCTTCCTATCCACTTGAGAGCATGGTATGTTCTTCCATTTGTTTGTGTCCTCTTTTGACTGCTGAGCAGTGGTTTGTAATTCTCCTTGAAGAGGGTCCTTTACATCCCATGTAGAAGTTGGATTCCTAGGTATTTTATTCTCTTTGAAGCAATTGTGAATGGGAGTTCATTCCTGATTTGGCTCTCTGTTCGTCTGTTACTGAGGTGTATAAGAATGCTTGTGATTTTTGCACGTAATTTTTGTATCCTGAGACTTTGCTGAAGTTGCTTATCAGCAAGGAGATTTGGGCTGAGACAATGGGGTTTCTAAATATACAATCATGTCATCTGCAAACCAAGGTTGAATTTGACTATTTCTTTTCTAACTTCTGAATACCCTTGATTTCTTTCTCTTGCCTGGTGCCTAAGCAGAACTTTAACACTATATTGAATAGGAATTGTGGTGAGAGAGGGCATCCCTGTCTTAATGCCAGTTTTTCAAAGGGAATTTTTCCAGTTTTTGCCCATTCAGTATATTATTGGCTGTGGGTTTGTCATAAATAGCTCTTACTATTTTGAGGTACATTCATCAATACCAGCTATTGAGCGTTTTTTAGCATGAGGAGCGGACGAATTTTTGTCAAAGCCTTTTTCTGCATCAATGAGATAATCATGTGGTTCTTGTCTTTGGTTCTGTTTATATGCTGGATTATGTTTATTGATTTGCGAATGTTGAACCAGCCTTGCATCCCAGGGATGAAGCCCACTTGATCATGGTGGATAAGCTTTGATGTGTTGCTGAATCCGGTTTTGCCAGTATTTTATTGAAGTTTTCATCGATGTTCATCAGGGGATATTGGTCACAGAGCCTCTTTTTGTTAACCATCTCTGCCAGGGCTTTGGTATCAGGATGATGTTGGCCTCATAAAATGAGTTAGGGAGGATTCCCTCTTGCCTATTGATTGGAATAGTTTCCAGAAGGAATGGTACCAACTCCTCTTTGTACCTCGGTAGAATTCGGCTGGTCGAATCCATCTGGTCCTGGACTTTTTTTGGTTGGTAGGCTATTAATTGTTGCCTCAATTTCAGAGCCTGCTATTGGTCCTATTCAGAGTTCAACTTCTTCCTGGTTTAGTCTTGGAGAGTGTAAGTGTCAAAATTATCCATTTCTTCTAGATTTTCCATTTTATTTGCGTAGAGGTGTTTATAGTATTCTCTGATGGTAGTTTGTATTTCCTGTGGGGTCGGTGGTGATATCCCTTTATCATTTTTTAATTAGTTGATTTGATTCTTCTCTCTCTTTTCTTCTTTATTAGTCTTGCTAGTGGTCTGTCAATTTTGTTGATCTTTTCAAAAACCAACTCCTGGATTCATTGATTTTTTTGGAGGGTTTTTGTGTCTCCTTCTCCTTCAGTTCTGCTCTGATCTTAGTTATTTCTTGCCTTCTGCTAGCTTTTCGAATAGTGTTTTGCTCTTGCTTCTCTAGTTCTTTTTAATTGCGATGTTAGAGTGTCAATTTTTGATCTTTCCTGCTTTCTCTTGTGGGCATTTAGTGCTATAAAATTTCCCTCTACACGCAGCTTAAATGTGTCCCAAGAGATTCTGGTATGTAGTATCTTTTGTTCTCAGCGTTTCAAGAACATCTTATTTCTGCCTTCATTTCGTTGTACCCAGTAGTCATTCAGGAACCCAGGTTGTTCAGTTTCCATGTGGTTGAGCGGTTTGATTGAAGGTTTCTTAGTCCACAGGTTCTAGTTTGATTGCATGTGGTCTACGAGAGACAGTTTGTTATAATTTCTGTTCTTGTACATTTTGCTGAGGAGTGCTTTGCTGAGTGCATTGGTCAATTTTGGAGTAAGTACGATGTGGTGCTGAAGAGAATGTATATTCTGTTGATTTGGGGTGGAGAGTTCTATAGATGTCTATTAGGTCTGCTTGCTGCAGAGATGAGTTCAATTCCTGGATATCCTTGTTCACTTTCTGTCTCGTTGATCTGTCTAATGTTGACGTGGGTGTTGAAAGTCTCCATTATTGTATGGGGAGTCTAAGTCTCTTTGTAAGTCTCTGGGACTTGCTTTTATGAATCTGGGTGCTCCTGTGGGTGCATATATGTTAGGAGGAGTTAGCTCTTCCTGTTGAATTGATCTCTTTACCATTATGTAATGGCCTTCTTTGTCTCTTTTGATCTTTGATGGTTTAAAGTCTGTTTTATCAGAGACTAGTATTTACCAACCCCCACTTTTTGTTCTCCATTGCTTGGTAAATCTTCCTCCATCCCTTTATTTTGAGCCTATGTCTCTGCGTGTGAGATAGGTCTCCTGAATACAACAGACAGTGGAGTCTTGACTCTTTATCCAGTTTGCCAGTCTGTGTCTTTTCATTGGAGCATTTGGTCCATTTACATTTAGGTTAAGATTGTTATGTGTGAGAACTTGATCCTGCCATTATGATATTAACTGGTTATTTTGCTCGTTAGTTGATGCAGTTTCTTCCTAGCCTCGATGGTCTTTACATTTTGTATGTTTTGAGATGGCTGGTACCGGTTGTTCCTTTCCATGTTGAGTGCTTCCTTCAGGGTCTCTTGTAATGCAGGCCTAGTGGTGACAAAATCTCTAAGCATGTGCTTATCTGTAAAAGTTTTATTTCTCCTTCACTGGTGAAACTTAGTTTGGCTGGATATGAAATTCTGGGTTGAAAATTCTTTTGCTTTAGAATGTTGAATAATATTTACTCTCTTCTGGCTTGGAGGTTTCTGCGAGATCTGCTGTGAGTCTGATGGGCTTCCCTTCCATGGGTAACTTGACCTTTCTCTCTGGCTGCCCAAGATTTTCCTTCATTTCAACTTTGGTGAATCTGGCAATTATGTGTCTTGGAGTTGCTCTTCTCGAGGGAGTATCTTTGTGGCGTTCTCTGTATTTCTATAGTTTGAATGTTGGCCTGCCTACTAGGTTGGGAAGTTCTCCTGGATGATATCCTGAAGAGTGTTTTTCCAACAGTTCCATTTTCCCCCCCCCTCACTTTTCAGGCACCCCAATCAGACGTAGATTTGGATGTTTACATAATCCCTTCACTTCTTGCAGGCTTTGTTCATTTCTTTTTTTCTTCTTTTTCTTTTGGTTTCTCTTCCTTCATTCATTGATCCTCAATGCATTATTCTCTTTTCTTCCAGTTGGTGAGTGTTCGGTTACTGAAGCTTGTGCATTTTATTGCGTATTTCTCGATGTCATGGTTTTCATCTCTTTCATTTCGTTTGGGACCTTCTCTCTGCATTAGTTACTCTAGCCATCAATTCCGCTGCCTCAAGATTTTTAGTTTCTTTTCTAGCGGCTGGGTGCGTAATTCCTCCTTTAATCTGGCCCCGATGGACTGAAACCTTCTTCTCTCATCTCGTCAAAGTCATTCTCCGTCAGCTTTGATCCGTTGCTGGCGATGAGGCTGCAGCTCACTTTGCTGGGGAGATGCACTCTTATTTTGAATTTCCATCTTTTCTGCCCTGCTTTTCCCCATCTTGTGGTTTTATCTGCCTCTGGTCTTTGATGATGGTGACGTACTGATGGGGGTTTTGGTGGCCAGAGTGTCCTTCCTGTTTGATAGTTTTCCTTCTAACAGTCAGGACCCCCTCAGCTGTAGGTCTGTTGGAGATTGCTTGAGGTCCACTCCAGACCCTGTTTGCCCTGGGTATCAGCAGCAGAGGCTGCAGAGATAGGAAATGGCTGAACAGCAGAGTGTACCTGTCACAGTTCTTGCTGGAAGCCTTTCCTCTCAGGGGTGTACTCCACTGTGAAGTGTGGGGTGTCAGACTGCCCCCTGGTGGGGGATGTCTCCCCAGTTAAGGCTACTCAGGGTCCAGGGACCCGCTTGAGCAGGGAGTCTGTCCCTTCTCAGATCTCAACCTCCGTGTTGGGAGATCCACTTTCTCTCTTCAAAGCTGTCAGACAGAGTGGATTTCGTCTGCAGGTGTCCAGCTGCTTTGTTATTGTTTACTGTGCCTGCCCCAGAGGTGGAGTCTACAGAGACAGGCAGGTTTCCTTGAGGCTGTGAGCTCCACCCGGTTCCGAGCTTCCCCAGCAGCTTGTTTACCCTACTTAAGCCTCCCAGCAATGGCGGGCACCCCTCCCCAGCCTCGCTGCTGCCTTGCCTGGTAGATCTGAACTGCTGTGATAGCAATGAGGGAGGCTCCGTGGGTGTGGGACCACTCCCGGCCAGGTGTGGGATATGATCTCCTGGTGTGCCTGTTTGCTCCAAGCACGGTATTGGGGTGCAGGGTTACCCGATTCTCAGGTATTGTGTCTCAGTTCCTGTGGCTGGGAAAGGATTCCCTTCCCCTTGCTTCCCCAGGTGAGACAGTAACACAGCAGCTGACCAGTACCGATCGTCCGGCACTCCCAGTGAGATGAACCCAATTTTTTCAGTTGAAATGCCGAAATCACCGGTCTTCTGTGTTGCTGGTGCTGGGAGTTGGAGACTGGAGCTGCTCCTATTCGGCCATCTTGCTCCGCCCTCCGTGGGTTACTTTTTAATTACCATTTCAGCCATGCTGCTTGTTATTGATCTGTTCAATTTCTGTTTATCCCTGGTTTAATCTAAGAGGGTTGTATTTTTTTTTCAGGAATTTGTTGCTCCCCATCTCTTCTAGATTTTCTAGTTTATGAGTGTAAAGCTGTTCAAAGTATCCTTGAATGTTCTGTTTATTTCTGTGGTATTGGTTGTAATATCTCCCATTTTGTTTCTAATTGAACTTATTTGGATCTTCTCTCTCCTTTTCTTGGTTAAGTTCACTAATGGTCTACTAATTCTATTTATCTTTTCAAAGTGCCATTTTTTTGTTCCATTTATCTTTTGTAGTTTTTTTGTTTCAATTTCATTTAGTTCTGCTCTGGTCATGATTATGTCTTTTCTTTTGCTGGGTTTGGGTTTGGTTTGTTCTTGTTTCTCTAGTTCCTTGGGGTGTGACCTTAGATTATTTGTTTGTGCTCTTTCAAACTTTTAGATGTAGATATTTAATGCTATGAACTTTCCTGCTAGCTCTTCTTTTGCTGTATTCCAGACGTGTTGATAGGTTGTATACTATTATTGTTCAGCTGAAATAATTTAAATTTATATCTTGATTTCATTGTTGACCCAAGGATCATTCAGAAGCAGGTTAATGTCCATGTGTTTGCATGGTTTTGAGGGTTTCTTTTGGAGTTGATTTCCAATTTTATTTCACTGTGGTCTGTGAGAGTACTTGACATAATTTCAACTTTCTTAAATTTGTTAAGACTTGTTTCGTGACCTATCATATAGTCTATCTTGGAGAATGTTCCATGTGCTGTTGAATAGAATATATATTCAGCAGTTGTTGGGTAGAATGTTCTATAGATACCTGTTAAGTCTATTTGTTCCAGGATTTAGTTTAAATCCATTGTTTCTTTCTTGACTTTTTGTTTTGATGGCCTGTCTAGTGCAGTCAGTAGAGTAGTAAAGTCCTCCACTATTATTGTGTTGCTGTCTATCTCATTTCTTAGATCTAGTAGTAACTATTTTATAAATTTGGGAGCTCTAGTATTAGGTGCATATATATTTAGGATTGTGATATTTTCCTCTTAGACTAATCTTTTTATTATTATATAATGTCCCTTTTTGTCTTTTTTAACTACTGTTGCTTTAAAGTTTGTCTTGTCAGATGTTAAAAATAGCTACTTCTGCTTGCCTTTGGTGTCCATTTACATGGAATATATTTTTCCACCCCTATACCTTAAGTTTATGTGAGTCCTTATGTGTTGGGTGAGTCCTTGAAGACAGCAGATACTTGGATGGTGATTTCTTATCCATTCTGCCATTCTGTATCTTTTAAGGAGTATTTAGGCCATTTACATTCAATGTTAGTATTGAGATATGAGGTTCTATTCTATTAATCATGCTATTTGTTGCCTGAATAACTTAGTTTTATTTTTTTTTTCATTGTGTCATTGTGTTATAGGTCCTGTAAGATTTGTGCTTTAAGGAGATTCTATTTTTGTGTATTTCAAGGATTTGTTTCAAGATTTAGAGCTCCTTGTAGTGCTGACTTGATAGTGGTGCAATCTGTCAGCATTTGTTTGTTTGAAAAAGATTTTATCTTTCCTTCATTTATGAAGCTTAGTTTCACTGGATACAAAATTCTTTGCTGATAGTTGTTTTGTTTAACAAGATTAAAGATAAGACCCCAATCCTTTCAAGCTTATAAGGTTTCTGCTGATAAATCTTCTGTTAATCTAATAAGTTTTCCTTTATAGGTTAACTGATTCTTTTGCCTCACAACTCTTAAGATTCTTTTCTTTTTCTTGACTTTAGATAACCTGATGACTATGTGCTGAGGCAATGATCTTTTTTCAATAAATTCCCCAGATGTTCTTTGAGCTTCTTGTGTTTGGATGTCTAGATCTCTAGCAAGGTCAGGGAAATTTTCCTTAATTATTCCCTAAAATAAAAATAAAGTTTTCCAAACTTTTAGATTTCTCTTCTTCCTTGGGAACACCAATTATTATTAGATTTGGTCATTTAACATAATCACAGACTTCTTTAAGTCTTTCTTCATTTTTAAAAATTATTACTTTTTTGTGTTTTTTTGATTAGGTTAATTCAAAAGCATTGTTTTCAAGCTCTTAAGTTCTTTCTTCTACTTGTTTGATTCTATTGTAAAGACTTTCCAGTGCATTTTGCATTTCTCTAAGTGTGTCCTTTATTTACAGAAGTTGTGACTGTTTTTTTTTTACTTATTCTATTTCACTAGAGATTTTCCATTTTTATCCTGTATCATTTTTTGATTTAAAAAAAAATTTTTTTTTGAGATGGAGTCTCACTCTGTCACCCAGGTTGGAGTGCAGTGTTGTGATCTTGGCTCACTACAAGCTCTGCCTCCCAGATTCACGCATTCTCCTGCCTCAGCCTCCCGAGTAGCTAGGACTACAGGCTCCTGCCACCATGCCCAGCTGATGTTTTGTATTTTTAGTAGAGACGGGGTTTCACCACATTAGCCAGGATGGTCTCGACCTCCTGACCTCCTGATCTGCCTGCCTCGGCCTCCCAAAGTGCTGGGATTACAGGCGTGAGCCACTGCACCCGGCCTATGTTTTGATTTTTTTAAAGTTGGATTTCACCTTTCTCTGGTGCTTCCTTCATTAGCTTAATAATCAGACTTCTGGGCCAGACGGGGTGGCTCACGCCTGTAATCCCAGCACTTTGGGAGGCTGAGGCAAGCAGATCACAGTCAGGAAATAAAGACTATCCTGGTTAACACGGTGAAACCCTGTTTCTACTAAAAATACAAAAAAATTAGCCAGGCATGGTGGTGCACACCTGTAGTCCCAGCTACTCGGGAGGCTGAGACAGGAGAATCACTTGAACTCCGGAGGCAGAGGTTGAAGTGAGCCAAGATCACAACACTGCACTCCAACCTGGGTGACAGAGTGAGACTCCGTCTCAAAAAAATAAAATAATAAAATAAATAAATAAAAAACCGAACTTCTGAATTCTTTTTCTGGCAATTCAGAGATTTTGTCTTGGTTTGGATCCATTGCTGGTGAGCTAGTGTGATCTTTTGTCAGTGTTAAAGAATCTTGTTTTGTCTTATTACCAGAATTGTTTTCCTGGTTCCTTCTCATTTGGTTAGACTATGTCAGAGGGAAGATCTGGGAGTCAAGAGCTGCTGTTCATATTCTTTTGTCACACAGGGTGCGCCCTTGATTTGGTGCTCTCCCCCTTCCCCTAGGGTTGGACTTCCCTAGAGTCAAACTGCAGTGATTGTTATTTCTCTTCTGGATCTAGCCACCTAGGAGAGCTACTGGGCTCCAGGCTGGTACTGGAGAGTGACTGCAAAGAGTCCTGCGAGATAATCCACTTTCAGGTCTCTCAGCCATGGATACCAGCACCTGCTCCAGTGGAGGTAGCAGGAGAGTGAAGTGGACTCTGTAAGGGTCCTTGGTCATATTTTTGTTACATTCACTGGGTTTTGTGTTCGCTGGCCTTCATCCAGAAGGTGGTGCTTTCAAGAGTGCATCAGCTGCAGTAGAGAGGATACAAGCTTGCCCTAGGGTCAGGCAGTGGGTGGGGTCATGGAGCTCCCCAAAAATTATGTTCTTTGTCTTCGGCTACCAGGGCAGGTAGAGAAAGACCATCAGGTCGGGGCAGGGTTAGGGGTGTCTGAGTTTAGAGTCTTCTTGGGCAGGGCTTGCTGTGGCTGCTGTGGGGGTGGGAAGTGTGGTTCCCAGGCCAATGGAGTTATATTCCCATGGATATTATGCCTGTATCTGCTGTGTCACACAGGTCACCAAGGAAGTGGGAGAAAGTTGGCAGCCAAAGGCCTCACCCAGTTCCCACATAGCCCACAGCCCAAAAGGCTGGTCTCACTTCCACAGTGCCCCCTTAACAGTACCAAGTTTATTTCCAGATAGCCAGTAAGCAGGCCTGAGAACTTGTCCCAGGGTATGAGCCTCCAAGCTTAGAAAACAAGCTGACTCACAGTTCCTCAGCTGTCCCAGGGAGCCTGCAGCAGCAATCCACCTCCTTCAGATGATCTGTGGATCCTCTTGGCTTTCCAGGTATGTTAACGCGGTAGTGCTTGGAACAAAAGTTCACGATGTCAGTCTCACACACTGCTTGGTCAAAGTGGGAGCTGCAAGTCACTCCTGCCTCCTATCCACCATTTTTTTACATTAATATTTAATATGCAAGATATTTTAAATACTTAACTATCTTTCTTTGATTTGGAAACAAAATTCTGCACTGTAACCTCAAAGGGAAAAATTAAAAATATCTTTATAGTCTTATTTTTCACTTAAGAACAGAATTTACCTGTTTATTTCTGCAGAAAAAAAAAAAAACCCGAAAAAAGGTCTACATTTTTTTCTTACACATACAAACTCTAAAATTTTAACTCCTCTATATCACTATGCTTCTATTTTATTTACAAAATTCAAGTTCTAATATTTTTCAACCTGAGAAGATTTATGCTCCCTTTAATCTGCGTGAGTAAAATTATTATCAGTGTGAAATATCAATGATATTTAGATGTTACACCTACTAGCAAAAGGTATGTCTGGTGAGGGCACAACAGAACAAAATGTAACCTTTGCAGGACTGGAATAACTTTTAGATGGCTCGGAGGAGTCACTTGGGCTGGATGTGAAATATGATTAAGTATCAGACAGTAGGTGATGGTTCAAATATATTCCAGGTAGAGGGCAAAGAAATGGCATAGGTTAGATTGACCACATAGTAAGGGATTGCAGACAGGATTTGATGGGGGGTTTAACCACTTTGATCTAAAAAATATTCACTAATCCTGGGATCCTTGCCTCATTGGATCTGATTTATCTCTAAGTAAACCAGACTTTGTTGGATATACAATACATCAAACTACACAATTTGGAGATGATGGTAGTAAACAACATGGTTATGAAGATGATAGTCATCATGATATAAGAGGAAATTATGTTTGTCTTGTTTCTATGGTAAAACTTATCAAGCTAAAAGAAGGACCTAAGAAGTTTAAAAGAGATTCTGCATACAATACCATAGTTATTGAACAAAAGTTGTATTAACTACATTGTTAATAATGCTCTCATTAATTTTGATCATGTGATCTTTGAATTACACTTTTGGAAACAGTGACAAGGAAAAGTAACCAAAATCAACCAGGCAAACAAAAAAGAAGAGCAACAGTCTGTTGTTTATGTATCAAGTACAGTTTAACATCTTCTCTATAATGTTTTCTGAAACAGATCTAGGCCTCTTTTAACTCCCATATTATCTCTGGTAATACTGCAATTATTGCTTTTATCATACTGTATTATAATTACCTTTCATTTTAACATCTTCCTAACTGTATTGTGCCTTGAATCCATTTTTATCTTTGGAAATCCAGTCCCTAGATTAATGCATAATAAATAATTGGTATAAAATAAACAGATAATTGATTGCCAATAACTACATATTATACTAGAAAGACTAACAAGTCTAACAAGAAAAAAAATAGATACATTAATGAATGAAGACAGTAAGTATATAAACAGCCCTAGAGAGATGAATTGGCTTTCATTTTACTGTTCTAATGGGGAAAAATGTCAAGAATAATTTTTGGAACACCTTTGCTATGTCATTTGATATAATGGTATATTCCATTTTAGTATGGTCATAAAGAATTTAGGATCAAATTTTAACTGTCTTTAGTGAAATGTCAGTATCAGGACACCTATCAACTTTTCAGAATTACATGCTTGAAGCTTCATCAATATAATTATGTGTGGAATGAATGAGTGAAGCTCTACTTTTAGATAAATGACCTGCTGAATTTCCACAGTGAATAATTTCCCAAGAAAGCATAAAAAGATGCTTTGCAATAAAATAATATCTTAAGCCCAATAGAAGTAGTGCAAATTCATTTCTAAAGTGTATTGTAATTCTGTAAACAGGATAACTACTTGCAAAATAAACTTTTGGTTAAATGAAATATTTCATGTATCCACTTTGCTTAATGGTAGGCACACGTCTATAAAAAGGTGTAGATTGACCTAGAACTGACAATAAGATTTAATGTGGTTTTGCTAGATCAGAGACAGTTTAGAGATAAGGAAGTCTGTGAAAAAAATATAAAACAATTAAAGCCAAAGAAGACATCTAAGTATGGAATATTAAACTATGTTCTTAATGCTGGCAATAAATAAATAAACAGGAGAAATTCCAAAAATCAATTTTAATGTATAATACTCCTAAAGTGATCTCAACTTTTTTCCTGAATGTAAAATCATCATCTCAACAAGTTACAATAAAACATATTTTAAAAATCTTCTAAAATCAAATGCCTTTAGAACTAACAATGGCTCTTCCTCTCCCAAATACTTTATTTTTGTACCTCTATACACTTGTGGAGTCAATTATTTTTCTGCATAGTATAAGAAAAGAAATGCAGGTGTAAAACTGACTGAACATGAAAAATAAAGAAGAATATGATTTTCATCTTATCAGCAAAATACTGGTATTGAAAAATTACCACTATAATTCCTTTAGTCTGAGCATATAAAAAATGTGGTTTTCCAACAATGTAATGACCAATAATGTGACATTATAATAAAACTGTGAAGTGTAAAAGACAAAGAGAGAATTCCAGAAGAACAAGAGATAAGTATCTAATCACATATGCGGGAACCCCCATCAGACTAACTGTAATTCTCATCACAAATCTTACAGACCAGGAAAGCATAAAATGGTATATCCCATGTACTGAAAGAAAAAGAAACACACAAAAAAAATACCAAACAAGGATATTATACCCAGTACATTTATTCTTCATAAATGAAAAAGAAGTAAAGCATTTTGCAGACAACCAGAAACAGAATTTGTCACCACTAGACTGACCCCACAAAAGATGCTTAAAGGAATCCTGTGCATGGAAGCAAAAGGACAATATCTATCAACACGGAAACACACAAAAGTATAAAACTCACTAGTAAAGCAAACACACAAATGGAGAAGAGAAAAGACAAATGTTACTGCTTCAGAAAATTACCAAAGTGTGATGATAAACAACGAGAGAAAGAGAGAACAAAGGATATGCAAAACTAACAGAAAACAACAAAATGACAGGAATAAGTCCTCACATATCAGTAAAAACCTTGAATGTAAAAAAAAATAAAATCTTTTACTGAAAATATGTAGACTGACTCAATAGATTTAAAAAGAAAAACAAAAAACAAGCCCCAACTATAATCTGCATAGAAGAAGCTTATCTTACCTGTAAAGACACCACAGACTGAAAGTAAAGGAATGGAAAAAGATATTCCATGCATATACATATCAAAAGTGAGCAGGATTAGCTATACTTATATCAGATAAAACAGACTTTACGTCAAAAATAGTGAAAAGAAACAAATAAGGTCATTATATAATGATAAAGGGATCAATTCAACAAGACGATGTAACAATTGTAAATATATGTGCACTTGACAGTGGAGCACCCTGAGATATATAATGAATAATATTAGATCTAAAGAGAGAGACGGAGTCCAATACAATGATAGCTAGTAATGTCAACACCCTACTCTTGCCATTAAACAGATCATCTAGACAGAGAATGAATAAAGAAACGTTAGATTTAAACTGCACTTTAGACCAAATGAACCTAATAGACAGCTAAGAACATTTTATCCAACAGATGGAGAATACACATTCTTCTCATCAGCACATGGAACATTCTCCAGGATACACAATATGTTAGGCCACAAAACCAATCTCAACCAATTTTAAACTATAAAAACCATACCAAGTACTTTCGTAGACTATAATGGAATACACCCAGAAATCAGTAAGAAGAGGAACTTTGGAAACAATAAACATACATATAATTAAACAACATTCTCCTGAATGACCATTGGGTCAAGAAAAAAATATAGAGGACATAAAAATGTGAAGCAAATAAAATCTAAACACAGCATGTCAAAACCTGTGGGATACAAAAAAAGCAGTGCTAACAAGGAAGTTTATAGCAATAAATGCTTGTATCAGAAAAGCAGAAAGATTTCAGAAAAACTATTTAAAAATTCACCTTAAGGAATCAGAAAAGCAAGAACTAATCAAAGCCAAAATTAGTAGAAGAAAAGAAGTAATAAAGATCAGAGCAGAACTAAACAAATAGAGACTAAAAAAATACAGAGAATCAATAAATCAAAGATTTGGTTTTTTGAAAAAGATGAACAAAATTAATACTAGCTTAACTAAGCAAGAAGAAAAGAGAGAAGACCCAAGTCAGAAATGAAAAAAGAGACATAACAACTGATACAACAGAAATACAAAGGATCATCAGAGACTGTTATGAGCAAATATATGCTAATAAATTGGAAAACTTATGAATAGATTCCTGTACACATCTAGCCTATTAAGACTGAATCAGGAAAAAATAGAAAACCTAAACAGGCTGATAATGAGTAACAAGATTGAATCAGTAATATAAAGCATCCCAACAAAGAAAAGCTCAGGACCAGATGGCTTCACTGACAAATTCTACCATACTTATAAAGAAAACCTAACATAATTTTATCTCAAACTGTCCACAAAAATAAAGAGGAAATATTTACTCACTAATTATATAAGGCCAGTAATATCCTGTTATCAAAACCAAACAAGGACCCAACAAATAAAGAAAACTACAAGCCAATATCTCTCAAGAACATAGACACACAAATTCTCAACAAAATATTAGCAAACTGATTTCAAAAGCACATTAAAAAGGTAATACGTCACTATCAAGTGTGATTTATCCCAGACTGTAAGGATGGCTCAGCATATGCAAATCATATCAAGAAAATGAAAGACAAAACCCAATAGATGCAGAAAAAGCATTCCAGCCAACTTGCTGCAAATGACAAGATTTTGTTCATTTTTATGACTTAAATATATTCCATTGTGTGCATGATGGAATATACCCATATTTCTCAGCAGTTTTATTCATTTCATTGTTTTTTCTCTATTCTTGTCTGCCTGTCTTATTTCAGAAAGATAGTCTTCAACTTTTGGATTCTTTCCTCTGTTTGTTCTATTCCATTATCTATATTTGTGATTGCATTGTGAAGTCTTGTGTTGTGCTTTTCAGCGATATCAGGTCGGTTGTGTTCCTCTCTAAACTGGCTATTCTGGTTATCAACTCCTGCAATGCTCTATCATGATTCTTTGCTTCTTTGCATTGGGTTACAACACACTCCTTTAGCTCAGTGAAGTTAGTTATTATCCACCTTCTGAATCCTACTTCTGTCCATTCACCCATCTCAGCCTCAGCCTCAGCCTATTTCTGTGCCCTTGCTGCAGAGGTGTTGCAATTATTTAGAGGAGAAGAGGCACACTGGCTTTTTGAGTTTTTAGGGTATATTTGTGTTGATTCTTTCTTATCTTTGTGGGCTTATTTACCTTTGATCTTTGAGGTTGCTGATCTTTGAATGGGTTTTTTGTGGGGTCTTTTTTATTGGTGGTGGTGTCGTTGCTTTCTGTTTGTTTGTTTTTCTTACAGCAGTCAGGCCTCTCTTCCATGGGGCTGCTGTGGCTTGCTTGGGGTCCACTCCAGACCCTAATCACCTGGGTCCCTCCCAGACCTGGAGGTATCATCAATGGATGCACCTCCCTTGGCAGGGGGTGTGAGCTCCCCTAGCTCCATGCCACTTACAGGTGGGCTGTTGCCCCACCCTGCTTTTCCTCACTCTTTGTGGGTTGCACTGACCACCTAGTCAGTCTCAATGTGAGAACCTGGGTACCTCAGTTGAAGGTATAGAATTTACTCACCATTTTTGTTCTTCTCCAAGACAGCAGCAGATTGCAGCCACTTCTAATTGGCCATCTTGGCCCACCCCCCTAGCCACTTCTTACAATTATTATTGTATTTGTTTCTCCCTATTTAGTTGCAATCTACCTCTGCAATCATATTTAAAAGTGTGACTCTAGTAAGAATCATATAGTTAGATCTTGCCTTTTTAACTTTTCAATCTCTGTCATTTAATTTTAATATTAATATTTAATGAAACTGTTAATATGCTTTGATTTAGGTCTACTATTTTATTATTTGTTTACTTTTTTTCCCTGCTGATTTTTGACCTCCCTGTGTTTTCTTCCTTGGATCATTTAAATGGTTTTTAGTTTTCCATTTCGATTTATTTATAGGCTCCTTTGCTTTATTCTTTTCTATGATTTTTAGGAGTTTCTAAAGCGATTGAAATAATCATACCCAACTTGTTACAGCCTGCTGGAAGTTAATATTGCACTGCTTCGTTTTAAATGTAGAAATCTCACAACCATACATATATCTACCTACCGTCATAGTATACTGTAGTTGTCATAATATTACATTTACATGTATGAAAATTCTGATGTTATAACACTTGCTTCAAAAACATACATACTTTATAGAATTTAAGAAAACCATATTATTTTATATGTTTTTGGTTTTTAGGTATGTTCTTAGTTACCATTTCTAATGTTCTTCATTCCTTAAGATTCAGATTATTCTCTGGCATCTTTTACTTCAAACTGAAGACTTCGGTTTTGCATATTTTACAGAGCAGACCTACTGTCAACAAATAATTTCAATTTTTTATTCTAGTAAAGTAAAACAAAACAAAAATTGTTTGTGTATTGTGCCTTCATTCCTATGGAATATTTTCTATGAATATAGAACTCTCATTGATCCCCTTTTTTCTTAAGCACTTTGTAGATGTTATTCTACTGATCTAGCCTCCATATTTTCTGATAAGAAAGTCATGACAATTCAGTTGCTGGTTTTGCGTTCTTTCTCTTTCTCTCTCTCTCTCTTTTTTATTCTTTTTCTCTTTTTTTTTTTTTTTTTAATTGATACAGAGTCTCACTCCATCAGCCAGGCTGGAGTGCAGTGGTGCAATCTCAACTCACTGCAACCTCCACCTCCCCGGTTTAAGCAATTCTCCTGCCTCAGCCTCTCAAGTAGCTGGAATTACAGGTTCCCATTATTTTTCCCTTCAAAGATTTCTGTATTATTTCTTTATCTTCGATTTTCAGCAGTTTAATTATGATATGTATAATAGTGCTTTTCTGGACTGTAGTGGAAATGGCAGTAGAATTTGGAATTTGAAAATGTGAGCTTGAATACTAGTCTGGCCACTTACTTGCCGTGTAACTTTAGGCAAGTCAATTCTCAGAATCCAACATCTTAGCTATAAAATGAGAATTATAGAATCTGCATTATAAAATTGTTGAGAGGATCAAACAAAATAACACATGTGAAAGTGCTCTATAAGGTGCAATATGAAGCATACAATGTTTGGTGATGACTAAATTGAGGGTCAAAAAAGCTAGGTAATGACCCATCTATTGAAGCTGGATTGGTAACTCTAGGTATGTCTAACCCAAAAGTTTATGCTTTTTCTACGTTTCCATGTTGCTTCCATTTACGTGATGACAATTCTCTCTTAATTATTCTTTCCAAATACACCTTTGAGTACCTACTATGGCTCAATTACTAAATTGGGCACTGAGGATAGAATGATACATCCTAGTACCTGTCCTTGAGGAGTTCCACATGCCATCCTCTTCACCATGTTGACTCCTCTCCAGTTTCTGTATTCTTTTTGTTGCTTTTAGGAAATTCAGGTGGTTATTTTTATATTGTTTAGAGATATGTAAGTGTTATCTGCAAGATTGGTCTAATACAAGTTACTTAAACACTACAAAAAGCAGAACCCCTCTCCATGAGTTTTGAATTTTGCTGTCTAGTTGCTTGATCACTTATATAGATTTGGAGAAATTAAAAACCAAGCTGCTACTGCTGCCCCATCTGAAAATATTCTTCTATTTTTAAAAATATAAACCCAATGCCACCACTATTCTTTCTGTAACACAGTGTTGGTCCAGATTATTACTTCTTTTAAAGAGCAACAATATTTATCTGAGTTTCACTGCTAAGAAGTAAGAGATCAGCAGCATAAATTCAATTACAGATTCTTTCAGTGTATTTCCACCTTCCTTCACTCATTTATACTTGTTGTCTTCTATTTTTAATACTGCAATATTTCATATTTCTGCTGTTGATCATGCACTTACTCTTATAGCTGTCAGAATTAAATAACCAGTTCCAAATGCCCTACTCGCTGAGTAATTTTGCAGGTAAGAATAAAAGGTTTCATTGGAGGCCTATTCTAACAATATGAGTGAAAAACAGATACCTGGTTTTGTAAACTCAGCCTTTCGGAGTCTTTTTCTCTTGATCAATGTCTCAGTTCTCTTCCAAAATGATACTGATCCACCTACAAAGGTAAAGAAATAATATTCATAAACTAAGTTATTATCAACTTGACCATTTTCCATAGCAAATTTCAATGACATCAGCCTTTTACCTACAACCTTCTTCTATTTGTATTTCTCTTTGTAATCTTCCTATCTGTTATCTCTGAGATACCATATTAATGAGATTTGGATAGAATATGATGGGTAAACCATCAGTGTTCATTTCAGCTGAGCATTTTTTTTTTTTTTTTTGGTTTTGAGCAGCTCAAATTATGCCGTATGATAATGCTGGCATTTTACTACTAGACAGTGCTCTGTAAAGCATTACAAGACACTTGGAAATAATCCAGATGCTTGCTGGGAATGACTCATTTTATGTTGACGCTTACTTGCAATGCTGACACCATTAGCTACTTTAGATTGGTAGAAGCCCTCTCCTCCAAATTTTGATTTTGGGTAAACAGATTGAACTGTGATAACATTGTCACAGCCTTCTCTTAGTGAAATTCAACCCCCCGACCTTATCTTGGATCATCTGAAAACTGGCAGATTCACATGCTACTTTCACTGAATCCAGAACTTTCTTGCAATGACCCTAGCATCGTGTTCTTGGCTGCTGCCATCTTGAGGAAGGGAAGAAACTGGAAGAAGTTTATATGTATTGTTATTTAAAAACAAACACACAAACAAAAAACACTATATCTTTAATGTGGTTTGGGGAAGAAATGTAGACAAGTGTTTTTATTCTATTTTTAATTTTAAACTAGAACTTGCAGTTGTTTTTCAAAAAGCTTAGATTTCACATGTAAAATTCCTTTAATATATTTCATGAATTTCACTGTCTTTCCATTCTTACGTTGCATATGTGCTCTTCATTTTGCACTTGAAATTCTGCTGTAAGTAGAATTTCAAAAGACAACTAATTTTCATGAAAATATATGTTATAACAAA
Organism: Papio anubis; assembly: GCF_008728515.1. NCBI lineage: Eukaryota > Metazoa > Chordata > Mammalia > Primates > Cercopithecidae > Papio > Papio anubis. The sequence continues at coordinate 49,003,307 of NC_044979.1, forward strand.
AATGGTAAATATAAATAAGTAAACTATTTTAGGAATTCTACAATCAAATCTTTGCAAAAATGTTTCATCAGAAGGAAAATATATACTGTATAACTTTTAAGGAAAAAATATTAATTTGATGCAAACAAATTTCTAGGTAGCATACTTTTCTGTAGTCTTGGTAAGTATGAAAGAATTAAGGAAGGCACTAAGTTGAATTACTCTATATTCACTGCTGAGGATTTTGAACCTGAGAATGATGGTGATAAGAAGATGGGTGATATGATAATACCTCTGTGTTTGAAAACATAATTTTAGCTAGTGTGTTTGAAAAATGACTGATGGTCTCTGGGGTTACAACCAGGGAGTCAATAAAGAGGATATTAGAATTAAGATAAAAGCTGATAATAGATGAGGACAGGGAGGAATAGGCAGCAATGGAGTAGAAGAGTAAATGGTTGGGAAGAGTGGGAATCTATTTGGATATATTAATTTGAAGATTCTATAGCAGTAAGAGTGTATAGATTGATAGAAGATGAAATATTAATATGAGATTTTTATATCAGGCAATAGATATTAGAGTTATGGCATATAGAGTAAGGAATAAGGGTAACAATGATACTTAATTGTTAGATAGAATGAAAGACAAAGAGGGTAGAAAATACATAATCCTCATTTAGCATATTTTCCCCTCTCTTTTTGTATACACATGTCTGTTTAACTTTTTTTTTAAGACAGGGTCTCTCTCTGTTGCCCAGGCTGGAGTGGGTGGCATGATCACAGCTCACTGAAGCCTCAGCCTCCTAGACTCAAGTGATCATCCTGCTTTAGCCTCCCCAGTAGCTGGGACTACAGGCATGCACCAAACACCAGGTTAATTATTTTATTTTAAGGACAGATGGGGTCTCACACTGTTGCACAGGCTGGTCTTGAAATCCTGAGTTCAAGCCATCCTTCTGCCTCAGCCTCCCAATATGCTGGAATTACAAGTGTGAGCAACTATTTAAATTTTTTAAAATTATGCTTTAAGTTCTGGGATACATGTGCAGGACATGCAATTATGTTACATTGGTATATATGTGCTATGGTGGTTTGCTGCACCCATCAACCCATCATCTACATTAGGTATTTCTCCTAATGCTATCCCTCCCCTTGCTCCCACCCCCTAACAGGCCCCAGTGTGTAATGTTCCCCTCACTGTGTCCATGAATTCTCACTGTTCAACTCACTTATGAATGAGAACATGTAGTGTTTGGTTTTCTGTTCCTGTGTTAGTTTGATTAGTTAGAATGATTGTTTCCAGCTTCATCCACATCCCTACAAAGGACATGAACTCATTCTTTTTTATGGTTGCATAGTATTTCATGGTGTATTTGTGCCACATTTTATTTATCTAGTCTATCATTGATGGGCATTTGAGTTGGTTCCAAGTCTTTACTATTGTAAATAGTGACACAATAAACATACGTGTGCATGTGTCTATAGTATCATAATTTATAGTCCTTCAGGTTATATAACCTGTAATGTGATCGCTGGGTCAAATGGTATCACCAAAAGCAATTGCAACAGAAGCCAACATTGACAAATGGGATCTAATTAAATTGAAGTGTTCTGCACAGCAAAGTAAACTATCATGAGAGTGAACAGGTAACCTACAGAATGGGAGAAAAATTTTGCAATCTATCCATCTGAGAAAGGGCTAATTCCCAGAATCTACAAGAAACTTAAACTATTTAAATTTTAAAAATGGTCTGTGACAAAAGGAGCCAAGGTGGCTGAGTAGACACAGCCAAGAGTAACATCTCTTACTGAGGGACCAAGACATTGGGAAGACTGGCGTGCTCCAAGCAGATCTTCAGACAAAGGGTATTGAGAGTGCATCGAGGGAGGATGCAGGTGTGGGGCTGAAGTAGGAGGAAGGTGAGAACCCTGTACAGGGCTACGAAGCACTGGGACTTGTTCCCTGGACCCCATTGATTCCTGGGGAAAGGGTGAGTTGAACAGGCAAAGAGTGGCCTGCTTTAACCACAAGAATCTGTAATCATGGCATCAGGAGACCCTACAAGCCCCATAAACACTTGAGTTGGCAGGGAGAGCTGCTTAGAGAGTTGGTAGAGGTGGGACTACAGCCTGTATGGAGCCCAGAGAGCTTGGTGTAGGAATGTCTGTAGTGGAGTATGGCCATTGGTGCACATACCCCAAGGCTCACCATACACCTCTAGTTGACTTTAGCCTTAGGGTGACTGGCAGACCTGGATAGAGCAGGGTGGTGTTGCCTATGAGACAAAAACAGTCTGATCTGAATACTTCCCTGTGTGCTGGCCTCTCTCCCAACAATCTGGCTGCACCTGCTTGCATGGAAGGCTCTGATGCTCAACCAAGGTACTTCCCTGTGGCCATAATCATAGCTCCACCAACAGAGAGCTCCAGCAGACTGACCCCCTCCTATGGGCACCAGTCCACCCACACCCTCTCTCCACTGAAGCCCCTCCCCACTGCTTTGCTGGCATGCTCTCTCCCACGGTTACCTTCCCACCACTGTGCAAGCATGCATGCATGCATGAGTGGACCTTGCCTCCCCTCCCCAACCAGCATGCATGTGCATGTTCACTACTTTGTACTGCCACTGTTGCCAGTGCAGATGCACTCCACTAACTCTCATCCCTCGTGGACGTGCAGGCACCTGCTCACACAACCATCACTATGAATGCGTCCATAGATGCCAGCAAACCGCCCAACCCCCGAGCCCATTGCTGTGGTTGTTTATATGGACACTGGTGTCTATGCCTGTGCCAGCACCTTGCCTCCACTGCCACTGCCTCCACTGCAATAAGCATGTGTAGGTACCCCACACCAGCTGACATATGTACACCACACCGTACTGGTGTAGTTGCTGGCATGCACAAGCAAGCACCAATCTCATGACCACTGTCCTGATGAAGTGCTTTGGCCAGCTTCACATATTGGAGTATTGTGGCCAGGGGACCCAGAATACTTCTGCCCCTCCAGTGCAGCAGGTTTATAATCTCAAAGGGCCACAGAACAAAGTTGGAGGCCCAGTCCCAGCTCCCAGAGTCAGAGCATGCAGCCCAGGACTACTGAGCTCAGCCTTGACCCCATAAAATCTTCCAGAAACAAACCCAGTTGACTGAACCCACCTTACACCACAAACAATCCTCAAGGACATCAAGGAAGATAAAGCAAAAACCCCATCCAAATGACAGGAACCTCAAAGACTGAAGGCACATCAGCCCACACAGATGAGAAAGAACCAACACAAATACTCTGGAAACTCAAAAAGTGAGAATATCATCTTACCTCCTAACAAGCATGTTAGTTCTCCAGCAATGGTTTTTAACCAGGCTGAAATGGTTCCAATGACAGGTATATACTTCAGAATATGGAGACGAATGAAGATCATTGAAATTTAGGAGAATGTCAAAAACCAAGGAATCTAATGTCAAAGTCAATGTCATTAGACATTGAACCAATGTCAAAGTCCAAGGAATCTAAGGAGTACAGTACAATGATACAGGAGATGAAAGGCAAATGACTACTTTAAGAAAGAAGCAAAGTGATCTAATAGAGCCAAAAAAAACTTCACTTCAACTACTTTATGATACAATTTCAAATATTAACAGCAAAATCAGTCCAGCTGAGGAAAGAATCTCAGAGCTTGAAGATCAATTCTCTGAAATGACTCAGTCGGACAACAATTTTTTAAACAATGAATAAAGAACAATTAACAAAACCTTCAAGAAACATGAAATTACATAAAGAGATCAAATCTATGTGTCATTGGTGGCCCTGAAAGACACGGAGATAAAGCAAACTACTTGGAAAACATAATTCAGAATGTTGCTCATAAAAATTTCCCCGATCTCACTAGAGAAACCAACATTCAAATTCAGGGAATGCAGAGAACCTCTACAACATACAAGATGGCCATACCTAAGACACATAGTCATTAGATTTTTCAAGGTTGAAGTGAAACAAAAAATGTTAAGCACAACTCTGGAGAAGGGGCAGGTCACCTACAAGGGGAACTCCATCAGACTAACAGAGGAACTTTCATAAGAAGCCCTGCAAACCAGAAGAGATTGGGGACCTACATTTAACATTCTTAAATTAAAGTAATTACAACTAATAATTTCATATTCAGTCAAACTAAACTTCATAAGTGAAGGAGGAATAAGATACTTTTCAGCAAGCCAATGTTAAGGGGATTTGTTCTCATCAAACTTGCTTTACAAGAGATTCTTAAGGGAATGCAAAATACAGAAAGGAAAGACCATTACCAGACACCACAAAAATGCACTTAAGTACATAGACTGCAGACACTATGTAGCAACTACACAATCGAGTCTGCATAATAACCAGCCAACAACATGATGACAGGATCAAATTCTCACATATCAATATTAATGTTGAATGTAAACAGGCTAAATTCCCCAACTAAAAGCCAGAGAGGGGCAAAGTGAGTAAAGAAGAAAGACCCAAATGTATGTTGTCTTCATGATCCTCATCTCACATGCAATGACATCCACAGGCAAAAAGTAAAGGGATGGAGAAAAATCAAGCAAGCAAACAGAAACCAGAAGAAAGGGAGGGGTTAATATTCTAATTTCAGATAAAACAGACTATAAACCAACAAAACTGAAAAAAAGACAAAGAAGGGCATTACATAATGGTAATGAGTTTAATTCAACAAGAAGATATAACTATCCTAAATATATATGCACCCAACACAGAAGTACCCAGATTCATAAAAAAAGTTCTTACAGACTTACAAAGAGACTTAGATAACCATACAATAGTAGTGGACGATTTCAACAACTCAGTGTCAGTACTAGACAGATCATTGATTCAGAAAACTAACAAAAATATTTGGGACTTGAACTCCACACATGACCAGATATAACTAACAGACATCTACAGAACTTTCCACCACACTGGAAAAAAATACAGAATATACCTTCTTTACAACTGCACATGACACGTACTCTAAATTTGACCACACAATTGAGCATAAAACATTTCTCAGCAAATTCAAAAATAAAAACAAAATCATACCAACCACAATCTCAAAGCACAGCACAATAAAAATTGCAATCAATACCAAGAAGATTGCTTAAAGCCCTACAATTACATAGAAATTAAACAACCTGTTCTTGAATGACATTTGGATAGACAAAAAATTAAGGCAGAAATCAAGAAATTATTTTAAACTAATGAGAACAAAGATGCAACATATGAGAATCTAGGATACTGCTAAAGCAGTGTTAACAGGGAAGTGTATAGAACTAAATGCCCACATTAAAAAGTTACAAAAACTTCAAAGTATTAATCTAAAATGACACCTAGAATTACTAGAAAAAGAAAATCAAATCAACCCCAAAGCTAGCACAATACAAGAAGTAACTAAAATCAGAGGTGAAGTGAAGGAAATTGAGATGCGAGAAGCTACACAAGAGAACAATTAATCCAGTAGTTTGTTATTTGAAAAAAATAAATAAGATTGATAGACCATTAGCTAGACTAAAAACAAAAGAGAGAGAGGATCAAAATAAACAGAATCAGAAATGACAAACGAAACATTACCACTGACCCCAGAGAAACAAGACAAAACCCTCAGAGCCTTCTATGAACATCTCTATGTACCTAAACCAGAAAATCTAGGAAAAAGTAGATAAATTCCTAGAAACATACGACCTCTCAATATTGAACTAAATTGAATCCATGAACAGATCAATAATGAGTTCTGAAACTGAATCAGCACTAAAAGCCTATCATCCAGAAAAAGCTCAGGACCAGACCACTTCTGAGCTGAATTCTACCAGATGTACAAAGAGCTGGTGCCATCCATACTGAAACTATTTCAAAAATTGAGGAGGAGGGACTTCTTCCTAATTAATTCTGTTAGGCCAGCATCATTCTGATCTCATAACCTGGCAGACATACAAGAAAAAGAAAACTTTAGGCCAATGACCTTGATGGACATAGATGCAAAAATCTTCAACAAAATACTAGCAGACCGAATCCAGCAGCAGGTCAAAAAGTGAATCCACCACAGTCAAGGAGGATTTATCCCTAGGACACAAGATTGGTTCAACATATGCAAATCAATAAATTTAATTCATTGCATAAACAGAACTAAAAACAATAACCAAATGATTATCTCAATGAATGCAGAAAAGGCTTTTGATAAAATTCAACATCCCATCATTGTAAAAACCCTCAATAAAGTAGACATTCAAGAAACATACTTCAAACTAATAAGAACAATCTATGCTAAACCTAAAGCTAACTTGATACTGAACAAGCAAAAACTAGAAGACTTCCACTGTGAGAACGAGAATAAGACAAGATGCCCACTCTCACCACTCCTATTAAACATAGTACTGCAAGTCCTAGTCAGACCAACCAGGCAAGAGAAAGAAAATAAAGACATTCAAATAGGAAGAAACAAAGTCAAACTATCTGTGCTGTAGACAATGCAATACTCTACCATGAACTCCATAGCCTCTGCCTAAAAACTCCTAGACCTGATAAACAATTTCAGCATAGTTTCAATATACAAAATCAATAGCATTTCTACACACCAACAATGTCCATGCTGGAGCCAAATCAAGAACTCAATTTGATTCACAATAGCCACAAAAAGAATAAAATACCTAGGAATACGGGTAGCCAGGGAGGTGAAAGGTCTCTACAATGAGAATTTAAAAAAACACTGCTGAAAAAAATCAGAGATGACACAAATAAATGGAAAAACATTCCATGCACATGGATAGGAAGAACCAATATTGTTAGAATGACCATACTGCCCAAAGCAATGTACACATTCAATGCTATTCCTATCAAACTATCAATGACATTGTTAACAGAATTAGAAAACACTATTTTAAAATTAATATGGAACCAAAATGAGCCCAAATAGCCAAGGAAATCCTAAGCAAAAAGAACAAAGCTAGAGGCATCACATTACCCAACTTCAAACTATACAACAGGGCTGCAGCAACCAAAACAGCATGGTAGTGGTATAAAAACAGACACATAGACCAATAGAACAGATTGAGAGCCCAGAAAAAAACAAACAAACAAACAAACAAACAAAAACACACACACACACACACATTTACAACCATCTTACCTTTGAAAAAGTTAACAAAAACAAGCATTGGGGAAAGGACTTTCTATTGCATAAATGGTGCTAGGATAACTGGCTAGCCATATGCAGATAATTGAACCTCAATCCTTTCCTTATACTACATACAAAAAATCAACTCAGGATGGATGAAGACTTAAATATAATACCTTAAATTATAAAAACCCTGAAAGATAACCTAGGAAATGCCATTATAGACATAGAAAGAGGCAAAACTCACATGATGAAGATGCCAAAAACAACTGCAACAACAACAATAAAAAATTGACAAATGTGACCTAAGTAAACTGAAGAGCTTCTGTAGAGAAAAAGAAACTGTCAACAGAGTAAACAAACAACCTATAGAATAAGAAAAATTAATTGCAAACTAGGCATCTGACTAAAGGCTTGGTATCCAGAATCTATAAGAAACTTAAGCAAATTAACAAGCATTAGCCAAACGACCCTATTAAAAAGTGGACAAAGTATATGAACAAACACTTTTCAAAAGAAGACATACATGTGGTCAGTAAGCATATGAAAAAAAGCTCAACATCACTTATCATTAGAGAAATGCAAACCAAAACCACAATGAGATACCATCTTACACCTGTCAGAATGACTTTTATTGAAAAATCAAAACCTAACAGATGCTGGCGAAGTTGTGGAGAAAGGGGACACTTGTATACTGTTGGTGGTAATGTAAATTAGCTTAATCATTGTGTAAAGCAGTTAGGCAATTTCTCAAAGAACTTAAAATAGAACTACCATTTCCCCCAACAATCCTATTTTGGGTATATACCAATGGAATATAAAGCATTCTACTATAAAGACATATGCACATGTATGTTCATCACAGTACTATTTACAATAGCAAAGACATGTAATCAACCTTAATGCCCACCAATGGTAGACTGGATAAAGCAAATGTGGTGTATATACACAATGAAATACTATGGAGTCATAAAAAGGAGTGAGGTCATGTCCTCTGCAGAAACATGGATGAAGTTGGAGGTCATTATCCTATGCAAACTAACACAGGAACAGAAAACTAAATACCAGATGTTCTCACTTACATGAGGGAGCTAAACATTGAGTACACCAAAAGGACATAAAAAGAGGAACAACAAACACCAGGGTGCACTTGAGGTTGGAGGGTGGGAAGAGGGTGAAAAACTACCCATAAGGTCCTATGCTTATTACCTGGGTGAAAAAATAATCTGTACACCAAACCCCTGTTAGAGAAAATTTACCTATATTACAAACCTGCACATGTACCCATGAACAAAAAATAAAGCTAAATACATAAAAAAGAATAGCCTATGGCAGCCTGGCCAACATGAGGAGATCCCATCTTTGCAAAAAAAAAAAATCTTAAAAAGTAGGCAGTTGTGGTGGTGCATGCCTGTGGTCCTAGCTACTCAGGAGACTGAGGTAGAAGGATTACTTGAGCCTGGGAGAGAGGTCGAGGCTGCAGTGAGCCATAATTTTGCCATTGCACTCCGGACTGAGCAACAGAGTGAGACCTTGTCTCAAAAAATAATAGCCTATGACTCATAAATTAACTTTTTGAATCTCAATTATTTTTAAATTTTTTTTATTTTCAGTTCTGGGGTACATGTGCAGGATGTGCAGGTTTGTTACATCGGTGAACATATACCATGGTGGTTTGCTTGCACCTACAAACTCATCACCTAGGTATTAAGACCAGCATGCATTAACTATTTTTCCTAATGCTCTCCCTCTCCTCAACCCATTTTTGTTTGATGCCAAATATCCAAAAAAGCAATTCTTTTAATAGTTTGGTTAAATAGGAAGTAAATTTTGTGTATTTCCAGTATAAAACTGAAGATGTTGCCATCATAATATATTTTCCCAAAAGCTTTCATATACACAATATCATTTTTTCAAGGATCCACCTGAATTACTTCCATTAGAGTCATTCATTTAGGCTAAGTAATTATTTTCAAGAGGCTCTTGTGTAAATGAAAATGTCTTACCTCTTTAGCCTATAAATTGCGATGAATATTTTTGTTAGTAAATAGGAACTATTAAAAAAAAATCCTGAGGGAGATTACATTACGAGAGATATGTGAGGGACGGGAGCAGGAAAATCGTTATAATCCTGATACCTGTAATCGACAGAAATACCATGTTAGGCAATTAACTGGTAATGCTTATACCACTGCAATGCAGAATGTTCTAGGAGGCAAAGCAGCATAGTGGTCCAGAGCCTAATGGCTTTGGTTCAAAATTCTGTTTACCACTTCCTGGCTGTGTGATATCTTGCAAATAACTTAACCTCTCTATATCTAATCCATGAAATAGATAGTATAATAATATCTGTCTGACAGAACTATTAGAAGAATAAAAGCAATTTCTGCATAACAAAGTGTCTGCGTCAGCTAATGGTGACTATTATTATTAGAGAAGCTGAAAAAAACAGATAAAAATGGCTACCAAAAAATGGAAACCCAAATTCACACTATATGTTAAAATATTGACTGAATAAGAACAATTGGTGTCAGATGAGCAAACAATATATATCAAAGAATAGAACCTCATAATGCCTTATATGTATTAAATGATCAATACTAATAAATGAATAATTATAAAGGAAACATTTTGATGTCCAACTATATATTTGAAAGTAAAGTAATAAAAAGGAATAATATAGACAAATAGGTAATCAGTTAACCATAAAACAATGGCAGGTATATTTTTTAAATTGTATTTATTGTTTTAGGAATTATCAACAAAAATACTATATGCCTCTACTCCTAAACAAAGAATGTGGTAAAATGAAATTATCATAGAAAAAAATCTAAAGAGTATTAGTTAGTCTTTAATAGTGTTGATGCTGCATTTTTAACTATCTTCCCATGTAATTAAATTATTTCCATTGAGGTTTCTGAAGGTTTTCTTATGGCATCACTACGACTGCGTTTAAAATGTGTTTAGACACTAATGCAGTTTGCATAATGACCTGTTCATCAGCAAAAGGCCTAGGGAAACAAGAAGAAAAAGTGTCGAATTCTTCATATTAACTTATCTAAAAAACTCAAGTATGTATCTGATATCAGCAAACCAAATACCGAATATCGTTTTCATGTTTCATTTTCAGTATAAATAGCATTATGTCTAAACTAGTTTTAGTTAAGGAGAGCTGCTGATGAAAGCCTGTGTTAGTCTGTTCCAACTACTATAACAAAATACCATTGACTTGGTGGTTTATAAACAACAGAAATTTACTTTTCACAGTTCTAGGAAGACTAGAAAGTCCAAGATAAAGACCCAGAAGATTCTATTTTGGGTAAGTGCCCATCATCATGCTCTGACTTCACATGGGGGAAGGGGCAAGGGATCTGTCTAGGATCTCTTTTATAAAGGCACTAATCACATACAAGGGAGTTAACCAGCTTTCAAAGTCCCCACCTCCTAATCCATCACCTTGGGGATTAGTATTCCAACTGTAAACATTCAGTTAATTGCACCTAAATTTTGTGTGTTTGCATATGTCAGTATTTAAATGTATTACTACTCTTTATAATGACCAAAAAAGAAAAAATTCCAGAATTAGAATACATCTAAAACCTTCTTTGAGGCTTAAGCCTTGAGGCTATTATTCATTAATTGTAAGAAATTGATGATTTGCTCTACCACCCTAAATGTGCGATGACATAAACCAGATTATGTTTGATTTGATTTTGTGGTGCTCATATAGCAGTTCTAATTAACAGTCAAATAGTTCAGATTCAAATCTCCTCAGGCAAACCTACAAAATCTTTGAGGGAAGAAAAAGCTGTTAACTGTCACCGAATTTTGCTTTTTATTTTTTCTCTTCTCTGTCAAATGTCAAAGTGATAAATCAGGAATTTGAAAACCATATCAAAGAAAGGCGAGCACATGTTGTGGCAGCACCACATCAAGATTCACATCTGCATAAAGACTCTTGGACCAAGGTGCTGTGCAACCTACCATTGAGATGCAAGGCACCACTTGCTGTTCCTGTCACTTTCAATCACTCATTCAGGTTCAACAGGGACCCATCAGATATAAAGATCAAATGACAAAATAGGCCTCCAATCATGAGTTGCTACAGCACAGGCGCATCACTGTGTCCACTTCATGCCATTTTGACAGGCCTTTCATACAAAGGCAAAGACTAATGTTAATAGACACTTCAATAAATTATTTTTGAAAAGGTATTTACTATATGCTTTCACAGGAGAAGCAAAGGTAAATCATTTAAATTTACTCGCAAAAAGTGAATTGAAAACAAAAATGAGATTTTAAATGTGTGTATATATATATATATATTTGAGATGTAGTATCACTCTTGCTGTGTCACAGAGGCTGGAGTGTAGTGGAGGGATCTCGACTCACTGCAACCTCTGCCTCCAGTCTTCAAGCAATTCTCCTGCCTCAGCCTCTCAAGTAGCTGGGACTACAGGTGTGTTCTTACAGGTGTGCCACCATGCCTGGCAAAATTTTTATATTTTTAGTAGAGATGGGGTTTTACCATATTGGCCAGGCTGCTCTCGAACTCCTGACCTCAAGTGATCTACCCATCTTGTTCTCCCCAAAGTGCTTAGAATACAAGTTTGAGCCACTGCGCCCAGCAAAACAAACAAACAAACAAACAAACAAACAAACAAACAAAAAACAGAAAACGCTGGTCTCCTTGAAAACTCTCACTGGTGAAAGCAAATGCAACATTGTGAGCATATTTTGCTGGCAGCTTCCCTCCTAGACTGAAGCCACACCGTCTTGTATGTCTATCCTGTGAGTCATCTGTTGTTACTCATTTGTGTGCTCTCTTTTGCTTCTTCCCCCCACCCCCGCCGCTTTCTGGGTGTCAGTTGAACTTCAAAGGGATAAAGGAAACAAAGCTTGATATCAGGTAGAGTGGCACCTCCTTTTTAAATAGAGAAAGTGGTTCGTGTGAGAAAAAGCTGAAATTCTTACATAGGGTTTGAGTCTCATGAACACAAGTCTTTCCTAAAATTCCTTGAAAAGCAGCACATTGCATTTCATGTTTGTCTCACTATTGTTTTATGATGGCGATCATTTATGCCGACAGAAACAATATAGCATTTCAAAGGGTCAGAATTTTTTGTAACATGCTACAAAAAATATGAGAGACCATGTGAGAGACCAGTAAAAAAATAGTCATCAACACCAAGAATTGAAACACATAAGTCATTAAAAGTGACTTGCTTCAATAACATATTTCCCTAAAACAACAAATATAGTAATTTAATATAATACAAATTGCTATAGGAAAAAAAAAAAAACCCTTAAGCGAGAAACAATGTCATCAAGTTAAAACAGAGTGACTGATAAAATAAAACTATGGAATATTTAAGTTGAACTATATAAAATTGCTGATATCTGATTTTTACCTAGAAAAATGCCAGTTTCATCCATATATTTTTAAATTACAGACAGTTTCTTGCTCTGTTACCCAACCTGGAGTACAGTGGCATGATCATAGCTCACTGTACTCTCCAACTCCTGGGCTCAAGCAATCCTTTCACCTCAGCCTCCTAATCAGCTAGGACGAAAGGTGTGTGGCATCACGCCTCGCTAAGTTTCAAAAAATAATTTTGTAGAGACAGGGTCTTGCTGTGTTGCCCAGGCTGATCTCAAATTCCTGGCCTCAGGAGATCCTCCCTCCTCAGCCTTCCAAAGAGCTGGGATTACAGCTGTGAGTCACTGAGCCTCGTTTATATGGTTTTATCTAAAGCTAAAATATGCTCTATACAAATAACATCTTCAGAGATCTTGCATGTATCATGTATGTTGTAAATAGGATTTTTCTTTTTTATGACTAAAACATCCAGGTAAATCATTATTTTTCAAAATTCTTCCCAAGTAGGAATCTTTATCAAATTATCTATAAAACTGTATTGCTTTTTATCTTCTCCTGCCCTTTTTTCATACTTGCGTCTTTAGAAAAACTTGATGACATTTAGAAAGTGCATCTGATTCATATGTTTATCACTTGTTGAAAAGAAAAATCCATTTTGTACAACTTGAGAAATACACTTCTCTTTGCTTTGGAGTTCAAATATTGCTATCTGAGGTTTATTTACCAGAGAGCAGGTAAACTTTCTGCAGTAGTCAAAGCTTGAGGCAATTATGCTGGCAGAAACAACTATCTAACCAGAGAAGTTACAACTGGGAAATAATTAGAACGCTGGTCTTTGGCATCCGGTTCAATGGTTTTAAGGAGAGCTTGCAAAGATATCTCTGACCCCTTAGTACCTATTACCTCATTAACAAATATCAACAAGAATGGCTGGTGGGTGATATCTTCCCTTTAATGTGATTACTGCATAATTGACAATAATAAAATATTTTCTTGCTTTACACCACACTACCGTAGTTAGCAAGACTACAGCAAAATGTAAAAATGTGATGGACATGCAAAGAAGTTAAAGAGTTTACCAACAATAGGATTCTCTAGTCTCATGGCATGAGAAGCAGAGTTAAGAAGAAATTATACATGCATACATATATTTATGGGTAAATATCATATTATCAGAATTGTTAGGTACTTGTGAGGGTAGAAATAAACTAAAGATATCCATCATACATTGCTTTTTACTTCTTTTCCAACTCTAATAAAATTGCATCAGACCTTGAAAACTTTTTGGCAAAATAGAATTGTTAATTACCTATCTATATATTTACTGATTAAAATAGCATCCTTAAGCTTTTAATTTTCATGTTTATTATCTGTAAACAGTTTTATGTTTTCAGTATGTGGAGTTAATTTTTCTATGTGAATATGTACTCTATCCTCCTTTTTAATTTTTATCAATCTCAAATGTAACCTTTAAATTTAATTTTATATTTGCTATCCACGTTACTTTTTAGAACCTACCATTTATGGAAAGAGAATTCTCTTCATGATACCATGCTAGGTTGAAGCTAGGAATTTAACTTAGCTTGTTTATTGACTGATCTAGACTTGTTAGGTGCAAGAAGAAACAAGTTAATTTTTTGTCAAAACTGCCCCTATTGTCTGCCATATGGATTCTTGCCGCTAGGTGAAACACCAGCAGATTTCATGTTTTTCTTGTTTTTCTGGTTATTATCAAATGCTTTAGAGCCCAGTCTATTCTATTATACAAAGTGTTAGATTTTAGGATTTCACCCTATATGGATACAACATCCCCTCTCACTATAGCAATTGGAAATATCATTGAGAATGTTAGAGCAGCACAGTCACTTTCATGACTGCAGCATTGTCCCTCTGTATATGACAAATTTTTGTAGGGTGATTTTGTAATTGTCTCAGAAATTTGCCTGCTGGATATTATGTTAATTGTTCTCTAGTGTAAAAGATATCTCAATTAGTTGGCTGCAACTAATTCATAACATCTCAAGCTCTGGTTTTCTGTGTTTGGTGTAATTGGGACACCTCAACTTATCAGCTTGGGGAGATAGGCCTTTAAATTTTCATTGCCCCTCATCTGTATTTTTCAGGGTATACTCTGGCCTATAGGAAATAGATGCCTTAATCCAACAACTCAAAAATGGTGTCCCTCTCTTTCACAGTGTTAACTTAAGCTAGATTTTGGTCCTTTGCTTTTATAAGTATAAATTGAAGTGCATAATCAGTTGACTTTAATTAAAGGAGATTATTCTAAGAAATCTGTGTGGGCCTCTTCCAGTCAGATAAAAAAACTTAAAATTAGAGAGGCAAGGTTCCCTACAGGAAGAAGAAATTCCCTCTATGAATAGAAGCTTTAGCTTCTGCCCAAGGGTTGCAACCTACATTTCTTGATCTTGTTCAGATTTCAGGTTTGCCTTGGCAGCCTCCCATAATTGCATTCTTACAATAAATCTCTTAATACCTACCTACTTCTGGTTTCACTTCTCTGTTTGTATCTCTTTGACAGATGCAAATGGTGGTACCTAAAGAGGTTCAAGAGAGACAGAATCTTAGGATGAGTTTTCTGAATTGGTTATGTATTTTCTGGTATTGGTTCTCTAATTTGATTCCATCTAAAGACACTGACGACTCAATTTTCATTGATGAAGAAGGCATTAGTAGTCCGTCGCATGGTATGATAGTAGCAATATGCAAAATATTGCAATTGGACACTCCTAATCAGATGCTTATTAAAGGTAGGGTTCTAGGTGACCCTGTATTTGGTATCTCAAAATATTCAAATTAAACTAAGAAGTATAATGGGATTGGCTGGTTGCTCCTAACTGCCCTAGAGAATGTGGGGAAAAGAGTCAAATAAGAGCTTCAAATTTGCAACAGAAACTCCTTATATATGACCTTGAAGCTTTCTATGCTTGATCTGCAAGAAACTCTTAACTTCTGTTGCTGCAGGGCTGAGATTCTGAAAGTTAAACCCAGAGCCTTATCCTGCTTGTCGCTGAATTAAAAAGCAAATTTAATTACCAACTTTAGAGAGTTCCTTCCATTAAAGTGAGGGCATTTATTAGGAAGAAATAGAATCCTGAAAGTTGGAATGGGGAAATATGGGAAGATCCTGATGGGGGACATCAAACCTGTAAGTTTCACTAAATCTTCTTGCCAATTGAATGAGCCTTTTCATTCCTGCCTGAGGAGGTTACCTCTGCTTTGCCTGAAGAACCAACTCCTGTGGTAGTTGCTTTGCAAAGCATTGCTGATTCTTGTTAGGATTTACCCCTGCTGTTTTTCACTTCCAGACCTATGAGTAGAAGTCCCAGCAGGTCCTAGAGGATAAGGTACAAAATGAGATTCAAGAGGAGATGTACTATACACATGATGGAGAATAAACAAAGGTGGATCAGCTTGAATTTATTGATATAGGTACACAAAGTAAAGATTTTGCATTCAAGTTTTTGTTTTTTCTTTCTTTCTTTCTTTTTTTTTTTTTTTCCTGTTTGAGACAGAGTCTTGCTGTGTTACCCAGGCAGAGTGGAGTGCAATGACGCCATCTCAGCTCACTGCAACCTCTACCTTCGGGGTTCAAGCAATTCTCCTGCCTCAGCATCCCAAGTAGCTGGGATTACAAGCACACGCTACCACACAAGCATAATTTTTTATTTTTGGTAGAGACAAGGTTTCACTATGGGTGGCCAAACTGCTCTTGAACTTCTGACCTCAAACAATCTGCCTGCCTCAGCCTCCCAAAGTGCTGAGATTACAGGCGTGAGCCACCGTGCCCAACCCTCAAGTTTTATTTCAAGGAGCTAGAAAGAACCCTGACAGTTTAGTTGGTTGGCTGAAACATGAATCCAAAGGGGATTTACACCAAATGAGATTGAAATGCCAGAACTGATTTGGTATAATATAGAGAAAGGAATACAAAAGCTTAAGGAGATTTAAATGTTGAGTGGATTTATTATGGAAGACCCACTCATTCACTCTGGGAAGGCCCAGAATTTTTCCCACGACTGTGAGAAATGAATTTTTGAGGGCAACTAAGCATCTTTAAGTTATCTGTGATCACTTGTGTCTGTAGGTCAGAAATTGCAGTGGGAATGCTTATTGCCAAACTAGAATTTCTAAATACAATGGCATAATGGTATCCTACGGAGGCAAGACCAAGTAGAAAAGATCTTCAAAGTCAAAGTGGGCATGGATGTCATAATGGACAGTGAAGTCACAGCAGTAATCCTTAATCTGATTTGCGGAGACCTGTGGTGTTGGGTGGTTAATCATGGTGTTCCTACAAATGAAATAGATAGGTAGTCCACTAGTTCTGTGTAAAGGGGATAGTTCTAGGTCAAGTGAACAGAGGACTAATTTGTATGATAAAAACAGGAGTCAGGACCACTCAATAAATTTCTAGACTTGAGGAAATTTGCAGAGACACAAAACTCCTTGAATAAAGGAGAGGCTATATCCCCTTGAGAGAGAATCCCATGAAGTTGTATACAATCTACTCTGGTATTCTTTCTTCAAACCTTCCTTTAAGGGACGCATGACCATTTACCAAGATGACAGTGTATTGGGAAAAAAGAAATAATCATACTTTTCCTAGATTACTGACACTGACTCTGAACTGATACTAATTTCTAGAGATCCAAAACGTTATTGTGGTCAAGCAGAGTGGTAGACCTTAGAGGCTTATGAAGGTCCGGTGATCAAAACAGTTTTACAGCACCTGTCTCACCATAGATGCAGTGGGTTCCTGAACATATTTTTGGTTATTTCCCCATTTTAGACTGCATCATTGTTACAGTTGTACTTAGCAAATGGCAGAATATTCACATTGGTTCCCTGACCTGTGGAATGAAAGCTATCATGGTGGTAGTGGCCACATGGAATACAATCAAACTACCTTTATGTACAAAAATAGTAAAGAAAAAGCAATGTTACATTTCTAAAGAGATTTCAGAGATTGATGCCACTATCAAGGAACTTGAAAAATGTAGGGGTTGTGATTCCCACCACATCCGCATTCAACTAATCTATCTAGCTTGTGCAAAAAAGAGATAAGTCTTGGAGAATGACAATAGATTAACTTAATCAAGTGGTGACTCCAGTTGCAGCTGTTGTTCCAGACATGCTTTCATTGTTTGAGCAAATTAAGGCATTCTCTGGTCCCTGATATGCAGCTATTGTTCAGGCAAATGCTTTTCCTTTATCCTTGTTATGAAAGACCGCCAGAAATCAGTTTGTTTTGAGCTCTTAATGCCAGTAATATAAATTCTCCAACCCTATGTCATAATTTAGTCCATAGGGACACAATCACTTCTGCCTTCCACAAAACATCACAAAACAAAGTGTAGACTGCCATCCAGTAACTTTGAGTTTCACGCCTCTGAAACAATAGGCAAAAAAGAAATAATATTATCAATGCATTACATTGATAACATTATTCTGGTTAGAACTGGTAAGCAAGAAATAGCAAGTATTATAGACATATTTTTAGGGGTCCAGAGGTGTGAAACATGTTGAGATGTTCCTTGTACACTTAAGGATAGTTGTCACATTTGGCCTCTTCTACAACCGAAAAAGAGCACAACACCTAGTTGGCCTTTTTGGATTTTTTTTTGTTGGCAACATATTCCTTATTTGAGTTTTAAGTAGGGCCCAGAACAAAAGAAGGCTCTGCAAAATGTCTGGACTTCTGGGAAAGCTACCCTGACACTTGGTCCATATAATCCAACAAACATCTTGCAGTGTCATATGCAGATAGAGATGTTCTTTGGAGTCTTTGACAGTTCCCTATCAGTGAATCCTAGGGCAGTTCCTAATGATTTTCGAACAAAACTTTGCTGTCCTCTGTGGATAACAGCTTTCTTGAGAAACGCCTCTTTGGCTTGCTAATGGGACTTAGTAGAGACTGAACATTTAACTCTAGGCTGCCAAGTTACCATATGACCTGAGCTGCCTATCATGAACTAATACAAACTGACCCAGTAAACCATAATGTTGGGTGTGCACAGCAGAACTCTAGTATGAAATAAAAGTGGTATATACAATCAGGTCTGAGCAGATCCTGATAGCATAAAGGAATTGTATGAGAAAATGGTCCAAATACCCATGACCTCTACGCCTGTTACACTACCTTTTATCTCTAAGCTCACTCCTATGCCCACGTAAATAATTTCCTGTGACCAGTTGACTAGGAAGGGAAAACTGAGGCCTGATTTATGATTGGTTCTGCTTGATGTGCAGGTACCACATAAAAATGGACAGCTGTAGCACTAAAGGCCCTGTCTATAACATTCCTGAAAAACAGTGATAAAGGAGAATCTTCCCAGGGGGTAGAACTTCAAGCAGTATTCTGGACTGTTTATTTTCCTAGGAAGCAAAAAACAGTCAGAAGTAAGAGTCTATATTAACTCCCAAGCTCTGATCAATTATTTGACTAGGTGGTCAGGGATTTGGAAGGAGCACAATTGAAAAACTGGTTGCAAGATAGTGTGGGAAAAAGTATGTTTATAGACTTCCCTGAATGGACGAATAATGAAAATTATTTTGTCCTGTGCGAATTCTCATAAAAGGGTGATCTCAGAAGAGCAGATTTAATTAAACAAGTGGATAAGATAATCTTTTCTGCTGGTACTAGTCAGCCTCTTTCCCCAGCCCCTCCTGCCATTGTCCAACAGGTTAATAAAGAAAGTGACCATGGCAGTAGGGATGGAGGTTGTGCTGGGTTAAGGAATTGAACTTCCACTCCCATTGTCAACCTGGCCACAGCTATTGTTTACTGTCCAATCTGCCAGAGGTAGAGAACAATACTGAGTCCTTGATATGGAACCATTCCGTGGAGCCAAAAGACAGGTTGATTACATTGGATCACTTTCATCATGACAGGTGCAGCACTTTGTCTTTACTGGAAAAGACACTTAGTCTGAATATGGATCTTTATTTTCATTTACAAGATGTTCCTGCCAAAACTAGCCACGAGTTTACAAAATCCCTTATCTGCCTTTATGGTATTCAACACAGTATTAATTGCTTCTGATCAAGAAACTCACTTAACAGCAAGTAAAATGTAGCAATGGGACCATGTTTATAAAATTACTAGTCTTACTATGTTCATTATCATCCAGAAGCAGTTAGTTTGGCAAAACAGTGGAATGGCCTTTGAAGACATTTAAAACACCATCTAAGGAACAATGCTTAGTGAGGCTGGAAAAATATCCTCCAAGATACTCTATACAATCTAAATCAGCATCCAATATAATAGTGCTTTTTTTCTTGTAGCCAGGATTATGGTCCAGGAATCAAGGGATGGAAATGAGAGTGACTCCACAAACTTTTACCCCTAGTGATCTGTTAGCAAAATTGATACTTTCTGTTTCATCACCTTAACATCTGATGGTTTAAAAATTTTGGAGAAACAACAATGGCCATTGAACTGAAAGCTTAGACTGCCATCCAGTAACTTTGGGTTTCATTCCTCTGAAACAATAAGCAAAGAAGGGGATTACTAAATTGGCTATGTGGATTGGTGCTGAATACCAAGAGGAAATTGGGTTACTGCCATAGAATGGAAGTGAGAAACAGTGTGTCTGGGATACAGGATATTCCGTAAGGCATCTCTTAAGATTATCATATTCTGTGATTAAATCAATGGAAAACTACAAAAACCCAATTCAGACAAAACTTCTAACGGTTCAGACCCTTCAGGAATGAAGTTTGAGTCACCCTGTCAGGCAAATAACAACAACTAAGTATATTGATTTCTGAGAGCAAAGAGGATATTGAATGGGTAGTAGAAGAAGTTCTAAATACCAGCTATGATTATGTGGTCAGTTGCAAAAATGAGGACTGTAATAGTATGTCTGATGGTTAATTTTATATGTAGATTTGACTGGGTCACAATGCTCACCTATTTAGTCAGACATTATATTGAATATTTCTGTGACAATTTTTTTTTAGATGAGCTTCACATTTAAGTTGGTGAACTTTGAGCAAAACAGTTTACTCTCCATAATGTGAGTGGGGTTAATTCAATGAGTTGAAAGCCTTAATACACCAAAGTGTAACCACCCCAAGAGTTAAAAGGAATTCTATCAGTAGAGTGCCTTTGGATTTGAACTGCAACTCTTCCCTGGGTCTTCAGGCTTCCAGCCTACCCCATCAGATTTTGGACTTACCAGGCTCTGCAATCACATGAACCAATTATTTAAGTTCTCTCTCTCTCTCTCTTTCTCTCTCTCTCTCTCTCTCTCTCTTTTTCTCTCTCTTTCTCTCCTTATCCCATTGGTTCTGTTTCGCTGAAGAATCCTAATATGTTTGCATATATAAGCTAAGTATTTTTGTTTTCTATCCTCTCTTATTCCTTTGTCATAAAATATACAAATGATAGCTAACTTTATATTACAGCATTTGAATTACTGAATATCATCAGAGAATAGTGGACATTACTCAAGGTCTTTGCATCATTGCCTCATGTTTTTTAGTTGTACGCAAGATATTCATACTATATTAGGCAGAATTATGACACTGTTGTTATCTTTATTTAGAGATTAACGTGGATTAAGAAGATTTTTGCATGGGTGCTAAAGTGAAAAGGGGTAGGATGTGAATGTAAATTTTGTGGATCAAGTTGGTTAGGCTCCAGCCTCACTTATTATTTACCTACTGAGAAGGCATTTTATAGATTTGAATACAGTTCATAATCAGTTGACTTTAAGTAAGAAAGATTAACCTAGCCTTTCTCCATGGGCCTGATTTAATTAGCTCAGAGTCCTTAAGAGCAGAGCTGAGGCTCCCCTCCCCGGGGGAAGAAGAATTTCTGCCTGTGAATATATGCTTTGGCTTGAGCCGGAGAGTTCCATTCTGCCCTCTTGATTACTTACTATATGAATTTTGTACTTGCCTAGCTATGCCCTAGGAATAGGAAATACATTTCAATAGGAAATATATATCATTTCCAATGCCCATAATGATAAACACTGATATGGATGTAAGGTAAGGTGCCAGTCTTCCAAGTGTTCAAAGTATTCTGTAAATCTCAAATCACCCCCATCATTATATTTACAATTTGCTTTCATTCTTTAAGATCTGGGTTTAATTAAAGGGTTTTCCATATTTTTGACCATGTTTATTAATATGTTTTGGTTAGTTAACCAGATACTTCATTAGCAAAAGTGGAATACATGGTAACCTATATTATAAAAATGTCATTGTGAATGGTTAACTTTAATGAAAGAAATTCTATACTTGCAGAGAATACGGTAGCTGAAGAAGTTAGCCTTTAAATTTAAACATGTTGATAAAGTGAGACTAGCAGATATACTTGGGATTCTATCTATCTATCTATCACTGTCTATCTATTTATCTATATCTATCTATCTATTTATCTATCCATCAATGAGGCTGAGGAATAGATGAAATGGGGAGGCATTGATCAAAGGGTATAAACTTCAGCTATAAGATGAAAAAGTTCTGGGGATGTCATGTACAGAATAACTATAGTTAATAATGCAGACAGAATTAGTTTTTGCTGGTTGCCAGTTATGCAATTTCTGCCTTCACTTCTCATATTAGCTTGAGATACCTCCTTAGGTACATTTAGTAAGTCCTGACCTGTTCCACCAGAATGGATAGACTTCTATAGAAAAGCTCCTATTTATGAAATCATGAAATTGCAAATTACACATTTTCCCCTTTGTGTTGTCCTAAATTAATTTATATTTTTCTAATGACTCATAATGAGTCAAGCATCTTTTTCTGTGTTTACAGGTCATTTGTATATCATCCATTGTGAAGTGTTTGTTCAAATATTTTGTGTAGTTTTTATTGTATTGTTTTATTATTGAGTAGTAAAGTTCTTTATATATTTTCTACAGAAATATTTTGTAACTTACACATATTGTTAATATTTTATCCTACTTAGCATTATGCTGTATGATTTTCTGGTATTATCTTTAGAAAAGCAGCTGTTTTTAATTTTGGCATACTCCAGTTTATTATTATATTCTTCTATACTTAGTGACTTTGTATTCTGGTTGAGAAATTATTGCTTTATAATAATTTTCTCCTGATAATGTTATTGTTTTATGTTTTAATTTAATGTTAATTTTATTCCTAAAAATCTTATCCTAATTCTGTGACTTAATTATAAAGTTTTCGTGAATAATTTTTGAGAATGTTGTAAGGTATGGGTAAGATGCCTTTACTTTTACAAAAAATACATTTCTTCCAGCACCATTTCTAGAAAGACTAAACTTTCCCTATTGATATATAGAACTATTTTCATATGTTCTATTCTGCTTCATCAGAATAGTCATATATATATATATATATATATACATACACATACACATCTAGATATAAAGCTCGATATTCTAATTATATATCTAACTTCAATACTACACTATTAATCAAGCTTGACAAGAACTCTTGAGGTAAGGTGTTTTTAGTCTTTGAGCTTGTTCTATTTTTTAAGATTCTATAAGCTATTCTATGTCCTTTAAAATCCTACCTATTTTAGAATCAGTACATCAGTTTCTAAAAACAAAAATTCTGCTGGGCCTTTGATTAAGATGGTGTTGACTCTATAGAGTAATTTGGGAGATTTGCCAGGCTAACATTATTGAGTTTTTTAATTCATTAACATGGTCTTTCTCTCCATTTATGTATAGTTTGGTACAAAAGTAATTGCCATCTTTGCAATTACTTTCAATGGCAAAACTGCAATTACTTTTGCACCAACCCAATACTTCCTTTTAAATGTCTTCCACAATACATGGCAAATTTAACTGTATGTCTTCAACATATTTTGTTAAGTTTGTCCCTGGATATTTCATGTTTTTTGATGCTATTTATAAATGGCATTTTACAAATCGATTTTCTAAGTATTTATTTCAAGTTGTAGAAATAATTAATGTTTTATATTTACCTAGATACTGTTACTGTTAAATTCCCATATTGCCTAGCAGCTTTTCTGTGGGTTCTTGAGTATTTTGTACATATATATATATAAAATATTACTTTGTTTATACTATATCTATTATATATACAGATATATATTTATTTATCTATACTATACATAAATATCTATGTATAGTATACATATATAAAGTCTATATAGTACATATATAATATGACTACATATATCTGTGTATATATAAAATCTCTGTTATATATATTATTTCTGTAGAAGAATAAAATATAATTGTGTGTGTGTGTGTACACACACACACACACTAATATATACAGTTAATATGGTTTGGCTGTGTCCCCACCCAAATATCATCTTGACTTGTAGCTCCCACAATTCCCACATGTCATGGGAGGGACCCAGTGAGAGGTAATTGAATAATCATGGGGGCAGGTCTTTCCCATGCTATTCTCATGATAGTGAATAAGTCTTACAAGATCTGATGGTTTTATAAAGGGGAGTTCTCCTACTCAAGCTCTCTTGCCTGCCACCATGTAAGACATGACTTTGCTCCTCCTCCACCTTCCACCATGATTGTGAGGCCTCCCCAGCCATGTGGAACTGTGAGTCCATTAAATCTCTTTTCCTTTATAAATTACCCAGTCTTGGATATGTCTTTATTAGCAGCATGAGAACAGACTAATACAACAGTCATAGTACCTACCAATAGTGGCAGTTTTATTTCTTTCTTTGAAATATGTATTTATTTATTTTACCTTACTGAACTAACTAGGACATTCAATACAATTTTGAGTCAAATCTGTGTAAGCAGAAATCTGTGTCTTGTTCTCAATCTTAGGTGAAAAGCATTCTTTTGAGGATTTTCATAAATAATCTTATCAATATGAATCAATTTCCTTCTCTTAGTATTTTACTAAGAGGTTTGTTTTTTCTTTTTCTGGTCATCAATGAGAGGTGAATTATTACAAGTGTTATTGCTCTACCTATTGAGATGATTATACGATATTTTTCCTTGAATCTGTGATCATGGTTAATCACTTAACATGGTTAATCACTCAACATTTCTAGCTCAACATGTGGCTGTGTTTCAGATGTTAAATCAACCATGAATTCCTGTTATAAAATTCATTTGATCATGAATCTTTTTATAGGGTCCAAGATTAACTTTTCTAATGTTTAGTTCAGGATGTTGTGGCTATACTTATGAGGTATATTATTGGTAGATTTATTGTAATGCCTTTTCTTCTGGTTTTCATATCAGGGTAATGCAGGCCTCATAAAATTAGACTTCATTCCTTCCTCTTTCTAAAATTGTTTGTATAAGATCAATATTCATTATAAAAAAATTGATGTAATTAACTAGTGAAACCTGGTGCTTCTTAAATATTAATTCATTTTTTGGATAGAGAATTGTAAGACTAAGACTTTTTTTTTCTTGTTTCAGTAGGTAATGTGTGTCTTTTAAGATTTTTTTCTCTTTTATCTAGATAGATTCTATTGTCATAAACTTGTTTGTAATATTCTATTACTTTCCTTTTAATTTCTCTACTATTTGTTATGTCTCCTCTTTTATTTTAGATGCTATATTCAGTTATCTCTTTTTTTAATTGATCAGGGTAGATATTTTTGTCAGGTGTTTAAGTTCTATGTGTTTCATAAACTTCAGAATACACTAATACTCTATTTGTTTTAAGTGACCAATTATATACTAACAATTAAAATTGTAAAAATAAAATTTATATTTACTCACATTTTTGGTATTCTTTATTTCCTTGTATTCCTTTGATATTCTTTCCAGAGTTATTTACCTCAGGCTGTAGAGTTTCCTGTAACATTTCAGGTAGTGCATTACTGCCAGCAATACATTTTTACATCTTTTGTTTGTTGGTAAGTATCATTATTTTGCCTTCACTTTTCAAGGTTATATATAATAGATATGGAATTCTAGGTTGATAGATTTCTTTTCTATTTAGCACTTTATCACGTCATTTCATCATCTTGTTTACATCGCTTATGACGAAAAACCTATGGTGTTCTTTTCTTTGTTCCTCTATTCTATATGTTATATGTCTTTTTATGGCTATTTTTAATTTTTTTTTATTTCCATGGGTTCTGGGGGAACAGGTGGCAGTTTGTTGCATGAGTACGTTTTTAGTGGTGATTTGTGATATTTTCTCACACTCATCACCTGAACAGCATACACTGAACCTAATTTATCCCGTACCTCCCTCCCACCCTTTCCCATGAGTCTCCAAAGTCCATAGAGTGGCATTCTTAATGCCTTTGCATTTTCTTAGCTTAGTTTCCACTTATGGGTGAGAAAATATAATGTTTAGTTTTCTATTCCTGAGTTACTTCACTTAGAATAGTAGCCCTAGTTCCATCCAAGTTGCTGCGAATGCCATATATACTACAATTTCTTTATCCACTCGATTGATGGGCATTTGGTTCCATATTTTTGCAACTGCAAATTGTGCTTCCATAAACATGTGTGTGCAAGTATCTTTTTTGTATAATGACTTCTTTTCCTCTGGGTAGATACCCAGTAGTGAGATTGCTGGATCGAAAGGTAGTTCTATTTTTGGCTCTTTAAGGAATCTCCAAGCTGTTTTCCATAGTTGTTGTACTAGTTTAAATTCCCACCAGCAGTGTGGAAGTGTTCCCTTTTCACTATATCCATTTACAGCCAACTGATCTTTGACAAAGCAAACAAAAACATAAAGTGGGGAAAGGACACCCTATTCAACAAATGGTGCTGGGATAATTGGCAACCCACATGTAGGAGAATGAAACTGGATCCTCATCTCTCACTTTGTACAAAAATCAACTCAAGATGGATCAAAGGCTTAAAATCTAAGACCTAGATCTAAAACTATAAAAATTCTAGAAGACAACAACAGGAAAACCCTTCTAGACATTGCTTAGGCAAAGACTTAATGACCGAAAACCCAAAAGCAAATACAAGAGAAACAAAGATAAATAGGTGTGACTTAATTAAATTAAAGAGCTTCTGCACAGCAAAAGGAACAGTCAGTAGAGTAAACAGCCCACAGAGTGGGAGAAAATCTTCACAATCTATACATTTGATAAAGGACTAAAATCAAGGATCTGCAAGGAACTCAAACAAATTATCAAGAAAAAAAAACAATCCCATCAGAAAATGGGCTAAGGGCATAAATAGATAATGATGCATTCATCATTGACTTTCAGGACTTTGATTATGGTGTGCCTTAGTGGTATGCATGTTTTTTACTTGTTTAGGGTACACTGATCTTCATGGATTTCTGAGTTCAGAGTTTTCATCATATTTGTAAAGTTTTTGGTCATTATTTCTTCAAATAATTTTTTATTCTCATTCTTTTAGGTAAGTGAAGTCACATGTATATTGGACTAGTTGATATAATTATAAAGAATGCTAAAGCTCTGCTTATTGTTTTTAGGGTTAAAAACATCTTTTTGTTTCAGTTTGGGTAGTTTCTATTTTTCTGGCATTAAGTTCACTGATCTTTTGTTCTGTTAGTTTCCTATCTGTTTCCAGGCCTGTCCAATAAGTTTTTCTTCTCAGATATGTATTTTTTCAGTTGTTGAAATTCTAATACTTTATAGTTCCCACATTTCCATTCATTATGCTAATGTTTTTCTTTAATATCTTAAATATGTTCATGGTAGTTAGCTATGAGTGTCTCTTTCTTTTCTTTTTTTCTATTTGTCTTTTTCCTTCTAATTTTAGATCAAGATTTCTGCTTTCTTGCACTTCTGTTTTAGTCAGTTCGGGCTGTTAAAACAAAACACCATAGACTAGATGGCTTAAACATTTATTTCTCACAGCTCTGGAGGCTGGAAAGTACATCAGGGTGTCAGCATGGTCATGTTCTCCTGTGGCCTTTCTTTCTGGTTTTCTCATGTGGGCACTTTCTTGCTGTTTCACCACATGTCCATAGTGAGAAAAAGACATGCATGCCACATACACACACATACAGAGAGACAGAGAAAAGGCAAGCTCTCTTATGTCTCTTCTTAGAAAGGCACTAATCTCATCATGAGAGCTCCACCTTTATGATTCAATTACCTTGCAAAGGCTCTACCTACTAATAGCATCCCATTGAGGATTAGGGTTTCAACATATAAAGTGGGGGAGGGCACATAGACATTCAGTTCATAGCACTTGCATGTGATATTGGTTGCTGGACATTGTTTATACTGCAATATTTAATGTTTTGATTTCATTATCTTCTTTTAAAGGATGTGGAATGTTGGTTTTCCTGGCAAGTATTAATTTACTTTGGTATTAGAGCGATGATGATGATGATAATGATGATGATGATGATGATGTGTGTGTGAGTGTCTGGTGTGTGTGTGTGTGTGCATGCGTATTTGCACTAATGGGACAACTCTAAAATAGCTTTCCCCTAAGGGAGATTAGTTCTTTTCTTAGAAGAAAGGAATTTTTGGACTCTCTACTAAATGTCCCAGGTATTTAACAAGGTTTCTCCAATCTGGTTTGTCAGGTCTCTAACATTTTTCAATACTTTGGAAGCTCTAGGAAATGTTGCTAGAGATTCTTGGTAATTGTTTTCTTGATAGTTTTTTTTTCTGAGCACATAGAGTCTAGCCTTCATATGTACATTTCCGAATAATGGCCACAAGTGAAGGGAATATCTATGCAGATGTAGTCATTCTTCCACTGTGAATGTACCTTCTGACAAATATTTTGCCCTATATTCTATCTGCTTGAGTTTATCTAAACTCTAGTCTTCATCCCTTCAATTTAGCAAGACCATCACGGTTGTGTGAATTCCCTTCCTGCCTGTGCTTTGAAAAAATCATTCAGGCCATGCGCGGTGACTCACTCCTGTAATCTCAGCACTTTGGGAGGCTGAGGCAGGTGAATCACCTGAAGTCAGGAGTTCGAGACCAGTCTGGACAACATGGTGAAACCCTGTCTCTACTGCAAATACAAAAAAACAGTTGGGCATGGTGGTGGGTGCCTGTAGTCACAGCTACTTGAGAGGCTGAGGCAGGAGAATTGCTTGAACCCAGGAGGTGGAGATTGAAGGGAACTGAGATTGCACCACTATTCCAGCTTGGGTGACAAGAACAAGACTCTGTCTCAAAAAAAAAAAAAAAAAAAAAAAAGGGAAAAAGAAAAAATTATTCAATCAAAAAATTGGACAATTGTAGGGCTTACTTTATTTGTTTTTTGCTCTCAGGACTCAAAGTCCTGTGCCATCTCTTGTCTATTTTTTTTTTTTTTTAATATATACTCTATTTTCTAGAGCAGTTTTAGGTTCACAGAAAAATGCAGCAGAGAGTACAGAGATTCTCCATATACTCCCTGCCCTCCCACATGCATAGCCTCTCCCCGACCCTGCCCCTGTTTGCATTATCTCCCACTACAGTGGACCATTTGCTACAATTGAGGAACCTACAATGAACACATCATTATCACCTCAAGTTCAAAGTCTGTGGCTCACTCTTGGTGTTGTATGTACTGTGGGTTTTGTAAAACGTATCATGGCATGCATCCACCATTAAAGTATCATGCAGAATAATTTCACTACCCTAAAAATCCTCTGTGCTCTGCCTGTTTACCCTCCCTCCCTTCTAACCCCTGGTAAACACTGGTCTTTTTATTGTCTTCATTTTTTTTGCCTTTTCCAGAGTGTCATATAGTTAGAATCATATGCTATATAGCATTGGTTTGTTTCTCTTAGTAATATGCATTTAAGTTTCCTGCATATTGTTTTATGGCTTGATAGTTCATTTCCATTTAGCGTGAGTAATATTCCATTGTTTAGATTTACCTAGTTTATCTATCTATTTCCCTATTGAAGGATATGTTTGCTTCTACATTTTAGCAATTATAAACACAGTTGCTGTAAACATCTGTGTGTAGTTTTTTGTCTGGATATGTATTTTCAACTCCTTTGAGTAATTACCAAGTATGATTGCTGAATCATAAGATACGTTTAGTTTTGCTAGAGACTGCCAACCTTCTCTCAAAGTGGCTATACCATTTCAAATTTTCATCAGATTCTGTTGGTTTCACATCCTCCCCAGCGTTTGATGGTGTCAGTCCTCTGGATTTTGGCCATTCTAATAGGCAAGTAGTGGTACCTCATGTCATTTTAATTTACATTTCCATGATAACATATAATGGGGAGCATGTTCTCATAAGCTTTTTATATGCTTATTTGATGAGATATCTGTTCAAGCCCTTGGGCCATTTTTTAAATCAGGTTGTTTGTTTTCTTATTGTTGAGTTTTAACAACTTTTTGTACATTTTGCATAACAATCCTTTACTGACATGACTCTTACAAATATTTTATTCTATTTTGTGACTTTTTAGAAACTCCCTTTACATTGTCTTTATTAGAACAGAAATGTTTAATTTTAGTAAAGTCCAGCTTATTAATTCTGTTTTTCATGTATTATGCCTTTGGTTGTATCTAAACCCTTGGTCATCTAGACTTTGTCCTGTGTTATCTTCTATAAGTTTCATAGTTTTCTGTTTTATATTCAGATCTGTGATCTGTTTTGAGTTAATTTTTGTGAAGTGTGTAAGGTTTGTGTTAAGATTCAAATTTTTGGACGTGAATGTCAGTTATTCCATCACCACTTGTTGAAAAGACTATGTTTTCTCTATTATTTCTTCTGCACTTTCTGAGAGACAGGACTAGCTGGATTTCCTAGGCCAACTAAGAATCCCTAAGCCTAGCTGGGAAGGTGACTGCATCCACTTTTAAACCCGGGGCTTGCAACTTAGCCCACACCCGACCAATCAGAGAGCTCACTAAAATGCTAATTAGGCAAAAACAGGAGGTGAAGAAATAGCCAATCATCTATTGCCTGAGAGCACAGTGGAGGGATAAGGATCAGGATATAAACCCAGGGATTGGAGCGGGCAATGGCAACCCCCTTTGGGTCCCCTCCCCTTATATGGGAGCTCTGTTTTCACTCTGTTTCACTCTATTAAATCTTGCAACTGCACTCTTCTGGTCGTGTTTTGTTACCGCTGGAGCTGAGCTTTCTCTTGCCGTCCAACACTGCTGTTTGCCATGTCGCAGACCCGCTGCTGATTTCCATCTCTCCAGATAGGGCAGGGTGTCCGCTGTGCTCCTGATCCAGTGAGGTGCCCATTGCCACTCCCGATTGGGCTAAAGGCCTGCCATTGTTCCTGCACGGCTAAGTGCCAGGGTTCATCCTAATCAAGCTGAACACTAGAACACTAGTCACTGGGTTCCACGGTTCTCTTCTGTGACCCACAGCTTCTAATAGAGCCATATAACACTCACCGTGTGGCCCAAGATTCCATTCCTTGGAATCTGTGAGGCCAAGAACCCCAGGTCAGAGAACATGAGGCTTGCCACCATCTTGGAAGTGGCCCGCTGCCATTTTGGAAGTGGCCCACCACCATCTTGGGAGCTCTGGGAGCCAGGACCCTCCAGTGACACTTCCTTGATATAGTTGATTATGTTTATGGGTGAATATTTCTGGGCAGAGTTTATTTTTCATTTATTTTGTTCAGTTTTCTAGCTCTTTATGAGGCTAGTTCAGTTTTAGTTAATCATTATGGTCAAGAGAGGGAATCCTGAAATATGATTTTTGAAGGACAGGATAATTTGCTCTAAGTTGCGATTTATAAGGAAATATTATTTTTAAAAAAGATTTAGGGTAGCAAAACAAGAGATGAGTAGTACTCGGTAGACTTTAAAGGCATATAAGTAATTGAAAGTAAGAATAAACAAAAAGTGACCAAGGTCATTAAATAATGCTTTATTTGTCACAGTTAGTAAGCATATCCTGTGTTTTTCTCTTCCTCTTTCTCAGTGTATTAGCTCAGATTTATTCTCTTTTAAATGTATTAGGACAGAATTTTATGATCTGTAGATGGTGTAGCTATTTTAATCAGCATTAATAGCACAGAGATAGTGCACACTATGTGTTTATTTTGCTCTTGAAATCAGGTGGTGAATTGAGGGCTATTAATAATACTTCCAGTATTAGCAATTCCAGTAATAATGGCAATATCATTTATAAAACAAGTTACACTTTTCAAACAGATTTTATATATAATGTTGTTATTAGTCTCCTAGGGGTTAAGTAACAAAATATTACAGACTGGGTGCCTTAAAAACCAGATATTAATTTTCTTACAGTTCTGGAGATCAGAAGTCCTAGATCAAGGTGCCATCAGGGTTGGTTTCTGGCGAGGCTTCTCTTTCTGGATTGCCTTCTCGTTGAGTCCTCGCATGGCCTTTTTCTCTTTATGCGGGTGTGGGGGAGATTGAGCACACTCTCTGATGTTTCTTCCTTTTCTTATAAGGAAACCAGTACTATTGCATTAGTGCCTCACCATTTTGACATTGTTGACCTTAATTAAAGTCCCTGTTTCTGAACATAGTCACGTTAAGGGTTAGGCTTTTACATATGAATTTTAAGGGAAGGCAATTCAGTCCATAACAAATATCTTATTTGATGATCACAGTTCATGTTTTATTTTAAAATATGGGTCTATATTTTACATAGCTTTTGTATTATCAAACAAAATAAGTAAGCCATTTTCAAAAATGTTTCATTGTTTGCACACATAATTTCACTTTCAAACTTTTTAATGGTGAAACATGTCATGCAAAAAACACATATGAAGACTCTATGTTATTCTTAAATAAAAATGCTAATGTGAACACTGTTGTTGCCCTGTGAATTAAGAAATAGAACTCTAATTTTTCTTAGATATCAACACCCAAGTCAGTGTATTTTTCCTCCTTCTGCAATCTCGTTACATCTTTTTTCTTCCCAAACGTAACTACTGTCTGAAATTTCATAACAATTTCCTTTTTTCTTATAGACTTGTTATATAACTATGTATATCTAAACAATATACTATTTAATATTGCCTATACTTAATTTGTATAAATGAAATAATACTGTGTATATATTCTTAGATTTTGCTTTTTGCCTAACATCCTTTGGAAATTCATTCTTCGCATCAAATGTAGCTGTAGTCATTTATTTTCACTGCTATATAATATTCCATTGCTTCTAAATATTACAATTTATTATTTATAATAGTGATAAAGTTTGGGTTGATTTTTCTCTTGCTTGTTCAATGAATATACTCCTGTACGTCCTCTAGCATATGTGAAAGGTTTCCCCTAGGTTACTGATATGACTTGGCTGTGTCCCCATCCAAATCTCATCTTAAATTCCCACATGTTATGGGAGGGACTCTGTGGGAGATAATTGTATCATAGGGGCAAGTCTTTCCTGTGCTGTTCTCATGACAGTGAATAAGTCACATGAGATCTGATGGTTTTAAACAGAGGAGTTACCCCGCACAAGCTCTTTCTCTTTGCTTGCTGCCATCCATGTAAGATGTGACTTGCTTCTCCTTGCCTTCCTCTGTGATTGTAAGGCATTCTCAGCCATGGGGAACTGTAAGTCCAATTAAATCTCTTTCTTTGGTCAATTGTCTAGTCTCTGGAATGCCTTTATCAGGAATGGGAAAATAAATTAATACAGTAAATTGGTATCAGTAAAGTGAGACATTGCTGAATAAATACCAAAATATGTGGAAGCAACTTTGGCGCTGGGTAACAGGCAGAGATTGGAACAGTTTGGAGGGCTCAGAAGAAGACATAAAAATGTGGAAAAGTTTAGAACTTCCTAGATACTTGTTGAATGGCTTTGCCCAAAATGTTGATAGTGATATGGATAATAAGGTCCAGGCTGAGGGGCTCTCAGATGGAAATGAGGAACTTGTTCGGACCTTGAGCAAATGTAACTCTTGTTATGTTTTAGCAAAGAGACTGGTAGCATTTTGCCCTGCCCTAGAGATTTTTGGAACTTTGAACTTGAGAGAGATGATTTAGGATATCTGGCAGAGGAAATTTCTAAGCAGTAAAGCATTCAAGAAGTGAGTTGGGTGCTGTTAAAGACATTCAGTTTTATAAGGGAAGCAGAACATAAAAGTTTGGAAAATTTGCAGCCTGACAATGCAATAGAAAAGAAAATCCCATTTTCTGAGGATAAATTCAAGCTGGCTGCAGAAAATTACGTAAGTAATGAGGAGTCGAATGTTAATCCCAAAGATGATGTGGAAAATGTCTCCAGGGCATGTCTGAGATCTCCATGGCAGCCCCTCTCCTCACAGGCCTAAGGGCCTAGGAGAAAAATGTGATTTCCTGGGCCAGGCCCAGGGTCCTCATGCTGTGTGCAGGCTAGGGACTTGGTGCCCTGCATCCCATGAGCTCCAGCCACAGCTGAAAGGGGCCAATGTAGAGCTAAGGCCGTGGCTTCAGAAGGTGCAAGCCCCAAGACTTGGCAGCTTGCACGTGGTGTTGAGCCTGTGAGTGCACAGAAGTCAAGAACTGGGGTTTGGGAACCTCCACCTAGATTTCAGAAGATATGTGAAAACTCCTGGATGTCCAGGCAGAAGTTTGCTGCAGAGGCTTTCATGGAAAACCTCTGCTAGGGCAGTGAGGAAGGAAAATACGGGATCAGAGGCCCCATGCAGAGTCCCTACTGGGGCACTGCCTAATGGAGCTGTGAGAAGAGGGCCACAATCCTCCAGACCCCAGAATGGTAGATTCACTGACAGCTTGCACTGTGCACCTGGAAAAGCTGCAGATACTCTATGCCAGCCTGTGAAAGCAGCTGGGAGGGAGGCTGTACCCTGCAAAGCCACAAGGGCAGAGCTGCCCAAGACCATGGGAACCTACCTCTTGCATGAGCCTGACCTGGATGTGAGTCATAGAATCAAAGTAGATTATTTTGGGGTTTTAAGATTTAACTGTCCCACTGGATTTTAGACTTGCATGAGGTCTGTAGCCCCTTTATGTTGGGCAATTTCTCCCAGTTGGATTGGCTGTATTTACCCAAAGCCTGTACCCCAACTGTATCTAGGAAGTAACTAACTTGCTTTTGATTTTATGGGCTCATAGGTGGAAGAGATTTCCTTGTCTTGGATGAGGTTTTGCACTGTGGACTTTTGAGTTAATGTTGAAATGAGTTAAGTCTTTGGGGACTGTTGGGAAAACATGATTGGTTTTGAAATATGAGGACAGGAGATGTTGGAGGGGCCGGGGTAGAATGATATGGTTTGGCTGTGTCCCCACCCAAATCTCATCTTGAATTCCCACGTGTTGTATGAGGGACCCAATGGGAGGTAATTGTATTATGAGGGCAGGTCTTTCCCATGCTGTTTTTGTGATAGTGAATAAGTCTCTCAAGATCTGATGGTTTTAAGAAGAGGAGTTCCCCTGCACAAACTCTCTCTCTTTGCCTGCTGTCATCCATGTAAGATGTGGCTTGCTTATCCTTGCTTTCTGCCACGATTGTGAGGCTTCCCTAGCCACGTGGACTACAAGTCCAATTAAACCTCTTTCTTTTGTAAATTGCCCAGTCTCAAGGATACCTTTATCAGCCATCTGATAACAGACTAATACAGTTATATACCTAGGAGGTGAATTGCTGGAAACCAGTGATGCAAATGTGGAATTTTATAATATGTCAAGTTCCCTCCAAGTAACCAATTTGCACATTAACTAGAATTATATTAAACTTAATATATAAAAAAGTCTTTCTAAATCTCCAATCACATCTATGTTTAAACTTTTCTTTCCATGAATTTTAATGCTTTTATGTGTTCAATTACTGGGCTGCATTCTGGATCAGTTAATCACATCTATCTTTGAATTCACTCATACTTTCTTCACTTATGTTAAACATTCTGAGTAAACCTATATAATAAATTCCTACTACCATATATATACATATATATACCGTGTGTGTGTGTGTATATATATATTCTATTTGGTTTATTTGGTTCTATTTGAAATCTGATTCCTCATTCACTTTTTCACTATCACTGTGACTCAATTTTATTATCAAAAGCCTTCTTCTGGTTGTTTTATAGGCCTTTGTAAGCTTCTTTTGCCCTAAAATAATTTTTAATTCCAAATAATTTGCCTCTTTTCTATTGTCTTTTTTGCTTTTAGAATGATTCCTTATTAGCATTTTATAGGGCTTTTTTTTTTTTTTTTTTTCACATAATCGTAAGAGAACAATTTGTATTGTTTTCCCTATGTTAATAATCTTTCTTAGTTGCTTCTAAATATTTTGTCAATATCTCTTCTTCTACAATTTCTCATAAAATTTTTCCCAGCAGTTTATTATGTCAAATATTTCTTATTACCTTTTCTCTGACTTTAAAAGCTTTTTTAAAAGTCTTAATCTCCTTTAAACTATCAGTTTCAATTTGGTTAATACAGAAATATAAAAATAGTTGGTGACTCATATATTAAATTTTTAAACTTAGAATCTATTAACCATTTTCTGCATTCCTGATAAAGTGCTAAAGAATTTATAGGCATTACCTCATTTTAAAAATCCTTCCAAAATGTATAATTTTCTTTTATATATTTTGTCTAGAAATAATGCTATACAATACTTTCCCAACCATGTGTAACACTGACAAAGATTTAAAAGATTTGTCCTATCAAATTAAATAAACATGACATGCTGTGAGGCAGGCAAGTGCCTTGCATGTAAAACCATATCAGTAACCAACTATGATGTAATGTGATACTGAATTACCTATGCTCCTTTATTGGAATAAGGAAAATAGTGCCAATGAGAATAACCATAATAGGTATGTGTGTCTGTGTAGATATTTAACAAAAGACTAAATATCAGCATATTGGAGAAGAAAACTAGATATTAAAAAATAACATCTTTAAGGTAAATCATATTAGCATTTGTTTTTCATCTTTGAAAATCATAAAACCTATTACATCACCTGACCTTCATTGTTTTTCAGTCTAACTATGTATCCTATATATAAAAGTAGCATACCCCAATCACACCAAATAAAGTAAGGTATTCTGAATCACATATTCCTGTTTTCAAAGGATCCTACACTACTGAGTATATTTGTTAAAGACTCATGAGGTAATCATCCTTCCATATTTTCACATTTTCTTTGATTAATTGGATCATTAGTATGACAAGTAATTTTATAATATCAGTTATGCTCAAATGCATAACTTAATGTTTTCATGCTCTTATAACATTTTAATATAGTGGAATGCAATTGTCATACTATTCTAAGCTAAAAACTTTATTCAAATCACATACAATTACATTCATTTTTCTAAACAAAGGCAATAAGAAACAGTCTTCTGTGTTATGACATGTCAGACTACGACTAAAGTTGTTTTACTCTACAATAAGACAAGCAAATTACTTACAAAAATACTTAAAATTACTCTTTATTATTCTCAAATACATGCTTACTGCAAGCATTGATATTTCTGTCTGGAAACATCATATTTTGCCCTTTGACTAAATTATTGTGGACAGTAGAGGTGAAGTACTAACTAATGTTTCATTGTTTCAATAGGCTAATCAGAATTAATTTAGATAACATCAATACTAAGATAATTATTAAATGCTATTTAGCATTTTATACATGTAACCTAGTTGGTTTAATAAAAGTCTGAGAATTAAAATAGTTTTGAAAATAAATTTTTCTTTACACATTAAACCTTAATATATTAGGCAATTTCTATGGAAAATTCATATGTTAACAAATATATGAGAGTTTTATTTGCACATGTAGATGCATATTTTAGAACTCTGCCTCATATTTGGATACACTATTATAAGACTGAGCTGCCAGTCTCCACTGGAGTTTCTGGGCTGAACTAGGATACATTTTGCATGTCGATACTAGACTACTGTGTCATGACCATGGACATGTTTGTATATTGCGAGCCTACGCTATCTGTTTTTGGCACCATTGTGTACAATAAATCTTCACCATCAGAGGCCCTAAAATGTATTATACTGCTTCTCTTAAAAAAAAATACTACCATTGCTTCCTATAAAATAAGCCTGCTTGTAAAACCTAAATGTTTCAGCAACAATAGACTTCCTGCCAAATAATGTGTAACCAAGAAAAAAGTAATTGACTTTACTAGCAATGCAATGAGCCTTAGATGAATTGTATCTTATAATAGCATATGAACCTCTCTCCTATAAACACATTTTAGCAAGTAAATTGTGTTTAAGAAATGCCTTGCCGGGCACGGTGGCTCAAGCCTGTAATCCCAGCACTTTGGGAGGCCGAGACGGGCGGATCACAAGGTCAGGAGATCGAGACCATCCTGGCTAACACGGTGAAACCCCGACTCTACTAAAAAAAAAAAAATACAAAAAACTAGCCGGGCGAGGTGGCGGGCGCCTGTAGTCCCAGCTACTCGGGAGGCAGAGGCAGGAGAATGGCGTAAACCCGGGAGGCGGAGCTTGCAGTGAGCTGAGATCTGGCCACTACACTCCAGCCTGGGCGACAGAGCAAGACTCTGTCTCAAAAACAAACAAACAAACAAACAAACAAACAAACAAAAGAAATGCCTTTATTCTGATGAATTGGAAATCAGTATTTTGATATTCAAATAGAGTTATCTAATATTAGTATCTAATATTATATTAAATATTAATATATAATATTTAGAAAGTGAATTTTACTCCCATTCTGAACTTTAAAGAAGGCCTTTATTTTGGCACCCTCTGACTGCAAAATTATGGAAAGATGTGATTCAGTCTATTAAGAATTTCTGCTCCTTTAAGGTTTAGAAATGTCATGAACATCACTATGATTAGTAATTAGGAAAAGGTCCCCTCTACTCATTCTGAAAATACTATCCTTCTTACTCAATTCTGCGATCCGTGTCTGTCATCAGGTTCACACAAAAAGGGCAATCTTTCATCTAAGTATTTTTACTTCCTTTCTTATTTCTTTTTTATCTGCTATCATCATTGTCCATGTTTGCCATTTAGGGATAACATGTAACTGGCTTAATAACAGATGTGAAACTTTTTCATATGTTCTTCAGTTTCCACAACCAGTAAAGTATTCTGTATTTACAACAGAGCCAAATGAAAAATGAGTTTTTAAAACACAGGCTTCCATCACTAAATGTCTGTGATATTTAGTGTAGATGGCATACAATTATACTTAAGCCTCATTGTGATGCTCTTCTCCAGGTCTGAATCAAGGTTGACTGTAAAAGATAAAATTACTTAGTACTGAGGAAAATTAATAATGATGTGCTTACGATTCTATCCTCTGACCAGTAAATATATAGCAAGTTATAAGCATGTCTTTTGGGGATAGTGATGTAGAATAAAGTTTCTTGAGACATTTTCCAATTATCAGAGAGTGCCATTTATAAATACTCCTAGTGCCATTTATAAATACTGGAAATGGCTGAAAGTGAATTGAAGAACTGTTTGCCCCTTAAGGTCCAAATTGTAACAATCCCATGACCCAAAGCCATTTTTAGGTACTCAGAAGGGGCATATTGTTGAGGTATTGAAACAGATGTCTTAGATTACATTAAATCAGTGAGTTCATGTAATGGAAGTCAATTACAATAGTACTTCTTTCCACAACAAATGCTGGATTAATAGTTGGTAATATTTCCTAACAGACATTTGAGGGCAAAACGTTAGATGGTTGTGGGCACTTGCAATGCTCAAGATTTTCTTTTCAAGTCAAAGTGATTGACAAGGTTTATTGGACACCAGTGTTGATTTGAGCTTGAGATTCCCAAATGAAGGCTGCTGCTGACACTCTTTAAGAGAGGGAAATGTGAGAGCAAGGTAGTTGCGATGTAACAAATATTCTTGATGGTTCAGGCATTCATTCTCTTATTAGAGCTAATGGCAACAATTTAGTCAAAACTTTTTATCACTTTTTGACTCAGTTAATTTAGACTTTTTAAATAAAGATGATTATAAGTGTTAATATTCATGATGAATTCAGAGATAATTTGCTACTGAGAATTATCAGTCACAAGAAGCAATTTAACTTCATTGGATTTGATGATCTTAAATCCACTGGTGCTTCACTAATAATATTTTAACAAAAGCTGGAGAAGTGACCTATACTAATTACAGAGAAATAGTTCAAATGAAAAGATATTAGGGTTCTGGGAAGGAAACATATAACATTACAATATAGTAATTGTTAAATAATTATAAACTGGGGTTGTTTTTAGGAGACCCAAACACAAAGTGCTTTACAAGATTTTTTGTCTCAGTGAAGATGAAAATTGGTATATATTGTTGTTAATGTTTCATTACCTTTTACATTTAGATGGAAGTTTGGTAGAAAGAGCAAACACTGGAATCACAGTGTTGTCCAGGCTGTGCTTTTCACCTTATTGTAACTTTGAGGAAGCTACTTGTCCATGTTACCTGAATGGTCAGTTTCCTCATCTATAAATATGTCATAATAATGCTTATTTCATTATACAAAGGTTTCAATGCAAGATATGTCAGATATGCTTTTTACACTAGGCTACTAAGTTTTCATTATTTAAATTATTACTATTATTATTCTTTGAGTTGTCAATTTTATACTTTGTTCAATAATGTAACTCAGGCATCCAGGTATTATTGTTATCCCAAAACACTTGTTAGAACCGTACTACTCCTCGCGTATTTTAAAGTTACATCTATTTTTTATTCTTAAGCAAGTATAGATAGTTGAAATTATGATATGTTTAAATAACGACAGAACTTGAGTATAAATACCATGATAATAGATAACATCATTTATTTAAAAACATATGAATGAATTATTACTTTGAGTTGGACATTTTATATCATTCATTTTATCTTCATGAATTTGTATTCCCATTCCAATTTAGCAACATTAATTTGTCCTAATGAAACATAATTTTATGCTTGAAGGCCCCTATATTGAATATCTTATCCTTCTCTACAAATATTTGTTTTAAAATTTGAGTCCCTGTTACCATAAGGCTCTATGTATCTTCTAGGTAAGTTTTTATTACAATTGTTAGTAGTACATAGTTTATTTAAAACAGCAAAATACATTATAAATTTTATAAATACAATTTTAGAGAAGAAAATGTATTTGAAATGCTTTTTAAATAGCATAAAATGCTATTTAAAAGTAAGAATGCTATGGATTATTAGAAGCAATTGTGAAAATATTATTTTATGTGTTAGTCTGGAGATTTGTATGTATCAGACAACCACTAATGTGAGTTTTGAATCAGTCATATGCTTTTTGTTGACTGTCATTGTTAAAGGGGGGTATAGGAAAGGAGAACCTGCAAAGCAAATAACATTTCAGCCTTATTCATTTTAAAATAGATTGTAAATAAAATTTAAAAATATGGTATCTGATTTCCTTAAAGCTATTAATAATTTAATAGCTCCTTTCATTAACCCGGGGCCTTTCAGGAATACAAATTAGAAAACCATTTTCTTAACACTTTTTTCCTCCCTCAAAACATGAAAATTCTCCTGCTCTTTATTAATTCCGAATAGTCAATCATCTTTCTTGTCTATTTTCATCAATTAGCCAGATTGTCTCACCTGTAATAGAGATGAAATAATATAATTCAAGAGAGGTTAGGCAGACCTAAGTAAATCTAACCAACGTAGAACTCAATCAGATCAACTATGGAGGGAATAATTTTGGCCATTCCCTATAACTGAGAGGTTTGTTCGTTTGTTTGTTTAAAGACAGTATCCCACTCTGTTATCCAGGTTGGAGTGCAGTGACAAAATCAGCTCACTGCAGCTTTGAACTTTCAGGACTTATGTGATATTCCTACTTCAGCCTCCCTAGTAGCTGGGACTATAGGCGTATGCCACCATTCCCAGCTTCTTTTTATTTTTACTTTTATTTTTTGCAGAAACAGGGTCTTCGTATATTGCTCAGGCTAGTCTCATACTCCTGCGCTCAAGCAATCCTCTCGCTTTGGCCTCCCAAAGTGCCAGAATTACAGGTGTGAGTCACTGTGTCAGGCCTCAGAGGTTTTCTAGGGCCCCGAAATATGGAGATGTAAAGAGCCACCATTATACATAACAAGAAAATCATATTTATGGAACAGCCCACCATTTGGGTGGCCTGGCAAGGGGCTCTATAACTCTCCAGCATTTAATCAACATAGAGGGCTAAATAACTGGTTGGTATAGCATGAGGCCAAAGAGCAGCCTGAGGTAGGGAAATCTGATAACATTGAAGAGGAGGTTTCTGCACTAACTTAAAAGTATGTTAAAGACATGACTGAATTGAGAATCATCTATATCCATTAGAGAATATTCTAGGTTTTTATTTGTTTGCTTGTTTGTCCGTCTTTTGGGTTTTTGTATAGTTCAAGTACAGAACATTTTGAGTTCAAGAACTGTCTTCTGTAAGACCTTTGAATTACCCTAATTAAAGGTACATTGTGCTTTCTAGTGGTTATTGATTTATATTCAAAGATTTTTTGGTGACATACAAAGGAATAAATGATCACCTAGACAAACTTTCATCTAAAAAAGGATGAAACAGTAAACCTGAAATAGTAAATGCCATTTCCAAAATCACACAGCTAATGGCAAAGCTGAGTTTAGAGCCTGCTGTTTCAATTCACTGCTTTTCCCCTCTATCTTAATGCTAGAATCATTCTACAAGTGAGGTCCCCAGGGCAGCAGCATCCAAATCAAGTGGGAACTTGCTGGAAATGGGAATTTTCTGGTTCCACTCCAGGCTGAGTGAATCCGAAATTTTAGGTCTGGGGCTTGGCAATCTTTGTTTTAACAAACCTTCCAGTGATTCTGTTAAAGCTAACATATGAGAACCATTGTTTTAGAGGCTACAGATCAAAATTGAAAATAATTTGTAACGATGCTGTTTTACATGCCCTTGGCTTTGGTGCACTGAGGCAGTGTCTGTGTCCTGCCTTTGGAAGGCTACTGGGCACCATATTGACACAAAATAGAAGTTGTGCCATATAGTATTAAAATTTTGACCTACGCATTTTTAAAGTCCATCTGTCCTTCATTTTGATTTTTATATTTTTTGGTAGAAAAGGTGACAGACTTTGAATTTTAACCATGATTTTTTTGTTTATTAAAGGTCTGCATGAAGAAGAAATGATGGGAGTGAACAATCAAGAGGCAGGGAAGCTCTGTACCAGCTCCTAACACAGGAAGTGCAACATGTTATCCACTAGATGTGACACAACCAGATTGCCCCTACTGCCAGCGTTTCAGGAAGAAACAACCTTATACTCACAAGTAAGAAATATTTCAAAAGGCTATTTGAAAGGTAAAATCTGATGATGTATATTTTCAAATAAGTTATATTTATATTTTTAAAAAGTTAAATGTACATTTGAGAGCAAAGA
The DNA here is from genome assembly GCF_008728515.1 of Papio anubis. Lineage (NCBI taxonomy): Eukaryota > Metazoa > Chordata > Mammalia > Primates > Cercopithecidae > Papio > Papio anubis. The sequence continues at coordinate 49,045,982 of NC_044979.1, forward strand.
CAGTTGTAATAATTGTTCAAAAGAAAAATGTTATGAAGGATATTGAAGTTCTACAAAGGGATTCTGATGTTAGAATTAAATATTTGATTTTTGTAATATGTGACACAAAGTGTGATTGATTATGGAGGAGCTGATTTCATTATCAATATTCAAAGAATATGTGTATGCTATAGAGAGAACAGAATTAAATATTTAAGGTATGGACAATTGTTTATGTAAAGTGTCGTAAAATCTATTACTATAACTATAATCAGATATGTAATCAAGCAGAAGACTTAAATTCTTGTTTTCAAATGCTTGTTTAATTTATATAAGTATTCTTGTTGCTCAAAACATGCTCTTATAGCATCATTTCATAAATAAGCATAAAATTAGTATACAATATAAGCAGGCTAACAGCATATTTACAAAGGATATTCTTGAGAATGTTAACATATGACGTTCAAAGGTTTCCTTTTAACCCAAAATACTTTAATGGTTAAATATGTTGTAATTGGCTGAATAAGTTACCTAAAAGTGTCCTTAAGAATTATTATAAATTTTTTCCTAATGAATGAACACATCCACACACCTTTCTCATTCTTATTTATTTTTATTACTCAATAAATTTAAGGACACATAAAGAAAAAATGAGTGCTGGCTCCTTAGACATCTTTCCCATATGCTTCCAATATACAATTTGGAAGGAAAAGGAGTGGTTGGTAGCTAAATTGCTGAATCTATTTCCTTGCAATAAAAAGAAAAGTGCCTTTGTAGAAATGCTGTGGAATTTTCCTATTAAACATGGTGGAATAATTTCTTGCCATCTGTAGCATTCATTTAAAAATATAAACAGTGGTGTATTTGCCATCTGTTTGAGTGACTTTTTATGATACTTTTTGAATCTGTCATTCAATAATATCACCAATTTTATCATCTAAGGATGATGGCTTAAACTATGATCAATGACATTTTTGGTAGCCAAACATACATGCTGTGGAAGTGAATCAGCAAATGGCAATAAAGATGGCCAGTAACAACCATAATAGCTCTGTTAACACCAATAAAACAGTACAGAATTGCTATTTGAAAGCATTTAACATCTTGCTGAAGGTGAAGAGCAAAATATCTGTGGAATGAGTGCTGCATATCAGCTTACATCAGGTAGCTATTAAACAGGTAAATTACAATCCCAGCCCTTCCCACATCCTTGAAAACATTTTTTTAAATGATATTGCCCACAGCAATTTTTACCAGAATTTCTAACCAGCATAATGTTCCAAGAAAACTAGTGAGTTTCTCTACATATTTGAGACTGATTAAAAGTTTACTGAATGAAGTCAGATATAGACATTTATCTTCAAGAGAATGTCAATGGCCCATTAGTATTTCCTATACTGAGGTGGTATAAACACACAGATGTTCACAGACTTAAATTTCCAAGGATAAGATAATAGTTAGTTCTCATGGAATTAAGACACAATCAGTTTATGAGGTTTGGAATATTTACACAAGAGCAAAACAAAATCATTCCTTTACAACACATTTTTTTAAAACTTTTATTTTAGGTTCGGGGTACATGTGCAGGTTTGTTATATAGGTAAACTTGTATCACGGGGGTTTGTTATACAGATTATTTCATCATGCAGGTATTGAGCCTAATACTACTAGTTATTTTTTTCTGGTTCACTCCCTCCTCCCACCCTCTGACCTCCAGCAGGCCCCAGTGTCTGTCGTTCCCCTCTATGTGTTCATGTGTTCTCATTATTTAGCTCCCACATGTAAGTGAAAGCGTGTTTGGTTTTCTGTTCCTGTGTTAGTTTGCTAAGGATAAAGGCTGCCACCTCCATTCATGTCCCTGCAAAGGACATAATCTTGTTCTTTTTTATGGCTGCGTAATATTCCATGGTGTATGTGTACCACATTTTCTTTATTCAGTCTGTCGTTGACAGGCATTTAGGTTGATTCTATGTCTTTGGTATTATGAATAGTGTTGCAATGAATATATGTGTGTATGTGTCTTTATAATAGAATTATTTATATTCCTTTGGGTATATACTCAGTAATGGGATTGCTGGGTCGAATGGTAGTTCTGTTTTTTGGTCTTTGAGGAATTTCCACACTGCTTTCCACAATGGTTGAACTAATTATGCTCTTACTAAAAATGTGTGGAAGCATTCGTTTTTCTCTGCAACCTGGCCAGCATCTGTTATTTTTTGACTTTTTAATAGTAGCCATTCTGACTTGTGTGAGATGGTATCTCATGGTGGTTTTGATTTGCATTTCTCTAATAATCAGTGATGTTGAGTTTTTTTTTTTCATTTGTTGGCTGCATGTATGCATTCTTTTGAAAAGTGTCTTTTCTTGTCCTTTGCCCACTTTTTAGTGGGGTTTTGTTTCTCTTATGAATTTAAGTTCCTTATAGATGCTGGATATTTGACCATTGTCAGATGCATAGTATGGACACATTTTCCCTCATTCTATAGGTTGTTTGTTTACTCTGAAGATAGTTTCTTTTGCTGTGCAGAAATTCTAGTTTAATTAGATCCCATTTGTCAATGTTTGCTTTTGTTGCAATTTCTTTTTGGCATCTTCATCATGAACTCTTTGCCCATTTATATGTCCAGAATGGTATTGGTTAGCTTGTCTTCCAGGGTTTTATAGTTTTGGGTTTTACATTTAAGTCTTTATCTTGAGTTGATGTTTGTATACGATGTAAGGAAGGGGTCCAGTTTCAAGCTTCTGCCTGTGGCTAGCCAGTTATACCAGCATCATTTATCGAATAGGGAGTCCTTTCCCCATTGCTTGTTTTTGTCAACTTTGTTGAAGACCAGATGGTTAGGCATGTGTATTCTTATTTCTGGGCTCTCTGTTCTGTTTCTTTGGTCTATACGTCTGTTTTTGTACCAGTACCATGTTGTTTTGTTTACTGTAGCCCCGTAGTAATTTGAAGATAGATAGTATGATGTCTCCAGCTTTTTTTTTTTTTTTTTTTTTGCTTAGGACTCTCTTGGCTATTTGGGCTCTTTTTTGGTTCCATATAAATTTTAAAATAGTTTTTCTTAGTTTCATGAAGAATGTCATTGGTAGTTCGATAGGAATAGCATTGAATCTATAAACTGCTTTGGGCAATATGGCTGTTTTAATGATATCGATTCTTCCTATCCATGAGCATGGAATGAGTTTTCCATTGTTTGTGTTGTCTCTGATTTCTTTGAGCAGTTATAACACACTTTAAAATAATACATTTTGAGACATTTTCTCTTGAAATTACAAATATGTGCATAATTACTGAGTAATGCCTTGCCACTTATTACCTTTACCCTGGAAAATAGTAGTCTGGCAAAAAAGAAGGTCAGCAAAATTCAGAACAGACACAGAGGATGTAAGATCATATTCTTAGTGAGCCTCACTGATGGTGAAGAGAGCCACCTACAGCCTCTCTGATCTTTAAGTTAATGTATATAAAGGTATTGTTTTTTATTCCAGGTTTAGTCATTAAATATTTTTATATAAGTATCTGCTGAAGATATACTTTCGAGATTTGGAGTCAAGGATTGAGGTGTCCTAAAGCACTTAATTGTGCCTAATTAAAGAATAGCATACTAACAATATTTAATGAAGGTTGTATAACACTATAATAGAGAACGATTTTGATATTCAGTTCATTACTGCTAGAAACTTAGTTCAGTTATGATTCATACACAAACACAGAAATAGAAAAAATACAAAGTTAGAAAAACACATACTGACTTTAACCAAAGTAAGTTTTATACATTGTGGCTGCATATTATTTATATTAATAAAATATATATTTAAATAGCCATTTGTGTCTCCTATTATAATCAGTTTTATAGTAGTTCTAACTTCCCTAAACCCAAATAGACTCGTATATTTTCTAGCAAGATATCACTGATGTGAATTTGCCATCTAGGAGAGAATACCCACTGAGAAAGTTTAGCTCTTATAATTGACTAATAAATTTATTTGAATATAGTTTATTTGGGAGCAGACATATGGGAGATTTACCGGCAATGTAAATGTATTCTTAAAATTCCAGGAAAAAGTATGCCATAATACTTACAGTATAAAGTATAATACTGTATACCGTTGTTATAGTAAAATAGCTTGATGTAAGATAAATATAAAGAAATTAACAATTTCTCAATACAACAGAAAGGAAGTAGAAATTATTTTTAAAATGAGTATCTATTCACAATCACAACAAAATATATAAAAATCTAGAAATAAGTATAAGAAGAAAAGGTGAAAACTTGACCAAGAGACAAAAATACTTGAACAAAAAGAGAAGTACATTATATATTTGGATGAGTGACAAAATATAACGGATTAAATACACTTTAAAGCTTCTTTGCAAAAAACAAGAAAGGCGATAGTAAGACCATTTGGAAGGACACTCAGGGTATAATAGCTCAGCTGTCATTGAATAGGATGAGATATGAAAGGAATTTGTTCTGTTAGGTACTTAAACATACAATAATTAAAATACTGTAGCTTTGATATAAAACCTGTAGTGTTGGTAGAAAGAATAAAATAAATTAGCCCCAAATGGACATATATATGTAATCTACCTGTATATGTGTATGTTCATATGTAAATTAATTTAATATTTAAATAAAAAGCTAGTTACTCAACTGAGGATGCTGGAAAAATTGCTCTATATTTACAGAAGAAGTAATTAATTAATTACAAGAAACCACAAAAGGAATCCTTTTTTGGATATCTTAAAAAGCTAAATATGAAAGATGAAACCATAAAAGGCCTAGAAGAAAGCTACAAGTAAGCAGTTAAATGACAACTAAGAATTTTCTAAGTATGCAAAAGAAATTATCTGAGAATGTTAAAATGTATTAAATTATGATACATTAAAATATATTAAAAGCTAAATGAAAAACCAATGAGCATATTTGCAAGAAGTATGACAAAGTATTACCTTGCTTCATATAAACAGTGTTTTTAAATAATCAGGAAAATATATCAGTTAGCATGAAAAAATAATTCACACAGGGAAAGGTAAAAAATAAAAACGTGTAATTTTTTTCGGTAATTCAGGAAATAGTGATTAAAACATTAATGAGAAATGACTTTTTTCTTAGTGTGTTTTAAAAGTTTAAGAATTCTTTATATTGCAAAATACTAATTTCACTTGTAGCAATCTTCTTTAAAAAATAAGCTTATCTTCCAAAAATTATTACTTTATTTTTGTAAAGAGAGGAAACTTCAGGGTTTTTTAGACATATTAGGCCAGAAGAATGAGATTAAAAGTCATGGTACAAACACAAAAAGGAATTCAGCTATTAAAATTATTGTTTTGGCCCTTCTTCTTTTTCTTCCTCTTCCTTTCCTTTCTGAACAATTTGGTCTCAAAATTATTAGGTAGGGCAAAGAAGAGTAGGCATCCATACCCTTGGGGGACACTTGTAGATCCCTGCATTGGATACTAGTGACCAAGTAGGATAGAGGGCACTTGTGCTTGATGTCAGCCTGAGCAGGGTAGGGAGGGTGTCCCCACAAGGGACAGCCTGAAGTAGGAAGCTGTAGCTACAGCAGAGTGAACAGGTGCCCATGTGGTGGGCAGCAGTGTTCATGTCCAAGGTGTCACCCACCTGGAGAGATGGGTGACACACTTCTGGTGTGGGTGGTCAGAGCCTAAATAGTATGAAGGATCTTCATGAAGGAGGAGCACCCTGGCACACGGCTCTGTAGCTGAGCAGAGTAAGGTCATCATCTTCACAGGTGAAATAGGACTGTTTTTAAACACAGATAGTGTATCTATGAAGGAAAATGAAAGTGGTTTTCTCACTGAAGGAGAAGGCATTGACAAATTTAGAATGGGATGAAAATAGCATAAACCAGGTGGTATTGGATGATAATTGAAGATATTGGTATGGACTCAGTTTTCAACATGTAGGTATAGGCAAATGTAGAAATATTTGTATCTGGGTAAAAAGAGAAAGTAGGGGGAGAGAGAGAGTTTCATTGCATTTATGCAGAACATTCTGGTTAGTAGGAAGTATATAAGGAAATCAGGAGGTGAGAGGGTCAGCATTTATTTTTAAAAACACAGACAAATATTTTAAAATATTATTTAATATACTGAAAATTCATATAATCAATGTATTGTTTTAAAAGTTTTAAAATGTAATTTGGAGTATTATTTAATAGCCTAGATAAAATAGTATTCACACATATAAACATTCATATATGTTATGTGAGATTAGAAGTTAAAATGATGGAAGCAGTTTCCCATGTAAATGATCAAAGTTTCAGTTCTATAAACTTAGAAAAATGATGGTATAACCACATGCATTGTTAATAAAACTGTTAGTTTATGAGGATGCTTCACATTTCCCTTCAATTGTGTGGTAATTACAAATTATTACTCTACTGATCAAACATTAGTGAGAGCTGTAGTTTGACATTTTCACAGTTTGGGTTGATCGATTTACCCATGACTGAAAATAAAGACTTTAAAAATATACATATACATATACATATATATATATATAACACACCCCAAGAAATTAACTAGTAGCATAATAGAGATCAGGTTAACTGCACAAACTCTGGGGTCACTTAGACTAGTTTGAAGTTCCAGTTCCCCCAATTAAAAGCTATTTGGTAAGTTTGAAGAAGTAATCTAATTTGTCATAAGGGGTTAATAAAGCCTGTGTTTTTAGCTTATTGAAAAAATTAAATATGGCAATATATTATCTATCATATGATAAGTATCTAGGAAAGTGTCATAATTATTATGATCTATATATCACTAAGGGAAGGCTAACTGCTGAACCAAACAACCCCAACATTTCAGAAGTTTAGTGAGAAAAACAAATGTTTCTCACTTATTTCACAGTTTCATGCAAGTCAGAAAGGAAATGTCACTCTGTTCAGCCACTCAGCAACCCACTCTATGTGCCCTTGTCATTTTCTAAGGTCTTGAAGTCCCCTGTGGAATTATTTGCATCTATCTGTCATACCAATAAAAAACAGCATGTGAAAGGCATACCCATTCTCAATCACTTGGTGAGTGTTGGCATACATTATTTCAGCCCATCATCTATTGATGAGAACAAACCACACTTTTACAAAGGTCTAGGAAATGTAGTCTAAAGATAAGCCCAGGATGAAGAGAAAGAATAAATATCTTAAAGCATTTGTGGTCTTTGTTACAATCTTCTGCCATTCTGATCTCCAAATTGTTAACTCCGTTCTTTGCATAGAGAACACATATAACCTTCCCTAAAATAGACAACTCCAAGTCGTGCTACATCGCTACACCAGTTCAACGTCCAAGATTGTTAGCAAACAATTTTTCATAGGTCTTTTATGTTGCTGCACATCTAGTTTAAGTTTTTGCTTCAGAGTATTAAGAATTTTTTTAATATATGAAAAACAAGTTGGGAAGATAGATATAGTTTCACTCCTTAGGGCAGAGGACATATTTGTTTGCTGTCAAGGAATATAAAAATAATGCCTCCCACTTGGGCAAAGGTAGGGAAGGTTGCCAACAACCTCCTTTAAAATATTGGCATTTCCTAAGCTCAGTTTCCTTAGCAGGAATGCAAACTAATGGTGCATATGCAGCATCCACTTGGGACACTCAGCATTGTTCCTTGGGACTTGGGGGCCAGGAGAACCTATGTGAACATGAAGCTTGAGCTGCTTGCTGTCATGTGTAATGAAGGCTTTTGTCTCTGACTTAAGTGTCTCATGTCTTCCGTGAGCATCCATGAAACTGTACAAGTACCTTGTACATTTAAAATTAGGGTGAAATCTTAGACCCTTCACAATACTTGACAAGGATCTCCAGTTAATCTGCAGCCCTTACACTTGGTCATATATGTGACACTACATAGTGCAGCAACCTATGAAATGAAAAAAAAGAAGTAACTTGCTACACTCAAAATCCTATATACATGGTGGAGGGGTAATAACTGCACACACACACACACACACACACCGTCCAGAAAATAAAAATATTTTTTAAAAGATGTCACATGGTTGTCACTGGAATTCTGGAAAGATATTTTGAAGATTCTGAAGATTGCCCCTAGGGTATGAAAAATGTTGTTAAACCCTCAGTATGGTCTCTGAAATGAATTTCCATGTTTTTCTGTTCACTGTTGGTTCTACCCTGTAGGACAGATACAAACTTTTTTTGTAAGTATAGCAATCTTTTGGGCTTTGGAATTCGTATGATCTCTGTCATAACTATTCACCTCTGCTCTTGTGGCATGAAAGTAGCCATTAACAATATATAAATGAATGGATATGGCCACATTTGTGGCTACAGTTTGCAGACTACTGCTCTAGATGATTAATCCTTGTTTAGGGCCCTCTATATCACATCCAAAGGGATGCTGGAAAATATGTCCTCTCAGAGTATTTCTAAGCTTTCATAACTCATTTTCTATTAATGAAGGTTTGGGGTTCTGAAAATTGTCTTGTTTCTTCAACAAAAACCTTTCCTAGCCCTAGCCAGTGATTTCTTTGATTATGGCAACAATTTGGTAGGCTTAGGATATATTTATTTATAGTTAGTTTCATGTGTTAAAAACCACACCCAACATGTAGTTTCAAATTATGCTATACCTACTTTATTGACTTCTTAGTAACTCTGTGACTCCTATTCCTCAATTTGGTGGAAGCTACATTGAAGTCATTTGAAATACACTCAGTCTAATCATTGTTACAAAGCTGAATGACTTTGTTGAGCTGAGTTTTACTCACGTGGTAGTCTTCCAGCTCCTTTCAATCTTATCTGGTAACTGCTTGGGACAAGAGCAATTTAACATTTTTTTTTCCTTTAGTATTCTGTCTTAATTTGAGTTTTTCCAAATAAAATTCTAAGGAAAGAATTTGAATTAAAATACAGAAAATTGAGGGATCAAGGAAAACTCTGATGGGAGGTTGGGAACTGGGACTGGGAAGCCAAACAGCCAAATAAATATATGTTATCAAGCTATCTAACACTTTGAGTTACTAAAGCATAATCTTAAGGGGAAAATATGAAAAATACTATAGAAAACGGGCCTCAGATTTTCAAATTCCCTCACTCACAGAGAAGAGCAAGGGTTTTGGGTTACTTACACACCAATCTTCGTCAGTCATTGTTTAAAGACTGTTCCCAATGAGACATTTATTTCCCAGGCATTAATGTAGGGAAGCGGAAAGGGAGTTAGGTAAGATCTTGCTATATATTCCAACTGTCTATACTTTGTCAATTCCTTTACATTTCTCGTGGCAAATTGGAAAAGTACTTGCCTAGTTCATCCCTTTCTTATAGTTCTTTAATGCAGCTAATAACAACTAACAACCATTATTTATGTTTTGTTATCCAATCTTTTCCATAAGAACTAAAAACTTAATAGTTGTAGTCTTTCATCCAAACTATGATGGGTGAAGTTTAGGCAGACAATACCCCACTGTATAAAATAAAGAAGATGAAAAAGTCAAAACTAAAATGTGCAAAAACTTAGAGAAGTACCTTAAAATAAAATCTAAATGACCAATAAACAAATAAAAAGATTCTCAAATTTATTAGGCTGGGCGCAGTGGCTCATGCCTGTAATCTCAGCACTTTGGGAGGCCAAGCTCAGCAGATCGCCTGAGGTCAGGAGTTCGAGACCAGCCTGGCCAACATGGAGAAACCCCATCTCTACTAAAAATACAAAAAAAAAAATTAGCTGGGCGTGGTGACGCGCACCTATAATCCCAGCTACTCAGGAGTCTGAGGCAGGAAAATCACTTGAACACGGGAGACAGAGGTTGCAGTGAGCCGATCTCATGCCACTGCACTCCAGCCTGGACAACAGAGTGAGACTCTGTCTCAAAAAAAAAAAAAAAAAAAAAAAAAGAGTTTCTGGCAATACAGGCAATACAAATAAACTTAAACCCACCAAAAAGACCTATTGAAAAGTATGAGATGAAATGAGAGTTTTCATATGATCATATGATGGGTCAGTCAACTTGTAAAAACACTTTATAAAATAGTTTGGCTTTATTTTTATAGATTTAAGGGATGCAAGTGCAGTTTTGTTAGATGGATATACTGTGTAGTGGTGAGGTCTGGGCTTTTAGTGTACCTATTACCTGAATAGTGAACACTGTACCCAATAGATACTATTTCATCCTTCACACTACCTCCCTTCCTTCCCTTGTTTTGGAGTCTCCAGTATGAATTTTTCTCTTTTGTATTTCCATTGTATCCATTGTTTAGCTCCCACTTATCAGTGAGAGCATGTAGTATTTGATTTTTTGTTTTTGAATTATTTCACTAATGATAATGGCTTTAAGATCCAACAATATTGCTGTTAAAGACATTTCATTCCTTTTGTGGCTGTGTAGTATTCCATTTGTGTGTGTGTGTGTGTGTGTGTTTGTGTGTGTGTGTGTATCACATACTCTTTATCCAATCTTCTATTTATGAACACTTGTGTTGCTTCCATGACTTCGTTATTGCAAACAGTGCTGCAATAAATATATCAGTGCAGATCTCTTTTTGACATAATGGTTTCTTTTCCTTTGGGTAGATACCCACTAATGGAATTGCTGGATTGAAGGGCAGTTCTATTTTAAATTCTTTGAGAAATCTCCATACTGTTTTCCATAAAGGTTGTACTATTTACATTCCCACTAACAGTGTATAAGTATTCCTTTTTCTCCTCATCTTCATCAACAGTTGTTATTTTTTGACATTTTAGTAATAGCCATTCTAACAGGTGTAAGATGGCATCTCGTTGTGGTTTCAATTTGCATCTCTCTGATGATTAGTGAGTTGGCATTTTTTCATGTTTGTTAGACACTTGTATGTCTTCTTTTGAGAAATTTCTGTTCATATAATTTGCTCACTTTTTGTTGATGTTTGTTTGTTGCTGGTGCTTCCTGTAGATTCTGCATATTAATCCTTTGTCAGATGCATAGTTTGCAAATACTTTCTCCCATTCTGTAGGTTGTGTTTACTCTGATGATTATTTCTTAAGCTGTGCAGAAACTGGTCAGCTTAATTAAGTCCCATTTGTCTATTTTCGTTTTTGTTGTGTTTGCTTTTGAGGACTTAGTCATAAACTCTTTGCCTAGGCCAATGTCCAGAAGACGTTTTCTTTTAGAATTATTTTAGTTTCAGGTGTTTCATTTGAGTCTTTAATTCATCTTAAGTTAATTTTTGTATATGGTAAGAAATATGGGTCCAGTTTTATTATTTTGTATATGGCCATCCAACATTCCCAGCATCATTTATTGAGTAGGGTGTCCTTTCCCAATGTATGTGTTTGTTGGCTGTATTGAGGATCAGTTGGTTGCAGACATGTAGCTTTACCAAATTATTTTCTAAATAAAGCCACATACCTAGAAAATAATTTGACATTCTGAATTATAGTTGAAGAAGCATACTCTAGAACGCAACAATCTTGCCACCGCACGATAACTCATTGTAATAGTATTTATTTCTGGATAGCCTTTGGGCTGTGTACAGTTTTCCTTATTTTAAGCTAAATAAAGCAAACAGGTGTTTGTTTTATAAGTATTATTTTACCCCATACCTACATATTTATGCACTTTATGCAAGCATGTTACATAATTGTTCCAATATAAAAAAATATATATGATCACAAAAGCCTATCAATATACTTTACTATAATCTATTAGTCAAACACAGAAAATTCACATGTTCCTGTTAATGCAGAAAATATATTGACAATATTCAACATTCACTGGTAATAAAATAAAACCTATATGTACACTAGAATTGAAAAAGATCATTCCTAAACCTATTAAAGTTACTGATCAAAATCTTTCTGTAAATCTCACACTTCAATAAATATTGGAAGCCTTTTCTTTAAAATGAAGAACTGAATGAGACAAAGATATTGACTGTCACTGCTCATATCAATATTATAATAAAGGGTTTAGTTAAGGAAATAAGATTACTAGATAAAAGATGAATTCAGGTCAATTATCTACATTGCTTTATACTAGCAAACAAAAATATGTGCCTTTGATTAAATCTAACGATGTATGTGAATTTATGAAAAAAATGGAATTTTATTTAAACAAATCAAAAACAGTGAAATATCAACAATGTCATACGATTCAACTTAATATATCAATGAAGAAGATGCAATATTATAAATTTGACACTTTTCTCATTAAGTTGTATAGTAATTTGTTGTCCAATCAAAACCCAACATAAGGTAACTCTAAAGTCTATATGGTTTCTAGAAAAGACTTCTTATTAAGAAGGTACAAACACACTTGCCCTACCAGAAATTAGTATAAAATTATGATATTAACCAAGAAGCAACACTAGTATATGGACAAGCAAATAGTCAATGAGGCAGTATTAGAAGCCTTGGAACTGACTCCTCATTTTTGCCTATCTCAATATAAATCTAAGTTGCCTCTGTAGATCAGTTGGAGGAAAGAATGGACAGTTTAATGAAGAGTAGTTGGACAAGTGGGTATCTATTTAGAAAAATATAAAGTTTGGATCCTTCATGCTGTATACAAAAATCAAATCCAGGTAACAAAATTCTGAAGTTGTGAAAAATAGAGCTTTAAATCTTTTAGAAGTAAATATAAAAGATATTTGTGATGTTAAGGTAGGAAAGGATTTATTAAACAAGATATAAAAAGTGCAACTTACAAAGGAAAAGATTGATAGATTTAAGGTCTTCTATCCATCACAGGCATCATTTAAAAAGTGTAACTAAAAGCCACAGAATTTTAATGTATAAAACTGGTATAAGATTTGTATAGAGAACAAATCAAGTACTCTTACAAATGAGGAGAGAAAATCAACCAAATTAAATTTTGGGCAAAAATCAAGGCCATGTACTTTACATGAGAAATAAATACATGACATAAAATATAAAAACCTGCTGAACTTAATTTGAATATGAGAAATACAAATAAAAAATATACCAAATAGCTAATCACATTGACAGAACTTTAAATATTTTGCTTATAGTTTTGTATGTGGTGCAGTGGGAGCTATCACACAGAGAGGGCAGGAATATAGATTGGGAAATCACTGCAGACAAATTTAAATTCATCCAGTGAAGCTAAAGATGTGAGCCTTATCACCAAGTAAGTTATTTCTAGGTATATACTCTAGAGAAATTCTTGCCTGAATGCTCAAGGAGTCATATATAGAATGTTTATAGCTGTATTTTCTATGATGTCAACAAAACTAGGAAAATTCCAAATGCTCATCATCAGTAATACTTTTCACATAAAGATATCAACATGCAAAACAAAATAGTGTATATTTTAAGAATACACACATGTGAAGTGATTTTTTTAAAAAAACAATTGTATGATAAGTACAAAAACTGGGGTTATGATTATGCCAGAGAGGAGGAGCAAGTGGGTAAGGTCAGTGAGTAGTACACAGACTGTCCTTGGTATTGATAATTCAGTTACTTGATTTATTTTATTATTTATATCTATAACTATATTAAAATATTCCTATGTATAAGTGAAATGTTTCACAATAAATTTTGAAAGAGAGAGTAAATTGCTGCCCAGAAGGCCCAAATGGGTTGGGAAACAACAGTGTCAAATAACTTGAAATCAATTAATTCAACTTTCTTGGCTCTGAATAATCCAGCCTTTTGTGAACATGATTTAAAATCCAGGCCAGCTCTGTCACTGACATGACACACAAATACACTCATATATCTTTTGCTCCACAACTGTTAGGCTTGCAGGATTCTTTATTTTTTTATATATATATATATAAATATTTTTCTTTAGACAGAGTCTCGCTCTGTCGTCCATGCTGGAGTACAGTGGTGCGATCTCAGCTCACTGCAAGCTCTGCCTTCTGGGTTCATGCCATTCTCCTGCCTCAGCCTCCCAAGTAGCTGGGACAACAGGTGCCTGCCACCATGCCTGGATAATTTTTTTTGTATTTTTAGTAGAGACTGGATTTCACTGTGTTAGCCAGGATAGTCTCCATCTCCTGAACTCATGATCAGCCCACCTCGGGTTCCCAAAGTGCTGGGATTAGCAGGATTCTTAAACTATAATCTTAAGGCAACTCTGTCCCACTTTGCCTCTTTAAAATTAATTCAGTGGTCAACATGATATCTGCAATCTGCCTTAATAAATCCAAATGTGGCACTATATACAGATGAAACTAGCTGGTCATGAGTTGATGACTGTTATGATTGTTGATACATGCTTAGAAGTTCATTATACTATGATCTCTGTTTTTGCACTTTTGAAATTTACAATGAAAAATTTTTTAAAGAAATCCAGTGACCAAAATTATTTCTTGCATGTACATAAATATTAAATCAGTTCATTGACTTACAACTTTTTGTAAGTAATATAAATCATATGGTCACTTTAAGTCAGAAATTAATGTACTTTCTTAATTCAGAAATTATAATTGGTAGATCCATATAATGATAAAATTCTTAAATAATCTACCCTCCCCAGTTAAGAGATTTTTTAGGCAAATGGTCAGCAAATTCAGTAGGATTGTATTGTAGTTCATTTTCCTTTTCCTTCTCATATGTCCATTTGCAAAGAAAATGGATTCTGTTCTCCCTCAGATTGGACTTTTCAGGTAGAGGGGAGAGTAAGAGGACACAAGAGAATTCTTAACTCAGCGTGTGTTTAGATGGCTTTGCAGTCTATAGGCACTGAAGATGTTTAAAGCCTACTTGTTTTTAGGGCACTTTTATGGGTTTTACAGAGGTCACATTGAGAATTCTTTCTGCACTGCCTATAAGGCAGGCCATAACACTTTCCTGTCACTTCCACTACTCTCTGAGCAGTTTTGTTGATGGCCTTCTCACTACGCTTAGACAACTTCTACTCTTATTCTACAGGTCTCAAGAGTATGGCTGTATTTAAAAAATTATCTTTATAACCCACCCTTCTTAATGTTAACACCATGAATGATGACCTCAGAATTGTAAAACCTAGTTTTGATTATTTTCAAACTTTCCGTCGTGGTGTGGCACTGAGCTGATATCTGGTCTCTTTCAATTTATTCTTGTGTTAAAAATTACCCCAGGAGCTGAGTGACATGTTGAAACAATATCAGTGCTGGGTTTGATGGTCTTTGAAAGATAATGATGAATGGAAGTTCAACAAATAATGAAGACAGGCAAATATCATGATTAAGAAAAAATAAGCTTTCTGGAAATTAGAGCCAAATGGTAAATTTCATGTTGATTTATAGAATTCTTAGACTGAACTAGGAAACATTTGGTTACTATTCAGGCAATGAAATATTGAAGCCTAGGAGCAAAGTGATTTATTATTAACAAATACTGATGTGTTCATAAGTATTGATTTAAATATAGATATTGCCAATAATAGTAGTTATGTTTATCATGAGATTAGTAAGGCATTTAACAATTTATTTGGCATTCCCAATTTTTAGATTAGGCTTAATATATGGGCTGAGAGATAGAGGTATTAGATATCTAGTTGAATATTATTATGAAAAGAAGTTCATTATTAATTATGCCATTTTTGAAGAAAGTCGCTAATAGAATAATACTCTTTCCTACTCAACATTTTAATTGATGATTTAGGTAAAAATATGTAAAATATATAAGTAACACATTAATGTACTTTTACTTTTGTGTAGTATGTAACTTGCTTGATAATTACTTGTTAAACTTCATTTTTTCGTCTTTTGTCGTTTTGTCTTAGAGCTTTGAAACTTACAACTTAAGATAATACATCACCTTAAACAATGGTTGAATGATTCATTTCACACACATTATTACATGAATAGTCTATAGTAGTAGACAAATGTATTTCTCAGACATTCTGAAAAGTCAAAGTTGTAGCTCAATTATACAGTAACAGTTTTGGATATCTGGGGGTAGAGCAATTAAGGTTAATAAAAATGAGACCTTGAAAATGAGCCAAGGCATTTTAATGAAACGTGTTTCTTTTGGAATTTGAAGCACATGGTACACTGAAATGCCATATGATGATTCTGTCAAGGATATGTCAACAGTAATGGATGATACCTCTCCCTGTTGGTCTGTAAGGTGATTTTTTTTCAAAGAGAATCTTATTATAATCAGTTGAAGACCATATGGCATGTAGACTATAATAGCTAGTTTATCTTTGCCTCTCTACTGTGAGCAAGACTCCGCACTTTCTCTGACTCTTTTCCAAGTGGAAGTTCAGACCAACCTTCAGCATTTTTGAAAATGTAAAAAAGGAACTTTATGAGTAGAATTTAAGTGCATAAAAAGACCCAAATTTATTTCCTTTTATCTTATCAACTTTGTTTCACCAGTCCATCTATATCTATTTTACAACACTTAAGAAAATAAAAAAGGAATGGACAGAAAAAAAGAAACAAGAGAAAAAGAAAGGTAATAGAAAAATAATTTTAAAAGAAAGGATAAGAAAAGAAAAAACATGAAAAGAAAAATGCTCAACTTATTGATAAAAATTACTAGAAATAGAAAAGGAGGCCATTCTTGTGGGAGTGAGGTGGTATCTATCACATTGTGGTTTTGGTTTGCATTTCTCTGATCATTAGTGATGTTGAGCACCTTTTCCTATGCTTATTGGCCACAGTAGATGTTGGCATGGATGCAGTGAAAGGGAACACTTCTACATGCTGGTGGGAATGTAAATTGGTACAACCATTATGGAAAACAGTGTGGAGGTTCCTTGAAAAACTAAAAGTAGAGCTACCATTTGATCCAGCAATCCCACTATTGGGTATCTACCCAGAGGAAAAGAAGTCATTATACGAAAAAAAAAAAAAAAAACTGTCACATGCATGTTTATAGCAGCACAGTTCACAGTTGCAAAAATGTGGAACCAGCCCAAATGCCCATCAGTCAACAAGTTGATAAAGAAATTGTGAGATATGTGTGTGTGTGTGTGTATACCATTGAATACTACTCAGCTATAAAAAGGAATGAATTGATGGCATTTGCAGCAACCTGGATAGGATTAGAGACTATTATTCCAAGTGAGGTAACTCAGGAATGGAAAACCAAACATCATATGTTCTCATTCATAAGTGGGAGCTAAGCTCTAAAGGATGCAAAGGCATAAAAAGAATACAATGGACTTTGGGGACTTGGAGGGGAAGGATGGAAAGGGGGTGAAGGATAAAGACTACAAATTGGATATTGGGTTCAGTGTATACTGCTTGGGTGCTTGGGTGATAGGTGCACCAACAATCTCACAAATCACCACTAAAGAACTTACTCATGTAAGCAAATACCACCTGTTCCACCAAAAGCTATGGAAATAGAAAAAAATTTAAAAAAGAAATATGAAAGGAGGAAAAACAAACAAAATAGAAGTACGTCTTTGCTCTCCCTTTCTCTTCACATCACTCTCAATGCATACACATTGCTTCTAGATGAACAACACTCACTTTGTCACATTACACAGCAATTTATGTTTTTCTTTTAAAAAGTGGTAATTGTACTTTTTAAGGCAGTCGACTATATATTCAGTTAGGTTCTAATCTAAAATGCAGTGTCCAAAACACCTCACATAGCAAATGTTTTCTAAATGGAAGCTTATTATACAGTGAGATCACGGTCCAATTAACATTGCAAAGTGATATCATTTTAATCAACATTTTCTATTTGTCTAAAAAAGATAAGGACGTGAATGTGTGGGTGTATGTGTATAAATATGAGTATATGGTTGACGTCACTTCATTGCATTGCTTAAGCAGGGACAAAAGGCTAAAATCATAAAGATTTCAAAAGTACTCTGGAAAAAAATGAAATAATTAGGTAATTGGATAAATGCTAACATTCCCTAATACAATACAGAGAAAAATTATATAGTGCTATAGTAAAGGTCAGGATTGGGAGAAAGGGTCAGCATAAGGAGTCATGAGGCCAAACAAGTTCTAAATGTATGTGTAGACTGACCAAAATAAAGTTTTAAATTACTTATGCTTAATAATGGGATGTATTATATAATGTGTATTGGTATCTGGGTAAACTAAATAATATTTAAGTACCTCTACCAGATAGACAAAGGCTGTGCTTTGAATTTCTGTCTTGGTGGATTCTAAAGGTTCAAAAAATCTTTCTCTGAGTGTGGAGAACAGTAGGAGAAAGTGAAGAATCCAAGTAAGAATATGAAAAAGACTGACACCATGACTGAGAAGTTCAAGGATTTTATAACAAGACTGTTAGGAAATGTAAATCGACTCTAGGATTGGAGCACAAGTTCTGATTTTCAAGATGAAACTAAATGAAATAACTTTAGTGGTGTAGCTCAGATGAATCAAATGGCTTGGCAGGAAGCAAGAGTGTTAATAAATGGACTTTAAATTTCCCAGTCCTTAAATCCCCTGGAATAAAAGAAAAGAGAGACAGCAAGAGCCTGAGTAAGACCATTAAAATTCATTTCTACATTTAATTTGGTGATGAACTTGGAGGAAAAAAATCTATTACTCTATATTCTTTAAGTTGAGCTATAATTTAATGTAACCTGTTCAATAACTTTTAGGTTCCCGACTTTCAAACTTTTAAACTTTTTAAAATACTACATTTTGCGAAATCTGATCTATATACACTCACACCCATACTACTGATAAAAGCTTTCCTGAAATACTGCTTGCTGTGATAAAGAGTGAAATTCTGCTTTTGATGTTTGACTGCTCACAGATTTCATATCCTACCATTCCCCGCTTTGTCTCTTACCTCACATCTAGGAAAACTAGTAAGAAAGCTGACTCTTTGGGGCTAAGATGGGTGTGGGATTTCAAACCGCCCAAGGCTCAGATAACACGTGGGAATCTTCACCACTGCTCAGCTCCCTAACCACTGTAAAAGCCTCATCCATTCTTCTTTCATGACTCTCTTAAGTCATTTTTGAACCTGCCTGGGAGCTTTCCTACTTTCCTCAGAAATCCTTTGATGTGGATAATAAATCTTTCACACTGTCTTGGTGCATATGTGCCATCATTAGTGTCCATAAATGACCAAAATTTTTGAGCCATTTCACTTCTTTAAGGTGAATGTGACATTTTCTTGTGTGTGATTAATTTCATATTTTCTACTCCACTTCATTATATTTCATTTAAAATAATACCAATTATTATAAACTGATTTTAAAGCCCATTAGTTGGTTGTATATGTCACATAAAAATTCCAGTTCCAAATAAGAAAATCATGTTAAAAATTCTGACCCTTGGTAAATGCATTGCTGTAATTTTTGTGCATCTTTTTTACTCTCTCCACTTATGAAAATGCCTCATTCTTCTCTTATAGGACACCACTTTCTTCTGGCTCCCCACCTACTTTCACATTCCACTTTTTAAAGTTATAATTCCCCCAGAATTTTGCCTTTTAACATTTATGACAGTCGTCCCGAGTATTCTGATCTACTTTATTGACTGAATTTGGCCTTGGTGTTTGTGTCCGAGAATTAAACTTCCAATTAAGACCTATCTGCTAAGACCAAACCTGAATATTCAGCTTACTGCAAAGTATTTCCATGTAGCTGTCCTCATAAACACTTGAAAAGGTTACATTTATTTTCTCACCCTTCAACCCACTCTTTTCCCAAATAATCTCTCTCTGGTAACAAATGACTTTATTGTGTTCTCATGTTTTATTGATTTTTAAATTATTTCTTTTAAAAACTTTATTTTAAAACAGTTTTAGATTTATGCAAACAGTGTAAACATAAGAGTTCCCATTTATTGCACACCCAGTTTCCTACAATATCTTACATTTGTATGCTACATTGTGTAGTAGATTTGTTACAGTTAATAAACCAATATTGATCTATTATTATTAACTAAAATGTGTACTTTATTCTCATTTCTTAAGTTTTTACCTAATGTTCTTTCTCTCTTTCATGATACCATACAGGGACTGCATTACACTGATTAGGCATATCTTCTTAGGTTTCTCTTGACTGTGATAGTTTCTCAGGCTTTCCTTGTTTAGATGACCCAGAAAATATTGAGATATTTTATAGAATGTTACTAATTGAAATTTATCTGGTATTTTGTTCATAATTAGACTTGGAGTTATGGGCATTTGAGAGGTGAGTGTCACTTTTCACCACATCATATCAAATGTACATATTATCAAAATAACAATGACTTGTTATTCCTGAGAACCCTAATCACCTGACTAAAGTAGTATTTCTCCTATTTATTCACTGTAAAGCTACTGTTTTCCTCCGTTTTCTTTTGGAAGGAAATGCAATCCATACTTCAACAAGAGAACTAACTTTCCACCTCCTTGAGCATGAAGTAGCTACGTAAATTATTTAAAATTATTCTGCACAGAAAATAGGTCTATTCTTACCCATTTGTGTATTGAGTCAATCCTTATATCAGTAGGAATTCATAGATATGTATTTTATACTCTAGATTTCAATCAAATTATGCTTTATTTTGTTGCTCAAATTGTTCCGACTTTGCCCATTTAGAGATCTTTCAGTTATTTCCTGTGGGTTTTTTTTTTTTTACATTAATCAGTTGCTTGTATTTGTATTAGTCTATTCCTAGACCATCTATTCTATACCTATGATCTATATAGGTTTATTCTTCCAACAAAACAAAATCTCAGTCTTAATTACTATAGCTTTATATTAAGTCTTGAAATTGGGTAATGTGAGTATAGCAACTTTGTTTTTTTATCTTCAATATTATGTTTACTGTTTTATGTCTTTTAACTTTCTGTAGAAACTTTACAGTCAGTTTGTCAATATCTACAAATAACTTGCTATTTTGATTGAGAGTATGCTGATCTATAAATCAAGATGAAAATAATTGAAATCTTAACAGTAATTAGTCTTCAGATTCATCAATACAAAATTTGTCTCCATTTATTTAAATCTTCTTTGGTCAATTCATCAGAGGACTGTAGATTTCTGCATATAGATCCAGTATCTACTTAATTAGATTCACGTGTATTTTATTTTTTGGTGTAACTGTACATGGTACTATGTTTTTAATTTCAAATTTCAATTGTTCATTGCTGGTTTAAAGGAAGGCAATTAATTTTTGCATATTAATTTTGGATCCTGCAACAGTGCTATATTTTTGTCTAGTTCAGGAGATTTGTTGTCAATTCTTGGGTATTTGCTATAGAGTCAACAATGTCATGTGAGAATACTCTTTTCCAGAGTGGTTGTACTAGTTTACATTCCCACCATCAGTGTAAAAGTGTTCCCTTTTCTCCACATCTATGCCCACATATATGATTTTATATATATACACACACACACACGCATACATACATACACACACACACACACACACACATATATATATATAACTTTTGTTTAACTTTCTTGATTCTTGTTACAGATCATAGTGGGATGGTGCCCAATTACTTGCCATTAAGCATATGACATTAATATAACTACTCCAGCTTTTTTGTGATTAGCATTAGTATGGTATATTTTTCTCCGTCACTTTACTTTTTTTTACTTAAATAGTGTGGTATACAGGTGGGTTTTGGTTACTTTGGATAAATTCTTTAGGAGTGGTTTCTGAGATTTTGGTGTACTCGTCACCCAGGCAGTGTACACTGTACCCACTGTGTAGTCTTTTATCCTTCACCCCCTCCCAGCATTGCCCCCAAGTCCCTACAATTTATTATTATCATTCTTATGCCTTTGCATTCTCATAGCTTAGCTCCCATTTATAAGTGAGAACCTGTGATATTTACATTCCACTTCACTTAGAATAACGGCCTCCAGCTCCATACAAGTTGCTACAAAGGCCATTATTTTGTTCCATTTTATGGCTGAGAAGTATTCCATGGTGTGTATATATAGCACATTTTCTTTATCCACTGGATTGTTGATGGGCATTTAAGTTGGTTCCATAGTTTTGCAATTGTGAACTGTGCTACTATAAACATGCATGTGCATGTGTCTTTTTCATATAATGACTTTTTTTCCTTTGGGTAGATGCCCCACAGTGGGACTGCTGGATCAAATGGTAGTTCACTTTTAGATCTTTAAGGAATCTTCATACTGTTTTCCACAGTGGTACTAGTTTATATTCCCACCAGCAGGGTAAAAGTTTTCACTTTTCACCACATCCACACCAACGTGTATTATTTTTTAACTTTTTAATTATGGCCATTCTCACATGGTATCTCATTGCGGTTTTAATATGCATTTCGTGATAATTAGTGATGGTGAGCATTTTTTCATATGTTTGTTGACTGTGTATCTTCTGATTATGAGACTGATGTGCTGCCTGCTGTGCTATGGAGGCACTGCTTGTTTGTACATCTTTTTTTGAGAATTTTGTATTCATGTCCTTTGCCCATTTTTTGATGAGAATATTTGTTTTTTTCTTGATGATTGTTTGAGTTACTTTTAGACTCTGGATATTAGCTCTTTGTCAGATGCATAGTTTGAGAATATTTTCTCCAACTCTGTGGGTTGTCTGTTCACTCTGCTGATTATTTCTTTTGCTGTGCAGAAGCTTTTCAGTTTAATTAGGTCCCTGTATTAGTCAGAGTTCTCTAGAGGGACAGAATTAATAGGCTATATTGATATATGAAAGGAAGTTTATAAAGGAGGATTGACTCAATGATCACAAGGTGAAGTCCCTCGATAGGCCATCTGCAAATTGAGGAGCAAGGAAGCCAGTGGTGGACCAGTCCAAGCCCCAAAACCTCAAATGTAAGAAAGCTGATAGCACAGCCATCAGTCCGAAGTCAAAGGCCTGACAGTCCATGGCAAACCACTGGTTTAAGTTCAGGAGTCCAAAAACTGAAGAACTTGGAGTCTGATGTTTGAGGGCAGGAAGCATGCTTCACGGAATAAAGATGAAGGCCAGAAGACTCAGCAAATCTGCTCTTCCATCTTCTCCTACCTGCTTTATTTTAGCCATGCTGGCAGCTGATTAGATGGTGATAACCCAGATTGAGGATGAGTCTGCCTCTCCCAGTCCAGACTCAAGTGTTAATCTCCTTTGGCAACACCCTTACAGACACACCCGAGAATAATGCTTTGCATCCTTCAATCCAGTCGAGTTGGCACTCAGCATTAACCATCACGGTCCCATTTATTTATTTTTCCTTTTGCGGCATTTGCCTTAGGGTTCTTAGTCATGAATTATTTGCCTAAACCAATGTTCAGAAGAGTTTTGAGATGTTATCTTCTAGAATTTTTATGGGTTTCAGGTGTTAAGATTTAAGTCTTTGATCCATCTGGAGTAGATTTTTGTATAAGGTAAGAGATGAGGATTCAGTTGCATTCTTCAACATGTGGCTTACTAGTTTTTCCAGCACCATTAATTGAATATAGTCTTTCCCAACTTTATGTTTTTGTATGCTTTATTGGAGATCAGTTGTCTGTAAGTATTTGGCTTTATTTCTGGGATCTCTATTCTCTTCCACGGATCAGTGTGCCTAATTTATACAAGCTGTTTTGGGAACAGTAGCCTTGTAGTTTAATATGAATTTGGTGATGTGATGTCTCCAGGTTTGTTCTTTTTGCTTAGTATTGCTTTGGCTATTCAATACTTTTTTGGCTCCACAGGAATTTTATAATGTTTTTTCTAGTTATGTGAAAAATGATGATGGTGTTTTGATGCGAATTGTATTGAATCTGTAGATTGCTTTGGGCAGTATGGTCATTTTCACAATATTGATTCTACCCATCCATGAGCATGAGATGTGTTTCCATTTGTTTGTGTCATCTATGATTTCCTTCAGCAGTGTTTTGCAGTTTTCCTTGTAGAGATCTTTCACCTATTTGGTTAAGTGTATTCCTAAGGTGTTTATTTTTTCTTTTCTTTTTTTTTTTTCCTTATTATACTTTAAGTTCTAGGGTACATGTGCACAATGTGCAGGTTTTTTATATATATTTACATGTGACATGTAGGTGTGCTGTACCTGTTAACTCATCATTTACATTAGGTATATCTCCTAATGCTATCCCTCCCCTTTCCCCCTACCCCACAACAGGCCCTGGTGTGTGGTGTTCCCCACCCTGTGTCCAAGTGTTCTCATTGTTCAATTCCCACCTATGAGTGAGAACGTGCAGTGTTTGGTTTTCTGCCCTTGTGATATTTTGCTGAGAATGGTGGTTTCCAGCTTCATCCATGCCCCTACAAAGGACATGAACTCACCCTGTTTGTGGCTGCATAGAATTCCATAGTGTATATGTGCCACATTTTCTTAATCCAGTCTGTCACTGATGGACATTTGGGTTGATTCCAAATCTTTGCTATTGTGAATAGTGCCACAATAAACATATACGTGCATGTGTCTTCATAGCAGCATGATTTATAATCCTTTGGGCATATGCCCAGTAATGGGATGGCTGGGTCAAATGGTATTTCTAGTTGTAGATCCTTAAGGAATCACCACACTGTCTTCCACAATGGTTGAACTAGTTTACAGTCCCACCAACAGTATAAAAGCATTCCTATTTCTCTACATCCTCTCCAGCACCTGTTGTTTCCTGACTTTTTAATGATTGCCATTCTAACTGGTGTGAGATGGTAGCTATTCTAAAAGAGATTGAGTTCTTGATTTCAATCTCAGCTTGGTTGTTGGTAGTGTATAGTAGTGCTACTGATTTGTGTCCATTGACTTTGTATCCTGAGACTTTACTGGATTCATTTATCATGTCTAGGACCCTTTTGGGTTTTCTAGCTATATGATCATATCACCAGCGAACAGTGATCATTTGAGTTCCTCTTTTCCAATTTGGATGCCATTTATTTCTTTTTCTCTTGTCTAATTGTTCTGGCTAAGACCATGACATGGTTTGGCTGTGTCCCTGCCCAAATCTCATCTTGAATTATAGCTCCCATAATTTCCACGTGTCATGGGAGGGACCTGGTGGTAGGTAATTGAATCACTGGGGCAGGTCTTTCCCATGCTGTTCTCCTGATAGCAAATAAGTCTCACAGGATCTGATGGTTTTTATAAAGGGGAGTTCCCCTACACAAACTCTCTTGCCTGCCACCATGTAAGACAGGACTTTTCTCCTCATTTGCTTTCTGCCATGACTGTGAGGCCTCCCCAGCCATGTGGAATTGTGAGTCCATTAAACCTCCTTCCTTTATAAATTACCCAGTATCAAGTATGTCTTTCTTAGCATCATGAGAACAGACTAATATAGATTGCCAGTACTATGTTGAATAGAAGTGGGTAAAGGGGGCATCCTTGTTACTTTTAAACTATCTGAGTCTTTAATTAAAGTTGGCTTCTGAGAAATAAGAAATAGTAGGTCTGTTTCTATATCTACTCTGACAACCTACTTCTTTCAATTTAGACCAGTCACATTTGAAGTGCTTATTAATACAGTTGAATTAATACCTAACGTATTTTCTATTTGTTGCATTTTTAATTTTTTTCTCTCTTCTCTGGTTCTAATTTAGTATTTTATATAATTCAATGTAATATCCTATAGGATTTAAATATTTTTTTAAAAATTTTGTTTTAGTGCTTGCCTTGGAGCTTTCAAAATACAATTTTAACTAATCTGTCTAGCTTCAGATTATATATTATACTGCTTCACATGTAGTACAGTACCTTAGGAAGGAGTTTTCTCAATTTCTTCCTCCTATTATGACATTCCTGTTAATAATGCTCATATTGTACTGGTGCTTAATGCATGGGGTGTTTACCACTTAAATACCAACATATTAGTAGCATTATTATTAATATTTCAGTTATCCTTTAGATAAATAAAGAATAAGGAAAATAATTTTGACTTCCTTTTTCCTTCTCTGACTTTCTTGCTTTTTAAATGTAGATCAATGTTTCTGAGGTATATCACTTTCATCCTCCCTGAAAAATTGATTTTAATATTTCCTGTTGGACTGGTCTGCTGGCAAATAATTTTTAGTTTTTCTTTCAGGAGGTATTTATTTCTCCTTTATTTCTGAAGGATAAATTTGCTGGATATAAAACTCTAGGTGTTTTTGTTTGTTATTTGCTTTGGTTTGGTTTTTGGTTCTCTCAAATTAAATAATTTAGTCTAAGTTCTTTTTGTCTGCATGAATTCTGATAAGTCTACTGTAAATTTTACTCTTGAAT
This sequence comes from Papio anubis, assembly GCF_008728515.1. Classification (NCBI taxonomy): domain Eukaryota; kingdom Metazoa; phylum Chordata; class Mammalia; order Primates; family Cercopithecidae; genus Papio; species Papio anubis. The sequence goes on from NC_044979.1 coordinate 49,071,991, forward strand.
CTTACAGGTAAGCAAATACTTCTTTTACCTCTTGCTATATATTTTTAAAGATTTTCTTGTTGTCTTCTATTTTCTGTAGTTTGATTACAATATAACTAGGTATGTATTTTTTGGTAATTATCCTCTTTGGTGTTCTCTGAGCCTCCTGAATTTGTGACTTCATGCCTCTCATTAAATTCTTTAGGGCCGGGCGCGGTGGCTCAAGCCTGTAATCCCAGCACTTTGGGAGGCCGAGACGGGCGGATCACAAGGTCAGGAGATCGAGACCATCCTGGCTAACCCCGTGAAACCCCGTCTCTACTAAAAAATACAAAAAACTAGCCGGGCGAGGTGGCGGGCGCCTGCAGTCCCAGCTACTCGGGAGGCTGAGGCAGGAGAATGGCGTAAACCTGGGAGGCGGAGCTTGCAGTGAGCTGAGATCCGGCCACTGCACTCCAGCCTGGGTAACAGAGCGAGACTCCGTCTCAAAAAAAAAAAAAAAAAAAAAAAGAAAATATTGCTTTGAATATTTCTTCTGCTCCATTTCATGTTTTTTCTCCTTCTGGTATTCCCATTACATGTGTGTTACAACTTTTGGTATTGGCCCTTTCTGTTTTCATTTTTCTTTCAATCTTTTTACATCTCAGTTGGGGCAGTTTATAATGATCTTTCCTCAGACTCAGTGATTCTTTCCTTCTCTATGTCCAGTCTACTAATGAGCTCATCAGGGGCATTCTTTACTTCTGTCATAGTGTTTTCTTTGATTTTTAGCATTTTGTTTTGATTCTTTCTTATAGTTCCCATCATTGCTTACACCCACTTGTTTTTGCATGTTGCCTTTTTTCACTAAAGTCCTAAACATATTAATCATAATTATTTTAAACCCAATGTCTGATAATTCTAACATCTATGTCATGTATCAGTCTGGTTCTGGTCCTTATTAGATATCTTCAGTCTGTGGTTTTTCTTGCCTTTAACATGCCTTGTAAATTTTTTGTTGAATATCAGGTAATAAGATTTGAGGTAAATTGGCTTTTAGTGTGAGATTTTATGTTGATCTGACTAGAAGACAACATTTAGTCTTGCCTCTAGTTATCTCTTTCACCATTTTCTTTTGGCCTTTCCTAGAATCTCTTTTTTTACAGTCAGTATCTGATAGCTCTTTCAGGCTGCCATCCATTCTCACTATATTGGAGTATTGTTTGTATAGTGGTGAGGTATAAAGGATGGAAAGTGTTCTATAACCTTATAGTTAAATTCAATCTTTTAGTAGTTCTGTGTCCCCAGTCTTTGATCTTCACAGTAGTTCTTTTAGTGGTACAGCTTATGTTTTGTTGTTGTCGTCGTTGTTTCTTTTTTGATGCTTGAGACAATAAGGCTAGAGAATGCTGGAGTCTGAGAAATATCTTTTCCTCAGGTAGAATAAATCTGTCATCATGCTTTTTTTCCTCCTATGTTATGGAGACTACCCTAGGGATATTTCACAATGATTACTTTTTCTCTTTCATTGCCAAGATTCTTTCTTCGTTATTCATGGTGATAACTCCTGATGGGGTTCCTGGGGATAAAGCTATGAAAGTGTGGGGGCCCTCTTAAGTAGTTCCTCACTCTCATGCTAATCCACACTTAGCCTCCAATAGTTTGTCAAAATTCTCATTTAGATATTAATTAGTTTATGGCTCCAGAATCTTCTCCTCCAGGTTAGCAGATCTTGGCTATATTTCTTTCGATTCTCCTGTTTCTCCATATTTTAGTGTGTCAACTCGTTCTATCTACAACCTCAGGTCTCATGTGAGTTCAAGAAAGGTTGTTGATTTTTTCACTTACTAGGTATAAGGACAGGAGTGGCAAGTTCTATGTTTTTCTTTTTCCAAATCAGAGCTGAAAGTGGATGATAGATTTGTTTCTTAAATTCAAAATCATTTTAGATTTTTCAAAAAGTTATAGCCAGATTTCTCAAATACTTTAACTAGATTCCCCAAATGTTGACATTTCCCCCATTTGCATTGTCGTTCTTCCTATTTCTCAGTCTGCACATACATATATAATTTCTGAATCATTGGAAGTAAGTTGTAGACAGGATATTCTTTCACCTCTCAGTAGTTTAGTTTATAATTCCTTAAAATCAGACAGTCTCATAAATAAGCAAAATACAATGATTCAATTCGGAAATTAACATTAAAAAGCATTATTTTGTAATTCACATTCATTGTTAAAATTTCATTGCCCAACTAATGTTCCTTGTGAAAAAGAAACAAATTTTTTGTCCAGGATCAAAGCCAGGATGACATATTGCATTTAGTTGGCATTCTCATTAATCTTCTTTAATCCAGAAGAATTAATTAGCCTTTCTTTTCCTTTCATGTCCTTGATATTTTTGAAGAGTACAGGCCCTTTATTTTATAAAATAAATTCACATTTTTCTGATGTCATCTTGTAATTTAATTCAAGTTATACATTTTTTTCAGAGACACCAAGAAGATATGTTGTACTTTTGGTTAAGCATTCATGAGGAGGCATGTGATATATATTTGTCATATTACTTGTGAAGTTAACTTTAATCACCTAGTTAAGGTAGTATTTGCCAGGTTTCTACATTGCAGAATTGCTGTTTTGGTGTTTGCAATTAATAAGTACCTTGTCAGGAGGTATAGTAAACATCTTATTTCTCATCAGCTGTTCATCTTCTACATTTAGTAACTATTGACAATTCTTATTTAAACAGCTATTATTATGGTGGTTGCCAAATGGCAATTTTCTAATTTCATATTTCTTTCTGCCTAAGTTGACATTCTATTGTAAGTAGCATTTCAAGATGATAATACAAGAAATCTGAAAAATTGTTTTTAATTTCTTTTTTTCTAATCAATTATGCTGGCCAATCATATGGCAACAGCTTGACTAATAGATAGCACATAAAGTAGATAAGGCATTACTATTTCTATAAAATCAATGTCCTAAAGGGCTTTTGAAAAGTCACAGGGTAAAAGTATTCAAAAACAAGGAGAAAAAATAAACAAAACCTTCAGGATAGCTATGCAATGATTTCACAACATTACCCACCTAACTGAGAAAGCCTGGCACTTTGTGAAGAAGCAGCTACAGGGCTTAAAATCCATAAAACAGGGTCAGATGCAGGTGGTTCAAGAGTCTGAATCCTTTTACCCAATTACATCCTCCTCCGCACAGAGAAGTCTTCCTTGTCTACAGTGGGAAGGTCATTAGATGTGCCCAGAGCAATATTTTTCTTCTTAACACGAAACTAAGTGTGAATTGGTTTTATCAAATGTGTGTAATTATTTGTGAAATGCCTAGACTTTTATGTCATGCTCTTGGAGTTTTTCAAAGAATAAAATCATACCCAGCTCCTTGTTGGATGAGAGTGATTCACAGTTGGATTGAACGTAAAAGAAAATCTCTCAAAGATATCCCAAAACAACCATTGCCAAAGAGAATATCATCTAAAAGTTATTAGAGTGGATATTTGCTCCTTATCATTACTATCATATGCTTTATTGATTTCAAAGGCATTCTCTGTATTTCCTCCAGCAGCTCATATAAAACAGCCACAGAGCTATAACATCTGCTTGCCTGGATTGACATAATACATTTGAAAATCAACTTATCACAGACATTTCAGTCTACAGTTGCATTGTTTTTCTTGTTAATGTCCAGTAGCTAATGTAATATGTCATCTGTGAAAACCCAAGCTCAGATGTTCTGATTAAGTTTGGCACCAAGGAGAATAATGACCTGCATTATCCAAAGATGTTACTGATACATTTACTCATAGACAGAAACCACTATCAACCATGCACTTATTCAGTAAAACACTATTAGATAGGAAACTACTTTTTTGTGTGTGTATATAAAGATTTTAAATATTGGGAACATCAATTTATGGATAATTACTCCCAGATTCCTACTAGGTAAATGACTAGACATGAATATTTTGATGCAGGTTGGCATGAACAAAATGATATTTTTAGGAGAAATCTGTGCGAGGATGCAGATGATATTTCAGTGTTTAACCTCAAACACATATACACAAGCATCCTTAGACACAGATTGCCCCCTTGTGTGAAAGGTAAGCCAATGTATACATCTCAATAACGATTGAGGATATTGCTGCAGGTGTTCATGGTGATGATACAGACTTAGCAATAAAATATAAAACAGTATTTTTATTTTCTATTCAAGGAGGCAGAGGTTTAAGGTGTATTTAGGGTTTCCTTCAAAATTTTTTTTAAAAAAATTAATAGGAAATTTGCTGTAATAAACATCTGAAAATTGGAAACAATAATTTTGTCCAAAAATGGGAATTATTAACTTACAAATTGTAACAGGAATTAAAGGAATTACAGCAAAGTATCAAAAATATTGTTTATGGATCTTCCTTATTTATCTTTATTTTATTTATATTTTCCTAATTTCTGTAGTGATCTTACAGGAGATGGCATCTGAAATTGCTACCATTGATAATTTATGTTGTTAATTTATTAGGAATGGATGTAAAATAGTGGATAAAACAAGGTCATCCTGTGTAATTTTCAGAAAACCTTTTCATGAAGACAGCTATTCCCTAGAACTGCAAGACATAGAAGCATTATAAATAAACCCTACGTATGTTTTGTTAAAACAACCATTGATATTTATTAAAATTCTCAAAAATTTCCATTTTTTAACCCAGTATCTTATGGTTAAAAAGAGTAACCTGGTGATCTCATGTTTAAAATTCTATTGTAGTGCAGAAAAGCATGGACAAAAATTTAAAAAAAAAAATAGTGGAAACATTGAATGCAGTAAAAATAGTGTGAAAATTACCTGAAATTCTAATGACAGTGAAATAATCAAGTACATTCTTCTACTGTCACACAATTAAATATTAATTATAAAGAAAACAACAGCAATTTTTTTTGTAAAATCTCTTGGAAATAACATAAAATAAATCCTGGAGATAATATAGATTATTTTTTGTAAAAGAAGGTTAGCCACCATACTATTTGTTGTTACAGTAAAACAAAACAAAACAAAACACCAACATATTTTTCCAATGGGATTTTCCCCTCAAAAATCTTATAATCATTTGGATTTACTTACTCCCAAATAATAATTTCATTAATTTTTAAGGCTTGTAGCAGGTCAATTTTATACATAGGGAACTTAAGGAACATAAAATAAAATAATGTGGATAATGTTTACAGCAGAGTCCAAGGAAGAATTTAGTTTTCCTGCCTTTATTCTTTCTTTTATACACAATTAGTCAAGATTTTTGATGATGCTAGTAATGATAAATTAGTTATCATCTGTTTTTGAAACCAGGTGTAGATTTGGATTTTATTATTTAATCAGAACCCAAAATTCCTAAATAACTTTTGGTTTATTCTGAAAAAGGTTTCTTGTCTGAAAACCCACCCTTTTCCATTGCCATTCTTAGTATATATATTATATATATTTAGTATATATATATTATATATATTTAGTATATATATATTATATATATATTTAGTATATATATTCAAATTTATGCCATGAAATTTTATAACTAGCCAAACTAGGGTACATTTGTAACATAAAAAATCCTCTGCATGGCTATTATTAAGAAGACCAAAAATAACAGATGTTAGAGAGGATACAGAGGAAAGGGAACTTATACACTGTTGGTGGGAATGTAAACTCTCTGGAAAACAGTATGGAGATTTCTCAAATAACTAAAAATAGAGCTACTATATGATCTGGCAATCCCACTACTGGGTATCTACCCAATGGAAAAGAAATCTTTATATCAAATGGTTACCTCCCCTTGTGTGTATCATAGCACTGTTCACAATCTCAAAAACATGGAATCGACTTAAGCATCCATTAAAGGAGAATTGGATAAGGAAAATATGCTATCTATACACAATGGAATACTATTCAACCATAAAAATAAAAAAAAATCATGTATTTTGCAGCAACATGGATGGAACTGGGAGCCATTATCTTAAGTGAAACAACTCAGACACAGAAAGATAAATACATGTTCTCACTAATAATAAGTAGGAGCTAAATAATAAGTACACATGGAAGTAGAGTACGGATTCATAGACAATGGGGACTTGGAGAAGTTGGGGGTTGGGAGGGTGGATAATGAGAGGTTGCTTGGTGGGTACAATATATGTTGTTCCAGTGATGAATATACTGAAGGCCTGGGCTTCATCTAAATGCAATATATCAATGTAGCGAAATTGCACTTGTACTCCATGAATAATACACAAGTTAAAAATAAATAAATACCTTTCATCTTAAAAGAACCTTAGCATTTTGAAATATTTCATTGATCATTACAATCAGCCATAACTAAAATTTATGATAGGGTCAATAGCCGGGAAATCATTCCATTTTTTCTTAAAAATCTGTGTGTGTTCCTTTATGTATGTGTGTGTGTAGCACACACAGACACAGGCACACACTGAGAGTTAGGAGGTATCTTTTATTCTTGGCCATTCTTGCTTATCATAACATAAGGAAAAATGTTTCCAACTCATAATACAGAAGGGAAGCTTTCTGGTAGCTACTTTTATTGAACAAGATCTTCCAGATATAATCCCGGAAGACAACTGATCATCTATGTGGCTATCGTCAAATAGAAATTTGCATGAATGTGGATTCAAAAAATGCATTTTCTCCTCTCATTTTTCCCTCATCCAGATCACAGTTAAACTCAATCTCAGGGTAAGTTCACCTGGATTAAATTAATTTAAAAAATAGTTCTATCTAATTCAGTTCAATCAAATGTGAAGCAACATAAAAAAGAGGCTTGTTATTTGTAAAGTTAGCATATGTCTAGTTTCCCAAGACAGAGCACTTAAAACTTCATTTCAAAGCAAAATAAAGGGACTACATTTGACTTGTAATGTAACCAAAATTATCTAGGAACTAATTGCTCATACGTTGTCTAGGAACTATGTTCCTACAAACATACAAAGCTCTGTTACTTTAGCCGAATTTGTACAGTGTCAGTCACAATGTCTTCTCCAGCCCACAGGCTTGAGTTACTGCCCTGTTATGTCTCCCTTTTCTGATGTTCTCAAAGGAGAAGGGAAGGGTACTTTGGCCATTGTAACAACCTCCGTCATACTTTCTCCAATATTATACTTTTGACATAAACAAGGGCTGTGGTTGCAAATCTCAAAATTAGTGAACACTTGCCATTAGACATGAATTTTTTAGAGTTGAATTTTTTACTGGCTAAATTTTTTAGAGTTCTTGGTTTTATTTTACTCTCAGAATCAATGCCAGTTATATTTCTTTTGGGTGTGCTTTTTAAAATAGAAAATATTATTTTTGTTTTATTGTAAAATTACAACCTCTGTTGTATATGAAATAATGCATATAGAGCAAAAAACGTTATGTGGCATTTCATTTTGCTGGGCAGGCTGCTAGGTTTACTCATTAGCTAAATGCGTTCCTCACAAGTAACAACAAAAACAAAAGTGTTAAACCTGCAACTGTTGAAAGGTAGACCAATAACCCGCTAAGATCAATGAGGCAATTATTTTTATTTTTTACAGTGTAATAAATTGGCTTTAGAGTAACTATGTTTCTGAATACATTCCCACCTTTTTGAGTTTTGATCTGCTTTGATGACAACATTTGGTCCACATATGTCAATAATATTATCCCGCCTTTCACACCCAGTATTCTGAATCAGATTCTCAATTCTCTTGTCCAATATATCACAACGTCCACGAGACAGCACTTAACGCTTCCTTAGTTTTTTATTTATTTCAAATAAAGTTTTATTTATTTAAATATAGAATGTCAGGATTAAATGATTATTATTGATAACATTGTTTATGGAATAAAATATAACTACCTCATCCTGTAGTCAAATTATTTTACATTTATGACCATTTAATTCTTCCCTGCCCAGACTAGTCAAGATGCTTTCTTTTTTTTTCTTCAGAAAACATTTCATAAGCAATTACCCACAAAATTGCCCTTGACAATTTGAAAGGGATTTTAAAAATGTAAATATTGAAACATTACCCAAATTATCTCTTTAAAAAGGAATGGGAGGAGACGATAGGGGAAATCGAACGTGTCCTGAAAACCTAACCTCTTGTGTGCTTCATCCTCTTTTGGGGCTTTTAGGCTAATAAAAACCCAACAACACACATAATGGAGTAGCTATTATAAGCCCTATTTTGTAAAATCGGAAATGAGGACAAAAAAGCTTAAGTAATTTGCCGAGCCCCTATCCCTTTGCCTTCTAACTAAGCTTGCTGTACAGCATGGGCCATAGGCTTCATTTTATAAGTTAAACTTATCTTCAAATTATGTTCTGTTTACATACTGCACTAAAAAAATGTGGCAAGAAAAAGTTACTAGATTTAAACTACCACTTAGATAATTTCTCAGAATGAAAAAGGCAAAAATAAAAAAAATAAAGCCTATCCAACTTCCACATTATTCAAATGATGCTGCTAAGTATTCCAAATTAATTGGCCTACCTATTAGTAGATGTTTGAAAACTATTAACATTGAAAGCACAGGCCTTTTTAAGTCTTCAATAAAAAGTATTATTACGTCTAATTTACATGTTTAAATGCTCATCCATTAGTGATCTTTTGCACCTTAAAAATCAATCATACCTTTAAAAAACCTAATTTCATAGTATGAATCTCGGTGTTCAAATTCCTATAATTCATTCCATTTATCCTTTCAAAGACAAAGTGAGGTATTGGGGTGGGAAGAATACTGACTAGAATTCAAGACATTTGAATTCTAATTTGAATATGCCTCTAACTACAAAGGGTAAAAAAGGGTAGGAAATTTGTTTTCTCACAAGTAAACAGGTAAATGAATGCTACAGTATTTTTAAGATCCTTGTTGGCTGATACATTATTTAAAATTATTGGGGCTAAGTAAATTAACATCTTTCTTTATAAACCAACACAATATACTAAAGCTTGTATTTGAAAACATAGGAGCCAATTTCCTTTTTAACTTATAAAAACATAAACTACAGAGTTTCCTTTAGTGTCAACCTCTGGTAGGGTCTTTGCTTTATTTACAGTCTTTGTAATTTATATACAGATTTTTAATATAAGAGTTAACCAACAAAATGTACTAATTATAATGTCTAATTATAATGACAAATTCTACTTGTTTTCTTTTGACAAAGAAGCTACATTATATGATTGCCAAAATGACAAGGAGGAAAACAGAATAAGAATCTCACATCTTCCTACTATTATCCATGACCTTTATGAATTAAAAGAAGTGACTTATGACATTTTTGCTGAAGAGTGCATTTTCCTCTGCTTGGAATATGTTCCATATCTCCAAAATAAAATTCAATTAACAGTCCTATGAAGCCCAGGAAAAGTGGCTAAGGATAATGAATCCAAAAGCAAGGTTGTAAGAATGACTCTACTTGGGAATTTTTTTTTTCTAATTTGAAGATGGACATTTCTTCACTGGTTTGCCATTACTAAATTATTTTAGAGTTTATTTGGCCTGCAAAGGGGTGGGGGAGTTGGAAACATCAGAAAAGGGTTTCAGGTATAGAATGTGCTGTTACCCGGGATAGTAGAGAACCAATATTGACCTCAATATTTTTCATGAAAGGAAGCTAATTTTTTGACCACCAATTGTAGGCTATATTAGCCAGAACACAGGTTAGAATATTTAATACAGATGACGGCCCATTCCCACTGCTTAGGCCAAATAAATCAGAAGGATTGGGTTTGCGGTCCAGTAAGAATATACTTGAAAAGGTCTTTAAGTTATTCTTATATGAACTAGAGTCAAGAACTAATAACCTAGAGAAATAGTTCCAAACTTGGCTATGTATTAGATATTCCTGGGGAAATAGAAATAATGCAAAATGCATCCAGGGATTCTGGTTTCTTGGGTATGGCGTAGGAAGCTGAAATTTAGCAAATGCACCAGGTATTTCTGATATAAGTGGACCTCAGTGAGAGACACTGCCCTAAATAGTAGTCCGTATAGTGAGGTCAATTTCTGATAAAGATTGAAAGAGGATGTTCATTGAACAATCTATTCAATCAATAGACAAAGTTACAGGTTTGAATAAAGCTGGGCATGGGGAACTTACCTGTAAAGGACAAAGTGTAGTCCACTGTTAAAATGTAGATTCCTGGAGAATCAATCTTTGAGAGTTTGGGGTCTTGGAATATGTATTTTATAAGCCTCTCATGCTCTGAAAATATGCCCTAGTTGACTAGCGATCTCCAATTCAATGCCACTCTCTGGGCTCTTTAAATGACTTTTCTCGGTAATTGTAAAGCAATGAAGGAGGTGCCAATCCTTTTTGTAGAAGAGTTTTTTTTTTTTTTTTTTTTTTTTTTTTTTGAGACGGAGTCTTGCTCTGCCGCCCAGGCTGGAGTACAGTGGCCGGATCTCAGCTCACTGCAAGCTCCGCCTCCCGGGTTCACGCCATTCTCCTGCCTCAGCCTCCCAAGTAGCTGGGACTACAGGCGCCCGCCACCTCGCCCGGCTGGTTTTTTGTATTTTTTTAGTAGAGACGGGGTTTCACCGTATTAGCCAGGATGGTCTCGATCTCCTGACCTCGTGATCCGCCCGCCTCGGCCTCCCAAAGTGCTGGGATTACAGGCGTGAGCCGCCGCGCCCGGCCAGAAGAGTATTTTTTTTTTTTTTAAAAAGGTAATAGGACCAGTTATAAGTCTCATATAAGATCCCTGTTTTAGCAAATAATCGAAATCCTAAAAGTTACTATTATCCAGATGCACTTGTCACTAGGCATAGGGGTCGGTAGAGGGGCTTGTGCTTAGGGAGATTTAATAGGATAATCTAAGGACGTAAGATGGGATAAGAAAATTCGAAAACACTGCCAGGTCACATTGCCCCAATCCTCCTACATATATTTGGTTATTATTAATTTCAAATGGCTTTGTCAAGAGCAGATATTCCCAGGCTACATCATGTGGTCAAATCTTGCCCTCCTAAAACTTTATTGTATATATGAGTTTCTTGGGCATCTTGTTAGAATGCAGGTTCTGACTCAGTATGTCTGGGATGGGGCCTTAGATTCGGCACTTCTAACGAGCCTCCAGTTATTGCTGAGGATGTTGGTCCAAGGACTGCACTTCGAGTTGCAAGGATTTAGGCAGTGTCTGTAGGTCATGACAGCAGCGTACACTCTCAACCTTTATCATTTTCTTGTGAATGAGATTATTGATTATAGAATAAATTCTCTTGAGAGCATTTAGATGCATCCCTGCCAACTCATTATACCATCCTCTCTTGGATTGGACTCCTTCATATTCTTCACTTTTTGAGCTCCCATTGTTCCAACCTCTTAATAGCTCCTCAAAATATTTAACTCACAAACACTGCCACAGTTTTAATTTACAGAAAACCTGTGAAGTTTATATTATTTTATCAGCTTTATAAAAGAAAAATCGAAGTTGCAGGTAAGTGTCAAAACATGCTTATGGGGATTTCATGGCTTGCCCAAGGCCACAAAGATTCAAATTCAGACTTCTAATTTCAGGTTCAAAATTGTTTTCCCTAACAACACAGTTTCATGTGTGAACTATGATCTCTCAATTCTGTTTACCTATTGGAATAACATATCAGTAATAGAAACAATCAGGACTACCATGAATAATTGTATAGGCTTGGATATAAAACTCTACATAAATTTCAACTAAACCTCAACAATACCCATATGAAGTATCATTATTTTCGCATTAGTGTAGAGAGAAATAAAAAAAAAAAAAACAGTTTGAAATCACCTAGTTTGCCTGAGACCAACAGAATATGGAACACAATGCATAATAATTCACTGTGAGTTATCACATTCTGCATTCACACATTTTATAAAAAAGGTCTAATTGGTTCACAGAGGAATACATGTAAAAGCCATTCTGTGGGTTACATGGTATGTTAACTTATCTAATGAGCCCCTCACAGAGGGAGCCAGCTATCTCACTGAGTCATGATATCTCTTGTACTTTACTGTATAATACAAGAACTAAAACAAAATTTAATAATTTTATAAAAGGCACCACCTGTAATACAATGTCATGTGATTCCTAGTAGCTTCAGAATAAATTGTTTTTAATATTTCAATGTCAATGTAAAGAGAAAAATTTCTCAACATTTTAATTAATATTTCATTTCTAAATTCAATCAAAAGTCTACCATCAGACAAAAGTTTCCCTCTGCAATCCCTGTGACTTATCTTTTGGGGTCTCTAGTACTCTGTTAAAGAACAGAACACACAGAAAGAAAGGGAGGTGATTGAAGACAGAGGGCAAAAATGAACTCAGTAACTCTGTACCAAATTATTATAGAAAATGAGACCTCAATGAAATTTTTCTCACCAGATAACTTAGGTCTTTTCAAAATGCCATCAAGCCAATGATCTGAAGCACAGTCTATGACAACATGTAACATAAATGGTTATTTTTATAGTTCTTGCACTATCCTTTTAGTGGCTCTATATGAATGAGATGTAATATACTAACTATAGCATATATTAATGACCAATCTTATCAAACAGCATCACATTGTTTGAAGCTTATTGACAAGGACTTCCTCCCATCAGGAAAGTGAGGAAATATTCATTTACCAAGCCTTGGTAGAGACACTTTCAAGTACTTGCCTGCATATGTTGAGTTAATATGATTATCTTTAGTTATTTTTTTAACCTTAATAGTGGACTTACTAGATTTGAAGACTGGAAAACATGAATAATTATGTGAGACAATAAAAAAGGGAAAATATAATATTAGTAGCAGTTAGGATTGCATCAATAGGATTAAACTATTGTGCATCCTTAAATAATTGAAAAGGGAAACTATATATGTATGATATCTGAATAATACATCATATATATATCTGATACTATCATCCTTTATTCTTCATTTTTTCTTTTTGCTTTTATCGTACTCATTGTATTTTTGTTTTTTACTAAGACTTGTTTTTCTATCTTATCAAAACAAACTATTAGCTAAAAATTAAAAAAAAAAAAACCTGTTACATTACATCGTGTAATTCAAACAAATTGCTTAATTAAACTTAAGCTGTTTTATTTCCTAAATCATTTAGGCAAACTTAAGGATGTTAACCCTGCAGAACTGTACTTTACTTATGCTTTAAACACAATTGAGATACATTCACATTATCAAGACTGTGGAAGGGATAATGAATTTTGCTTTATTATGAGGCATTTTCACTTCCAACTTCCAAGGACAATTACTGTGCACTTTTGTTTATGATGTAGAGTATTGTCTGTGACACTTGGCCACTTAGTACATTGCCTCAAATTGAGTATTGTAAAGTATTTTCTTTTATTTGGAGGAAAGAAAGAGACATTGAAAATAATGTGTAGAGATTTCTAAATAAAATAAGACTTTATGAGTTTGTTTCCTGTGTTCCAAATTTTTACACTTTTCTGCTACTTCATTTTAAAAGAACTCTTCATTTGAAAGAGTCGATTCCATTTTGAAAATGGGTCTCTGGACCCATAAAAAGCAAAACATCTTTTATTACCTGAACACTGGCCAGAAATGAAATAGCTGTGAAGTGTAATTATATAGATGTGCTATAAAATATATTTCTAGATTGTTACTAGTGTAGGGTCAATTCCCCAGATACATTTCCTTCTATATTCTTTAGACTTTTTGATATGTTCCTCACCAATTTTCTATTTGAAGTATGTTTATTAGCTTGAATTGAATGTGTATAAATAAACTTTTAGTTTCCAGTGTCATTAGATTGGGTATTAATATGTACTAATACTATAAGAATTTAGAAAATTGAAGTGATATAAGAAATAAGTGTGATGGTTAATTTTATGTGTCAACCTAACTGGGTTTAGAGATGCCAAAGAGGTGATACAATGTTACTTCTGGGTGTGTTTGTGAAGATTTAAGAATTGAATGGAAACGCACAGATGTCTTATAGGAAAAAACAGTGGACAAATGACATTATCCTGAAATTATAAGAAAAAGTTATTCACATTGCCCTTAAACATATGAAACTATATTCACCTTCACTCAGAATTAAGATGAACACAAATAAAATCATGCTGAGTTCCAGAGTTTTCCCACCATGATTGACAAAAAGCAAAAAGAAAATAAAAGAAAAACAAAATTGAATTTATGATCTGCTAGTAAAGCTATGGAGGAAAAGGAACCTTTTATGTGTTACTGGTAACAATACAACATGGTCCATTTATGGAAGGGAATTTGACATATCTTTTGATCCAGAAATATCTTGTCTAGAGATGTACTCTGAAGATTCACCTTGACTATAAAAGTACATTTGCAGTAGATAATTTATTACAGCTTATTTATATTTGCAAAATAGGAATGACCTAAAAGTTCATACTTGGGAGATGAACTGAATTACAAAAGATGCAATAGAGTCCTGTGAAGCTATGGAAAAGACTGAGGAAGAGCTCTATGATATGGTAGGGAATATACTGCTAAATAATATACTGTATAAAAATATACAGGTTATACTGCTAAATATTTTTTAAAATAAAAAACTGTTTATATATGCCTACTTTTGTGTAAGAAATAAAAGGAGGAAATAAGAACATACTCATGTATCCACTTATCTAATGTAAAAAGAAATAGAATGAATAAACCAGAAAATAGTATGCTTAATTAAGGACAAGAGTGATGTGAATGGGATGCAATTGATTGGTGGTAGAGTGGCAAGTTTTATCATGTACCTTTTTCACAGATTTTATGTTGGGAACCATGGGACAGTCTACATACTTTAAAGAAGGTAAGAAAATCAACAAGATGAGGAAACAAATAATCTCTTCCCTCTCCAAATAATCCAGAATGAAATGCAAACAAAAACATGCGAACCTGAACAGATTTTAAATTGATAATGTTATCATAGTGAAATGGGAGGGGAAAAAAAAGACAAAATAATTTTTGAAATCACTCACTTTAAGTATATATACTCAATCTAAAAGTGGAGAACAATGTAAACATGTACTGAACTCTAGGGAGAATATGTATTTCCTTAACGGTATGGGTTAATAATTTTGAAAGTACATTTTATGTATAATTTGTAAAAGCAAATGAATTGAATATATTGAGGATAATAGGAGCCAGGTTTCTCTTTACTGGTGAAGGGAGTTACTAATATTAAAAAGGAATTGTCCTGAATCAACTTTGGGGTGTTGAACTGGGATTGGAGAGATCAGTATGAGTTCATGGTTTATGGTTTTAAGAGATGATGATGATGATGGTAGACAGACTAATGGATGTATATACCTTCCAGCTGTCTTCTGAATCTGCCTAGAACCCAAAGCACCATAGTAGCAATGAGCACACAGTCTGCAAATATCAGTTTCTAAATGTCATTTCTTACAAAATAGAACGAGGGCCCTTAAAAAATTGTTGATTCCAGAATTGAGGCAGGAAAATATAAACAGTTAGAGGGAATGGAAAAAACAACAGTCACTTAAATACACTATGAATTATCACAAAATAAATAATAAAGCAGCCATTAGAAGATGATATTTGAATTAGTAATTTAGAAAAGAATACAACACATATCCTAAAATAACTTATTTTTGAAAAGACAATCTACAAGAGAAAATAAGATAATAAAAATCTGACCCATGAGTTCTCCAACAAGAATGCTAAGAGAAAACAAACAACACCCACAATGTTTTGAATACAAAGTATAATGCTCTTAAAGTAAAATAGCCTTTACGTCATTAAAGAGAAAGAAAGACATCTTGTCAAATTCACCTGATCTATTAACACTGGCCATCACATTAACCCTATTAATGACCAAAAGGAATTGCCATTTGGCTGTATAATTTTGGTTATATAAGCCCCTTATTATTTAATAAAATTTCATGGCATACATTCTACATAATAACTCATAAAATCTTAAAAGTATAAAGAAAAATTTGAAAACAGCAAGAAAAATCACATATTGGAAAAACAGAGAGGACACTCAATCTGAAGATGAAGTAAATAAATCTTAAAAATTCAAATATTTGAATGGTTAAGAAGATATCTGGAGTGTATAGGTTAAACACAACACACACACAACCAGGTAGAAGAATGTAATAGAGAATGATCTCATGGGAAATGGCAACTAAAAAAAGTTATGTGAGGTCATTTTGATTTTAACAAATGTGTGGAATAATAGAAAACTTTAAAAGTTGACTAAGAAGAGGACTTATATGAAATCATCACTCATCAGTGGAGCTATCTCAAAGCTCATCTGTGGCCCGCATTCATTCTGATTGGTTGCTGGTTCCATTCTGAGAAGGCAGTCTCTAAGCTGTGCTCTTTACAACATATGTTAATATTATCCTGACATAGAATTATATGGTAAGACACAAGTAAATGGAAAGATAGAAGGGAAATATTTTCCTGTTTGGATTTCTGAGTAATTTATTCAATAACTGATGATGGGAAATGAGAGGTTGGCTTTTTGAGGAAAAACAAATTGTAAATCTTTTCCTCACAAGGATACTTAATATAAACTCATGTTTCATTATAGAAATACATATTTTTAAAAAGACTTCAGGTAAAATTTTAATTTTTGGAGCTGGGCACAGCATTTGTCTTGTAAGAAAAGTTTTTTTTTTTTCATTTTATTAAAATATCTTGAAAAATTATTTGGAAGAGGGTGACTTGGGTGTTCAGCAGCAAAGGCAAAAATTGCAGTAGCTACATAGCACTGATGGCCAAGAAATCAGCATTAGGGGAAGACAAAAAAGACAAAGGAGAAGTGAGAAGAGAAAGCCCAAGAGAAGAGGTGGCCCGATGGCATGAGATTGGAGAACTACAAGAAACACCTGCAGTGATCCAGTGGCTAACGGGGCTAAGCACTGCTGGACCAGGCTGGATCTAAGGAGTAGAGGGTAGCATAGAAACAGCAAAGGCCCAGAAATACCAGGAATCATTCTGGGAAAATGCACCTGAGTTGCTATTTAGACTTGTAAACTTTCAGAGGTCTACTAGAGGGATAAATACTCTTAAGAGGACCTATCGGCCTATAATCCTTTATACAGGAAACGAGAAAATAATGATTTTCATTTTCAGCTGCTTATGTGACCTCAAGGTCTGATCAGCTACAAGCTCTGCAGGACTTTGATTTCCAAAGTCGCCATATGCTGATGCTATTATTAATGATAATAATATATTTATTGAATTGCCAAAGAAATGGTAGATGAGATAAAAACTAAACAATGGTGACAATTTTAACAGCTTGCAATTCTCTGACCAGTGAAAAAAGTCTACATCAACTCAAATTGCACAGAGGAAAGTTAATCACCAGAAAATTGAAGTCCAGCCTACTCATCTGCTCTGATTTTGCCAGCGCTGCACAAGCGTCAACATTATGGCAAGGCGGAGATGTAACAATCAATACAAAAAGTAAACAAGTTAGCTGAATGGACTTAAAGTAAATCATAAATACCTATACCTTTAAGTTAGCAATGGGTTGGTGAGACAGTGAAGTGGCATGTGTTTGTTTGTGTGTGTGTGTGTGTATGTGTGTATGTATACCCTCATGTGCCTGTGCATGTGCGTGCACGTGTGCATCATGCACATGAATGTCGTAAGCCCCGATCAGGCTTGAAAATCCTTAAACACTAAGAGCCATTCATTAAGTGATAATATATTCCTAATTGTCAAAAGTTGCATATCCTATATTAGATATAGGGCATTTTGCTTTCTTCATTCAGTCCTATATTCCTTTCACCTTTATAAATAATTCTTAAGAACCTATTATGTGTTATTCTTAAAATAAAAATTAACAATATGAACTCAAGATAAATTAATTAAGCCAATCAGTGTGTCAAGACAAAGTCTCTGCCCTCACGGGTATTAGGTATTAACAGTGTGAGGTGTGTTCAGTTCCTCAAAAAGATACAAATAGATACACTGTCTTGGAGTGTGAGAGAAATGATGTCTGCCCTCACATAGCCACACTACTATACCTGCACACAGTGAGGTGCTGTGGTTACATAAACACAATCATATTTTTAAACATGGATTAAAATGAAGAACGCTTTTGACATTAAGAATATATCAGCAAAAATAGCAATGTAAGTGTACGTATTTTTCCTTCAAAATTCATGGAAAGCACAGTAAAATTCTCCTTAGTGCATATTAAAATGAATCGACATAAGAAAAGGCACTAAATCTACATTTAACATCTTTAAGTAAATACGGAAACACTTTTCTGCTCCTGTGTGTGTGTGTGTGTGTGTGTCTATGCACATGCCTATGCATGTTAAAGAGAAAGAAGAGAATACAAGCAACGTATGTTAAACATTTCTATTCCAAGTACTGTGGTATGCACTTTCCTGAGAACAGTTGTGTGAAATAAAATGTGTTACCTGCATTTTACAGATGAAAGACCACTTAGAGAAGTTAAGACACTGGTGGTTTTACATTGCTAAAATTTGATGCTTGAAAATGACTTCAAAATGCATATTGTTAGGTGGACACTCATCTCCTTTACTAAATATTATCTTGTCAGCTTATGAAATCTGTTAATTGTAATACTGAAGTTATAGATTGGTATGAATTTGAAGGAAAACAATAAAATTCTGCCTGGCTCAGTTCAGTGTTCTATTTCTTAAAACTTTCACAAGTAGCAAACGCCTGACAATCCATGCAAAGTGAATGATGGGGGGAAGAATTATTGGAAGAATTTGTGAAAATAGTTTCTCCACTTACAAAAAGCAACAAGTTTTTGCCATGTTTTTAGCAAAACAAACCATCACATCCATAGAAATTTGGTGCTGATTTCAAGGATTACCTAACCAAAACCATGAGTTCCATGGTTTTTGAGTACCTTGATACTTGAAAATATCAATCAGAATATTTTGAAAGCTTCTAATTTTTTAACCTAGTTAACATATAGAATTGATTAAGTGAAGTAAATAGTAACCTTGTTCATGCATTGGGGGACTTGGGTTTTTACCCATGTTCACCTAGCAGCAAGGACAGGCTTTGGGAAGTGAGTTACCGGTTTTGGCGAGAAATGGAGATTAGGTTTTGGCGAGAAATGGAGATTAAAAAATGTCTTATCCCCAAACACCACCAGGGAATAATGGCAACCACCAGGATAAAAGACACAAAGAGGCCAAGAAAGGGTTAAGAGAGGTCAAAACTAACAGTCTTCTCCAGGGCAGTATTAGAAGAAAAAAAGGTCAGGGAAAGTATGCTGAACTAAACGAAAAACAAGAATTGTAAGTGGAGGCTGGTTACAGTTTTTTTTTTTTTTTTTTTTTTAAATGAACACACAAACAAGCAAAGAAAACATGTTATAGTGGCATTTTTGGGAAAAAAAACCAATTGGATTTTTTAACAGCTGAATGTTACAGTATTCACATTTATTGTAAATGAAGAATCTGAAATCAAATACCAGTACCATGCTGTTTTGGTTACAGTAGCCCTGTAGTGTAGTTTGAAGCCAGATAGCGTGATGCCTCCAGCTTTGTTCTTTTTGCTTAGGATTGTCTTGGCTACATGGTTTTGTTTTTGTTTTTTTTTCTTTTTTGGTTCCATATGAAATTTAAAGTAGCTTTTTCTTATTCTGTGAAGAAAGTCAATGGTAGCTTGATGGGGATAGCATTGAATCTATAAATTACTTTGGGCAGTATGGTCATTTTCACAATATTGATTTTTCCTATCCATGAGCATGGAATATTTTTCCATTTGTTTGTGTCTTCTCTTATTTCCTTAAGCAGTGGTTTGTAATTCTCCTTGAAGTGGTCCTCCACATCCCTTGTAAGTTGTATTCCTAGGTATTTTATTATTTTTGTAGCAATTGTGAATGAGAGTTCACTCATGATTAGGCTCTCTATTATTGATGTATAGAAATGCTTGTGATTTTTGTACATTGATTTTGAATCCTCAGACTTTGCTGAAGTTGCTTATCAGCTTAAGGAGATTTTGTGCTGAGACAGTGGGGTTTTCTAAATGCACAATCATGTCATCTGCAAACAGAGACAATTTGATTTCCTCTCTTCCTATTTGAATACACTTTATTTCTTTTTCTTTCCTGATTGCACTGGCCAGAACTTCCAATACTGTGTTGAAAAGGAGTGGTGAGAGAGGGCATCCTTGTCTTGTGCTGGTTTTCAAAGGGAATGCTTCCAGTTTTTGCCCATTCAGTATGATATTGCTTGTGAGTTTATCATAAGTAGCTCTTATTATTTTGAGATACATTCCATCAATACCTAGTTTATTGAGAGTTTTTGGCATGAAGGGGTGTTGAATTTTATCGAAGGCCTTTTCTGTATCTATTGAGATAATCATGTGGTTTTTATCATTGGTTCTGTTTATGTGACAGATTATGTTGATTGTGTGTATTGAACTAGCCTTGCATCCCAGGGATGAAGTGGACTTGATGGTGGTGGATAAGCTTTTTGATGCGTTGCTGGATTCTGTTTGCCATTATTTTACTGAGGATTTTTGCATCGATGTTCATCAGAGATATTGGCCTGAAATTTTCTTTTTTTGTTGTGTGTCTGCTAGGTTTTGGTATCAGGATGATGCTGGCCCCAAATCTTCTTTGGTAGAATTTAAAAATTCTTGGAGAATTTTTAAAATGAAAATTAAGGATAATTTTTCATTATCATATGATTGCCTTTGCAAGAAGGTGGGCAATGACAAATTATTTGAGAGTGACTGAAAATTTCTTTCTCATGAACTATTTTAAGAAGGCCCCCTAGCAACCTATTTTACTATTTATTTGCTTACTAAATTTTTCTTTATTGATACTGTAAATGAAATGCTGTATAACCCCTTTCAAAATTATTTTTAAAAATTGAAATCCAAAATAATGAGCTTTTACTATACCACATTTATGACTCAGAATAAAAAGCTTCTTAACTGCTAGAATGAGCAGAAAATTTAATAAACATAATGAGGCTTTGGGTATTCCACTGGGTAATTCATTCTAAAAACACAAAACAAAAAACAAAAATGAAAAAACACTTCTGGCCAGGCGCAGTGGCTCACGCTTGTACTCCCAGCACTTTGAGAGGCCGAGGCAAGCGGATCACGAGGTCAGGAGATCGAGACCATCCTGGATAACATGGTGAAACCCCGTCTCTACTAAAAATACAAAAAAATTAGCCGGGTGTGGTGGCAGGCGCCTGCAGTCTCAGCTACTCGGGAGGCTGAGGCAGGAGAATGGCGTAACCCAGGAGGTGCAGCTTGCAGTGAGCCAGGATCGCACCCCGGCACTCCAGCCTAGGCTACAGAGTGAGACTCCATCTCAGGAAACAAACAAACAAACAAATAAACAAACAAAAATACTTCCATACTGATTGGACTATCGCTCTTGCGTTGAAATCCACCAGTGAGCTCTTATGGCTGGATTAGTAAATTGAAACATATCCATAACAGCATTTGAGTTCTGCAAGTGCCTTAGGAAGGCAAAGAACAGAGTCTTTTAAAATCATTTCATCTGAATGTGGAGAGTTTTTGAATTCCTTTGTCCATAAGCATGTTCAGGTTTAATTAGAATTTTTTCTTGTAGGAGAATTTTGTATTTCTCAGAAACAGCTACCACAAAACTTATTAACATTACTTACATGATTTCCTCCATCATCCATTTTCCTGCTCTTCCAAACTTTGTGGAGAAAAACAAAATTGATTGTACATTCTTGAGCTGTATTCCCATGGAGACGGTTACCAAAGCAAAGGCAATTCTTCATAGTGTCTGGTTTGATGACAGTAGCCTGCTGCCTCTCTTCTGTTTTTCCACTTGCCTATTTGCTGGTTCCCTGCAGGCTTCCTTTTAGGGAGACCTTTGATTCATTAGAAAATGTCTCTTCTTTGTTGTTATTGGGTATGCCCAGTACTCAAGGTCATTTTTTAGTTCCTCCAGGAATCTTAAAAATTCAATAAAATATTCCACATAACAGGTTTTTCTCTTCATTGGTACATCTCCCCCCTTCTCCCGATGACTCCTATTTCCAAAGCAAAGACTTGAAAATTTTCTCCTACTTCTAGTAAGGGATTCTTTTCGTCCACAGTCAAGTAAAGAATAAGACTTTCCTTCTTTGTAGAATTAAAATATCAGTTAAAGAGATGATTGGATGAAAAAGAAAAAAGGAGAGGAGAATAGTGCTAAAGTAAAAGCTAATTAAGGATTTCACCTCATGAATCTAAGTAGAACATAATAGTGAACTTTGGTTCATTTTCTCATGAAAAAACGCATTAGATAAACATAAATATTAAGATTATAACTTTACAAATATTCTAATAAACTAGATCATGTACTAATATGTCACAAGGATCAAGTATTGAAAGTCACATTTAAATCAGTGAAGGGTGACAACATAATCTTTAAACTATTTAAATGATAAAATATGTTTCATAAGTCTTATTTTTTTTTCTATAGTCAACTTTTTCCTATGGGAAGGCAGTTCACACAACACTTTGCAGATAATTTACCTCTTTTGCAAAAAGAACAATTTCAATATATGGTTTTTAATTTGCATGACATGACTTTAAATAATGAGGTTGCTTTTCAGATATACTTTATAGAATCAGTTCCTTGCATATGAATGAGATGTGTCTCCAAAAAGATTTTAACATACAAACTATAATTTTCTAAAAACCTTGTGCAATATACATTTAAGAAATCATAACAATTTATATTCAGTGGGTGAGAGAGGAGCAGAGAAGTAATCAGGGAAGATGCAGAGCTGCACTGAAGGATAGAGTTTAAAGCCCATGCTCTGGGTTTAAATTCTGTCTGCCATATATGAGTTGAAGGAGTGTGAACATCTGCACTTCAATCTTAATCTTGTATACGGACAGAGCCTCCATTTCATGGATTGTCTTCTTGGCTTTCTTTCTTTTTTTAAAAAAATTCTTTAGATATTTTATTATCATTTCAAAATGCCTATATTTCACAGTTTTGAGCTGTAGATCCTCAATATACAAAAAAAGAAAGATCTGGCCGGGAACAGTGGCTCACACCTGTAATCTCAGCACTTTGGGAGGCCGAGGCAGGTGGATCACCAGGTCAGGAGATCAAGATCATCCTGGTTAACATGGTGAAACCCCGTCTCTACTAAAAATAGAAAAAAGTTCACTGGACTTGGTGGCACGCACCTGTAGTCCCAGCTACTCGGGAGGCTGAGTCAGGAAAATCGCTTGAACCCAGGAGGTGCAAGATGCAGTGAGCCGAGATCACGCCACTGCACTCCAGCCTGGGCGACAGAGTGAGACTCTGTTAAAAAAAAAAAAAACACAAAAACTAAAAATAAGAAATAAAAAGAAAGATCCTCTATCATGATGCATATCAGACCACTTTGAGGCTGTTAAACAGACATCCCTCCAAGAGGATGAGAAAGCCTCATTTGGGCAATGATGATAGACAGAGAAAAATGAATTAGATGGCTTCAAGTCACTTTCTAATGGCAAAATCAAGTCACTTTCTGTGCGAATCTTTCCCAGATCGTGGTTGGGTTTATTTGTTTCAAAGTAAGTAATGTTTGTTAAATTGAATTGGATTGAAACTTGAAGCTGTTCCCTCAAACTAAACACTTGTCCAGAGGTAAACTTCAAATTCTCATTATTATTTACTTATGTATCTATTGATTTATTTATTTAGCTCCAATTTCTTTCCAACCTTTATGAGTATCTATCTCCAAAGTCCCAGAATGCATATGGAGGCATATCTTTATATGTGGCAGGGGTACTTTAGGTGACAAATGTGCTCTATTTGCTTGTCATTTTCCAAATTTAAATAAAAGCATATGGGAAGGAGTATGGACATCTCTGGAGGGATGAACATCCTTGGACAACAGTTCTATGTTGCTCCTGAGGGAAAAAATTAATTGCTGTTAAGGTACAGATTTTCTAGATTATAAACTATACTCCACTTTTGTTACAGGTTTATTTACTGTGAAGCTAAGGCAGCTTAAGCTTCAGGCCTCCTTAGTTAGAATGAGCCTCCTCCAAGACTATGCAGCTAATCTCTCTTTTGCAATTTTAATTTTTTTTTTAAGCAAGGAAACACCCACAGTTGTATAAGCTTAAGGCCTTACCATACCTGAATCTGCCCCAAATATCATATAAATGATTATTTTTTTGAAAAAGACTTCAGAAGGTGCTATTGCTAAACATGACAAGGGTAATCAGTAATAATAATCTTATTATTAATTCTCAGGTGTTTACTGAGGCCCTTTTAAGGCTATTTATAACTACTTTACAAACATTTTGCCCAAACCTTAGTAATAACTGTGCAGTATAAGAAACCAAGGGAGATTTACAGAGATATACAAAGAACTGACTCAATCTATGTTTTGCCTTATTTGGAAATATTTCCTAATTTCTTTACACGACATCATGTCTCAGTATGGTACAGTGGCTATTTTTTAAAAATTCCTTTTACATGTCACTAGGTACTAACTGAAAGTCAATAGAGTAGTGAGTTGGCATATGGCTTTTAAATTGTTTACTTAGTTATAGGTCATGCTATGTCAAATCACATCTGACTTTAAAACACCAAATAATACATTAACAAGTGAGGTAATAGTCTGTCAAGTCTGCATGCTGGGAACATTAGTGGAAGATAAATTAACCAATCAACAAGGTTGTTAAATGTTAGTAGGTATGAGATCTGAAAGGGTGAATGTTAATTCGAATAATGTTAAATGGTATTCATGGGATGGGTGAACTAGGCCTCACACTTAAAAAATAACTCAAGTATGGAATGGTCCAAAAATGCTTCCTTGAGACTATTTATAGCGACACCACAGTTTTATATTTCTCGGTTGATGTGGCTTTCCATTCAAGACATTACACTTAATATGTATGTGAACATTTTGTGAATCTGGCCAAGAGGAAGGATTTTCTATAAATTTTCAAGTGATTAAAAAGCTCTGAGTGTTTACTAATCTAAGTCTTTCAGGCTCCGAGAGCTCAGTAGGCTATTAGCGTATGCAGAGTGGCTCCATATATCTGGGGTAAACTCACATTTTCTAAGCTGAGAATACTGATAAGTGAAACTAGAATGCAAATTAATTATGTTGTAATGAAAATGTAAGTGCAAATGACTCCTGCAAACTCATGTCCTATAGCCAGGCCTATTTTTTTCTCTAGAAAAACTACATACAAATCAAAACTGTGAACAAAAAGAGAGTAAGTATGGTATCAGTTGGTACTTAATAAACATTTTTGTTGAACAAATGAAAGACTAACATACTCTGCCTTTCGGGTTTTTTGTTTGTTTGTTTGTTTCATTTGGTTTTACCACATGGCTTTTCCTGCCAAGCAGCCGTGACCATAGACAGTAACTGCAAAGTTGTTCCACACATGCCTTTCTGATTCTTCTCTTCTTGTGCTTAGGACTCACGGATGCCCTTTTTACTGCTGCAGTCTTTCTTTCTACATACACTATTCCTACCTCATCTGTAGTTTTGCTTTCCACACTTTCAAATACCCATGGTCAACTAGGGTCCTACAATATTAACCAGAAAATTCCAGAACTAAACTCACAAGTTTTAAACTGTGCACCACCATCCTGCTTTTCTCACCAGGGCTGTGAATCATCCCTTTGTCCAATGTATCCATGCTTTCCACCTGCTGGTTAGTCACTTAGTAGCCCTATTGGTTATCAGATGGACTGTCACCTCAGCATTGCAATGCTTGTGCTCAAATCACCCTTATTTTACTTAATTATGGTCCTGAAGTGCAAGGGTAGTGATGCTGCCAACTTGGAAATGCAGAAGAGAAGCCATAAAGTGCTTCTTTTAAGTGAAAAGTTTCTCTAGTTAATTAGGAAATAAAAAATAATTGTATGCTGAAGCTGCTAAGATCTGTTAAGAATAACCCTTTATCTATAAAATTATGAACAAGGAAAAAGAAATGCAAGCTAGTTTTTGCTGTCACATTTCAAACTGCAATAGTTATAGCTATAGTGCGTGGTAAGTGAGTGCTGAGTTAAGATGGAAAAGACTTCTTTAAATTTCTGGGTGGAGGATGTGAACAGAAATGTGTTCCAACTTATGACAATCAGGTTCCTTAGTAATTATGGTTCCAGTCATCCAGCGGGGTTCTTGGAACTTATCACATGCAGTAAGGAGGGATGTGTTTTACCTTCTCCACCTCAGCATTTCCTCCTGCCCAAAACTGTTACATATTCTCTTTCTTAGTGAGTAGCTCTATTTATGTTCAATGCAAATCTGAGGTTATTGGTTGCTCCTCCTCTCTCGTTTCTTCCATCTAATTTATCCCAAAGTTGTCTGCTTGACTCATACATTTCTGAAGTCTGTTCATTCCTTTCATGGCTGTTGTATCCAAATCAAGCTATCATCTTCTCTTACCTAAATTATCACACTGGCTTGCTAACTGAATCCTCACAGATAATTTATCCCTCTATTCAGTTCCCACACTGCTACTAGAGTATTTTAATTTTACCCAGAGATAAATGGAACCATCTCAAGTACCGCCTTTCCCCCTGTCCAAACACTTCTTCATTTGCTTTGGGATAAATCAGATATTTAGTACAGCCTGTAACATTTTGCATGGGCTGGCCCCTAATCGATGCTCCCACTTACCTTGCTTCTCCTGACTCCAGCCTCAGTGGACTTCTCCTTTTCTTTCATGGCCGCGTTCTGTTTTATCACAGGGCCTTTACATTCTGCAGGGAACACTCCCTCCACACCCTCACACTCACCTGTACTTAATTACCACACTCCTTTCACATCTAGCTTCCTGTGAGAATCTTCACCTTGACCACCTGGACCAGGTGCAATCTTTCTATTATAATTTCCCATAGCATCAATGGCTGTCTCCTCAGCATTCACTATCACAATTGGGCATTTATTCTGTCAAAGCAAAAATTACACTGTACAAAGTTAAACAGGCAAGGCAGGCTTTATTCAAGGTGACTGCTACAATAGGAGAAAGACATCAGAACTCAGTCTGGGTTCAATTCCACTAAGACAAAGAGTTGGAGAGTTTTTAAGAGTTGGGGTGGGAGATCTTAAGTCATCTGTGTTTACTAATTGACTTTATCTAAACAGAAAGTAAATTTTATCATATCTTCATGGCAGGAGGTAGTTTTATAACTTGGACTGAGGACCTTGCTACAGTTAAGCTCTTACTCTCCCACAGAGTCTGAGAGGTAGGGGCAATATCCTCCTCAATTGCATTTCAAAGGGATGGTTCCTAGGTCCTACGGAATTGCTTTCCTGGGTTGTGATACAGACAAGAGGCTTTTAAAATAGGGTGGTGGGCTATAAAGACACATGCACACGTATGTTTATTGCAGCACTATTCACAATAGCAAAGACTTGGAATCAACCCAAATGTCCATCAGTGACAGATTGGATTAAGAAAATGTGGCACATATACACCATGGAATACTATGCAGCCATAAAAAAGGATGAGTTTGCGTCCTTTGTAGGGACATGGATGCAGCTGGAAACCATCATTCTTAGCAAACTATCACAAGAACAGAAAACCAAACACCGCATGTTCTCACTCATAGGTGGGAACTGAACAACGAGATCACTTGGACTCAGGAAGGGGAACATCACACACCGGGGCCTATCATGGGGAGGGGGGAGGGGGGAGGGATTGCATTGGGAGTTATACCTGATGTAAATGACGAGTTGATGGGTGCAGCAGACTAACATGGCACAAGTATACATATGTAACAAACCTGCATGTTATGCACATGTACCCTACAACTTAAAGTATAATAATAATAAATAAATTAAAAAAAAAAAAAAAAAAAAATAGGGTGATGGGTACACTAAAAGCCCGGACTTCAGCACTATGCAACATAAGCATGTAAGAAACGTGCACTTGTAAACCCCTAAATATATTTTAAAAAGAAAAAAAATATATTTACAACTCAAATGGGGGAGAGAGAGAATTTAAATTACAGGATTTTGAAAGTAAATACTCAAAGAAAAAGGAGGACAGAGGTCTAAAGGCAGAAAGAAATCTGTCTGAAGTTTAGACAAGCTGAAGGCAACATTAAGAATATCTTGGGCCGGGCGCGGTGGCTCAAGCCTGTAATCCCAGCACTTTGGGAGGCCGAGACGGGTGGATCACGAGGTCAGGAGATCGAGACCATCCTGGCTAACACAGTGAAACCACGTCTCTACTAAAAAATACAAAAAAAAAAAAAAAATTAGCCGGGCAAGGTGGCGGGCACCTGTAGTCCCAGCTGCTCAGGAGGCTGAGGCAGGAGAATGGCGTGAACCCGGGAGGCGGAGCTTGCAGTGAGTCCAGATCGCGCCACTGCACTCCAGCCTGGGCAACAGAGCCTGCACTCCAGCCTGGGCAACAGAGCAAGACTCTGTCTCAAAAAAAAAAAAAAAAAAAAGAATATCTTGGTCAACTTGCTATTCCCCTGATTAAATTGCCCCAATGGCTTCCTATAATACTTAATATTCAAATCAAAATGCTCACTATGCCTATAAGGCCTAGAAAGAGTTTAATCCTTTCTCCATTGCTGTCTTTATCTCCTTCCATTTTCCATTGCTTAAAATGCTGTCATTACATTGCTTTTTGATAACCTCCATAAATATACCACATGCATTCTCTTCTTGGGCCTTACATACCAGTGCTTCTCTCTTTCTCTGTGGGCTCCATGAAGACAAGGACTTTGCATCATTTTCACTTTTGTACTCTCAGTACTCTCAGCACTCTCAGCAACTACTGAACACATAGAAGGTGCTTAATTAATATTTCTTGGTTGATAAATGGAAGACTGAGTAGCTGAATGAATTGAAGAATGAATTTAAAAATATTATGATTAAAATTTTCTGTTCTTTAAAATGTCTATTTTCTGTTCTTTAAAATGTCTATTCATAACTTTGAATTGTCCTGGCCCTTTTAGTTTTAAGTAAATTTCACAGTTTATTCCTCACATGAAAACTGTTTATCTTTATACCCAAGTTTTTTGATGAAGTCTCACTGTAGCCCCTAAGTACTGAGCACAGTAGCATTAAGAACATTATTTTGAATAAGAACTGTTTATAAGCAAAACACAAACACAAACAGAAATAAATAAGCATATTCTGCAGTGTGGCATAGCAAATACACATCACAGGGCTTGAAGAGGTTCAATACTGGAAACTCAAGCAACCACGTAGGGTAGAGACAGAGGGTGTCATGGGAATCAAAGAAGTGATGAGGGAGGCACCAGTGGTGTGCCCAGAACACAGATTCAATGGCACAATATGCACTCAAAGTCGTACTCATATTTCATACTCTAAGAATCCTGCCAGATCTATTAGAACATAAAAGCACAGCACCCCTACCTTCAGTAGCATCTTCACCCAGAAAAGCATTTGAGCCTGAGATGTGAATATCTGTGTTGGCATATAAACATCTGATACAATCCTAGTGATGACCTAAGTGAAATAGGTTATTTCTTGGTTTGAAGTGCTGCGTTTATCAACACAAAACCTTCTTGTTATAAACATATTGCACCTATTCAAAAGTTGAAGTGAGAATAAACACTTGAATAATTTGAAGTTAGTAATTCACCCAATAAATCAAAGACTGATTTAATGTTTGGAATACGGATTCTCTGACTCCTTTAAATATATTATACCAAGAACTAAGGACTGTATTTTGAATTTCTCAAAAAACCTGTTGCTTTCCTGGTCATCTTTGGAGTAAATTGACAATAACAGTAAGAAGAGCCATGAGAAGAATGATGACTGATCACTGAGCATTTTGGTCCTCTGCTGCGAATTTGATATTAGATACTCCGAGAGAATTTTCTATAGAGAACTGCCTAAAACTGTTAAGCCCAGGTCTGTTGGATACCTAACACAGTTAAACCTCATTGGGAAATGATGAATATAAATATTCTTGACATATTCTGGATTACTCAAAGAGGAAAAAATGAGAGTATGATCATTACATATAATAGCAACATTAAATGCTTAGGTGACCTAGCAAAAAATGTAGCCAGCATCCCATCCCTCTATGTTTTTAATTTTAGACAACCCATTCAAACACCATAAATGAAAACAGAACAGAAACATGGTTGATACTGAGGAGCTTCTAGGGTTGGCTAGAGTAGACTGTGCATTTCACGGTGTGTTTTTCCTAAAAAGAAGATATGCAGTCTACTTAAAAATATGCATGATGAAGAACTTGAAAGGAAACGTCCTGATGTCAGCAGCTTACTTTGAATCCATCAAAAAAGTAAGGTGGATTAAAGGATGAATAGAAACATAAATAGATAGCTACTTATGTGATAAAGTGCCTATAGTAAAATGTTAATTGTAGAATCTAGGTGGTGGTTATTTAAGTGCCCACGGTGAAAGTTTTTCAAAATTCCTATATGTAGAAAATTTTTTATAATACAATATTTTTTTAAAAGGGCATTGTAGTTACTACTAGAAAGGGCAATGGCTAGAAGGAGAATAGGGAGGTTTGAGGGATGCTGGGAGTCTTCTGTTTCTCAATCTGGGTGATACTTATTGGGAGTGTTACTCTGTGAAAACTTACCAAACAGAATACTTGTGATGTTCGATTGTTTTTGTATGTATGATATATACTTTAATTAAAAGTTCAGAAATAAAACAAAAAAAAATACTAGTGTTATTCTGGAGACTTTGATAGCAAGTGAGAGAAACCCATTGTAAATAGCTTAGGGGGGAACTAAAAACTCAAATAATTGGAAAGCCCTAGGGCACAGCTGGATTAGATGAACTTGGAACATAGGGCATTGCCCAGGATCTATCTGTGTAGCCACGCTTACTTATCTCTGCTTGTTTACTCAGCCCAGGGCCTTACATGTTGCCACTAGGCTATCATGCCAGGACATGGGCCGAACAAATTGGCACACCAGTAGGTTCCCCATAGGAAATAATCTAATTAATATGAAAAAAAAGCCAAGAAGAACAAGGAAACACATGCCCATAGACAAACACACACAGATATGTCTACAATAGTCATTATTCATTGTGATGTTGAGATAAACATCTTCAAAGGATGCTGAGCTGGGGCAGAAGAAACTTGAGAGGAAGGAAATATATTTTCTAGGACCCCAAACTCAGACTATAATATCACCACCAAGGGGATATAAAATCTAAAACAAAACAAAGCTTAGGTCATGACTGTAAAAAATGTTATACATAAACGTATATGCATACATGTTATATATAATATATACTATATACAGGATACAAAATGTGTTTTTGCATATACTTTTACATATACATGTATGCACATATGTAAATATCCATATATGTATTTATATGTATACACATATACAAAATGTACTGTTTTTATAATTTGTATGCTACCGAAAACTCTCTGCTTTTAACTATGCAGATAAAACTGGGACTTATAGTTTGAGAGAGAAAGATTTTGGCTCTCTTTCAGCTACATATTTTCAGAGTTGTGGGGGAAGGGAGGATATATACCCTCGAAAGTAGGTTCAAACTTAGAAAGGTGGTGCAAGCTGTAGAAGGATTTATAAACCCCAGATGAATAATGGGCCAGACTGCAAGATACTCCAATTACTTAGAGAAGAAAAACTGGAAATAAAATTAATGTCTGCTGAAAATAAATGATGTGACTTCTTCAAAAGGACAGCAGTACATCCTGGAATTTACCAATTAGACAAGGTTCAGCCAGCTGTGGTTGAGGGTGTAAAACGCTGTTTCCAAATCAATCCTGTGATGATGGTAATGATTTATTTTTTCATCATACAAAGCCAGTAATTTTATCATTCCCAGAAAAAGTCTTATATAAGCCAAAGAAACCCCAAATACTATTGAATCAGTTTCTTTAAATTATTAAATTGCTCCCCTGATCTGTAATTGATATACAAAAGGCATAGAGAAGAGTGAAACAATTACCTGGGTACCCACCCAGGTAAAGAAATCATGAAAACTACTATCAATGCTCCCCAGTATAACACATTAAACATTTATTTCAAGACACCCTAATTATCTAGGTAAAATTAAAAATTTATTTTTACTGTTTTATACATTCATATAAATGGTATAATTATGTTAATCCTTTGGCCATGTATATTGTTATTCAACTTCTAGCTCTGATTAATTTATTTCTGCTGCTATATGGTGTCCCGTTGTCAGAGTGTTCCATAATTTAGTGGTCTTTTATTATATTTATTAATATTTAAGGTGACAGAAAATTTTGTTTGATATTAATAGAACCAACCAAGTTTTAGTTTGGTTTTTATATACGCAGTATATATTCTTCAAAACTTTCAACATCTCCTTCCCATTGTGTTCTAGGTATATATCTGTAAAAACATGTATTTTTAAACAAATACACTCTGATACATACTGCCATTTAATAGATGATTTTAATTAACCTAATTGTGTCATGTGCACTATGTATTTGGCATAATTTTATAACATATATCTGATTTTTATTTCCCCTGGTTATTTTTATTTGTCCTTTTCTGATTTTCAGTATATTACTTTAGATTAACAGAGGTTTTCATCCTTTTTTTTTTCTGATTTGGAAGTAGTACATAGTGTTTCTAGTCTAATAATTGATTCTGATTACCACCTACCGTATTGTATATTATTTAAATATTTAATTTTCACATTTCTCACCAAATTAGATATTATATTATTCTATACTGTTCAGTTTGTTTATATTATTTATGTATATAAATATATGTTTATATTAAATATAAATATGTATATACATATATATTTATATTAAATGTATACATATATGTTTATATTAAATATAAATATATATTTATTAATGTATATTTCGGGTTGTTTGTCATTTCATTCCAATTCAGGTTATCTTTCTTCACTGTATTTCCTTCTTCTTCAGGAATTCTCTGTAGAAGGTCTTTTATTCAGATTAGTAATAACCTCTCTGAATTTTAGTTACCTGAAAATGTCTTTATTTCTACCTCTTCCTTGAATAAGAGTTTGCTTTGGTAGAACATCATACATTTTCAGTTATTCTTCTCGATTCTTTTATAATACTTTTGTTTTGTTGAAATTCTGTACTCAGTCGAATTGACATTCTTATTTGTGAAGTTCTTTCTCCTTTTCTTTCTGGCTTCTTTCCCCTTACCCTTTCTTTCTCCCTCCCTCTGTCTTCCCCTTCTTTCCTTCCTCCATGCCCCACTTTCTTTCTTTTTGTTGTTGTTGTTATATATAGTACAGTAGATCTGGTCGTAGTATTTGAATTCATTAATTGGTATTAATTTAACACTCTTGAGACAGACCAGTCCAAAAAGAAAATTTCTAAATGCGCAAGTGTAATAAATATAAAACTTTCTCATCTAAAAATGTATAAAATATCAGTCATTTCTGGAAACGTCTTAAGGAAATCAGGCAATCACATGCCCATAGGCAGCTGTCTGATGTCGATGGTGCTAATATTAGAAACATATCACCTCAGATCTAGCACAATTATTTTTATGTTTTGTGCCAACACATGTTTACATAAACTAAACAGCCTGGGCTCCTTGGTGGTTGGATGGAAGCCCTTCTTGATACAAGCAGAAAGCCCAGAAGTGCCAGAATTGGTAAGCCTGGAGATGCCATATCTTTATGCTTTGATGAACAGACAATGACAACAGCCTCTGGCAGCATGAACTGATAGGAACGGTGAGCGTGAGGACCAATGCTGGATAATAATTCAGTTTCAGATGAAGGGTTAGCTGTGTTTGGATCCTTCTCAGAGTAAGGAGATCATGCTGATCCTGAACATTAAATAATTCTTTTGCATTCTCCACATCCCAAGAGTCTGGTCCTGAAGATTCCTTTGGCACAATTACATGGGTAATAGTAAGCTAATTATGTGGCAGCTTTCCAGAGAATTCCACAAAGTTCTATACTCTTACTCTATTAGATTCTACCAACAGCAGAAATATGTGACATAGATCTCCTGATAAACTACACATTCCAGTCCTTCAACCATTAAATTCTGAACAGCACTTGGAGTAGGAGCAAACTTGAAGACTCTGTTTATAGGAGAAGACTGGTTAGTGTGATTGTTTGCATCATTTTTATTAGGTTGGTCATACAATAATTCATTAAAGAATTGTTCTGGTGTGTGGAAAGTCAGGACAAAGCATCCCCATTAATCTGATTTGACAGCACTGGGCTAGTTTAAGATCTTTGTTTTGTCTTCATTGTTCTACAGAATCAGTACAATATGGTGTAAATGTGTTTGTTAGAATGAAGTATGCAATTGTTTGCTTTTTTTAAAAAAAGAATTATTTACTTTAGTTTCAAAATGTCTTGGCATGTAAATTTGCTCATTAATTTATGCTGACAATGCTCCTGACATTTTTCTTTATATATCTTTATAATTTGGGATTATACTAAAGCTTGGTGGAGCTTTACATGTCAGAATCCTTATAAGGCATTCATTGAAGGTTAAGTTTCTCCAAATAATATTTAATTTTGTTTATTCCAGATAGCACGGAAGAGTTGCTAACTGGTCCAGTTTTTATTTTCATTTATCAGCTTGTCATTTCCATAATAATATAAGTAGTATAAATTTAGATCTCAATCCTGTATAAAGGCAAGCCTGTGGTTATGGTTTTAGTAAATATTTTTTTCCACTCGAGAACTCAGTTTGAAAACATAAAAAAATACTTGTTATATTATCCTTGTTTATGAATGACATTTTAATATTCTAATCTAGTTTCTCATTATATGAGGATAGCAATGTTAAGCAGGTTTTTCAGGTCCAATTCTCCAGTTCATGCTGTCCTTTACTGCTCTCTCTGGGTTAGAAACTAATAGTTAACAATGAATTGTCAATATAGAAGCTCCGTTATAACTTATGGTTGCAAATTCATTCAGTATAGTTCACAAAGCATTTTGCTTTTCAGTATTTTTTGGTCAATCCCTGGAAAATTCCTCCTGTCAATATAAGATTAATCATGAATTTAATGTTTGCTCTACTTTATCCAGATTCCTACTTTTGTTTATTTATTTATTTATTTATTTATTTTAGAATGGGTTTATCTGGATATCTAAGATGCTACTTTCAGAAACTCAACTCATTTACTTTCTCCAAGATTCAAGCTTATGACCTGTTCATTAAAATTCTATTTGCTAAAATGATTCAGCCTTATTTCTTGGGTTATGAAACATGATAGTACCCTTCAAGTGAAGTTTTATATTTACAAAATGTTTAAAGTCCTGTTGATTCATGAAACTAGTTGTAAAACTAAAATCAAAATACAATGTCAAAAGCTCTACCTTTTTGGGTCATTGGATTACTAGGAGAGGGAAAAAATATTTGAAGATATACTGAATGAATCTATCCAAATTTGATATTATTTCACAGGCCCTTGTGGTTCATATTGTTCAATATATTTTTTTATCTTCTAAAAGTGGATAATTTATATTAATCTGTCTTCAATTTCTTTGAATCTTTCCTCTGTCATCGCCATTATGCTATTGTGCTTATCTAATAACCTTTTTCAAAATTTCAGGTATTTTATTATTTCCATTTGGTTCTTATTATTGTATCTATTTCTTTTTTGAGAAATACTAACTTTTCATTAATTTACGGTAATTTAACATTACCTCATGGAGCATGATTATAATAGCTACTCTAAAGTCTTTGATGATTCTAACATGGGGGTCCTTTTGGAGTTTTTGTTGATTAACTTTTCCCTTGAGAATAGCTCATATTTTCCTGGCCCTCTGTATGTTGAATAATTTTAGACTGTACCAGAGCCATTTTGTATATTATCTTATGGTACTCTGAGTCATGTGAAAATCTTCTGGAGAAAGTACATTTTGTTTTGCTTTGTTTTATTGGTTAATTGACCTAATTAGGTCAGACTGCAGATCCTGTCTCAACTTCTCTGAGTCCTGGTAAGCTGAATTTTCAGAGCCTTTGCTCTGCTGCTTTAGGTCTCTCATGCATGTATCTCTCAGGGATTAGTGTACAACTAGTATCTCAGTTTATATTAGACTTCAGCTCTCACAGCCTTTGAGATTAGGCTTTGCGTCTAGTCCTTGCATGTGTTCTTCAGAGAAGAGTCTGGGACTTGTATCATTTCATGTCCAGACTCAGGGAAACCTCTCCTTTAGCTCTCTTCTCTGTAGAATCTCTCACGTACTCAGTAACTTCCTGGGAACCCTTTTGCCTATCTTCTGAATAGAAAGATAGAGTTTCTTGTAGAGTATTAGCTCCTGGCTTTATCGCTTGCTCATTTCTGCATAACTGGGTCTACCCTGGGGCACCACAGCGACAGAAAAAAGAAAGACAAATAATGGGTTCCCCACCCTATCACTCTTTGGAGTTTATGGTTCCCTTTTCTTAGTTCCTCTTGTCAAAAATACAGGTTTTTCCTTTAGGATTTTAGATCTGCTATCACTGCCACATTGCAGCTGTATGATTGGGGTTGCCCTTGACACAAGACCAAAAGAGAGCAACAACAACAGCATCAACAACAACCATAGTGATCCTACCCCCTACTCCTGGTGGTGGCTTCCTGGGGCTCCTTATCCGAGTTCTCTGGACAGTTTATCTCAGATTTTCTCTGCTCACACCTGCTGTGCAGTTCCATACAGGTAGTATCTTCAGAACAAGTTGAGAGACAAACAAACAAACAAACAAAAGACAACAGATTAAAAAAAAAAAGAAACTCAACCTGGTTATAGATTATTCTTCAAGTTTTGGTCGCTCTCACTAATGTGCCTTCCATTTTTAACTTTTTAGAGTCCTTAACAAGTGACTTTTGCATTTTGTTGTAGTTTCAAACAGTAGAAAAGATAGACTATAATGGGTTGATTGAATTTTTTCAGGCACCAGAAATTTCTTACTTGGCAGTGCAAATTCTTGTCCCAAAAAATATAAGCAGATTACCAAAATGTGTTGATATTTCAAACCTCAACAGTGCATTTAAGGTCAACCTTCAGTGATCACTATTGATGCAGGCTCAGTGTGCATCTTGTTTGAGACCAATATATTTGTATTTGACACATACTTATACTGGTTTGGATTTACAACCTAATTGGATGCCAGAATTTCTGTAATTCTAATGTTTTCCAAGTGATCATCAGGATTTTTTTTTTTTTTTTTTTTTTTTTACTTAAGATAAATGTTTCCTGTTGTTGAAAAAGCTCAGTCTACAGTAACTCCTGAACACAATGGAACTGATTATAAGATGCAGAACTCCTTTTCAACACTGATGATAAGGATTCTTTCCTAAGTAATTTCTCTAAAATATGGGGAAATATTTTGAGAAGTAGAAACCAGTATTTTCAAATTTTCATTTCTCTCCTTTAGTTTTATTAAAATTGTACTGAACACATTAATTCCAAGCCACTATCATGCCTACAGTTCAATATGCTTCCTGGTAGCTTGATGAAGAGGCCATAAAGCTTTCACATGTTCCTTTTATTTTCAGCAACTTAATAAAAAGTTAGTGGTATCTGCTTTATGTTAGTTTCTTTGATGTTTTTAAATGTTCACCAAGGAGAGTGTTTCTTTACCTCTTTCTGAGAGATTTGCAAATGAACGTAGAATAGAAAGAAAATAATTAAGATGGCTAGAATACTAAAATCCATGGATAGAATTCAGAGGGTGGAAATCTCTATTAATCACTTGGGCAGCTTTTCTCCAGAGGCCTCCCCAGGAATCTACTGAGTTGGAAGTGACAAAAATAATCAGTTAGTCTGCTGTTTTCTTCATTGTCCCAAGTGATACGGTACCTAGTGAATTAAGCAATCAAATCAATCACCTACCTGCTTGACACAAAAGCCATTATTATTCTACTCTGAATATTTCAGATATAAAATAGGATAAATTGTGATTTTCAGTGTATTCTCTTTTGCTTAACATCAAAAAATGAAAAATTAGGGAAAAAAGGATGATTCATCCTGGTTTGGGTGCATATTTTCACATCTCCTTTGCAATCTTACATAATTATTCAGGTTGAAGAGAAATTAGTCATTTCATTTAAAAGAAATCTTAATTTTCATCAATCTAAGTCCAACAAAAAAAATTGTAACTATCATCTTTCAAAGAAATCATTTCATTTTTTGCTTTTGCTTTTTTATTTATTTTTTATTTTTTGGTTTTTGAGGCAGGTTATACTTTTTTTTTTTTTTTTTTTTTTTTTTTTTTGACAGCGTCTTGCTGTTTCCCAGGCTGGAGCTCAGTGGCTGTTCACTGCAGCCTCTACCTCCCAGGCTCAAGCCGTCCTCCCACCTCAGCCTCCCAAGTAGCTGGGACCACAAGTGTGTGCCACTAGAACTGTTTTTTTGTAGAAATAGGGTCCCCCTATGTTGTCCAGGCTGGTCTCAAACTCCTGGGCTCAAGTGAGTCTCCCATCTCAGCCCTGCGAAGTGGGGAGATTACATGTATGAGCCACCACACCTCGTTTCTAAGCAATCATTTTTGAGTGTCAGCTGGGTTCAAGAAATACATTTCTGAAGTAATCAGAGTTATAAAACACATCACCAACACTTAGGATCTTCTGATCTTTTTGGGAAATGATGCTTGTTAGTTTAAAACTTTAAGTAGCATATAACAAAATTGAAAATTTTTGTGAGTGGCTATGCTATTCCACATTCTCACCACACATGTATGAGAGTTCCGATTGTTCCGTACCCTTGCAAAAATTGTCCTTGTCAGTATTATAGCCATTTCTAATTTTAATTTTAAATTTTACCACCATAATATGTACATAGTAGAATATCATTGTGGCTCTGATTTGAATTTTCCAAGTGGTTAATGATGTTGTACATATTTTCATGTAAGATAAGTACATGAAAACATGTACTTATTTTTAATCCACATATCCTCCTTTTAAAAATATCTTTTAAATCTTTTGCCTATTTTTAAATTGAATTGTTTGTTTTCTTGCTGTTGAGTTCTGAGAGTTTAAAAATACATCTTTCTATATTATGGCCACAAGCCTTGTAAGATACATAGTTTGCATATGCTTTCTCAGAGTCTACAACCTGTTGATTTTCCCCTTTAGAAATGTGTTTGGACATAACAAACTTTTTAATTTTAGGCCAGAAGCGGTGGTTCACGCTTGTAATCCCAGCACTTTGGGAGGTCAAAGTGGGCAGATCACCTGAGTTTAGGAGTTCGAGACCAGCCTGGCCAACATGGTGAAACCCTGCCTCTACTAAAAAATATAAAAATTAGCCGGTCGTGTTGGCGCGCACCTCTAATCCCAGCTACTTGAGAGGCTGAGGCTGGAGAATCTCTTGAACCTGGGAGGTGGAAGTCGCAGTGAGCCAATGTAATGCCATCCAGGCTGGCAGGCTGGGCTACAAGAGTGAAACTCCATTAAAAAAAAAGTTTTAATTTTAATAAAGTTCAATTTATCATTATAAAGCAATTTTTATTTTATGGACTATGTCTAAGAACTCCACAACTAACCTCAGGTCATGAAAATTGTCTTCTATATTTTCTTCCAAAATTATTATAGATTTATATTTAGACTTATGCTCCATTTTGAGTTAATATCAAGTAAATTGCAATATTTAGGGCAGGTTCTTTTTTTCATTATGTCAATGTCCAATTGTTCAACCTCATTTCTTGAAATAATTATCTCCTCTCCTTTGGATTGCCATTGCCCCTTTGTCAGAAATTGGCAATATTTTTCTTGTTGTATTTTTGGATTTTCTATTCTGTTCTATTGATCTGTGTCTCTGTCTTTTCTCTAACACCACATTACCTCGATTATTGTAACTTTTATAGTAAATCTTAATATCAGATGATATGCTTCCTTTGAATTCATTTTTCTTCAATATTATAAATATGTTATATCCTGTATAAAATAATCTATCCAGTTAATACTATCTCAACTTAAATATCATCAGAGAGACTGTTTGTTTGTTTCTGTAGTTCTTAGGGTGTGATAATGATGATTATGTAGTTTAAAATTACACAGAAGTTCTTGTGGAAAACACACATGGGAGAAGAACTAGCAAAACTCTGGAACAGAAATGCAATGAGAGTAGAATATTACTATAAGCTATTAAAATGTATTATTAAACTATGTTTATGAAAATAGTGTGATACTGGACCACATATTGGCTGACCAATTAATGAAATATAGTCCAGAGCTTGCCCTGGTATAAACATCAAATTTTTGGGATTTTAGTAAATATAGGACCTGAAATCAATGGGACAAAAGGGAATTCTTAAGTATAGTCATGAAATACATAAGGACATTTTGGTCAGTGATGGACGACACATATAATGATGGTCTCATAATGTTATAGTATTGTATTTTTACTAAATTTTCTACATTTAGATACACAAATACTTAACACTGTGTTAGTATTGCCTATAGTATTCAGTACAGTAACATGTTACAGATTTGCACGAAATAAAATTATCCATTTACACAGTTCTCAGGATGTATTCCTGTTATTAAGTGACACTTGACACATAAATAAAATTCTTAAAATATACTATGGCAAAAAATAGAAACAACGACTAAAGGGCAGAGTTAGAAAAGCAAATACACAGTCTATCATTGATAGGCATTTAAATGTGGCACATATATAACATGGAATACTATGCAGCCATAAAAAAGAATGAGATCATGTCCTTTGCAGGGACATGGATGAAGCTGGAAGCCATTATTCTCAGAAAACTAACACAGGAACAGAAAACTAGATGCTGCATGTTTTCACTCATAAGTGGGAGTTGAACAATGAGAGCACATGGACACCAGGAGGGGAACATCACACATGCAGGCCTGTCGGGGGTGGGAGATAAGGGGAGGGAGAGCATTAGGATGAACACCTGATGCATGTGGGGCTTAAAACCTAGAAGATGCGTGGATAGGTGCAGCAAACCACCATGGCATGTGTATACCTATGTAACAAACCTGCACATTCTGCACACGTATCCCAGAATGTAAAGAAAATTCTTATTAATAAAAATAAGAAAATTTTTAAAAAGAAAAGCAGTTACACATATCAATTGACAAATTACTAATTGCCTTAGCATTTTGCATATTCCCTATTGCTGCTATAATAAAATACCGCAAATGTAATGGTTTAAAACACCACAAATGAATTATCTTACACTTTTGGCAGTGGTAAGAACTTACCTTTATATACTACATGAATTTTACAGGAGAAAATCAAGGTCAGCTGGGCTGCATTCCTTCTGGAGATTGTAGGGGGTAAATCTGTTCCTCGCCTTTTCTGGCTTCTTAGAGACTGCCTACATTCCTTGGGTTGCAGTACCCTTCCAGTAATTGCCTCACTCTGCTCCATTATCACATCATCTTCTCTCCCTCTGTTTCTGTCATCACATCTCCTGCTGTGACTGATGTCTTCCTGCATCTTTCTAATGAAGACTGAATTACACTGAGTCCTCCAGATTATCCAGGATAATCTCCCCAGGATACTTAATTTAATAATACCTGCAAAGTCCCTTTTGCTATGGAAGGAAACATATTAACAGATTCTGAGGATTAGGATGGT
This sequence comes from Papio anubis, assembly GCF_008728515.1. Lineage (NCBI taxonomy): Eukaryota > Metazoa > Chordata > Mammalia > Primates > Cercopithecidae > Papio > Papio anubis. Next base: position 49,113,395 of record NC_044979.1, read on the forward strand.
AGCATCTTTGGAGGTGTGATTATTTAGCATCCCACATAGACAAAGGACTTTTGTATTAATAAGAAAATAACACACAACTGCATATAAATGTATGCAAAAAAAGATGAGAAGCAATCTAGAAAAAGATGCATACAGGATACTGACACCCACTCACATGTGAAAAATTGCATATACTACTTTTTTATCAGATGACAATGCTTTGATATAAAAAGAAAAGGAGGCACACACAAACACTGTAGGGAGAAAGTGTAAGCTCAGCATTTTTGGGAGAGATTTTGGCAAAGAAATATACATGTGCTTTAATTGAGCCATTCAATTATATTTAAAAAAAGTAGAATTTTTTTTTTCAGTAGAATAATTTTTTTTTCAGTAGAATAAATTAGGGGGAAATACTCAATTGCTTATCAATAGAGCACTGGGTTAAGCAAGCTCTATTCAATAATCAATTATTAAGAGGCTAAACTGGTAGCGTGCTTGGCCCTCCATATCCATGGTTTCAACATCCTCAGATTCAACCAACTGCAAATTGAAAATAGTTTTTAAAAAACACTAATATAAATGCCAGGCACAGTGGCTTATGCCTATAATCCCAGCACTTTGGGAAGCTGATGCAGGTAGATCCCTTGAGCCCAGGAGTTTGAGACCAGCCTGGGCAACATGGCAAAAGCTTGTCTCCACAAATAATTAAAAAATAAAAAAATAGCTAGGCATGGTATTGCATGCCTGCAGTCCCAGTTACCTGGAAGGGTGAGGTGGGAGGATCACCTGAGCTAGGGAGGTCAAGGCTGCAATGAGCTGTGGTAATACCAGTGCACTCCAGCCTAGGCAAGAGAGTAAGACCCTGTTGCAAAAAATAAATAAATAAATAAATACTAATATAAAATAACAATACAACAATAAGAAGAAATAATACAAATAAAAACAATACAGTATAACAACTATTTCTATGGTATTTATATTGCATTAGTATTATACGTAATCTAGAAAGGATTTAAAGTATACGGGAGGATATACATAGGTTATATGCAAATATTTACTATAGCATTTTATATCAAGGACTTCTACATCCATGAACTGTGCATATGAGCCTGTCCTGGAACCAATTCCCCTGTGAATACCAAAAGATAACTGTTAGTACAATTTTTGTCAACCTATTTATGCCAACAAATATTAGAAGCTGGTATTATTTAATTCACACATGATTGGAATGAGAAAGGTAAGTACAGAAGTCACAAATCTCAGTTAGTGATTTATTAAAAAATATTGAACAAATGCAAAACCGCTGATGTCACTGGTAAGAAAAATTAAGCACTGATCTGCTTCTTACAAGTAACTTACTAAATGTGGGAACAATAACAACACTTAACCATCAAGTTGCTAATAGGGCCAAATGTGTTAATGTGTATTGAAGTGGTTATAGCATTGCTCTAAAAAATACAAAAAAAAAGTTTAGTGAATATTTGTATGGGACACACAATAAATTTTAGGTTGAATCTATATCAATTTTGTATAAAGGTAAATTTATATCAGTGTCTGTATACTAACAAGGGCCAAGATCTTTCTAAAGTATTAAAAGTTTGGTTTTAAGTATTCTATTCTTTACTTAAGAGTATGAGATAGTCGGTCTTTAAAAGTTTAATGTTATTTCCTATGAAATTTTATTATTCATAAAGGGGGTTACTTTATGTGTGCTTGGTTGGTAGAGAAATGATTTAACTGCTGGTTCTATGAGTTGAATGTGTCCCCTAAACTTCATGTGTTAGAAACTCAATTCTGCATGAAGCAATGCTGAGAGGTGAGACCTTTAAAAGCTGATTAGGTCATGAGGGCACTAGAGGATTAATGCCATTGTTGTAGATGTGGGTTCATTATCATGAGAGTGGGTTCCTGATAAAAGTATAATCTTGCCCCCTTTCCCTTCTCTCTCTGTCTCTCTCTTCCACTTTCTCTATGTTTCTAGCATATGTTTTCTTGCCCTTCAACTTCCTGCCATAGAATGATATAGCAAGAAGGCCCTCACCAGATGCAGGTCCGAGGGCCTTGGACTTTCCAGCCTCCAGAACTGTAAGGAAGAAATCCCTGTTCCTTGTAAATTACCCAGTCTCAGGTATTCTCTTAATAACAGCATAAAACAAATTAAAACAATATATGTTTAGAATAAGAAACTATGTTTTTAAAAATATTTTTGAAAAAAGCTAATTACTTGAAATCACAAAATTATGTGGTCACAGGAGGTTGATATTTACCTACCAACATTGTGATAATAAACTCTCTATTATTCCTCTGTCTTTATCCTGGAACCTCAATATTATATCACTAGTTTCAGGCCTGTGAACCCAAGCTAAGTCATCATATCCCCTGTGACCTGAACGTATACATCTGAAGCAAGTGAAGCATGTATACGTTCTGAAGCAAGTGAAGAATCACAAAAGAAGTGAAAATGGCCGGTTCCTGCCTTAACTGATGACATTCCACCATTGTGATTTGTTTCTGCCCCCCCCTTAACTGAGCGATTAACCTTGTGAAATTCCTTCTCCTGGTTCAGAAGCTCCCCCACTGAGCACCTTGTGACCCCTGCCCCTGCCTGCAAGAGCACAACCCCCTTTGACTATAATTTTCCACTACCCACCCAAATCCTATAAAATGGCCCCACCCCATCTCCCTTCACTGACTCTCTTTTCAGACTCAGTCCGCCTGCACCCAGGTGATTAAAAAGGTTTATTGCTCACACAAAGCCTGTTTGGTGGTCTCTTCACATGGACGCGCATGACAAGTAGTATGATGTGCTTGTGAGTCGGCATGTGAGAGTTGTTTACTGCGTGGTGACTACAAATGCGCTTTCCAACATATCTCTGTATGACTGTAGTAAGGCAAGGAAATATGACCAGTTCTGCCCAGTGTGTGCTGTAAAGGGAAGTAAAGTGTGCTATTTCCTGGCTGAAGCCTGGAAAAGAGGCTACATGTTTTAAATGATACAACTACAAAAAGTGGAATCTTCGTCAGTCGGAGTTGCTGAATGACTTTATTTATGGAACAGAATTCCTGACTCACTTGCATTATACATATTACCTAAGTGAGAAATAAATCTATTTTATTAATCCATTCAAATTTGAGGATTAATTTCTTATTGCAACCTGACATAGTCTTAACAGGGCTAATAAAGTTTGAAAAAATAGTATATTTTGTTTTAATATTTCTTAATATTTAGTCACAAAGCCATTGATTCTAATATGCAAGTTTCTCATGTGACTATGTAAATATACGTACATGTACACACACATATGCACGCCCTTACAAATGCATAGTGAATTTTTAACAGTGTAGTTAGCCTTCGGGAAAGGGTTAGGATAGGATAAAAAAAAGTTTTTGATGAAAGCATTTTCCTTTTTGCAATGTTTTAAACATTTCTATGTAATTTGCATTTTTATAAAAAGTAGTATGTATGATTGTATAATACAAATAAATAAGGATGTATATTTTCTGAAATTCCCATATCTCCAGTTGAAATTTGTTTCTTCCTTTTAAACAATTTTCTTCTTTATAAAATAATTTTTAAACAAATTTTAATTTTAAATAAATTTAAAAAAAAATTAACAAGTTTTCTTAGGCTAGGCGTGGTGACTCACGCCTGTAATCCCAGCACTTTGGGAGGCTGAGGCGGGTGGATCACGAGGTCAGAAGATCGAGACCATCCTGGCTAACATGGTGAAATCCCGTCTCTACTAAAAATACAGGAAAAATTAGCCGGGCATGATGGCGGGCACCTGTAGTCCCAGCTACTCGGGAGGCTGAGACAGGAGAATCGCTTGAACCCGGGAGGCGGAGCTTGCGGTGAGCCGAGATCGCGCCACTGCACTCTAGCCAGGGCGACAGAGCAAGACTCCGTCTCAAACAACAACAACAAAAAGTTTTCTTATTAAAAAATATGTTTGTATATCTACTTTGCAGAGGATGACATCTTTCTTTTTGAACCAAAAATAAAACACAATGCTTTTTTATCTAACCCCCCTTTTAACTATCTCTTCTTCCTTTTGAATGTTTAATTTCCGTGTCATATTGTATCACTCTTGTTCTCAATTTCTTCTTTTTTCACCTTAGTGTATTCAGATCCATTGTATTCTCTTGCTACTCTCGCCTCACCATTGACAACAGCAAATGTAGTGAGTACTTCCATTCACCAGTTGTTAAATTGTCATCGCTTAATTCCAAAAAGAATATATATTGGCCATGGACAATGTGTAAATCTATGAATTTGCCTTCAAAATCTATGTTTTCATCAATGACCTCAGTTTCATCCTTCTGTCCACATTCATCGTCACTTCTTAGGTGCATAATTCTACTTGGTGTGTCTTACCTTAAATTTTCCTTATTCTAAATTAAATTCATCTCATTTTCCACAAATGCACTCTTCTTCTGACACTTTTGCTCAAGTTACCACTAACGTCCTAATCTCTTTGACTCAAATACTCAGAGTTAAGTTTGAGTTTTCCTTTTTCCTCAACCTTCCATAGGTACAGGACATTTGTTATGCTTTGACCATCCTTTCGTATTTGGGGATTTCTGCTCTTTGAGACCCACCTCAAGGTGAAAGCCTATAACTTTCACCATAGCCTTTCAAAGGCTTGTGACCTCAACTCTGACAATCAGACACAGCCATCAGAGACTTATGTTTAGAGAGAATAAAGTGAATAAAAACATAACATTTAGAATGGATTAATGGTGGCAGAGTAATTGAGCTTTCAGAAACAGTAGTGGTGGGGGTGCTGGCTGAAGCTTCTGTTCCCATGATTGTTTCAGTGACCTGCAGTGTTTCCTCTCTAAGGTGACAACAGCATCTGAACCTTTTAAAAACTGCTGCTTAATTGAGGCAAATTCAGAGTGAATGTCCTTACAGTGCTCTACAAGCTCCCATGTGATATGGCCCCTGTTTATGCTTCCAATGTTTTTTTTTTTTTTTTTTTTTTTTTTTTTTTTGAGACGGAGTCTCGCTCTGTCGCCCAGGCTGGAGTGCAGTGGCCGGATCTCAGCTCACTGCAAGCTCCGCCTCCCGGGTTCCCGCCATTCTCCGGCCTCAGCCTCCCGAGTAGCTGGGATTACAGGCGTCCGCCACCGCGCCCGGCTAGTTTTTTATTTTTTAGTAGAGACGAGGTTTCACCATGTTAGCCAGGATGGTCTCGATCTCCTGACCTCGTGATCCGCCCGTCTCGGCCTCCCAAAGTGCTGGGATTACAGGCTTGCGCCACCGCGCCCGGCCTATGCTTCCAATGTTATTCAAGGGCACTCTTGTCTTGCTCACTGTGTTCCAAACACAGTGGCCTCCTAGCTGTCCCTTGAACCTACTTTTCCTCCAAGGCCTTGCTAATTTCCCATTTCCTGCTAGCATTCTCCCCAGGTATCCTTACAGCAGGCTCATTCCCTTCCTTCAGTTTTCTTCTCAAGTCACTTGATCAGAAAGGCCATTCCTGTCTTTGTGAAATAGAAACCCTTTCACTCCCAGCCTAAGGACTTTCATTCCCCTTATCCTGCATATGTTTTATATTCTTTGCCACAAATATATCATAGGTCTGTTGTTTGTCTTACTCTATAAAAATGTTTAATCCAAGTAGGTCTGTTTTATTCATAGCCATAGTTTAATCTTATCTGTCTGTCCTGCAGAAATCATCAATAACTATTCATCCAATAAATAGGTGAAAGGATGAATGAGTATTTTCCTAGATGTTTGATTTCCAACTCTGATTTGCCTATCTAATAAAGTTCCTTTTACTTTTCTATCAAAAATGAAACTTGATTTTTTCAAAGATTTTTAGCTAATGCACAATCTTTTAATAGAACTAACATATTAACGCCAGAATGTTCCACACCATATCATGTCTCTTCCTTTCTATTCCCTTTTTGAAGTCTAAATTAGGCCCTATTACTTATAGCCTGAATTATAGCAACACACTAAAACTGACCTTCTTCCTCCAATATTATCCTATCCTGATTTATCCCCTGATTATTCTTCCTAAAACTCTAAGTATTTCTAATACCAAGACAACTTGCCAATACAATGGGATGGTGATAGAAAATTAAAGTAGATTTTGATTACTGAATGCATTAAAATACTATTTAATTAGTTTATATTTCAAATGGCTACCTTTGAATCAACAATCGAAAGTTATTTGAACAAACATCACAAATGGTTTTTGTTAAAAAAATAGAACGATGATAGAACTATTTTATAACAACATATTCACTGTCCATTTCTAGACATGTGCTTAAAATTTCATTCCTTACTCTTTGTTATGGATTGAAATGTGTCCCCCCAAAAGATATTTTGAAGTCCTAATCCCTATACCTTAGAATCTGACCTTATTTGTTAATAATGTCTGCTATTAACTGAATGTTTGTCTCCTCCAAAACTCATGTGAAAATTGAATTATTTCCATTGTGATGATATTGGGAGGTGGGACTTGTAAGAGCTGTTAAGGTCATGAGGATTCTGCCTTCATGAATGCACTAATGCCATTATTGAGGGAGTGGGTTGAGCCTGTCTTACTCTCTTTCTCTTTGTCCTTTTGCCATGTCATGCCTCTGTCATTGTGATAACTGAGCAAGAAGACATTGGCCAGACGTAAGCATTTTAATAATAGAATTCCCAGCCTCCAGAACTGTGAGGAAATAAATTTTCACTTTTAGTGAATTACCCAGTCTCAAATACTTTGTTATGGGCAGCACAAAATGGACTAAGACAGGGTTCTTGCAAATATAATTAGTTGAGTTAAAATTAGGCCATGATGGAGTAAGGTGGATCTCGAATTCAATTTGCCTTGTGTTCTTAGAAGAAAATAACCACATGACAAGAGAGACACACAGGGAGAAGGCCACGTGATGATGAAGGCAAGTATTGGAGTTACACAGTTGCAAGGCAAGGAAATCCAAAGATTCCTGGTGCTGGGGTGCAGAAAACAACACTCCAAAATATCAGGCTTTTGAATGCTGAGTGCTTTTAATTATAGAAAATTAAAAAGGCTTCAGAAATCAGCTTCAGAACCAAAGTCTCTCTCTGGCTCCCTAACATCCTCTACCCCTCAAACATTCCCCACCCATTCCTGCCACCAACCAATTGTCAATTCTTTTTTTTTTTTTTTCCCAAAGCGCTGGAAGAGACTTTACTGGAATTTCCTTATCTGACAAAAAACGACTTCTTTCCAAAAGAAATACAATTGTTTTAAGACCCCCTCCCTCCTTAGCTATCTTATCAAATAATCAGCGAAGATTAACCACCAGAGACGAGAACAGACTGGGCATTTTCCTCACACTTAGAGAGAATTTTTGTCTATTCTTTTGTGGATAGCTTCAAGAGACTGTCTGGGAGACTTTATCTGCATAATAAGACAACATTTGCTTATAGTGAAGTTCCACCCCTCACCTTACCAACACTTACCCCAGAGCTCAGATAAACAGTCCTAGGTCATTGCTTTTGTGCTTATTACTTTCACCTAAAATGACTTAATCCTACAACTCCCATCTCACCTTCCCCTGTAAAGTAGGGTATATAAGCATCTGAACCTCATCAGGTTTGTATGTCTTTTTCTCCAATTAAGCTGCCTTTTGTCAGTTCATTTTCAGCAAACCTTCAGAGGTTAGTTAAAGGAGAAACTTTCTCTCTTTGACTATACACTGGCAAGCCAACAAAGGATAGGTGGAGGCAAGGAAGGAAGGATCTCCCTACAGATTTCAGCTAGAGGATGGCCCTGAAGTCTTATTTCAGACTTCCAGTTACCAGAATTGTAAGCCTAGAAATTTCTGTTGTTTTCAGCCAACCAGTTTTTGGTATTTTGTTACTATAACCCTAGGAATCTAATACAATCTTCAGGTGGGAGAAAAGGGTTTATTTGTATGGCATTTTTCAGATGACTTGTGGGAAAAAATGTCTAGTCTTTTATTTGTAGTGCAGTCATATATGGTAAAATATGGTAAATAACAACCTGCTATTTAATTTTTTTCTAGAAATCGCCTCTATTGTTGAGTGTAGTTTTGATGTTGAAGCTTGTAAACAAATCCCACAGAGTGATTCTATACTGGCACACACAAGTATACATTACAGATGCTGATAGACTCTTATTTGCTTATGTTTACAGGGGAAAAAAATTCTTAAAGCAATTTATTTCTATGATCTTTATTCTCATAAATTGACATTATGAATAGATTAAATTTATTTGGACCTGTGAGCAGGAATTACTAAATTCTAGTCTTTCTATTTCTAGATGAACATCTATTAGAAAAAATTATAACCTAGCTGTGAAGAAACCTGATTTTTCATCTCTGCCTGTAGTTTTACTAATCTAAGTCAGCTCACACAGATAAATATTTAACACAATGTCATTGTCTTACTAGTGCTAATAATAAATTCTTCATCTTGCACTTCAAGCCTATTCTTTGTTCTGCCCTTGATTGTAAACAAGTATATCCAATCATCTCAGAATAAATCTTGTAATAGTAAGTCAAACAGTAAATATTTAGTAAATTGAAAATAGTGCATCTCATATTTGAGTATCACATATACCTACTTCAATGTGTTAAATACAATTCCAAATATTGCACATCATTTTTGTCTAAAATAAAACACAGCGGCATTATGAAATGAGTTAGAGAAATGCATAACTGTATTGGTGATTAGTGATTTCTATTTTTCCTCTCATGTTTAGAAGGAAAATACTAATTCCTTATACTGGTTATATTCTTTCGGCCCCAGGGATCTGCTTTCCACCTTTCCCTGCCCAGCTTTGGGTCATGAGAGGCAGACCTTGGAAACTGCTTCACCTGGACCCCCTGCTGACTGGCTTGCCATGTGATTTTGTCAAAGTAGAGCACCACAGAACATCAGAGGTTAGGAGAAAAGAGAAAACACAAGAGAAATTTAGAGTATTACTGCTCTACTTCTTCCTTGCTGTGGCACCTTCCTGAAGTATTTGTTGAATTTCTAAATAACTCCAGCCCCCATTAGATGCCCTCTTCTCCATGGTTTCAGCCTCAAGTGTTCTGATGATAAGGTTTACTCTTCTTGCCCATTCAACCATAGATGTAGTAAGGACTTCAGAATGTTGTGAGTTATGGATACAGTGCTCTTGTTTTTGTTGGTGTTTGTTTTTTATTTTTTTCTTAACCCTGTAAGGAGGACTATCTTTAAAATTTCTTCCTTCAAACCCTTTGTTTCCTGTCAAATTCTAACCAAATAGCCTTCGCTGAAGTGGCTTTGCTAGATAAAATGAATTACACATTATAATAACATGTCTCAGATGCATTTCCTAGGTTAACCTCCGTTATTCACCTTGGTCATATTTTTCTTGCCTTTCACATCCTACCATGAAGTCTATAAATGGTTATACTTGGTCAAAACAGCAAGCCCCTGTGATTGTTAAGATGGAGTCAGTATCATTTTAATTACAAGTTTCACTGAGAGTAGTTGAAGGAATTTGTGTGTCACATTCCACATAAGTGGAATTTGTTGTAACTTGGCTCTGGTTAAGCAGGACTTCAAATTGGCCAATTTCAACAGACATCCTTCAGCCCTTCTAACTTGATGTCTTTACAGGATTTCATGCTGTCTATCCCTTCCTCTAGCTAAAACTGTTTCTTATCTAGGTTTCCATGTTATTATCTAGCATGTTCTAATATGAAAGGAATGAGCCTTAACTGCAATCAATCTTGGTTCCATGCCTATATTCACTAATTAGTATCTTTGGGTTATATAGTTCCTGGTGATCTTTTTAAAAAAAAAAAAAAAATTAGAGTTTTCCTTAAGGAGTAGAATATTATTGTGAATATTTTCTATTGATCTGGAATAGTACTTCCAGCTGGCAGTCTAAGGGTTCCAATATGACTTTCCATATGAATATTTTTGGAGGCCAGAGAGTTATCTTTGGTACCAAAAAATGAATTGGCTATCAATCTTTATTATTTGGGAGGTTTCACATAAAATCCTCATACTCTATTTCAGTAAAAAATTTGAATTCCAATCTATAAGTGGGTCTTCATAAAAATTTATTCATGGCTACAATGAACTGGAGCTGATTAGAGAGTGTCCCATTTAGATAATCATGTACTCACTGGTTCCCAGAAGGCCATTTTCATTCCTACATACTATTAGTCTGGTTCCTGCTTGCATTTAAATATGCAATCTTTGATTTTGACAATGCACACCATCTAATTCCAGCACACACAATCTCCTTGATTCATCTAACTGTAGAAATTCAAAATAAGGACTCTTTCTCTTTCTATTTATAGTATTTGTTTAGGCATCGGTGGCATCAGAAAAAGTTCCGACCAATTAGTGTTTAAAGTAGATATTCAGGCAACAATCTTTTGGATAAGTGGATATTTCCTATGCCTTAAAGTCTGCAGAACACTAAAAATTGCATAACACATTATTTCTGGTTCTGGACCTCAAGTTCTCCTTAGGGAGGATACTTACATATTCAACACTCAATTTTTAAAAATCTTTCGTTCTACCCAATATATACCTTGGTCTGTTGAGTAAAGCTCCTTCTTAATGGAGGGTTTCATCCTTTAAGAATATCCACCTAAGCTGGAGGCAAATGTTTTCATTGTAAAACCCCATTACTATTCATACCACTTTTGCAAAAACAAACCTTGTTTTGATATTTAATTAGCAGATATTTTAATTGAATAAAATTGAAAAACAAAACAAAAATGTTTATTCTGTCTTCTAATGTAGCATTGGATTATTCTCCCATCCCAAATATTTCTTTTTTTAAAAATGTAGGGGTCCCTTGTTTAGATAACATTTTTAAAAGAGTAGTAATAATTTCTATTCAACTATAAATTATTTTGAATATCTCAATTATTTCATGAGGCACTCATGAAATAATTACTAATCATAATAGTGCTCTCTTATAAGGTAAAGGATATGAAAAATTTTTTTAAAAAGTATAGTGGTTGCCTATGGGGGTGTGGGCTAGGGAGATTGACTGGAAAAGGGCATAGGGGAACTTTCTAGGGTGATAGAAGTCTATACCTTTATTGGAGTGATGCTTGCACAGGTATGTGCATTTGTCAGGACTCAACAATCTATATTTGAGATTTCCATACTTTACTATAATTTTACCACAATACAATAACAGAAAATAGTATTTTTTATTTTCTCCCCACAGATAAGAACCATGCCTTTAAGCTGTATAAGTCATACTATCATTGACAATAACGTGGGCATTATATGAGTTATGTTTTACATGTGATATCTAAGTTAATTATTCATTTTTGTAGGTTTCTTTCACCTAGTTTCCTCTATATAAACAAAATCTAAGATAAGAAAACCAATGTCAAGTTTGAATGCATATAACCAAGTCAAGCATAAGGCAAAGGATGTGTTTTTATCCAACACAATTAAGAAATGGCTTCCACTAATCTATTTAAGAAGTCAATATAAAATACCTCCATAATTTATCATACCTTTTACATATAATTTTCACTGCAGATAACATGTTCATAATAAGCCTTAGTGAGAAAAAATAGGACTGTTGGAAGACAGAACATTTTATTCTGCTTTCATTAAATCTCTTTTGTTAATATGCTAGTCCAATGAGTTATAGTCAATTTTTCCAGAGAAGTAAAATGTTCACAATTTACTTACTAGTTTTTTGAACTGTGAGATGTTAAATTTTATAGGATTGACTTAAACTGCTCTACCTGGCTTATCAGATTCAAATATTTTCTTTTCAAACCAACACAAGGTGGTGAGTTACATCATTCCTTAGGAGACACTTACTTTCATGTTACACCTTCCATGTTTCCCAAGACTTGGTTGCATGTACTGTTTTCCTTTCCCACCAAGATCATAATGACCAATGAAACCAACACATCATTAACAAAATAAAAACTTATTTCTTTAGGATTTGCATTAAATCTTGGAGGTATACAGAAAAATCTCTGGAATTGTGATAGATTTGCTTCTCAAATTTTCAGCAATCCAGAGTACACAATGGCTGTTGTCTTTCTAGCTCACTGCTCTCTGAAGTAAAAATAATTTTAAGCTGCACCAATGATGCTGGTAGGAAGAACTTTCAAAAGATGCTTCTTTTCCCCCTACGTTTCCCCAGGATCATTTCCTGAGTCTTTTGGGGTTTTCTTACAATATCCTATCACTGTAGCCACTCCCACATTAAATGAACATGGATTTTTTTCCTGTTTATTGTTTACAGTTGCATTAAAATTGTATGCCCAGGCCTTAATCAAGTATTTTTTACACAATGTTTATATTGTATGCATAAATGTTAAATAAATGGAATAATGAGTTAATGAATGAATGAACATATGGAGTTCTATATAATATCCATGTTAATCCACTGATAGCCAGGAACTTAAACAAATTCAAGTAACCCAACAAACCATGCTTCTTACCTATTACAGAAGTCTATATAATGCTTATGCAAAAATGTTCTGTTTTATAATTCCCAACATTTTATAAATAGAAAGATAGTAAAGCAATATAGATGGTATTGAATATATTACCCTTAGGCCATTATTTTTCAAGGCATATAACTTGAAAATGCATTCATTTCAGAAAGCTACTTTGTGGTAATTAGTATTATTATTTTTAATGTAAGTTCCTTGAGGGCAGTAGGAATTTCTTATTCATCTTTATTTGCTACCTTTACATAATATAGTGTCTTGTAAATAATAGGCAATTGTCAACTGAATGACATAAAATTAAACATAATTTCTCTACTGTTGGTACCCTTAATATTTATAAACAATATATTACATTTCTGATCATTTATCATTTTCAAAGCACTTTTGCATTTGTCATTTGATTCATCCATTAATTGATTCATTTAAAAAATTATTGCATCACAATTACATACATGGTTACAACAAGCTTACATTCCAGAGAAGAAAAAGGACATACAGTAGATAATTATAATACTGTATAGTACAGTATGGGACATGTGAAAAGGAGATAAAATTAAGTGTCAAAGGTAAGGAAACCACCCGCCCCCCCCCCCCAAATAAAGAGATGACTGCAGAATGAGTAAGACTAAAGTTTTAACACTCTGTAAATTTTAGCTTTACTCATGATGAGAAAGAGGACAGGAAAATGGAGGTTTCATGAAAAAGATATAGCATACGCAGGGCCTTTTCAGATGATAAGCTGTTCTAAAAACATGCAATGGGCTTTCTGTACTTCAATGCCTTTATTTGTAAAATGGACATAAAAACAGTAGTCAGAAAACATTGTAACAGTGAGGATTAAAAAAGTTTATACATGGAACAGTGCCTCCTGTAAGTGTTAAAAATTAATCTGTTACATATATCTTGTTTCTTTTAATTGCTGAGTAATATTCATTTTATGGGTGTACCAGAGTTAGTTTATCCATTCATCTGTCACAGGACAATATATAGCTGGAGTTGAAGATATAGGAGAAGACAGAGATGAGGTAATGAGATGCCAGATAACAAAAGAGTAATCCAGTAGAGATAATACTGGTTGGAAATATGAGTGAAGAAATGGGAATAAGAAAGAGTCCTCAGAAATAATACCACACATCTACAGCCATCTGATCTTTGACAAACTTCAGAAAAACAAGAAATGGGGAAAGGATTCCCTATTTAATAAATGGTGCTGGGAAAATTGGCTAGCCATAAGTAGAAAGCTGAAACTGGATCCTTTCCTTACTTCTTATATGAAATTAATCTCAAGATGGATTAGACCAAAATGTTAGGACCTAATACCATAAAACCCTAGAGGAAAACCTAGGTAGTACCCATTCAGGACATAGGCATGGGCAAAGACTTCATGTCTAAAACACCAAAAGCAACGGCAGCAAAAGCCAAATTGGACAAATGGAATCTAATTAAACTAAAAGCTTCTGCACAGCAAAAGAAACTACCATCAGAGTGAACAGGCAACCCTGCACAGAATGGGAGAACATTTTGCAATCTACTCATCTGACAAAGGGCTAATATCCAGAACCTACAAAGAACTCAAACAAATTACAAGAAAAAACAAACAACCCCATCAAAAGTGGGCAAAGTTGATATGAACAGACATTTCAAAAAGAAGACATTCATACAGCCAACAGACACATGAAAAAATGCTCATCATCACTGGCCATCAGAGAAATGTGCAAATCAAAACACAATGAGATACATTCACACCAGTTCACTAAAAAGTCAGGAAACCGTGCTGGAGAGGATGTGGAGAAATAGGAACACTTTTACACTGTTGGTGGATTGTAAACTAGTTCAACCATTATGGAAAACAGTATGGCGATTCCTCAAGGATCTAGAACTAGATGTACCCATATGACCCAGCCATCCCATTACTGGGTATATATACCTGCTGATTATAAATCATGCTGCTATAAAGACACAAGCACACGATGTTTACGCGCACTATTCACAATAGCAAAGACTTGAATCAACCCAAATGTCTATCAGTGACAGACTGGATTAAGAAAAATGTGGGCACATACACCATGGAATACGCAGCCATAAAAGGATGAGTTTCGTCCTTTGTAGGGACATGGATGCAGCTGGAACCATCATTCTAGCAACCATGACAAGAACAGAAACCACCGCATGTTCTCACCATAGGTGGAAACTGAACAATGAGATCACTTGGACTCCGGGAAGGGGAACATCACACATCGGGGCCTATCATGGGGAGGGGGGAGGGGAGGGAGGAGGGATTGCATTGGGAGTTATACCTGGATGTAAATGACGAGCTGATGGGTGCTGACGAGTTGATGGTGCAGCACAGCAACATGGCAATAAGTATACACATATGTAACAAAACCCGTATGTTATGCACATGTACCCTAGAACTTAAAGTATAATAATAATAAAAAATAAAAAAATTAAATAAAGAAAATACATCAATAAGTTGGACTGCTATCCAGGAGATAGAGATGATATTTGGTAATAGAATGTTTAATATAAAGTGAGAGACAAGGAGGAATGAGAATGATCTACAGATACAGACTTGGGAAACAAAACCCTTTTTAACCATTCTCTATTCATTTCTCCAGATTTTTTTTCTGTGCTAGTCTCCCTCTGGCTTTCATTATACTCATTACAATAGACTAATATCAATTCCTGGAAATGCCCGTGCTTCTTTCTTCCTTCCTCTGAACTTTTCCATATGTGGTTTCCCATTCTTATACACACTTGTCCTAACTTATCTAACTTTCATTTACCTTTATTATCTCAGCTTATTTATCACCTCCTCTGAGAGATCTTCCAGATTTATCTTCTCTTCCAGTTATAGTCTCTTTAAAAGGACAATGGCTAATGTATTCAATTTTATAGTTTTTTTTATGGTTGCTTTCCCTCCTAGATTGTAAACTGCATGAGGGAATGGAACATGTTGTTAAAATGCCATCAGCACTCTATCAGTAGTATCTAGCACAGTGCCTGGGAATAACGTATACTAATACTTTTCTGTTGAATAACTAATTACTTGTGATAGAGAATATGGCCAGGAGGATTGGGGATGGAGGCTGAAAAAGTTTTATTTGGATATATAAATTTGAAAAAGACCTTTGGAAAACCAGTAGAGATAACTGGTAGGAAACTATGTATTCAAGTGTAGGGATCTGAATAAAGATGGGAGTATATGATTAACATAGCTGGTTCTCATTATTCATGGTATCTTATTAACTAATATTGTACATGTAGGAAATGTGTACTTACTTTGCGTGGTTTTATGGTAACTGCACAAAGCGAAGTCACAGTTCCAATATGCCATTCCAAAGGTTCCAATATGCCGTTCCAAAGGTTCCAAAAATTTTCAGTTAACATGGTGCCACGCAAAGCAAGAACTATCTGTAGTTTATACGTAACAGGCATTAATGCAGATAAAATTGTCCAAGGAGAGTGTATGATGAAATCTATCTATTTGAAGATTTAGTCACTAAGAAGACCATTTTTTTTTTTTTAAAGGTAAATCAAGAAGGAGAAAAAAGGGTTGAAGGAAAACCAAAACTTTGTTTTTATGGGAGGCTAAGAAAGCTTTTTGTTGTTGTTGTTGATCAAACTCTGAACAGAAACTGTGGATGTATGTGAGTGAAAGTTAGATTTCAGTGTATGTGTGGGAATGAATTGAAAGAAAGAAAATAGAAAGTAACTGCAAACATTCAAGAAGTTAGATCATTAAGAAAAGGGGCAGAGAATAATCTCTGAAGAAGAGTTTTTGTAGGAACATTTTGTTTTGTGATTTTTTTTGGTCTGTTTTAAAGATTGATGAGATTTGAAAGTACTTAAATATATGACTATTTACTTCTCCAGGAAGATGTAAGACAGTGAAAATAAAGAGGATGGCACTGAAAACAAATGTATTGTCAAGCCATGAAAAGAAATGGAGGTTTGTGCCCACCCAAGTATACCTAAATAAATAGACAAATACATAAATAAAATGGAAGAACCTGAAATACATTTTACTAAGTGAAAGAAACCAATCTGTAAAGGCTATATACTGTATGATTCCAACTATATGACATTCTGGAAAAGGCAAAACCATAGACAGTAAAAAGAGTGGTGGCCAAGGGCTAAGGAGTGGAGGGATGAATAGGCAGAGCACAGAGGAATTTCAGGGCAGTGAAACTACTGTTTGATACCTTAATGGTGGATACATGTCATTACACTTTGGTCAAAATTCATAGAACATACAACATCGAGAATGAACCCTCGTGCCAACTATGGACATTGGGTGATAATGATGTTTCAGTGTAGGTTCATCCATGGTAACAAATGTACCACTCTGGTGACAATGACAGTGGAGGAAGGTGTGCTTGTGTGAGGAAAGGAGATATATGGGAAAATCTCTGTACTTTCTGTTCAATTTTCCTGTGAACTTAAAGCTGCACTTAAAAATAAATCGATTTTTTAAAATAAGGAAGATGAAAATAGAAAATAGAAAAGGTAATCTGCAGGTTTAGATTGTTGAAGAAGCAGAGATGAGGACATTGGTAGCACTGGTTACTTTTTATATTTGTGAAGTCATCTTTTCTACTATGTCAGTTTAAAGTGGCGGGAACAGATGAATTAAAATTCTGTTAGGATTACAATTACCTGGAAGTCATTGTATAGTTGCAAAACTCTGGTGATATCTTGTGTGGCGTTCCTGTTTTTCTGCTAAGAAAGAGACAAACACCCACAATGAAGGAGTTGAGTATTTGAGAAGAGTGGACATGGTTTGAAAATGCCACTGGATAATACCCTACCCGGAAAAAAAGGAATTACTGGACAGTCTTGGAGTCTAGCTGAGGTTGAAGGACATGGATTTATCACAGCACTAATGTTTAAATGTGTGTTATTTTTCTTCAGCAAGGCTCCATAGTCACAGTTGAAGAAAGAAGAAAGGTAATAACTGAATTGATCCAGCACTGGGGTTTTCACATTTAGTATGAACAGCAGATTCAGAGGACAAGGGAACTAAGGAAACTTTCAAAATAATGAAGTAATGAATCATAGGGAGATGTAAGGGAGAGAATAAAAAGTAAAGAGCAATAGAATGGGAGAAAGAAGGGGAATCAGAAAACTATTTGTCCTGCTGATGTGACATCCCTAAATAGCCACATTTTGTTCCTTGAAATAACCCTGTGAAGTAGGAAAATATATATAATGGCCACTGTACTGAGGATGAAATTGAGGAACAAAGAAGATAAAATTTGCCTTTACAATCTCACACAATGTTCACTAGCCTCATATGTGTTATACTTAGGACTGAGAACCAGACCTTCTGCCTCTAGGCCTGGGGCTTTCGATTTCCCTGCACTGCATCTCGCAATTTATGGGACTGTACTCACCTGACACATAGCAAGTGTGTTTCTCATTCTTCTCTGGAGTCAGATAAGTCATTCTCATGGGTATTACTTTCATCCTTTAGACCATTATCCGTGCACTCGGACTGAAAATGTACTCTGCAGGGCATGAAGCTATACATTCAATTCCGAAAACATTTACTTCATTTTTTCGGTGATATTACACACTCAAAATGTCAAATTATTTGAAAAGAAGGAAACTTTCATGAAGCAGAGTTCAAAGGGATGTGACAATTGATTACATACTAAATTCCCAATTTCAAGGGCATCTCTAATCAATAAAGCCTTTAAATGGAAAACTCAGCATATAGGAAAAGTACTCCAAGAGCCAACTCCAAATTTTCTTGGAACTAATGAAGAAGAAAGGCAGCTGCAGAAGCTGACAGAAGGAAAGTGTGGAGGACAGGACGGGATAGGTTATGTCCTTGAAATTAGATCTACATTGTCCAGTGAAAAGAGGGATGGTAATTACACCAGAAATTTCTAATCAATAAAATGGCTCAGTAAGAACCAAATAATGGTTTCTATCACCTCAGGCTTCCCTGGAGATAAAATCGTGAAGCTCTCTTTTTGTGAGTAAGTTGGTCATTAATCTTATTGAGGGGTTTAAAGTCTGAGTTTAAAGGTTGAATGGTACATGTAAAAGGAATATTTCACATTCTATCATAAGTGGCCAGAACTCCTCTCAAAATTTAAAAATAACATTTTACTTGTTAGCTGTTATCCACTTCTATATATGTTAAGGCCTACAGGTTTTAACTAATTTTGAAAATAGTCTGGTACCCAAAGAGAGAAAATTGTGTTAAATGTGGCATTTGCCATGACTCAGCCCAAAAGGGGGACTTATATTCATATAGATGAAAGCATACACTGGAAAATGCTTTTAAAGTCTGTATTAAAGATTATATATCATGAAATGTCTTTTCACAAAATGTTAATAGATATTAAGCAATAATCAAGAACGTAAAACAAAGGATAAATGTTATTTTCAACGGTTAATAATTTTGAGCAACAATGAGTTAAATGGAATTATGCAGGACATTCTACTTCAGGCTTGCTCAGATTCGGCAATAGTTGAATGTAATACGTGAATTACCAAGAGAGGAATGTAGTTTGATAGTTTGCAATGTTTCTCAGGTACTTTCCAACAGACTATTTTTCTTCAAGGAACATCTCAGAGGATTAGGTCTCTGAGGAACATACAGTAAAAAATGCTGCCAGTGTACTTATTTTTCTTTCCTTGAGAGAAGACTTTTCTGTACTTTCTGTTCAAATAAGACTAAATTGGATGGAATATGAACATGAGACTATACATGTTTTTAGAGACAACATAATCATAAATTTTGGTCAGTGTGCAGAGAACTAGCAGCAGTGCAGAAATTCAGGCCCACGATGATCCTTCCTAATATTCTATCAAAATCTTGCTCCTCCCATCCCTGGTCTGAGGAGTCCTGGCCTGACCTTCTAGCATGTTGCTTTCCTTTAATTTCCTTCTTCAGACTCCAGTGAGAATTGTCACCATTTTCCATTCCAGCTTTATCTCCTATAATTCTTTCTATACCCCTTATATTCTAGAAAGCATTGATATACTGATGGAGGTAGAAGTAGCAGCTAGCACTTTTATGGTACTCATTAAAAATTTTACATGTATAATCCCAAATTATTCTCACAAAAATTCTATGAAGTACTATTATTATTTCTTTTTCTTTTTTTTAGATAAAAGGAACTGAAATAGCTGGAGTTTCATTGACTTAAGGATCTTCACTCTTACCCATTCTGCTCTAAGACTTCTCTAAGTTCAGGAGAGGCTTACAAAGTCAGATCTAAACTGAGTTCTGAAGACAGAAACCCAGAAAGTAGTTCCAAAAACAGAAAAAGCATGCAAATCAGAAGCAAAAGCATGGTTTATTTGGACTGCTGACCTGCCTGGAAGACTGTAGGCTCTGGGAAACAGATGGGGAAAAATGACAAGAGATGAGACTGAAGAAGAATGTGGAGATCAAATGATGAAGAGCATTTTATAGCAACACAAGGTTTTGAAATTTATCATGTGGCCAATTGGAAGCCAGTCAAGGGGAAGGGGTCATCGTAACGTAACTAAGCAAATGAATAAATAAATGAATATATACATAAGTGATTCTACGTGGTAGTAGAATAAGAATATTTATCTTTTTGTGACTTTTCAATCTGATGATTTTGTGAACTAACCAAAAATTTTATTTAAATGTTTTCAAGGACACTTACTTTATCAGCCACATAATCTTTTGTTTATATGATATAGCCACATCAACTTGATTTACATGTCTACCTAAAGAAAAGAAGCTGAGGCAAAATTAACGTAAGTAGAGAGTTTATTTGGGCCAGCTTTGAGGACTGCAACCTGGCAGATATAGATTCAAGTTACCCTAAATATATGCCCTGATTAACAACAGATACAGTGGGTTTTTAAACAAACAAAAAAAGGGGCAGGGGCAGATCTTAAGTTGTTTACCAAGAATTTACCTTGGTTCATTAAAGTGACATAAGCCAGTGGTCCCCAACCTTTTTGACATTAGAGACTAGCTTCGTGGAAGATACATTTTTTCACAGATTGGGGTGTGGGAGGGATTTTTTTCTTTTTTAGACAGTCTTGCTCTTCTTGCCCAGGCTGGAGTGCAGTGGTGCCATCTTGGATCACTGCAGTTTCCATCTCCTGGACTCAAGCAATTCTCCTGCCCCAGCCTCCTGAGTAGCTGGGATTACAGGCGTGCGCTGCCATGCCCAGCTAATTTTTGTATTTTTAGCAGAGATGGGGTTTCATCATGTTGGCCAGGCTGGTCTCAAACTCCTGACCTTGGAAGATCCGCCCACCTCAGTCTCCCAAAGTGCTGTGGGGGACTACAGGTGTGAGCCACTGCGCCCAGCTGAGGGATTGTTTTGAGATGAAACTCTTTCACCTCAGATCATCAGGCATTAGATTCTGATGATCTGAGGTGGAGCACACAACCCAGATTCCTCCCATGTACAGTTCACAATTGTGTTCTTGCTCCCATGAGAATCTAATGCCACTGCTGATCTGACAGGAGGCAGAGCTTAGGCAGTAATGCTCATTGGGCTATAGCTCTCCTCCTGCCGTGTGGCCCTGTTCCTAACATGCCATGGACCCTTACTGTTCCACAGCCTAGGGATTGTGGACTCCTGATACAAGCTATAGATTGTCTATACATTGTTCTTACTATCACAGATTCCCAGAACATGAAGATAATGGGTGAGGGTCACATTGTGCAATTTGTTGTAACATTTAAGGTAATTTATCAGCTAGCCTGGAAATCACAGGGAAGGAAAAAAAAATGCCTTTAAACAATTAACCCTGGGCATCAGTATTAGGGCTGATAAATTTTGCATACCTCATATTCTTCAGACTGCTCTGAGTCACTTCGGTCATGGAATTATTACTATTATTGTATAAAAATTTATTTAAACACTACCTGAGATATTGTTACTCTCTGGTCTTTTTGCTGAGTTTCCTTCAAAATTTGCTCTATGCATTATAAAAAAGGAAAATGTTTAATGCTGCTAATTAAAAACACCATGTACATTTACATTTAAATTATTGTTTTGTAATTTTATTGTTCACTGGAGAAGATCCCACTTTGGTACCCTTTGCATATCCACTTCCAATATCAGGAGAAATGGTTCATGAATCATTTGCTTTGTTCATGACATCCTTCAGATCAGTGAAACATTATGCTTACTTTTTTTGTTAAGAAAATAAGAGTTGAGACTTGCCTTCAAAAATGGTGGAGTAAGAACCTCTGAAAATCTACTCCATGAAATCAATAAAAACACTGGAAAAAAAATGTCAAAGTCAACTTTTTCAGAACACTAGAGATTAAGTAAAGAATTGCAACAATGTCGAGTTTTACTAAGAAGAAAAAAGCTGAATTTCAGTAAGATTAGTGAGTACCGTTGCATTTTAACTTGCTGAAATCACACCCTCCTCTCCCCAGCTCCATGGCACCCTGGGAAATAAGCACATAACCATGGTAGCTGTGAAAAACAGCCACCTAGTAGCCACTGGATGGTGCAGAATGTGTTGGGAGAAAAGCTGAGGGTTGGGAAGAAAGCTGAGACAGGGCTTGCATAATGTCCTCTGGAATGTGTCTAGACTTGCTGGCTCCTTGCTTCTAGTCCTCCTAGGCTCCTGTTCCCTTTATCTCAAGTAGCAGAACATGTTCCTTATAAGTGCTAAAGCATCACAGCTGTAGATCATGCATCTGCCCTTTTGACCTCCACATTCTCACCACCTGTTTCTCTGTTGGATTACCAATGAATAGGGTGGGCTCCCAGAGCTCAGGGCCTTCGCAGCCTCCACAATCGTGATGGCCTCCCCTGGTGTCCCATATTTCTCTCTCAAACTGTCTTTTTCTCAATCCTTTGACTCTGCCGGACTTTGTCACCCCCATGACCTGGTGTTGGGTCTGGCCACCCCAACAGAATGGGCTTGGAGTTCCCAGAAGTCTCATCCCTAGAGAACTGTCACTATTTGACAGTTTCAGAAAGCGCTCTGTTTGGGAGCTTCCAACCTTTGAAGAGTTCCATTTTCAGGGCTTCTCTTTAATTAAACTTACTCAGGTCACAAACTATGTGAACAGCCTTAACCACAGTGTATTGGTCAAAGAAAAAAAAAAATCCACAGCAATTATTTAGCATTGCAGTAGTATTGTCTGAGGCAGTACTGCTAATCAGAAAAAGAGACTTAACAAAAAAAACCCTTAAAATATTGGAAAATGAGATGTCCATAGGGTTGAAAATCTCTGACAATCCTGGGCATCTATAAAGCTATGCATTTGCACAAGACTTTGTACATGACCATGGCAAACCTAAACTCTTAAATCATCAACTCTGGCTGACTGACGTTCTGCACAAACAGGAAGCAGGATAAGGTAGAATTGTAAACTACCTATGAGAGTTTGAAAACTTGCCCCAACATATGCACTTAGCTTCTTAACAAAGGCTGAATGACTTACTATCCTAAGGACCACTAAGCTAATGGAGCATAGACGTTAGAGGTGGGACATATCAAAACACAAGCCTTAAAGTGTTAATCCAGGAAAGTCACTAAACAACAGATGGCAGAAACAAGAGCAACAAATGACAAAATGACAAACCTTGTATGAAATAGAGTGACAAATCTGATTTCCAGAGTTGGCATATTGTAAAAGAATAAGTTAACATATACAAAATAATATTTTATTTTTTAATATTATATTACTAAAATGTCCAGTTTTGAATAAAAACTTGTGAGACACACAAAAATCAGGAAAGTATGGTCCATCCAGAGAGAGAGGAAAAAAAAGGTAGCAATAGAAACTGTTCCTTGGAACATTAGATGTTGGACTTACCAGACAAATATTTTATCAGCTATTCTGAATAGGTTTAAAGAACTAAAGGAAACCGTGTCTTAAGAACTAAGAGAAAGCCGTGAATGATGTCTCCACATAGGGAATAGTTAACGAAGAAATAAAAAAATATATAAATAAAAACAAAGCCAAAAAATCCTGGAGTTGGGAATTACAATAACTTAAATGCAAACTTCACAAGAAAGGGGATTTTAACTGGTAAAAGAAAGAGTCAGTGACCTTAAAGAAAGTCAGTTGGGATTTTTCCAACTGAGGGATAAAAAGAAAAAAATAAAGAATAACAAACAGAGCCTCAGATACATTTTGGACTCTATGAAAGAGTCCACACTAACATATGCATAATGAGAACCCCAGAGGAGAAGTAACAGAGAAAAAAAAAAATTTAAGAATTAGCAAAGATTTGAATAGACAGTTCTCCAAAGAAGATATACCAGTGGCTAATAAGCACATGAAAAGATACTCAGAATCATCTGTCCTTTGGGAAAGGCAAATTAAAACGAACAATAAAATAGCACTTAACATCCAGTATGATGGCTGTAATAAAAAGCCAACCAATACGTGTTGCCAAGATAGGGGAAAAATGGAACACTCATATTGTTTGTGGGCATATAAAATGGTGCAGCTGCTTTGGAAAATATACTAGTTTGTACTTCGTCAAAATGTTAAACATAATATTACCATGTGACGCAGTATCTGCACTCTTAGGTATATACCTGAAAGAATCAAAGACATATGTTCACACAAAAACTTTTACATGAATGTCTACAGAGTCATTATAAATGACAGACATAAAGTGGAAATCAGCCAAATGCCCATCAACTGATGATTGAATAAACATGATGTGGTGTATACATACAGTGGAATACTATTTGGCTATAAAAAGCAATGAAGTTACTGTATATGCTATACCATGGATAAACCTTGAAAACCTTATGCAATGTGAAAGATGGCAGACTAGAAAAATCTCATGTCATTTGATTCTATCTCTCAGCAAACTATTGCAAGGACAAAAAACCAAACACTCCATTTTCTCACTCATAGGTGGGAATTGAACAATGAGAACACTTGGACAAGGAAGGGGAACATCACACACCAGGGCCTGTCATGGGGTGGGGGAGGGGGGAGGGATAGCATTAAGAGATATACCTAATGTAAATGACGAGTTAGTGGGTACAGCACACCAACATGACACACGTATACATATGTAACCTGCACATTGTGCACATGTACACTAGAACTTAAAGTATAATAATAAAAAAGAAAGAAAGAAAGAAAGAAAGAAAGAAAGAAAGAAAGAAAGAAAGAAAGAAAGAGAAAGAGAAAGAAAGAAAGAAAAGAAAAGAAAGGAAACTAAAAATGTTTGGTGAAGTCTTGTTTTATGTTCAAGACAAATAAAAAAGAAAATTTCAATGATGAAGACTTCAAAAGCAAATGAGACAAAACCAAAAATAGACAAATGGGACTTAATTAAAGTAAAACACTTCTGACAGTAAAAGAAATAATCAAGAGTGAAGAGACAACCCACAGAATCGGAGAAAATATTTGCAGACTACACATTTGATAAAGTACTAATATATTCGAAATCTATAAGAAACTAAAACAACTCAACAACAGCAACAAAATAACAACAAAATAGCCCCATTAAAAAGTGGGCAAAGCACATGAACAGACATTCCTCAAAAGAGGATATACAAATGGCCAAAAAGCACATGAAAAAATGCTCAACTATGTTAATCATCAGAGAAATGCAAATCAAAAACACACTGAGATACCATCTTATACCAGCACTTGTATCCCCTAAATCTATACACATTAAAATTAAATTAAAAAGAAAAACAAAAAAGAAATGTTAATAACAGGCAAATCTCCAGAAACTAAATTAGATTATTGGTTGTTAGGGGATGAGGGTAGGGCAGCATGTTGTGTGACTGTTAATGAGTATGGAATTTTGTTGCTATCATATAAAATTTGAAATCTTTAATTTTTTATTTTAAAAAATTGCTTTTAGACAGAAACCTAACATTTTAACATGTTTCACCACATTGATTTTGTCTTAAGAAAAGAAACTGCAAATAATCTCGAAATTTTTCTGTTAGAAAGTTGTACAATATCCCTATTTACTTTCAGGCCACCTTAATCATGAATCTGGCATGTATTTATAGTACATTTACAAAATTGTTTCATATGTTACTGAGTAATAGGTAGTATTCTGTGTGTAGTTTTAATTTATATAAATGTAATTATATTATGTTTTTTCAAAAGCTTTTTTACTCATGTTCCAGAGATAATCATGTTCTGATTCTAATATTCATACTTTTAAAACTGTTGTGTAGCTGTCTTATGACATCAGCACAATTTATTTGCGATAACTTGAAATTTCTGCTTTTGTACTCAGTTCATTTTTGAGGTAGAATGTTCATAAACAATTAGCAGCCTAGAAAAAATATGGTCTTTTGTTCTTGTGCAGGTTATTACCAAACTTACATAATGATAAAACATCTGGTTTAAATTAAAAGTTTTAACTAGATATTTTGCTACATGATGACAAATATCAGTACTTACTGGGTATTTGGACATTTGAAATTAGGTAAACAAAATATCTACTTATTTTTCAACATTTAGATGTCTGATATTTTGCTTAGAACTATTAAAAATAGTATTTTTCTAACTTTATTTTATAGGTTTGATCTATTTTAATGCAAATAACTTAGAGAATTATTTTGTTTACTTCAAGTAAACAAAAATAGCATTATAAATACATTTAGATAATTGTGACAATGATACAAATCTTCATTTGTCTGGTAAATTGTAATAATATCATACTTCTTTTCATTAGGAAGATCCTCTGGTACCTAACTATGTGGCTTTAGGTAAGATACTTTGTGTCTCAGTTTACTCAATTCTAAATTGTACAGTGCAACTAAAGATAGTAGCTACTTTTTTCATTTCTGTAAAGATTAAATAAGTTAATTTATGTAAACTTTGCTCTTTGCCAGATAGTGCTTGGCATAGGGAAAACGTACAATAAATATTAGGGTTTTTTTATTCTTTTACATTTTAAGACAGTTCATTTTTCTCTTCCTATTTTCATGTATTTTTTGTCATTTTGTTATTTGTGTTTGTTTGTTTGTTTGTTTTTTGAGATGGAGTCTTGCTCTGTCGCCCAGGCTGGAGTGCAGTGGTGTGATCTCGGCTCACCACAGCCTCCGTCCCCTGGGTTAAAGCGATTCTTGTCCCTCAGGCTCCTGAGTAGCCGGGACTACAGCCACACACCACCATACCCAGCTAATTTTTGCATTTTTGTAGAGATAAACTTTTGCTGTGTTGGCCAGGCTGGTCTTGAACTCCTTACCTCAGGTGATTCACCTGCCTCGGCCTCCCAAAGTGCTCAGATTACAGGAATGAGCCACCACACCTGGCCCCCATGTATTATATTTTTAAATGCATTTTTATTTTAAATGCATTCTTATTGCTTTTTTCCTGTTTCCTGTGGGCAAATATTTGTTTAAATATTCCCCCAGAAATCTCCTAAAATTCTGTAAATATGTCAGTCACTAAATCTTGTATCAAGATTAGCATGAACCTCAAATTTCATAAATTTTTTTCTAGTCTGGGATTCTTTTTAAGTTCAAATCCATATATATTCTGTTCCAAAAGGTAATAATACCAGTGGTACATAGCACAAATAAGACAAGGATAAAAGGAAAAATAAAATGATGTTCATAGAAGTTAAGCTTAATGAAGGATCAAATCAACAAGAGAAATAAGCTTTATTGGTGTTTCAAATCCTAGGTTAAGTAAATGGAAATAATTATTAAGTGGAGTGCCTAGGCTTATAGATACCTGTGCTCTATTGCTACCACAGAAAGGCATAGAAAATGAAAAACTGAGGGACACATAAATAAAATGGTGTCTGTGATTAAAATTTACTAGTTTCAGGTCCTACATGGGAAATCAGGAGTTGGCTCTATGTTAGGACTTTCAAGGGCAATGGCTTCAGTGTCAGAGCTTCCTAAGGATCAGGATAGTTGATCATTGCAAAACATAACCAGATTGAGAATCAGAATCACTGTAGAAAGCCATCGAGACTACTGTGGCCTGAAACTGGGTGAAGAGCAGAGCCTAGAGAAAAGCAGCGAGTCTGGTAACTTGGACAAAATGTGACTAACAAGACAATAAACTAAAATTGAGGATTCAGTCTATTGAAGAAAAATTCATCATAGAACCCACTGTTTATACAATATCCTGTGATAGTGATATGAGATGTTAAAAACCATGTTAGGTTTAATCAGTACATATACTGTTTAAATCGTAATTTCAAAAATTCAGAAACACAAACATTGTGATATATGCCTTGGGAAGCAATTCAGGTGGAAGTAATTTTGATTCCTGATCCTGATTTTTAAAGGTAAACTACTAACAAAGATTCAAAATAAATCTGCCTTAATTTAAATATTTAGAACATTTTAATCACTGTGCTATGACATGAGTATACATAAAATACACAGTTCTTGAACTCAAGAAGTTCAGGCCCCTTTGAAAAATAAAACTCACAAATAATTTAAAAAATCAATACAGTTGAATAAACAGGACTATGATAGAGAATATAGACAGATGATTATCTTGATGTAACTTTTGGTTTGGGAAGATCACTATGGAGAATATTTTACAATATTGAGGATATATATTTTTTTCTTCCTATAGCTAGCCTGGTCCACCAGAAAAAGAAGAATGCAAATTTTCTGCTTGATCAATGGGGTAGATAGTAAGGTGTTTACTGATACACAGGAGACAGATTGAAAGGGGAGCATGTAAGTAGTGGGATGATTTGGGTAGGAAAATGAATCAAGAGTTCCACTTTGGATTATTTGCATTTGAGAGGTCTGTAATACATCAAAGTGGATATGTCAAATAGTCATTTGAAGATGTGAATCTGGAATATAGAAGATAGACTTTATATAAATAAAGGAGTTACTATCATAAGGTTGGCATATAAATGCATAAGAATAGATAGGACCACCAGCGATATAATGTAGAAAAAAATACCCAAGGATTAGGATTGAGCTTTTATGGTTAATAGTAAAAATGTAAACAGAGTTTTTAAAATAAATTGCAATATTAATGTATGATAAAATGTCAATGGTATCCCATGTTCACAGGTTGAAATAATTAATACTCTTAAAATATCATACTACTCAAGTGATCTACAGATTAAATGCAATCCCTACCAAAATTCCAATGGCATTTTTCACGTAAATATAATAAACCATCCTAAAATTCATATGGAATCACAAATGACTAAAGCAATCTTGAGCTAAAAGAACAAAGTTGTAGGCATCACACTATCCGATTTTAAAATATACTACAAAGCTACAGTTACTAAGGCAACATGGTACCAATATAGAAACAGGTATATAGACCAATGGAATAGAATAGAGAATCCAGAAATAAATCCACATATTTACAGTCAAGCGACTGAAACCAACCCAATAGTCCCATAAACTGTTCTTTCGAATAAACATGGAAATTGACCTTTCTGGTCTTAGAGCTTGAAATTTAATATTTGTTTTATCTGAGTTCCTTCCTCAGGAAAATACCTACAGGCATTTCAAAAAAAAAAAAAAAAAAAAAAACAAAAAAAAAACCAAGTATCATAGAACTGAAACTCACCAGACCACCACATCCAGACAATGAGACACCAGACCCCTCATTCATCATGATCGCTTCCTTGCCCTCCCTAGCTCCTACTTTCTTACACATGGTCACATTTCTTCCATGCTGTTTAAAAGCCTGGTTTTAGTCACTCAGGGAATGAATGTGACGCTGAGCTCCCATCTCCTCGGCCGCAGCACCGGATTAAAGCCTTCTTCCTTGTCAGTACTTGCCATCTCAGTGATTGGCTTTCTGTTTTGCAAGCAGCAGGACCTATGGCTTTCTGTTTTGCAAGCAGCAGGACCTAGACCAAATCCTTGGTGTTTCGGTAACATAATATTCAACAAAAGTGCCAAGAACAAAGAATGAAATTGGACTCCTATCTCACACCACGTACAAAGGTCAAATCAAAATGGATTAAAAACTTAAGACCTGAGACTGTACAGGGAAAGACACTTACTGACGTTGGTCTGGGCAAATTTTTTTTTTTTTTTTTCTTTGAGACAGAGTCTTGCTGTGTCCCAGGCTGAAGTGCAGTGGCGCGATCTCGGCTCACTGCAAGCTCCGCCTCCCGGGTTCGTGCCATTCTCCTGCCTCAGTCTCCCGAGTAGGTGGGATACAGGCCCCCGCCACCACGCCCAGCTAATTGTTTTGTATTGTTAGTAAAGATGGGGTTTCACTGTGTTAGCCAGGATGGTCTCGATCTCCTGACCTCCTGATCCGCCCACCTCGGCCTCACAAAGTGCTCGGATTACAGGCGTGAGCCACCGCGCTCCGCCGGCAATAATTTTTTGAATATGACCCCCAAAACACTGGCAAACACAAACTCAAAGTAGGTTAATGCGATTACATCAAACTAAAATCTCCACAGCAAAGGAAAAAAGAAATGAAGAAACAGCCTATGAAATGGGAGAAAATATTTGCAAGGAATAAATCTGATATCCAAAATACATACAAAACTCAAACAATTCAATAATGAGAAAACAACCCAATTAAAAATTGACAGAGGATCAGACATTTCTCAAAAGAAGACCTACAAGTGGCCACCAGGTACATGAAAAAATGTTCAACATTACTAATTATCAGGGAAATGCATAGCAAAGAAAACAATCAACAAAGTGAATAGACAACCTACAGAAAGGGAGAAACATTTACCAACTGTCCATCCAACAAGGGATTAATAACCAGAATACTCAAGGAACTCAAGCAAGTCACTAACAAAAAACAAAAAACTGATTTAAAAATGGGCAAAATGACTGAATAGACATTTTTCAAAAGAAGACATACATATGGCTAACGGGTGTACAAAAAAATGCTCAACATCACCAGTCAGCAGGGAAATACAAATCAAAACCATACTGAGATATTATTTCACCCCAGTTAGAATGGCTATTATCAAAAGGAAAATAAAATAATAAATGCTGGTGAAGATGCAGAGAAAAGGGAAGGCTCACACACTGTTGGTGGGAATGTAAATTAGTACAGCCACAATGGAAAACAATATGGAGGGTCCTCAAAAAACTAAAAACAGAACTGCCATGTGATCATGTGATGCAGTAATCCCACTGCTGTGGATGTGTGTGTATGCATATATATGCATATATATATCTTCAATATATTAATTTCCTTTATATACATTGTATATAATAATTATATATAAATTATATACAATATAATTTATTTTGTATATATAATATAAAATATAACAATTTAATATATAAAATATATAATATACAATTACATATATTAATTATATATAATTATTATATTACATATTATATTATATATAATATATTGTACATATATTATATAGTGCATTATATATTATATATAATGTGTTACATATTATATGTGTTATATATATTATATATAAAGGAAATTAATATATTGAAGAGATGCCAGCACTCCCATGTCGATTGCAGCATTTCTGACAGTAGCCAAGACATAGAATCAACCTAAGTGTCCATCAACAGATGAATGGATAGAAATAATGTGGTATATATATACAATGGAATACTAATCAGCCCTAAAAAATAACGAAATTCCATCATTTGTGGCAATGTGGCTGGAACTAAATGTCACTATGCTATGTGAAATAAGCTAGGCATAGAAAGACAAATATTGCATGTTCTCACACATATGTGCAAGCTGAAGCAGTGAATCTCATGGAGGTGGCTACCAGAGGCTGGGAAGGGAAGCAGAGGAAGAGAAACATGAAAGCGTTGGTTAATGGGTACATTTAAATGGAAGGAATAAGTTATAATATTTAATAGCACAGTTGGAAAATTATAATTAACAATAATTTATTGTATATTATAAAGTAATTAGGAGAAAATAATTACAATGTTTTCAATGCAAAAAAAGATAAATATTTTAGTGATGCATATCCCAGTTACTTTGATTTGATTGTTACACATTATATTTGGGTCTTAATATGTATAACTATTATATATTAGTAGAAACATTTAAAATAATAAAAATATAATCAGAAACATTGCTTAAGAAAATAAGACCAAAAACATTTCAATATTAGCACTACATTTTCTGTCGTTCTTTCTGAATGTACCCTTGTCCTTGCCCTCCACTCTGAGGCAGGAACTTCCTGTCATGTCTTCTGCAGGTCTTTCTATGCCTATCCCTGAAAACTCTCATTTTCTAATGGGAATTCTATTCCAATCCTGCTACTTCGCCCACTTTTTTTTTTTCCCTCACATATTTTTGTTTGTTTGCAGCAGGGATTTGAAATCTCTGACTGGACAGAAATGACTTCAGAATTTGCGGTAGTAGATCGAAGAAGAGTGCTGTATTCTGCCCACTACACTATGCATCCAAAAAGTGGAGACAGAGGACATTGTATTGCTGGGCTCAGGGTTTCTGAATCAAGAATCTCAGTTGATGGTGGCTGAGGGAGTAGCATGGAGCAAGGGGTGAGGCCTGGAGGTGGGAGGTAGTTGCTTGTTATACAACAATCTTGTTTTCTTCCTATCTCTATTTCGTCTTAGTCTCATCTCTACTTCATGAAGTGAAACCAGGTAGATCTTTCACAGGACTTTGTCACATAGTTTTCTTACTACTCCCAATCCCTTCAAAACAAAACAAAACAAAAGAAAACTCTATTTTTCAACTGTCTTACAATGAGAGAAAGTGCCACTAATTTTCTAGCACTTGGGTTTTATTTTGTCAGTTTTTATCTGTGACCTTTTAAAATCTTGTTCTACGCTTTCATTATATTTTAGTGAGAAGTTGAGACAGCTTTCCTATGTGCCATTTTGATCTAATAATCTTTCTTGAGTTGTGAAAATTGTATCATGTACAGAGAAGGTCATTCTAGGGAAGCACAAGTAAAAAGTTTTTGTAGTATCTGAGACCATGGAATTTTCAGAAAACTCTGATAAATAGAATTTGGCTTGGGACATGATGTGGGTGTCAGTAAATGAGTGAAAATGTGGCTGAAAATAGGTGGGCCACCTGTTGATTCTTTATAATCTGTGAAAGCACATTTTCTGTTTGCAAAAAGAACACCAACTAAAAAGTAGTGTCCATATTGCACTATTGAGGAACCATAACTGATTGTTTTATCATTTCAGCCATATTTCTAAAGCAGTAATTGATGATCTGGTTTGAATAGAGTAGTCTCTATGTGAACAATTTTTGATGATGTAGGATCTATCTAGATTCTCTTGGTATAAACTGGTTCACGAATTGCTGAAACTAAACCAAGCTGCTGGCTAAAAGAATAGTTTATAAAATATTGTGCTCTGAGGTTTTCTTGTAAAGAGCCTAGTTCTGGACTATCATGTTCCACAGAAATAGGTACCCTTATAGCCAACTACGCACTCAACTATTTCACCTCAGAACATGCCAGACTAAATGGAAAGACAAATGTGGAATCCACCCATTGCCACTGCTACTTGTTTTAAAGTCTGATTTCTTGGGGAATGGACAGAACTGATTTCTCAAATTCTTTATTGGATCTCTATGTACCCCAGTTTCGTGCCACATTTATTATACTTTCCCCAACGCATTCCTTAACCAAAGGATTATTCTACAACATTTTCTGAGCTATTACCATGCATTAGACATCGTTTATGCCCAGCCCTTAAAAGAGTATCTAGTTTTATAGTATAATCATTTTGCTTAAGAGCAACTAAAGGTAAGCCATGTCAGCTTAGTTATTAAATGACTAAGATTTATGCTTCAGTAAATGTCATCTGAATTGGAATGAAAAAAGGTGATGCTACAATAGCATTGTTAAGATCATAAAGTCTTACCAACCTGTCTAAAGAAACCTGAATAAGTAAAACATTTGAAGGCAAAGTCTATTCCAGCTCTTTTCCAATGTATGTTTTAGGGAAACTCCTCTACTCCTACATACACAATGAAATAAATAAATAGATAATGTATTTTATCATCATAAAAGTTACTTTGATAGGAAAACCATACTATAATAACTTCATATATTTTTCTTAAATCAAAGGTTCTTTAAAGACCCCACTTAAAATATTAATTTGTAAATCCTCTATGACCTAAAATATTATAGCATCAACATTATCAGTCAAGTAGTTTGTTCAAAAGTTTATAAATAGGGTAAAACTCAAGCTACCATTAACTTTAACTCACCACTTTACACTATACATCTTAATTATGATTTCATTAATGGTTATATACTTTCTTGAACTATCAGTATCTATTTTGCTCATAGCACATCTTGTTTTACCTTCATATATTTCAAATACAAGTGATTTGTCTTTATATTAGTGATATTATCAAGGGAAGTACCATTTAGAAACCCTGATGTCTGGGCAAAAGTCATTTTGGAGGTTTTCAAAATGTAATTTGTAAGAAGACTTTATCAAAATGTTTTAGAGTGTTGACTTCGGTTTCAAACTACCCAAAGTATCAGTAACAGAATGGGTTTCTACCAGTGTCAAACCCCTGCCCCCTAGTAGTTCAGCTACTGTGTGCTAGTGATTAGGGTCTTGAACTTTCCATTTCCATATTTACAACATGGAGATCATATAGTACAGCCTCAGGTCTGTGGTAATATTGGAAAAAGATAAATCAACTAAAGTGCTTGTAAGACTCCCTGGCACATAGTATTTAATAAATGGTAGGTATTAAAGTGTAAGGACGTATGATAAATAATAAATATTAGTTTAATCATTTATCTTGTGTAATGTGGCTCCTTAAAGCACTGGTCTTGCTGTAATATTGTCCAAATAATAAACCTTTAAATATGGACCACTGAAAACTTGGTATAGCTAACTTTGTCACTAAATAGGGATGCATTCCCACATGAACTGAAAATAATTTCATCATGAGAGGAGAAAACATGAAACTTGCAATCTTTCTTGTCTTTAGTCTTTCTTTATCTTAAATTAAATTAAAGAAATATCCCCCAAGCTTCTGAGAAATCAGGTTAGTATCCAATGAGCATACAAGGGCAAATAAGACATGTCCCTGTCCTTAAATAATTTTACAGACTAGTGCTATATAGACACATATAGAAAAAATGAAGAAGTAGTCTACTGTGACCCTTTATGTGCTGAAAGTGTAAATGAGGAGATCCAGAAATGAAGGAGATGGAGGATGCCTGGAATAGATGGCATTAGAGCTAGGTCACTCCATGAATAGGTATATGTACCAAAGCAGAAAAATGAGGAGTGATGTGTCTTTCCAACAGAGGAAACATAGGGCTCAAAGGCAGAGAAGCCAACAGGAAAGTTCAAGAAGAGTTCTGGCACATTTGTATCAATTTGTAGTGCATATAATTGTAATGGGTATATTTGAAAACACAACATTTAATATTAGTACCTTGACTTAAGAATAGATGCTGGCTGGCACATTGGCTCATGCCTGTAATCTCAGCACTTTAGAAGATCAAGGTAGGAGGATTGCTTGTAGTCAGGAGTTCAAGACCAACCTGACTCGTTGGTCTTGCAATAAAACAAGACCGCCATTGCTCCAAAAAAAAAAAAAAAAAAAAAGTAAAACATTTGCTGGACATCGTGGCGTGTGCCTATGGCCCCAGCTACTTGGGAGGCTGAGGCAGGAGAATCACTTGAGCCCAGGAATTGGCCCAGTGAGCTATGATTGTGGCCACTCTACTCCAGCCTGAGCAATAGAGAGAGAGACCCTGTCTCCAGACAAAAACAAAAACAAAAACAAAAAAAAAAAAAAAAAAAAAAAAAAAAAAAAAAAAAAAACACGAATAGATGACAATAAATTAGGGCACAATTTCATTTTCCTGAATAAAATTTAATTTTATTACTTAAACATTTGCTTAACCAAAAGAGTTCAAACTATTAGTACTATTTTACTATTACTACAGCTCCTGTGTTTTTCAAAAATATTTATTATCTGCCAATGATAAAAGACTTCCTAGCCTTTGAAATATAATTATTTTAGACAAAATTTAGATATTCACAATCCAGAAGCATCAAAATACATATCTTTTTTCCTATTTCAGATTTCCCAGTAGGAATTGTAGCTGTTTTCTATTTTATGGCCTAATGCCAAAAGGAATTTTATTAGTCAAATGAAGTTAACACATTTTCATTTCTAACTGAGGGTAATTTACTTCCTGCTGGTCATTTACAGTTTCCTCTCTTAATGACTGACTTAGTAAAAGTGAAAGACAGCCTCAGGCTGCTTCTCAACAGGTCATTAACAAGTTGTAAATGAGAGGAACATTCAGACTATCACTTCAATCATACCTCTGTATCGAAATTTAAAAATTACTAACTTGTTTTAGATCATGAGGAGCTCTTATCTGAAATACTCATTCTATTCCCAGCCTCATGGTGCCCTGTAGTGTGAATTACCTAAAGGATATTTTGGCAAGAAATAAGGCTTAAGCTTGTGTATTTTTTGTTAAATTTATTTTTATTCAATGCATTATCACAAAACGAATTCCATGTAATCATAATTCATACCAAGACAAAGAATAGTAAATAGTACCCTTCCAAAACCCACTTTCACCTTGTTCTAGCCAAACCTCTTTCCACTTCCTTCCCATCCAAAGTTAACCAATATCTTTGCTTCTATGGAAATCCTTCCTGGCTTTTCTTTATAAAGGAAGTTTGTTCTTTAGACACCAATTAAATGTGCATATAAACACTATATATAAGTACTATATAGGGTATTGAGACTACTATACTAGAGTGTATTAAGAATACTATACTTGTGTTTCTCCTTATTTTGAACTTTAAATATTTAGAATCATACAGCATTTGCATTTTTAGTTTGGCTTCTTTGGTTCAACATTGGCTTTATGAGATTTAATTATGTTATTTACTATAGCAATACTTGATTATTCATTTTCACTGCTGAATACTTTTTTTTTTTTACTTCTACAAAGAAACACAATCTGTTTATTCATTTAATGCCAATTGAAAATTCAATTTATGCCTGTTATGTGTATTGCTGTTATGGAACATTCTGTTACACATCTCTTAGTGCACATGTGCATGAATTGCTGTTGGGTATATATCTGGATGTATGATTTTGGTTCTTAAAACCTATGCAGCTTCAACTACCATCTATAGTTCTCAATTTTTCTCACATATCAGTAGTTTATGTGAGCTCCCAAAGCTATATATTCTCATCACCACTTGGCATTCCTTAGAATTTTTAAATTGCATTCATTCTGGTGAGTGTTATAGAGGTTACCTCATTAAAGTTTCAACTTTCATTTTCCTTTGTACTAATGATTTTGAACTACTTTTCATATGTTTATTGAACATTTTGATATCTTTTCTTTTTGAGACCAGCCTGGCCAACATGGCAAAACCCCGTCTATACTAAAAATGCAAAAATTAGCTGGGCGTGGTGGCAGGTGCCTGTAATCCCAGCTACTTAGGAGGCTGAGGCAGGAGAATTGCTTGAACTCAGGAGGCACATGTTGCAGCGAGCCCAGATTACGCCATTGCACTGGATGACAGGAGCTAGACTCCTCCGTCTCAAAAAACAAACAAACAAACAAAAAACAAAAATCATTACTTCAGTTACCAATTTTTCTGTTCCTTGTAATAGAAAAGTAGTAGTGATATCATGGATGCATGTGTTGTAAATATATTTTTTCCATTTCTTGGCTTATTTCCCCATTTCTTCAATAGAGTTTCATAAAGCAAATAAATTCTTAATTTCAATTTTAACTCATCCACTTTTTTTTTTTTTTTAAATATCTGGCAAGAGTTTTCTAAATTTTACTTTAAGGAGTCATTTCATGACTTCGAGGTCAGAAAAATAATCTCCAATATTATGTTATAGAATCTTTATAGCTTTGCTTTTGCATTTAGATCACCTTCCTCCCCCAACTTTATGTGATCTTATATTTGGTATCCAGTAAAGATCAAAATTCTTTTTCATAGAAATATCAAACTGCCAGCACTATGTAATGATGGTATTACTCATGCTGTTTAGTCTGCAATAAAACCCCCTTGTCATAAATCAAGTTTCCATATGTTTGCAAGACTCTTTCAGTGTTCTTTGTTCTGCTACCATATTTATCAATATTATATAATTAATCCTTTTTCTTCTTCAAGAATGTCTTCACATATTTGGCCCTTTGAGTTTCTGCATATATTGTATTAGCTTTTCAATTTACACACATACCCGCATATAAAACCTGGAGAGATTTTTATTGGGTTTATATCATGGTTTCTATGATTCAACTTATGGAAACCAGCATCTTTACAATATTATTTTCCAGTTTATGTACAAGAAATCTTCCTTCATTTACTTTGTTATTTAACATTTCTTTATGTTTGTTGATGATTTGCAGGCTATAGATGAGTTTTATATATTGATTGGTACCTAGCAACTGTTTTCAGAATCACTATAATCCTATTAACTGATTTTCATTTTATTTAAAAGTTTTATGAACATAATTATATTCTCTAAAACTACTGACATTTATTTCTTGCATGAAAATCCTTATAATATTTAGTTATGTATATTGCATTTCTCTAAAGGCAAGAAGTCAAATATCATAAATAATTGGTACTAGCAGGTATCTTTGTCTCATTTCAAAATGAAAGGCAAAGTTCTCTCCTTCTGTGTTTATTCTGCTAAGGTTTTTTCCCTGAGAATGGATAACAAAATGTTTCTACTGGTATCTTCTAATAGTTTTTCTTCATTTTGCTGAAATGTAAATTTGGTTTCACAAAATATTAAGACAATTGTATATTCCTAAAATCAGCCCAACTTTTCTATGATATTTTATCCCATTAATATACTGGTGAATGTGGTTTCTTAATGTTTTTATTTAGAATTTTTGTATCTAGTGTTTTCATGACTTTGGCTTGTAATTTAACTTCCTTGTATAATTCTTTTCAATTTTCGGCATACAGGTAATGTTGACATAAAGAAATAGTTGAAGACTGTTCCCTCTTTTCCAATTTTCTGGAAGAGTTCATGTTAACTTATTTTAATTTCTTCCTTAAATATTTGATAGAATTCATTGATGAATCCATCTTGGCCTGGTGCTTTCTTTGCATCAAGTTTTATAATTATGGATTATTCTTAACGCATGACTTTACCTATGCCTACAAGTTTTGATGTAAAATATTTTTTATTATTTTCAGTTTAAATATTTTCTAATTTTTATTATGGTTTCTTCTTTTCCCTAATCCATAAATTATGTAAAAGTAATCTAGTTTATTTATACAATATGCGGAGGTTTATCATTGGTTGCTGACCCAATAATCTCTCAGTTTTTTCTATTGGATTTTTGTTTCTTTTTTATTGTTTTCTTTCTGTTTGTTTTGCTAAGAAAAATCTTTATATCTTCTTTATTCTTGATTGTCATCACTCCATTTTCCTTGTTGTCCACTATTTCTATTGTGGAGTTAACTGTCTAACTATTGTTCCTTAAAATTAGCCTGCATTTTTCTCTGGCTAGTTTTAAGGCTTCTCTTTGTTCTTAGTCCTCATTAATTTTCCTGTGAGATGCCTGGATATAACTTCATTTTACTTATTCTCATGGCTATGCTGAGTTTCCTGTGTATGAGACATGATGTTTTTCAGTAGTTTGAAGCTATAAGTTCCTCAATATCTCATCCCTTTAATTTCCTTGTCAAAAGTTTGGTTCCTCAGGAATCAGATATTGAGATGGAGTTTAGCACACAGGACACTTATTAAGGCATACTCTTGTGGTCAATGTCTGTGGAATGAAGGGAAACGATGCAAAAATACCCAGTTGAGGGAGAAGTTGAGCTGTGATGCAGACCCAAAGCCTGCTTTAGCTGACCCCCAAGGAGATAAGGTGCTATAATGGCTTCTTGGGTTTTCCCAGGTCGGGCCAAGGAAGCCAGCTGTTTCAATGAATATAAATGTTAGTCAATATATATAAACATCTGCAATGCTATGGACAGAACATTTGCGGTCCCCCCAACTCCTTTGCTGAATTGCTTTAATACCTGATGTGATAGTGTTTGAAGACGAAGACTTTGATGGTAATTAGGTTTAGATGTGCTCATTAGAGTGGAGCCTTCGTGATGTGATTAGTGCCCTTATAAAAAGAAAGAGACCAGAGACTTCTCTCTGTGCCATGTGAGGATATAGCAATAAGGTCATCATCTACAAACCAGAAAGATGATCCTTCCTAACCAGACACTGAATCTGCTAGCACTTCTTCAAAGCAGAAGAAAACTAACACTGTAGTGAGAATTACTGAGCCAAGATCCAGGAAAATACGGAGGCTCAAGTATGTGGGCCTTTCTTCCTAAAATCTATCTCCTTTGCTTCTTTTCTTGCTAAAATTTGAGCCATAAACTATTTACTGAATTTTCTGAGAGCATTATAGCCTCTTCTACTATAATGAATTGCCAAACCATTCCCCTAATCATATTCTAATAGTTTCCTTCTACTCTTTTAAGGTCTTAGAAGAGTAACTTCTTTGGCTTTAGTAACATTCACTTGGGATCCTACATTCAGATAAAATGTTACCCTAAGGCATCAATTTCATTTCATTTTACAGATGAAGAATTCTAGAGCTAAAGACGTTAACCCTGAATTCCAATCACAAACATTTTTAAATGTCTATTTTTTTTTAAATTTTGAAATATTTCTTTATGTCATGAACTTACTTGTCCTTGAACATTTAGCTTGTCCATGAAAGAGGGAAGAGCGGCACCCAAATATCTGGTTTCAGTCCTGTGCTCTTTTCTAAACTTTCCAATAACCACACATCATTTTCTCCTCTTTGACCTCGAATATTTAAATCTGCATTATTTACACAATGGGAGCTGCCTGTATTTTTCTTTATATAACAATCTTAGGAATTTTAATAAGATTTATAAAACTTTTCATAAAATTATATGTTCTTAAGTCATAAAATTATAAGCTCTTCATATCAGGATTTCCAATTACATATGTGTCTACTCATACCATGATTTTAATTATACTTCTAGATTTAGTTTTTACTTGGAGAGTATTGAACAAAATTAATTTTAACATAAGTTGTATTTTAACTCAATTTTGAGAAGAAAAAGCTAGGAGAGTTCTAATATAATCTGAATCTTGACATTTATTCTTTGAAAAGTGCAATTATAAGGAACAGTTTTTAAAAAGTAAGAACAAAAACAATCTGTTCATTAGATAACTCATAAACTTTGAAAATAATTGTCTAAAAAAATTTTCCTCTATACATAGAGGAAAAAGCAGTTCCACAAGAGGGAAAACAAAATACCGATAGTATTGGTGCTGGGTAGGTAAAAATAACCCAACTTCTATGTTTCATTTTACAAATGTGCATTTCGATAGTATGGTTTAGCTAGCAACATCAGTCTATTCAAGAAAGGAAGACATATATTGATATTTCTCTCTCACCTTCCAATTATATGTCACTTTTTTTTTTTTCCCGAGAATCCCCGAAGTTCCCAATCATTTCCCACCTCCAATCATACTGACTTAACAGAAACTAATAGGGTGAATATAAATTGTTTTTGCTGTTTTAAAGTGATTGATTCTTATTTAGATATAGTAGTTTATAAATTTACCAATATAATTTCCCAGGCAATGTCAATTTTTAAAACTAAACACTATTTTTTAAAACCCAATCATTCCATAATAAACTCATTTATTCAATCATTAGGCTAATGGCTAATAATGCAGGTTTTATGGTCTATATAGTGATAGAAATTATCCCTTTAGAAAGTTTGCATATTTGTTTGCTATCTCCTTATTCCAGTATTTTCTTATGATCTGTGTCAAAATATTGAAAAATGAGTAACAGATGCGTCATTGAA
Organism: Papio anubis; assembly: GCF_008728515.1. Lineage (NCBI taxonomy): Eukaryota > Metazoa > Chordata > Mammalia > Primates > Cercopithecidae > Papio > Papio anubis. The sequence continues at coordinate 49,154,525 of NC_044979.1, forward strand.
ACTTCTTTAAATAAAAAACAAACAAATACATTTAAATCACATTTAACTTTTTTATTATGCAATTGTGAATTAGGTCCTTTCTTTTATTGGTAATTAGAGTGTGGAACAGATGGTGTAGACTTTGGCAAAAAGTGATAATCTCTCCAAACTACCATGTTGTCAACTGATTATTCACAAAATAAAGATCTATTCCCTTGATCAAGAGTCTGTTTTAAAGGTTAGAAAAGAAGAAATGTGTTTCAACTACAAAGATATGGGATTTTACAAATAGAGAACAGCATTCCGATGCTATGAGTCTTGGGCACATTTTGTTACTTGCCATTCATCTGAAAACAGCTTCATTAAGTTTTTGACATGATCATTTGGAGAAATTTCTCCATTATTGTCTATCCAATAATTCTGACAAATTATTAGTAAGCACTGGAAGAAACAATCCTGATTTCACCATGCATCTCCCCTAAACTACACTTCCACTGTGTTCTCCAGAGGGATCTCCACAAGGGTACCCAGGAACTCTGAGAGCTATAAATAATTTACCAGGAGCCAGAACACCTCATCTTGATGTACGCTTGACTCGTTCTAGGTGCAAAAGTAGCAGACAACCCAAGCGAGCAGAAGGCCCAGGGACTCCAGATTAAGGATGTTCAATGTAATGCTCAGAATTCATCTCTCGATGGATTGAAAAAATAAATAATTAAGTGAAAGACTAAAGGGGACAACTTGCCTCTGCTGATTCTTAGAACTAACCCCACAGATCTAGTATGCTAGAGCTTTGTTTGCCCTGATTATTACCTCATCACTCCTGTACCCATGCCATTTTACCATTTGTGGCCTATATGCTTCTGGCTATTAGAAAACCAAATCCTCATAATTCCTTTTGTATCCTGGTCTTTCCAACTCATCCAGATTTCTCTGTTATACAGAGAGATGGAGATAAAAAGTAAGGCAATTTATGAACATTCAGGCATTTCTGCAGGGCAAGTGAATGCATGTTCAGGTTAAGGAGCAAGTATATAAATGGGTATCAAACAGAGAGGCTGAATGTGTGTTAGTTGTCACAGAACTGGCAGTTTCTTTGAAGCAAAACAAGCAGTAAGAATCATTCCTCCACCTTCATATTTAGAGCAGCTAAAATCTTTATGTCTAGAAAATTTTCAGGAAAACTAAAAGTTCTAGTCTTAATGAAATGAACGTATTAAATGAAGAAGAGCAAAGGTACATTCAGGAAAACAAATCTCACTTGTATAGTCATTGCCTTACTGTAACAATTTATGGGCCATCTGGCAAGAGTATTATTGCTATTTTGTATATCCAAATTAATTGTAAACTTCAATGTGTTTAGAACCATGTATTACCATTTAAAGTTTTCTTCAAACTTTAGAGTTAAGGTGGTAGCTAGTCAGCATTAACCAATATGACATCCCCCAACTTCTCATCAAATTACCAATAGAAAAATAGATAAAATGTAAAATTGTATGGAGAAATTAGAAATATTAAGCAGCAATCTGCTTAATTAATTAATATTAATTCCCATTAATAAAAGAGAAAATTAAATTCTATTGCAAAACACAGAGGCCAATTAGAAAACAAATGGAATTTTCACCCACTCTTAGTGAGCAGTGCTACTTTAGAGACCTAGAATATTCATTATTTAAGGGAAGGAAAACATATGTCAGAAATGCATGAAGAGCTCTGCCAGAGGTGATCAGGGCAATTTACTTTCATTTTAATTCCATCATTAAGATTTCTCTATTTCATAGTTATTTGGAACTTTATAATTCTCAAAATTGTAATGTGACTTTGGTTAGAATTTGATAGCTATTGGTACATTGAATAACTGGATATAAACTAGATACTTGAAAATAGGGGAAAGTCTTGGAAGCAGTTAATTTTAACAATTTTATATTTATTTCATCTTCCTGCTATGCTAAAATTTACAGACTTTGGAAATGTTTCAACCTATAAACCAAGTACTTAAACATTTTCATAAATATTATCGTTGAAAATTATAAAGTTCTGAATTATTTTGATAAGTATACTTATTAAAATTATAAAACACAATACTTGCTACTGCCATTTGTGATGGTGAAAGAGTTGATCATTTTGCTCTTTCTCTGGCTATTATAGAATTTATAGGCATCTGGAGGCCGATTAAAAGTGATATCAGGTACATCTGAAGAAAAATATTCCATAATATATCAGATTATTAGACAGAGAAAGCAATCCAGTTGTTCTCAGTTTAGTAAAGGCACATTAGATAAATGCTTGACATTGTAACTTTTAAAACAAATTTTTGTGTCATTAAACACTGAAACCTAGTTCTGAAAGGAGGATATGAACAGCAGCTTTATCGTTGGTTAGTGAGAACGTGGGGTAAATAATCACCAAAGACTGTTTAGATTGCTGCCTATTCAATGAGCAGTTCATAAGCAACTCTTACATGGTCCCATTAAATAGATTACAATGTCATTGACTATGATAGTCCTTTAAAGGTGCACAGACAAAATATATTTTTGATAAAGATTTACTGTTGAAAAGAAAGTTAAATTTTATAAATTAATTTACCTTGTCTTCTTAGGAAATTTTAAAAAATGAATGACAAGAGAGTCAAAATGTTATGAAGTTATAATGAACTGAGATGATTTTTAACAGTCGACTGATAAGAATAGGTTATTATAAAATTAAAATTAAAATCACAAAGTTATATTTGCCCAGAAGCAATAATTCACAGAAGCAATAAAGCAGGCACCGTAATCATTGGTATAAAACTCAATACTCAGTATTATTCTTGGTATAGACAGAAAAGACCAAAGATAATTTTTCTTGGTATGCAGACAAGATGGACATCAAACTAGCCTCAGATTCCTCCATGATAATAAATATTGAAGGGGCATCTAGTATCTATAAAGCTTTGGGAAAAATAGCAATGGATTTAACTAGGTGGTAATTCAGTTATGAAAAAATATTCAGATATCCTAAGATTTATAAACAGAAGTATATCACAAACTTGCCCTTTCCGAAGATGTAAGAAACTAAGCAATAATTTATCTGACCAATGCATAAAGCAAAATGAGTAACTCAAGAAATATGATGTCAATGCATGTATCAAAATATCACATGTACTCCCAAAATATGTACAATGATTACATACAGATTAAAAAACTTAACTTATAAAAAATTGAATGTTAGAGAATTTTAAAAAGACATATCTAACGTTCAAAACGCTTTAAAAATGTCCAGAAATTGTTATAAATATTAAAAATACAAACATCAAAATAATTTATAAAATCAAAGTATGTAACATTAAAGATGATGTTTCTAATCTGGGTCTAAAATTTCCAAGTACACATGTAAAATAAAAAAAAATGGTGTGGGAAAAATGAAGCAGAAGCATGTAAATTTATAATCTTTACATTATCTTACCTGTGAAATATGAAATAAGCACTTTTTTATTCCTGATAAAAAATGTATTTTTTAACTTAAAGGCAATTAATAGTAACAATAAATAAATAGATGTTATTTATGCCTTTAAACTATTTCAAGAATCTATAATATATACTTCATGTTAATTAAAAGAGTAAAAATACAAAACGTAAAGTAGAGGTAGACAACCAAAATAATATTTATGACAATCGATAAATGGCTTATATTTTTCTATTAAAATCGAAAGACTATCTGAATGAATTGAGAATACAACTTCATACTTCTTTAGAAGTGGTAAACCTAAAGCTATGGGAAAAAATGGATTAAAAAATAAATAACTTTACATATGTGTGTCTGTGTGTGTGTGTCTGTGATATATATAATACCAGTCAATTGCAGTTACTTATATATGTAATACCAGTCAAATGCAGTTACTTATAATATGTATACTTAAATTTTATATCCTATAGGAACTGAAACTTTTTAATTTCTGATTTTATTTTTCAAGAATCACATTATTTACCAAGCTATTATTAATAACTTGCCCAGTGCAGAAATTATTACATCCATGTACAAAAACAATATAAGACATTATCCACAAATATTTATCAATAAAAGTCAAAAATATTGAGTGTGGTAAACACATTAACAACATGTGTTTATCTTCTTTCTAGTAAATGCTAAAATTTAGTTATAGAAGGAAAAAAAAGGATTTACCCCAAGGAAAAGACAGAAAAACAAATTTTAATCAAATTTTGAATGGCTGAAATGAAAAAGAGTTTGGTTTCCGGAATAACCAAACAAGAAAACTCTGAATTTAAGACCACCAAGGAAGATAGCAGAGTGAGGCATACAACTTAAGAAAGGAGATTCAATGAAAGCCTATTTTCTAAATGAAGAACTTTTCAGCAGTCTCCTGTTTCCTTCCAGAAAGGCTGGCCCTAACATTCCTGTCTGAACATCTTTCATCTTGAATATTATCTCCACCCCAGGTAAGTTAACCCCATATGCTTCACATACAGGCAGATCGAGATTTCCTTCAAACTGATCAAACTGAAGCACCACTCACACAAATGGAGGAATCAATCACATTTTTAAAGCTTTACTTAAAATTTTGAACAGATATCAAAGAAAATTAGACATGAAATAAGATGAGACAAATGCAAATAAAATCAGAATTCAGTGCAGGAGAGAACAGATGTAGCACAGAGAGCAAAAGACAGATTCTATAAACTACAATTTATATTGTAGGGAGTTATAAAAATAAATTGTGCAACCATAATCAAAAGAGGATATAATAAAGAAGAAAATTAGAATACAAGAAGGTTTATGAAGATTAAAAATTCATCTCTTGAACAACCTGCTCCTGAATGACTACTGGGTACATAACGAAATGAAGGCAGAAATAAAGATGTTCTTTAGAACCAATGAGAACAAAGATACAGCTTATACAGAATCTCTGAGTTTTAAAGCAGTGTGTGAAGGGAAATTTATGGCACTAAATGCCCACAAGAGAAAGCCAGGAAGAGATCAAAATTGACCACTCTAACATCGCAATTAAAAAGAATTAGAAGCAGAGCAAACACATTCGAAGCTAGCAGAGGCAAGGAAATAACTAAGATCAGGCAGAGACTGAAGGAGATAGAGACACAAAAACCCTCAAAAATCAATGAATCCAGGAGTTGGTTTTGAAAGATCAACAAAATTGACAGACCACTAACAAGACTAATAAAGAAGAAAGAGAAGAATCAAATCAGCGCATAATTAAAAATGATAAAGGGATATCACCACCGACCCCACAGAAATACAAACTACCATCAGAATACTATAAACACCTCTACGCAGAATAAACTGGAAACCTAGAAGAATGGATAATTTCTGGACATACACTCTTCCAAGACTAAACCAGGAAGAAGTTGAATCCCTGAATAAGACCAATAGTAGGCTCTGAAATTGGGCAATAGTGTATACCAACCAAAAAGTCCAGGACCAGATGGATTACAGCTGAATTCTACCAGAGGTATAAGGAGGAGTTGGTACCATTCCTTCTGAAACTATTCAATCAATAGAAAAAAGGGAATCACTCCTAACTCATTTTATGGGGCCAACATCATCCTGATACCGTTTCTAGCAGAGACACAACAAAAGAGAATTTTAGACCAATATCCTGATGAACATCGATGCAAAAATCCTCAATAAAATACTGGCAAGCAGTTCAACAACACATCAAAAAGCTTTATCACCATGATCAAGTGGGCTTCATCCCTGGGATGCAAAGGGGCTAGTTCAACATTAAGCAAAATCAATAAACATAATCCAGCATATAAAACAGAACCAAGACAAGAACATGATTATCTCAATAGATGCAGAAAAACTTTTGACAAAAATTCAACAACCCTTCATGCTAAAAGCGGCTCAATAAATTCGGTATTGATGGAGCGTGCCTCAAAATAATAAAGAGCTATTTATGACAAACCCACAGCCAATATCATACTGAATGGGCAAAAACTGGAAAAATTCCCTTTGAAAACTGGCACAAGACAGGATGCCTCTCTCACCACTCCTATTCAACATAGTGTTGGAAGTTCTGGCTAGAACGAATTAGGCAAGAGAAAGAAATCAGAGGGGGTATTCAGTTAGGAAAAGAAGAAGTCAAAATTGTCCTGTTTGCAGATGACATGATTGTATATTTAGAAAACCCCATTGTCTCAGCCCAAAATCTCCTTAAGCTGATAAAGCAACTTCAGCAAAGTCTCAGGATACAAAATTAATGCAAAAATCACAAGCATTCTTATACACCAATAACAGACAAACACAGAGCCAAATCAGGGAATGAACTTCCATTCACAATTGCTTCAAAGAGAATCAAATACCTAGGAATCCAACACAAGGGATGGAACCTCTTCAAGAGGGAACTACAAACCACTGCTCAGTGATGTAAGAAATAAAAGAGGACACAAACAAATGGAAGAACATACCATGCTCATGGATAGGAAGAATCAATATAAAGTGAAAATGGCCACCATACTGCCCAAAGGTAATTTATAGATTCAATGCCATCCGCATCAAGCTACAATGAGTTTCTTCCACAGAATTGGAAAAACTGCTTTAAAGTTCATATGGAACCAAAAAGAGCCCGCATCTCAAGACAATCCTAAGTCAAAAGAACAAAGCTGGAGGCATCGGCTACCTGACTTCAAACTACTACAAGGCTACAGTAACCAAAACAGCATGGTACTGGTACCAAAACAGAGATATAGACCAATGGAACAGAACAGAGTCCTCCAGAAATAATACCACACATCTACAGCCATCTGATCTTTGTGAAACCAAACCTGAGAAAAAGAAAACAAAGAAATGGGGAAAAAGGATTCCCTATTTAATAAATGGTGCTAAGGAAAATTGGCTAGCCATAAGTAGAAAGCTGAAACTGGATCCTTTCCTTACTCCTTGTGCGAAAGTGAATTCAAGATGGATTAGAGACTTAAATGTTAGACCTAGACCACCATAAAATCCTAGGAAAACCTAGGGCTAGTACCATTCAGGACATAGGCATGGGCAAAGACTTCATGTCTAAAACACCAAAAGCAACGGCAGCAAAGCTAAAATTGACAAATGGGATCTAATTAAACTAAAGAGCTTCTGCAGCAAAAGAAACTACCATCCAGAGTGAACAGGCAACCTACAGAATGGAGAAAATTTTTTGCAATCTACTCATCTGACAAAGGGCTAATATCCAGAACCTACAAAGAACTCTCAAACAAATTTACAAGAAAAAACAAACAACCCCCATCCAAAAAGTGGGCAAAGGATATGAACAGACATTTCTCAAGAAAGAAGACATTCATACAGCCAACAGACATATGAAAAATGCTCATCATCACTGTGCATCAGGAAATGCAAATCAAAACCACAATGAGATACCATCTCACCAGTTGAATGGCGATCATTAAAAAGTCAGGAAACAACAGATTGCTGGAGAGGATGTGGAGAAATAGGGCACTTTTACACTGTTGGTGGGATTGTAAACTAGTTCAACCATTATATGGAAACAGTATGGCGTTCTCAAGGATCTAGAACTAGATGTACCATATGACCCAGCCATCCCATTACTGGGGATATACCCAAAGTTATAAATTATGCTGCTATAAAGACATACTACGTATGTTTATTGCAGCTCTATTCTAATAGCAAAGACTTTAGAATCAACCCAAATGTCCATCAGTGACAGATTGGATTAAGAAAATGTGCTTTATATACACCATGGAATACTATGCAGCCATAAAAGGATGAGTTTAAGTCACTGTAGGACATGGATGCAGCGGGCTCATCATTCTTAGCAAACTATCACAAGAACAGAAAACCAAACACCACATATTCTCACTCATAGGGTAGGAACTGAACAATGAGATCACTTGGACTCAGGAAGGGAACATCACACACTGGGGCCTATCATGGGGGAGGGAGGGAGGGATTACGTGGGAGTTATACCTGATGTAAATGACGAGTTGATAGGTGCAACAGACCAACATAGCACAAACATACATATGTAACAAACCTGCATTATGCATATACCCTACAACTTAAAGGTATATTAATAATGGAATTAAAAATTCGTCTCTTTTTAAAAGTACATTTTAGTATCGTTTTGGAATAGAGATTTGGGACTCTCCCAGGAAGTATAACAAAAATGGAATTAAACCAAAAAAAAAAAAAAAGGAGAATGAAACCGTAATCTGCTATACCTGATGAGTTGAAATTTTGAAAATGGCAAGAAAACACAGTAAGAAGAAAAATTGTAAAAAAAAGTTCCATAAAAAATACATTCTGGTATTTCTTCTAACTTGTAAAGAATTTGCAAGCTGTCATTTTGTGCATACATCAAGAAAAAAAAACTGGACAAACTGAACATTATTTACTTTTCTTTGATCCAGGCAAACAACCACCCAGAAATCTGGAAAGACAGGAACATTTAGAGAGATGGAGTCATCAGTGACTTCCCTGGAGCAGAAGTTGCTGGAGTTGCAAACTGGTAGGAAAATTTAAATGGCAAGTTTTAACAAATTGCTGGAGGCTGAGCATGGATCAGCATGAGAGTAAAACATTCTCAGAGGTGGAACTCTTACACTTACATGGGTTTTACCTCCAGAAATCCAAGAGTTTCTACCAAGAAAGATCCCATCATGACTCTGGCAGGGGAAGAGTTTATTACAAAATTAACCAGCACCATACCATTTGTTCTACCAATCCTGCTCCTAGGTGTTTACCCAACTGATTTGAAAATGTATATCCACACATAAACTTGCATTTGAATGTTTATGGCAACTTTATTAATAATCACCAAAATCTTGAAACAGTTAAGAAATCCATCAACAGGTGAACTCTGAGACAACAGCAAACTCTGAGACATCCACACAATTGAATACTATTCAGGATGAAAAGGAATGAATTACCAGTGTTGCAAATACATAAAAGAATTATAAATACATAATACCAAATGCACGACGCCAGTCACAGAGGACTACTGTGTGATTCCATTTATATGACATTCTGGAAAAGGCAAAAATATATAGGTGGTAAAGAAGCCAGTTAATACTATGGGTTCAAAGGGGAGGGTTGAATACGTGAAAGTACAGAAGATATTTTAAGGTGGTAAATCTTGTCTGAATAATACTATTATAGTGGATACCTGACACTGTACATCTTGAAAATCCACAGACCTTTACAGCACAAAGAATGAAACTTAATATATTAAATAGTAAGTTTTAAAAAAGAACCACTATGGAGATTGGAGGTTCCCAAAATGAAATGTGACAAATATATATACAGCTCTATCTATTAAAATTAATGGCAAAAACTGCAATTACTTTTGCACCAACTTAATGTCTATCTATCATCTATCTATCTATCTATCTATCTATCTATCTATCTATCTATCTATCTATCTTACTATCTATATTACATATGTATGTAACAACCTCAATGAGGGGAGAAAGGTCCTGACCTAAGTGGTTTTGGAAATAAATTGGGTTTTCAAGAATAAAACAACCACGGATAAGTACTGTACTTTAGTTGATAACTTTGTTTCCCAAAGAGGTAAAAGTTGACAATTCTGAAACCACTATACTGTATATCCTGACTGAACAAATAAGTAAATTAATGAGATGGTGAGGACCAGAGGTCTCACTGGTTATAGATTTGTTTTGTCTCAAACTTTACACATGAAAAACAAAACAGATTCAGAGTAACCACTTTACATTCTCATCCTAAGGAAAAATGGTGGAGTCTTGAGGCCATGGAAGTAAAATAAGTAGAGAATGACAGGTAAAGAGTCTTTTGAAGCTGTTATCCATTTCTAATATACTGCGTTGCAAAGTAATTTTGAGGAAGGAATGAAAAGTGTTGTGAGTAGGCAAAGGGGAACCTGGGTCTTAGCTCTTAAAAGGATTTAAATGAAGAACTGAGGTGTGATGCGAATGACATAGTTTGTAAACCCACATCATTAAATTATAAAACCAGAGGATCCAACATGAGCAGAACAGCCATCAATTTAGCTGCATTTCAGAATTTATATTTATTAAAGTGTTTAAAAGGGGATGTACTATTTTTAATCAGCATCCTGAACTACAGTATAACACTGAATCATTTGTTTAGTGCTCTTACAAGCTTTAAATAATAGTTGAAGAAAAGAGACAGATTGTTTTTTAAAAAAATGCTGATTGTATGATGGGTGCTGTAGGTAGTGTTGGCATTTCCAAATAATAACAATAAACTAATTTATGAAATAGTAATATTTATTTTTAGAAAGGTATATAGTTTATTAGATTTATCTTAGTATTTCCTATTAGAGTTAATTAAAACCATTAATATTGTAAGAATAATGTCAAAAATTAATACATCATATATAAATTCATATTGATTGTCAAATTAAAATTAAAACATCTATTGCTACTTTAAAACATTTTAGAAAGATAATTTGAGCCATTTTCAAAAACCACTATGTGAACAATATTGTACTGACTAAATAATTAAAAGTTTTTCAGTATGGTACTCTTGAACAAGGCGGCTTGTCCGTCTATGTTTGTAGCAGTATCATTTCAGTGACTGAGGGAGCACCCTTCATCTTCCTCTCCGATAAAGATGTATAGCAAAACTACATTTTTATTGTTGCATTTTCTTCTCTGTAACATCTGTGCCTTTCCCTCAAAATATCCCATAGGAATGATTTTAGCATGATAACAACCAACATCCTGCTGCGTGTATTACTTTCTTACACTAATTACAACACAAGCTGCAAGATTTGCTTTGTCTCAAACTTTACACATGAAAAATAAAACAGATTCAGAGTAACCACTTTAAATTCTCATCCTAAGGAAAAACGGAGGTGTCTGAGGCATTGGAAGTAAAATAAGCAGAGATTACTAGGAAAAGAGTCTTTTGAAGCTGTTATCCTTTTGTTTTGTATTGTTTTTGTTTTTTGTTTTTTTGGGGTTTTTTTTGAGACGAAGTCTCCCTCTGTCTCCAGGTTGGAGTGCAGTGGCGCGATCTCGACTCACTGCAACCTCCGCCTCCCGGGTTCAAGCGATTCTCTCGCCTCAGTCTCCCTAGTAGCTGGGACTACAGGCGTGTGCCACCACGCCAGGCTAATTTTTGTATTTTTTTTAGTAGAGACGGGGTTTCACCATGTTGGCCAGGATGGTCTCGATCTCTTGACCTCGTGATCCACCTGCCTCAGCCTCCCAAAGTGCAGAGATTACAGGCGTGAGTCACAGCGCCTGGCCGTGTATCCATTTCTAATACACTGTGTTGCAAAGGAATTTTGAGGAAGGAGTGAAAAGTGTTTTGTGTAGGCAAAGGGGAACCTTGGTCTTATCTCTTAAAAGAGATTTAAAAGGAAAATTGAGGTGTGAGGCGAATGACATAGTTTGTAAATCCATAAAAGCTCAGGTGTGGCAGATTTTCTAAGTATTTGCATTTTTCTTTGATAATGTTTTCAGAATATTTGTATTTCATACAAATATAATAAATGAAATATTTTGCTTTCATGATAAAGCACTTCTTTATCTCGTTCAGATTACTATCATCATTTCATTTAAAGACAATTTAAAAAGTTCTCCCACATTATGAAGCACATTAAATTATACTATGTATTCATTCCATTAACTATTCCTTGAGGTAACACTTGAAAATTGTATTTATTTTTTCTGATTCATAAGCTTCACTATGTTTTCTGGAATTATCAATTTTATATCTTTAACTGTGCCTTGAAATTATGTTTTCTGAGAGGAAATTTTATCTGGAATAGCATATAAAAATATTTTTATTTTTTATTATTGGATTGTTTTATATGCCCTTTAAATAACAATACAGTAATTCTGTTTCCATTATTTTGCTGACCTTGGGTAATAGGATGTTTCATTATAGTAAAATATTTTCAATGTAAATAATAAATGTTTTTATTAAGGCCCAGGTAAGAAATAACATTTTCAGATTTTGATACAGATTTAGAAATACAAATTGTAATCAGTAGAATGGGTAAGACTATAGTAGTAAATGTACACATTTAGAGTATAAAATATTGTTCATTCTATAATAACAAACAATTCACTGTTGGCACTTTTACACACGATTACTAACACATTATTTATGCAATAATTTGCACACTAATTTGTGAAAAGTCCTATTGTTGGATTTCTGTCTAAGATAGTTAATAGAAATTCTCTGAATGTAGATAGCAAGGAACATGTGACTGCCCATAGCATCTTAAAAATTGCTATCAGTCTAACTCATATATATTGGCGCTCTCCAAGAGAATATGTAACATGAAAATAAAATGAGCAGAAAAAACTATTCACACATATGAAAAGAAAATGTTCTTAGCAATGACCATGAGACAGGCTTTATAAGGGGAATGAGTGAAACTCAGACTTGTGGATATTGCTAACCCTTCTTTCATTAGAATTTAAAAAGCATTGGAGTTTTTTTTTTGGTGTGTAGTCTTTTTGTTATCTCTCTTTTCTTTATTTTCTCAGTAAAGTCTTTTTAAAGTTTTTTGAAAATTTCTCCCTATTTTTACTAAGGTAAGGGGGAAAAGGAAGTAGATATTTGTATTCATGCCTAAGCATATAAAGCAAAGGGAAGAATTTGCCATAAAGGTCAGAGGTCAGGGTCATGAAGATCCTAATATTTGAAGAGTCTTAAGAGAGTGGCAGAAACACAGGGACTTGATGGTGAGGACCACTGCTTTTCCATAAGTTCTTTCCACCATTTCATTTGCAGATATCTGAGGGATGTGCAAGTTTGAATATTCATGATTTCTTCATTCTTTCCTGGGGTTTTAGTGACTCTGATCTGGACTCTGCTGACAATATTTACGAAGTCCAGGCACAATCTTTAAGTTTTTACATTCATAATTTTATTCTCACATCAAAACAACTTAAAACATCGTATGTATATTATCCACATTGTGTTTATTAAAAAATTTCTGATAGAGATGCAAAATTAACTTGTAAAAGATAATAAAGCATGCTGGAGTATGCTTGTCTTCAAGGGAATATGCTGGTCTATTTCAAATCATTGTATTGATTAAAAAATGTCCTATAGTTCATATTTTTTAACTCCTACTGCTATTAATCAAGTGTTTCATCTAAGTGCACTTTTACTACTTCCAAGATGC